>NC_083869.1:96995000-97620000 GCF_032452875.1 Bos javanicus
AATTATACAGTGGAAGTGAGAAATAGATTCAAAAGCTTAGAGCTGATAGACAGGATGCCTGAAGAATGATGGAAGGAGGTTCATGACATTGTACAGGAGACAGAAATCAAGACCATCCCTAAGAAAAAGGAATGCAAAAAAGCAAAATGGTTGTCTGAGGAGACCTTACAAATTGCTGAGAAAAGAAGAGAAGTTAAAGGCAAAGTAGAAAAGGAAAGATATACCCATTTGAATGCAGAGTTCCAAAGAATAGCAAGGAGAGATAAGAAAGGCTTCCTCAGAGATCAATGCAATGAAACAGAGGAAAACAGCAGAATGGGAAAGACTAGGGATCTCCTCAGAAAACTAGAGGTACCAAGGGAACATTTCTTGCAAAGATGGACACAATTAAGGACAGAAATGGTATGGACCTAACAGAAGCAAAAGATATTAAGAAGAGGTGACAGGAATACACAGAAGAAATATACAAAAAAAGATCTTCATGATCCAGATAATCACGATAGTGTGATCACTGACCTAGAGCCAGACATCCTGGAATGTGAAGTCAAGTGGGCCTTAGGAAGCATCACTACAAACAAAGCTAGTGGAGGTGATGGAATTCCAGTTGAGCTATTTCAAATCCTGAAAGTTGATGCTGTGAAAGTGCTGCACTCAATACACCAGCAAATTTGGAAAACTCAGCAGTGGCCACAGGACTAGAAAAGCTCAGTTTTCATTCCAATGCCAAAGAAAGAAAAGGCTAAAGAATGTTCACTACTGCACAATTGCACTCATCTCACATGCTAGCAAAGTAATGCTCAAAATTCTCCAAGCCAAGTTCTAACAGTACAAGAACTATGAACTTCCAGATGTTCAAGCTGGATTTAGGAAAGACAGAGGAACCAAAGATCAAATTGCCAACATCCACTGGATCATCAAAAAAGAAAAAGAGTTCCAGAAAAACATCTATTTCTGTTTTTTGACTATGCCAAAACCTTTGACTGTGTGGATCACAACAAACTATGGAAAATTCTTCAAGAGATGGGAATACCAGACCACCTGATCTGTCTCTTGAGAAATCTGTGTGGAGGTCAGGAAGCAAGAGTTAGAATTGGACATGAAACAACAAACTGGCTCCAAATCGGGAAAGGAGTACATCAAGGCTGTATATTGTCACCCTGCTCATTTAACTTCTATGCAGAGTACATCATGCAAAATGCCAGGCTGGATGAAGCACAAGCTGGAATCAAGATTGCAGGGAGAAATATCAATAACCTCAGATATGCAGATGACACCACCCTTATAGCAGAAAGTGAAGAAGAACTAAAGTGCCTCTTGATGAAGGTGAAAGAGGAGAGTGACAGAGTTGGTTTAAAACTCAACATTCAGAAAACTAAGATCATGGCATCCAGCCCCATCACTTCGTGGCAAATAGATGGGGAAATAATGGAAACAGTAAGAGACTTTATTTTGGAGGGCTCCAAAATCACTGCAGATTGTGATTGCATTGAAATTAAATTTCACATGAAATTAAAAGACACTTGTTCCTTGGAAGAAAAGCTATGACCAACCTAGAAAACATGTTAAAAAGCAGAGACATTACTTTGCCAACAAAAGTCCATCTAGTCAAAGCTATGGTTTTTCCAGTAATCATGTACGGATATGAGAGTTGGACTATAAAGATAGCTGAGTGCTGAACAATTGATGCTTTTAAACTGTGGTGTTGGAGAAGACTCTTGAGAGTCCCTTGGACTGCCAGGAGATCCAGCCAGTCAATCCTAAAGAAATCAGTGCTGAATATTCATTGGAAAAACTGATGCTGAAGCTGAAACTCCAATACTTTGGCCACGTGATGCAAAGAAGTGACTCATTTGGAAGACCCTGATGCTGGGAAAGATTGAAGGCGGGAGGAGAAGGGGATGACAGAAGATGAGATGGTTGGATGGCATAACCAACTCGATGGACATGAATTTGAGTAAGCTCCAGGAGTTGGTGATGGACAGGGAAGCCAGGCATGCTTCAGTCCATGGGATTTCAAAGAGTTGGACATGACTGAGGGACTGAACTGAACTGAAATCCAGAACCCACAGTCTTTGAAAAAATCTGGTTTAGGAACTCTGCTTCATGTTGGGTAGTGACTAATATTATTTACTTATACCTTCCTTCTTGAAAAAAAATTATTTCATAGAGAGGAGTAGAATCAGGAACTATATTATCACACATAGTAGGTAAAAACAGTAAATAAGCATGGTTATAATTATTATGAAATCAATAGAACAGAAGGAAGCAAAATTCTGGTTTCTAAAGAATGACATGCAATGTCTAGTATTTCTTTTAGATCACAAGAGTAGTAATAGTAATTGGGGATAGTTTCAACTGTTGTTTCATATCTCCAGAGCTGCAAAACATATCTTATGAGATATGAGTCTTCTCATATCTGAGTCTTCCCAGTTTATTGTGTTCAGATTATAAATGCCAAATAATTTACCTGGCCACGTCCTATTCCTTATAACCTGAGAATCCTTAATGTGGTATTTATGAATTATTAAGAACTAAGTGAATGCTCTACGTAATATCACACATTCAAAACAGTAAATGAAACTTAAACCATATTATTAACATTCAGCTTTTTGCTTTTTCTAGTATTTTTTCATCAGCAATGATTGTACTTTTGCCAAATAATACGAACAACATATTGTGCTATTGGGTACAGATCTGGGCGTCTTTATGTATGTTGATAATGTAAAAATGTATTACAAAGAAAATTAACCAGAAAGATTGTTATAATATATATATTTTTGAAAACTTATAATTTAAATGAATGCATTTGCACTTATTCTATGTATTTATTATAAGTCTAAATAAATTAAAGAGGTAAATATATGATTTTCAATAGGTGGAATCTAAGTAATTGGAGATTAAATATTTTGGAAAAACACTTTGTATATTTAAAATTTTATGTTATCATATGAACTAATCAGCAGAAGCAAATTTACAATATGTAATTTTATTTGAGGGTAGCTTATAAGGTTCTAGTCATAAAACTTGTTCCACAGCCCACAAAGTTTATTAAGTTTATGAATATAAAAGGAAAGCCTTTCTCTGAATCATTTCTTTATATTGATGTTCCATTTGGTAGTAGAGATTGCAGTTGGTAACTTATGTTATCTAGAAGAGTGCCTTAGTCATGTTAATGTCTAATAAATATGGATTGCATTCTTTTGAATGGTTTTAAACCGTCTCCCAATTTCCCCTTATGACATGCTCCTACACCCACCATTAGTCTTTGCCAACATCCTTTAGGCGAAAAATGTATCTTTCAATTTGCTAAGGCACACACTGGTAGACTTGTGCGTTCAACACCTAATGACATCCCAGGGTTTTGAGGCTATCTGTATAGTAAGATCAGAAATTCAAATTAAAATGAAAAAATTCACTCATTTCTGAGATATAGTTGATTTCAAAGAGCCAAAATACAGATACACATTTCCTGTGTTAAAGTTTGACTAGAGCTCTAATATAAGGTATCCTACATCATTATTTTCAATTAATTGAATTTTATTATTACCCTGGATCAGGAGTGTGATCACTTTATTGCTCCTAGACAGAACTGATATTTTCAGCACATAAAATGGTGGAAACTT
The DNA here is from genome assembly GCF_032452875.1 of Bos javanicus. NCBI lineage: Eukaryota > Metazoa > Chordata > Mammalia > Artiodactyla > Bovidae > Bos > Bos javanicus. Next base: position 96,998,624 of record NC_083869.1, read on the forward strand.
TCTAATTTTCAATATTCTGTGCATTTCAAAACCAATCACATCTCTGTTGTATGTGTCCTATATTAAGAAAGAGAACAAAACAAAAAATATATCAATGTGAGAAATAGTCTGACATTTTCATTATAAGCTAAAAACTTCAATCAGAAAATTAGAATACATAAACATGTAGGAAATTGAGGAAAAGATGATCAACTTGTTTTTAGGATTCTTGGAGATTTGTATTATAATATTTCTAAATTCTAGGTCCTAGAAATACAGTCTAGTTTGTATGGTTATGCTATTATGATGGTCCTTGACTACTTATCTCTTTGTAGTTCCCTTTTTCTAACTCATGCGGTTGATGGCTCTTCATTTGTTCAAAATAATGTTTCCATATTAAAAAGATTTTTCTGGGGAAAATTACTTCCATTTCAATACAATTCAACAGCAATGCCCTAACAAAAATAGAAGTAATACCCACAGTACATTCTCACAGCTGAGAGTTATATGTTCCCAGCTATTCTGCTGGGAATTTAGCCAATTGTTATGGGTAAGTTAAAATTTGAAATAAAAAGGAAAAATATTATTTAGATTATGAACCATTTATTATCTTTTATATTAAAATCATATTTATTGAAAAACTGGCAAAAAAATCCTTTAGGACAATCAGTATACTTCTTCTGATAATTTATCAGCTCTCAAGTGTGTAAATTTCTCTCCAATGACAAAATCCTGGGCTTTCTATCATGACTAATCAAAGCTTGCACTTCTCTTTCGTGAAACTGTATGTTCAGTGTCGTTTTACGAGAAAAATAAAAATTCCCCATAGATGCAAGGTTCAGTTCAGTTCAGTCGCTCAGTCATGTCTGACTCTTTGTGACCCCATGAACCACAGCACGCCAGGCCTCCCTGTCCATCACCAACTCCTGGAGTCCACCCAAACCCATGTCCATTGAGGTGGTAATGCCATCCAACCATCTTATCCTCTGTTGTCCCCTTCTCCTCTTGCTCTCATCTTTCCCAGCATCAGGGTCTTTTCAAATGAGTCAGCTCTTCCCATCAGCTGGCCAAAGTACTGGAATTTCAGCTTCAGCATCAGTCCTTCCAATGAACACCCAGGACTGATCTTCTTTAGGATGGATTGGTTGGATTTCTTTGCAGTACAAGGGACTCTCAAGAGTCTTCTCCAACACCACAGTTCAAAAGCATCTATTCTTCAGTGCTCAGCTTTCTTCACAGTCCAACTCTCACATCCATACATGACCACTGGAGAAACCATAGACTTGACTAGACGGACCTTTGTTGGCAAAGTAATGTCTCTGCTTTTTAATATGCTGTCTAGGTTGGTCACAACTTGCCTTCCAAGGAGTAAGTGTCTTTTAATTTCATGGCTGCAATCACTATCTGCAGTGACTTTGGAGCCCCCCAAAATACAGTCAGCCACTGTTTCCACTGTTTCCCCATCTATTTGCCATGAAGTGATGGGATGCCATGATCTTAGTTTTCTGAATGTTGAGTTTTAAGCCAACTTTTTCACTCTCCACTTTCACTTTCATCAAGAGGCTTTTTAGTTCCTCTTCACTTTCTGCCATAAGGGTGGTGTCATCTGCATATCTGAGGTTATTGATATTTCTCCCGGCAATCTTGATTCCAGCTTGTGCTTTCTCCAGCCCAGAATTTCTCATGATGTACTCTGCATATAAGTTAAATATGCAGGGTAACAATATACAGCCTTGACATACTCCTTTTCCTATTTGGAACCAGTCTGTTGTTCCATGTCCAGTTCTAACTGTTGTTTCCTGACCTGCATACCGGTTTCTCAAGAGGCAGGTCAGGTGGTCTGGTATTCCCATTTCTTTCAGAATTTTCCACGGTTATTGTGATCCACAAATTCAAAGGCTTTGGCATAGTCAATAAAGCAGAAATAGATGTTTTTCTGGAACTCTCTTGCTTTTTCCATGATCCAGCAGATGTTGGCACTTTGATCTTTGGTTCCTCTGCCTTTTCTAAAACCAGCTTGAAAATCTGGAATTTCATGGTTCATGCATTGCTGAAGCCTGCCGTGGAGTATTTTAAGCATCACTTTACTAGCGTCTGCTGCTGCTGCTGCTGCTAAGTCGCTTCAGTTGTGTCTGACTCTGTGCGACCCCATAGACGGCAGCCTACCAGGCTCCCCTGTCCCTGGGATTCTCCAGGCAAGAACACTGGAGTGGGTTGCCATTTCCTTCTCCAATGCATGAAAGTGAAAAGTGAAAGTGAAGTCGCTCAGTTGTGTCTGACTCCTAGCGACCTCATGGGCTGCGGCCTACCAGGCTTCTCCGCCTATGGGACTTTCCAGGCAAGAGTACTGCAGTGGGCTGCCATTGCCTTCTCTGACTAGCATGTGAGATGAGTGCAATTGTGCAGTAGTTTGTACATTCTTTGGCATTGCCTTTCTTTGGGATTGGAATGAAAACCGAGCTTTTCTAGTCCTGTGGCCACTGCTGAGTTTTCCAAATTTGCTGGCATATTGAGTGCAGCACTTTCACAGCATCATCTTTCAGGATTTGAAATAGCTCAACTACAATTCTATCACCTCCACTAGCTTTGTTCATAGTGATGCTGTCTAAGGCCCACTTGACTTCACATTCCAGGATGTCTGGCTCTAGGTCAGTGATCACACGATTGTGATTATCTGTGTCGTGAAGATCTTTTTTGTACAGTTCTTCTGTGTATTCTTGCCACGTCTTCTTAGTATCTTCTGCTTCTGTTAGGTCCCTATCATTTCTGTCTTTTACTGAGCCCATCTTTGCATGAAATGTTCCCTTGGTATTTCTAACTTTCTTGAGATCTCTAGTCTTTCCCATTCTATTGTTTTCCTCTATTTCTTTGCATTGATGGCTGAGGAAGGCTTCTTTATCTCTCTTTGCTATTCTTTGGAACTCTGCATTCAAATGAGTATATCTTTCCTTTTTCCTTTGCTTTTCGCTTGAATGATATTTATTGTGTAGAAGCAAAGAAGTCCAGGGAAAAACAAATGTACATAATAGAGACCCAAAGGGTGGTTGGCATGTTTGAAATGATGTAAGACGTCCTGAAGTAAGAGAGATAATGTCACTAATTCAGATTATGCTTTTCTTAAGTTAATCAGCTTAATAGATCAAAAATTTAAAATGGCATTCTCTTTCGCCTGATGAGAAGATATTTATTATATTGAAAATCATTAAAAATGTAGAACAATAGAATCAAAGTTTTATACAAGTAGATACTAAATATTATTCCTGTGATTTGCAAAAGTTACTGAGATTTCTGAGCCCTTGTTTATTCATCTTTAAAGCAGAGGTGTAATACTTACTTCACTGGCTTTTTGTTAGGACTATTAGAATAACATATGTGTTATGCTTATCCCCATGTTTAACATCTAGTAGGCCCTTTGAAAATCTTGTTTCTATTTCCTTTTTCTTCCTATATTTGTGTAACACCTTGGGGAAAAATTTCAGTTTGCACCTTTCAATCAGTTGATTGAAACATGTTTCCACATGTGATTTTGTCTGGAGTGTTACTTGATTCTAACCATTAACTCTGTTAGGAAAATCATCATTTCCCTTCCTGTTTGTTAATAGTAGAACATGCAATTTCTTTCATCAGTTTTTCAGTCACATTTTTATATTTCAAAATGATAATTCTGCACTTGAGATTTGAATTAAACACCTTAAGAGTTCTTATGCAACCGTTTTAAAATGAAAAGTATGACATTAAAACTCTTTTAAGAAATTGCTACATACAAAATCCTTGGCAGATAAATATACCAGAAAGCACTTCTGACTTGCCAGCTTCAAAAAGTCATAAAAATACCTTTGAAGTGAAAATGAGGAGGGTATGCAGCAAAGGAAATAGACAAAGACAGGAAAACTGGAGAAATAGGAAAGAGAAAAATAGGTTAATAATATATTTAAAAATTATATTTTGCAATTATGTTTTTAAAAATCTGAAGGTATAATTTATATATCTGAAAATGGGGTGGAAATTAAATTTTAGAGCTAGATACAGCATATAGCTCAATTAGAAGAAAATTAATTGCAAGATTTAAATTGATGACATTAAATGGAAACAAAGGTTAGTATGATACTTTACAAACATTTTCCCTAAGACTGTGGTCTGAGTCTTAAGGAACAAAATTAGTCATATGAGTATACATTCATACTTAAGCTACAAAGGCCCATTTAGAGTTTTTAATAGAAAAAAGCATAAAATAGTGACCATTCTAAATTTTTTACTGCTCATTAAACTATAAGTGAAGATGCAAATTGCTTTTTTATATAGTACAAATGCTATTTGTTGTTGTTTGCTTGCTATGTTGTGTCTGACTCTTGCGACCCCATGGACTGTGTCCTCCAGGCTCCTCTGTCTATAAGATTTCCCAGGCAAGAATACTGGAGTGGGTTGCCATTTCCTTCTCCAGGGGATCTTCCTGACCCAGGGATCGAACCTGCACCTTCTACCTTGGCAGGAGGGTTATTTAACACTGAGCCATCTGGTTAGCCCAGAAATGCTATTACTCATAGCAAAATAACCATTGAACCTTAAGAAAGACATATTAAGTTGAAATTTTGTCTCCTGTTGCCCACTGTATGCTTTCAACGCTGCCTGACATTAGAATTACCTGAAACACATGGAAAAATGTAAATGTTTGCAATGAGCCTTGAGTTCCTAGATTAATATGCACAGATCCCAGGTGAGTCTGAGTTTGAAGTATCTCTTGAGTTAGAAGGCTACAAAAGTAATCCTGCCTTCCTTCACATTGTACAACAGGGATTTCAATAAAAAGGATGTATCAGCCTCAGAGCTCATAAACCCTGAATCTGTCTCTGAGTGAAAGGCACTCACTGAATAAAGTATCTCATTTATGAGATGTTATATGCTGCCTATTTGTAAGAAAGGATACATCAATCTGAGAACAAATTCATGCTCAGCAGCTTAACACCAGTGATCCTACATCAAATACAGCATGAGTGCAGTAGATCCAACTACCCACGGACCCCTTGATATTTCTAAGGTTTGTAACCAGCAGAGCTCTCTCTCCTCAGATTATAGAACTTTGATGTTGTCAGAATCTCCTAAGCGCATGACTTTGTGGATAAATAGTGCACTCAATGCAAATAAAAAGAAAACAAGTGAGGTTTTTGAGGGAAAGCAATTGTTTCACAGAGACTTATTTTCTCTCAGAAGAAGCAAAACACACTTATAATGGAATAGCATGGGGTCTTTATATGGCTTATCTTATAATAACAAAATAAAATCAGTAACCAATTAGGAAAGAATAACTTGTGCCATGTTCTTCATTCCATTTTAACTATTGAAATATAGAACAGAAGATAGCAGTCCATGGTATCAGAATTTCCATCAATTGTTGCCTCTTAACTACATGTTTTGGAGAAGGCAACGGCACCCCACTCCAGTACTCTTGCCTGGAAAATCCCGTGGATGGAGGAGCCTGGTGGGCTGCAGTCCATGGGGTTGCTAAGAGTCGGACACGCCTGAACTGACTTAGCAGCAACTACATGTTTATAGAATATAAGTAAAAAAGTAATTTTGAGTTCTGCTAAACAGTTCCATTTTTATTTATTCTACAACATAAACCTTCTGTTCAAGATTGGATATTTTCTAGTAAACATTGAATAGTTAAGAGAGTAACTTGGTTCTTTCAGCAGATCAGGAAATGGGAATTCTAGGGTGAAGAGAAGAGGAGGATGGGTAAATTGGGCCATTTATGTGGGTTATGACCAACCTAGATAGCATATTCAAAAGCAGAGACATTACTTTGCCAGCAAAGGTTCGTCTAGTCAAGGCTATGGTTTTTCCTGTGGTCATGTATGGATGTGAGAGTTGGACTGTGAAAAAGACTGAGCGCCAGAGAATTGATGCTTTTGAACTGTGGTGTTGGAGAAGACTCTTGAGAGTCCCTTGGACTGCAAGGAGATCTAACCAGTCCATTCTGAAGGAGATCAGCCCTGGGATTTCTTTGGAGGGAATGATGCTAAAGCTGAAACTCCAGTACTTTGGCCACCTCATGCGAAGAGTTGACTCATTGGAAAAGAGTCTGATGCTAGGAGGGATTGGGGGCAGGAGGAGAAGGGGACGACAGAGGATGAGATGGCTGGATGGCATTACTGACTTGATGGATGTGAGTCTGGGTGAACTCTGGGAGTTGGTGATGGACAGGGAGGCCTGACGTGCTGCAGTTCATGGGGTCGCAAAGAGTCGGACACGACTGAGCAACTGATCTGATCTGATGTGGGTAAGCCCATGGCAGAGCTCACACTGGACCAGGCAGAAAATAAACACACTTAGGCTTCCTCCCAAGAGACAACCCAGGTGCTGTGTTAGTCATTAGCTACTTAAGAAAATCAGTATGTTTCCTGTGCATTAATGTTTCATGAAGGGCCATAGCAACAGAAGAATATAGAGTGCTTGATTTCTTTACTCCATAAGAAATCCCTTGTTGTTGTTCAGCCTGTAGGTTATGCTTGACTTTGTTGTGATCCCATGGACTGTAGACCGCCAGATTCCTCTGTCCGTGGAATTCTCCAGGAAAGAATGCTGAAGTGAGTTGCCATTTCCTACTCCAGGGGATCTTCCTGACCCAGGGATTGAACCTAATGTTTTATGTCTCTTCCATTGGCAGAAGGATTCTTTACCACTGTGCCACATGGGAAGCCCAAAAATACTCTTATGACTGGACTGTTAACTAGCATCAAAGCACAGAATGTCCTAAACTGCCAGCAAAATCCCCAGTCTGAATCATCCATTATATACATGATTCAATCCAGCACAATTTGCTGTAAAGCACGTCCAATTTCTTATTAACCTCTTATAGAGCAATGGAGGCCAAGGACATCTTTTCCCACTCTCAAGATCTAGATATTCTTATCCATACAATGTATAAGTGAACAAGTGAGTGACTGAATGTGTGTGTGTGTGTGTGTATGTGTGTAAAGACAAGTCTGAAAACACAGGCTTAAGACAAAACTCATTTGGCTTATGTATTTGAGAAGGCCCCGGAAGACTCATACTTGTCTGTCCCATTGTCTGAACATTGGGACAATGGCAATTTTTAGGATAGTTAGAGTATTCTATTAGATAATTTACTTTTTATAAACATTCTATATTGTATTACCTGGAATTTCTCCAATTTTAAGCTAAGGACAAGAATTGTTTTCATAAAGTGGCAAAAAATACCCAGTGATTAAAACTGACAGCTTGATAGATGAGATGCTGCCCAAGTTCAGGACTCATTACTCCCTGTTATTTGGCTTCTCCTGTGATCAAGACCTTCTGATTGCAGAGAATTTGGACAGAAAATATTAATTGTATCTAGAATGAACCAAATTTAGCTCTTTCAAATACTTTAAAATGTACCTTTCAGATTTTATTCATCTGTGGTAAAATCTGTAGACTTCAGAATTTTTTAAACTGTCAGAAACTATAGCTCTCTAGTTTTTTGTTGCTTTTCTGTCACTCAGTCATGTTCAACTCTTTGCAACCCCATGGACTGCAGCATGCCAGACTTCCCTGCCTTTTAACATCTCCTGGAGTTTGTTCAAACTCATGTCCATTGAGTCGGTTATGCCACCCATCCATCTCGTCCTCTTTCATCCCCTTCTCTTCCTATCCTCAACCTTTTCCAGCATCAGAGTCTTTTCCAATGAGCTGGCTTTTTGCATCAGATGGCCAAAGTATTGCAACTTCAGCTTCAGCATCAGTCCTTCCAATGAATATTCAGGGTTGATTTCTTTTAGGATTGACAGGTTTGATCTCCTTGCAGTCTGAGGGACTCTCAAGACTCTCAAGAGTCTTCTCCAACACCACAGTTTGAAAGCAACAATTCTTTAGTTACTACATTCTTTTTTATATTTCCTTTAACTTTTGATGTTTCAGAGTCTTACACATTAAGAAGAAAACATAAACTTACAGCTTCACTTCCATAAGTAAGACAATCTTATCATATTGATCTTCTTCTCTATTATTCCCTTATTATTAAGATTATTTCCTTATTATCATTATTATCTATTTCTTTAAAAGCTTCAAGCACTGACAAATATTTGACATTAATTGTAATATCAAAATTTTATTTTATTTTGTTGTGGGATTAGATTAATAAAGATAGGCTAGATTGTGCTGTGCAAACAACCTCTGATTCCAGTGATTTATGACAATAAATCTTTATTTCTCCATCATGCTAGATCCACCACATTGGTCAGCAAAGGCTTTTTTCCAAAGGCATCTCCAAGACACGGGCTGAAAGAAGCTTTCATCATCTTTAGCCATGCCATCTGGAACATGTGGTCACACCAGTTGTCATCACAAGGATAAAAGGAATTGACATCATTCAAAAGCTTTCCACTATTCCAATCTGGAAGTGAACACATAATTTCTGCTCACATGTGGATGGGGCAGAATAGTCACAGGGCACTGGGAGGAGGTGAGAAATATAGAGAAACACTTTTTGTATTTGGTGAGCAGGACTAATTTTTGCCACAGGAAGTTTGGCTCAGTGGTAGAGAATCCACCTGCCAATGCAAGAGACATGGGTTCGATCCCTGAGTAGGGAAGATCCCCATAAGATGGAAATGGCAACCCACTCCAGTATTCTTGCCTGGAAAATCCTATAGACAGAGAAGACTGGTGGGCTACAATCCATGGGGTCACAAAAGAGCTGGACACAACTTAGTGACTGAACAACAATTTTCTAATGTAAGTGAATGAATATATGATCTTTCAGTTCAGTTCAGTCACTCAGTCATGTCCAACTCTTTGCGACCCCATGAATCGAAGCACGCCAGGCCTCCCTGTCCATCACCAACTCCTGGAGTTCACCCAGACTCACGTCCATTGAGTCAGTGATGCCATCCAGCCATCTCATCCTCTGTCGTCCCCTTCTCCTCCTGCCCCCAATCCCTCACAGCATCAGACTCTTTTCCAATGAGTCAACTCTTCGCATGAGGTGGCCAAAGTACTGGAGTTTCAGCTTTAGCATCATTCCTTCCAAAGAAATCCCAGGGCTGATCTCCTTCAGAATGGACTGGTTGGATCTCCTTGCAGTCTAAGGGACTCTCAAGAGTCTTCTCTAACATCACAGTTCAAAAGCATCAATTCTTCAGCACTCAGTTTTATTCACAGTCCAACTCTCACATCCATACATGACCACTGGAAAAACCATAGCCTTGACTAGATGGACCTTTGTTGGCAAAGTAATGTCTCTGTTTTTCTATATGCTATCTAGGTTGATCATAACTTTTCTTCCAAGGAGTGTCTTTTAATTTCATGGCTACAGTCATCATCTGCAGTGATTTTGGAGCCCCCAAAAATAAAGTCACCCACTGTTTCCACTGTTTCCCCATCTATTTCCCATAAAGTGATGGGACCAGATGCCATGATCTTCGTTTTCTGAATGTTGAGCTTTAAGCCAACTTTTTCACTCTCCACTTTCACCTTCATCAAGAGGCTTTTTAGTTCTTCTTCACTTTCTGCCATAAGGGTGGTGTCATCTGCATATCTGAGGTTATTGATATTTCTCCCAGCAATCTTGATTCCAGCTTGTGTTTCTTCCAGTCCAGCATTTCTCATGATGTACTCTGCATATAAGTTAAATAAACAGGGTGTACTCTGCATATAAGTTAAATAAGCAGGGTGACAATATACAGCCTTGGCATACTGCTTTTCCTATTTGGAAACAGTCTGTTGTTCCACGTCCAGTTCTAACTGTTGCTTCCTGACCTGCATTAGGTTTCTCAAGAGGCAGGTCAGGTGGTCTGGTATTCCCATCTCTTTCAGAATCTTCCACAGTTTATTGTGATCCACACAGTCAAAGGCTTTGGCATAGTCAATAAAGCAGAAATAGATGTTTTTCTGGAGCCTTAGTGCTCAAGAATATGCAGTTGTTGGTGTAAAATTAAGTCAAAATTTACAATGTAACATCTAGCCTTCCTATCTATGTGGAAACACAAAACAAAGTACCACCAGGAAGCACTCCCCACCTCTTGTGAAGAACACATTTTTGGCTGTCTCCTGAAGTAAGGTCAAGTATTTCATGGTAATATAAGGATTTGGAGAGGTGTGGGGGAGAAGGTTAGTTTTCTATTGATGTATAGCAAATTTCTGCAAGTTTAATGGCTTAAAACAACATACATTTATTATTTAGTAGGTTTCCGTGGGTCAGGAATCTGAGTTCCTTTAGCTGTTTCTCTGCTTCAGGGTCTACCTGAATTCAGTCCAGGTGTTAACCAGGGCTGCATTCTCATCTGGCCACTATTGAAAAACATCTACCTCCAGCCTTCTGCAGACGGTTGGCAGAATTCATCTCTTTGCAGCTGTAGGAATAAGATTCCCCTTTTTCCTGTCTGTTTTCCAGGAGCTGCTCTCAATTCTCTCTACAGGTCCTCAGAACACAGCAGCTTACTTTGTAATGAAATCCTTTCCAGGATTCTGAAATGCACCCTCTGTGTTACCATGTGCAAGTGAAATTTTGAATAATCAGAAGAGTTCATTCTTTTTTTTTTTAATTAATTTATTTATTTTAATTTGAGGCTGATTACTTTACAATATTATAGTGGTTTTTGCCATACATTGACATGACTCAACCATGGTGTACATGTGTTCCCCATCCTGAACCCTCCTCCCGCCTCCTTCCCCATCCCATCCCTCAGGGTCATCCCAGTGCACCAACCCTGAGCACCCTGTCTCATGCATCAAAACTTTGAGGACTTTAAAATAATTAAAAATCAGAAAAAAATACTCAGAGAAAGAATTTTTAAGTGGCATAAAAAGGGGGAATTAATATTAGAATCTTTCTGCCAAACTACTGGGCTATCATAGCTTGGTTATAATACTGCCTAAGGCTGTAGAGTAACACAAAACTTTTCAAAATTGCCTCTAATCCATTGCCTTGCAGAACTGGAATGGTTTAATTTTCAGATAAAGGAAGAAAACTTCTCTGGTGGCTTACATCTGTAGCATGACTTTATTTTTACTTCTGTGTTTGTTTTAATGTTTTTAACATTCACATTGAAAAAATTTCTGACTCACAAATAAGCTGTAAAAATAGTACAAAGAATTTCTGTATAAACTCCGTTAAGATTACTCAAATATTAATATCTCATATAATCATAGTATAATTATCAGAATGAGGAAATTAGTATTTGTACAATAATATTAGCTGATCTAGATACTTCATTTAAAGTTTTCTAATAGTCCCACTAATTTGCTATTTCTGATCTAAAATTTAATCTAGGTCAACCATTATATTCATGTGTTTTATCTCATTTGTCTCTTTTAATCTGAAACAATTCCTCAGTTTTTCCTTGACTTTCCTGATAAGTCTTTCATACACATATATGAAGAATACTAGCCAGTTTTTAAAAATAGAATGTCCCTCAATATGAATTTATCTTCCATTTCATCATTATAAAATTCACATTTTTCATTTTTGTCCAGATCCCAAAGAAGTGACGTGTGTTTCTTAGTGCATTATATCAAGAGAACATAATGTTTGTTTGTTTTATTACTGGTGATGTTAACTATGATTGCTTAGGGTTGTATATTAATTTGTAAGAGCTGCTGTGACAAAATACAAAATCAACTACACCCCAGTATAAAATAAAATTTTTTTTAAATGGATGGGACTTGAACTGGGGTCATTATAGCTAGGAAGCAGCTATACAAGCAGAAAGGAGTAAAGAAACATAAGCATATTAAAATTAATAAAATTATTAATAATATTGGCCGAGTCCCTTCTATTTTAACATTTTCCCTATAATGCATAATTTCAAGTTATAACTAATTCTATGAGACAAAAGTAAGTAGTTGACACTAATGATCAGACCAGAAAGTAAGATAAATAATTTTTAAAATTAAGAACATGATTTTGTTTAAGTAGTGGAATTTTTATTGAATTAATAAATTTCATCAGATTTTTGAAAATACACCTGATTGAAATTTAACTAGAGTGACTCCTTTTCCTATGTATTTTTCCCTTATCCTGCTACATTTCCCACTATTTATATACATTTTTGCTAAAATAAATATTAGTATTCTTCTGCATAACTCTCACTACTAGTATTAGCACAACTATAAGAAATAAGTTAGCATGTTATAGAGTACTGAAAACATTTACATGATCTGTGGATATAACCATAAGGAATTATTCACAGTATGTTGGTAGATAACAAGCCTTATTCTTAGTAATCACTCATTTTTATTCCAGCTGAACTCACAGATTTTTGTGCTTTTTAAACCAATTATTGGTATTTATAAAGGGGAGCAATGTCCCTTTCATTTCCATTTTTGCAATTTTCAAAAGAATATTATGACCAATTACCAGTTTCAGGTCAACTGCCTGGCAAATGTTGCATTGTTAAGAGTGGAATAGAAACATCAAGTCTCAAGGCATAGTGCCACAATCTTCAGATCACTCAACACTCTGAGCATATTAAATCTTAATTTTTCCCAGTTTTTCATGTGGGACATTTGCTTTCTGTTTATTTTGCTGTCTGAAATGTTTTCTGGGCATTTTACCCAGTTGGTTTTATTTTTACATATTTATTTGTATTAAGTATCAGATTTAATATGGAGATAGATATTTGAGGTTATGATTTTTACATTTGTAATCTCTATCAGTGGTATAATTAAAAATCTCTGAAAAAGTGAAATATAAATCATATGCTTTGCCCTTCACCAGAGTATTATTTTCAAATGTCAAACCACTGTAAAGTCAGAGAAACAATATGTTGAAATAATCAACTGCTGAATTTAGATAAGAATAAGATTTAAAATTTTAAAATGTCATAGTAAAATTTTATTTACGTAATAAAGTTACACAGAAACTACTGATAGCTTAGTCATATTAATATATTTGTTGATATATTATTCACTTTTGTGTATTTTATTAATGCAAATCTAAATTTCTGTAATTGAGACTGGCCTCCTAATTTTCTTCAATATTTTCAAGAACGAAGAATTCACATAAGGTTTTATTATTTGTCTTGGTTTTGGTCTTCCAGAAAGAGGACCAGGAAACACAGATTAGAGTGAAAGTACTCTTTTTTAGAAAGTATATGAACACTGGTGGCCTTTAGGAGAGCTCACATAAATGAGTACTCCCCAGCACTACCACCACCAGTGTCTTTGTCCCCACATAAGCCACAGCTGTTCCCTGCCTCTCCAGGAGACTCTCCAAGACAAGACGGTAGGTCTGGTCTAAGCTTTTATGAAGTCACTGCTTTTTCCCTGGGTTGCAGTATGCATGAGGAAAAAATGTTTGCCTTCTAAGAGTGGAGTTTCTGCTTCTCCCAGTCCGGTGAATTTCCTGTGATCAAGTCCCACTGGCCTTCAAAGCCAAACACCCTGGGGGCTTCTCCTCCTGTTGCCAGACCCCCAGGCTGAGGAGCTGCACCTAGGTCTCAGAACTCTCATTCCTGTGGGAAAAACTCTGTGACATAATTATTTTCCAGTTTGTGGGTTGCTCACCTGGGGGGTACGGGATTTTAATTTATTGCAATTACACCCCTCCTACCATCTCACTGTGGCTTCTTCTTTGTGTTTGAATGCATAATATCTTTCTTGGGAAGGTTCTAGTGTTTTTCTGTTGATGATGATTCAGCAGTTGGGCTCCCCTGGTGGCTCAGTCATAAAGAATCCACCAGTCAATGCAGGAGACACAAGAGATGGTTCCAAATTGGTAAAGGAATACGTCAAGGGTGTATATCATCACCCTGCTTATTTAACTTATATGCGGAGTACATCATGAGAAACACTGGGCTGGATGAAGCACACGTTGGAATCAAGATTGCCAGGAGAAATATCAGTAACCTCAGATATGCAGCTGACACCACCCTTATGGCAGAAAGTGAAGAACTAAAGAACATCTTGATGAAGGTGAAAGAGGAGAGTGACAAAGTTGGCTTAAAACTCAACATTCAGAAAACTAAGATCATGGCATCTGGTCCCATCACTTTATGGAAAATAGATGGGGAAACAATGCAAACAGTGAGAGATTTTATTATTTTGGGCTCCAAAATCACTGCAGATGGTGACTGCAGCCATGAAATGAAAAGATGCTTGATCCTTGCAAGAAAAGTGATGACCAACCCGACAGCATATTTAAAAGCAGAGTCATTACTTAGTCAACAAAGGTCTGTCTAGTCAAAGCTGTGGTTTTTCCAGTGGTCATGTATGGATGTGAGAGTTGGACTATAAAGAAAGCTGAGTGCCAAAGAATTGATGCTTTTGAACAGTGGTGTTGGAGAAGACTCTTGAGAGTCCCTTGGACTTCAAGGAGTTCCAACCAGTTCATCCTAAAGGAAATCAGTCCTGAATATTCATTGGAAGGACTGATGCTGATGCTGAAACTCCAATACTTTGGTCACCTGATGCGAAGAATTGACTCATTTGAAAAGGCGCTGATGCTCAGAAAGATTGAAAGCAGGAGGAGAAGGGGAAGACAGAGGATGAGATGGTTGGATGGCATCACCGACTCAAAGGACATGAGTTTGAGTAAGTTCCCAGAGTTGGTGATAGACAGGGAAGCCTGGTGTGCTGCAGTCTATGGGAGTCACAAAGAGTCGGACATGACTGAGACACTGAGACTGACTGACTGTCTGACCAACTGCTGGTGGTTGTTATATCCTGTCTTTCAGTATGTTAATTCAAGATAGCTTCTCTAATTAGTGAGTTTATATGTAGATTATATACTTAAGTCAGAAATTAAAAATTACTACTGTCAACTACTGTCCTAGTGTGAATATTAATATAATGAGACACCAGTGCCTAAGAGCACCAGGAATAGGTTTTTGGATAACAGGGTAGCCCCTGATGTCACAGAGGACTTCCAGAGGGCATCCCTGGTCTAGGCATGATTACTTGGGCAGCTGTTGTCTTTGTTCTTCAGCAGGTGCTCTTCTGTATCCTGAGTAAATGTTATAGGAAAATTTATCCAAAAACAACAAACACAGTAGATCAAATAATGCAGGAAAGCATGGGTCCAGGTGGCTGAATGGCTGTTGATTAGCACATAGAATGTTCTCATCTCTAAATGATGATAATACGGTACTATGAGTAATCCATGCAGATATTAATGTATTTTTGATGAAATATCCATGCTGCTGTAGCTACTGATGGAAATTGCCTTGTTCTTAACAGCTCAGCAATTTAAAGCTGAATGGCTATAGTTCAGCAATAGTTCAATAAAGGGCTTCAAAATGTCCCATCACAGCATTCAGGTTTCTAAGCAACTATTTCTATAACCATGTTCCACTAACCTATGATTATATAAATTAGCACCCTTCACATATGAGGTTGAATCACAGCCTTTGGGGAAATTTGAAATTTATCAAAAACTTTGCATACTGATTATTTTGGTACTTCATTAGTTTTATCCATTTTAATTTAAGACATTAAAAACTGAGGTGCATTACATGGAGGGGAAAACACATGAGTTTCAATGAAAAATACTAGTGAAAGTGTGAGAAGTGAGACAACTGGCTGTGTGACATTGAAAGATGTTTTGACTCCACCTACAGATGCTTCCCTGATGGCTCAGACAGTAAAGAATCTGCTGGCAATGTGGGAGACCTGGGTTTGATCCCTGGGTCAGAAAGATCCCTTGGAGAAGGGAATGGCAACCCACTCCAGTATTCTTGCCTAGAGAATTCCATGGACAGAAGAGCCTGGTGGGCTAGAGTCCATGGCATTGCAAAGAGTTGGACACTGCTGAGCAATTTTCACTTCACTTCACAGATGCACTGAGTCTGGGCAGGAGGCAATGTTTCACCAAATTTGACATGTGCAGATAGGGCTGTAATAGTGCAGAAATGTGAATTACTTCCTCAGGTCACCGACCTTCATGTCCTCTCAGAAAGAAAAGTTTGGAAGAGAACACTCTGAAGTTGATCTAGAAGAGCTGACAATGAAATGAGGGAAGAAAAAAGTTAAGTTAACTATAAGACCAACTGGAAATTTTGTACTTTGCAATAATTATTAATACTATTTCTCAAAGGGGATCAGTCATGAGTCAATACGGTTCAGTTAAACCCCAACCCAGTATAAGAAACTTGTTAAAGAAAAATTGCCAAAGAGGAAGAGGAAGAAAGTCATGGGTCCAGATGGATGAAAGATTCTTGATTAACACATAAAATGCTTTCATCTCTAAATATGCAGTACTGTGAATAATCTAGGCAGGTATTAGTATATTCTCAATGATCTTCCCATGCTTCTATTGCCACTGCTAGAAATGGCCTTGTCCTGAACCACTCAGCAACTAGGGCTCAGTGACTATGGTTCAGCAATAATGCAATAAAATGCTCAGGGCTTTTGAATAAGGTTCCCTAATAATCTCAGTTTACACATAAGAGAAACTGTGAAGTAACAAATTCAAAGAGCAAAGTTACCTGGCACTCTGTTCTTTCAGAGGAATAAGAATATCAGAGAGAAGAATGCAGAGAGAAATTCTAGAATATTTGGGTAATGAAGTTCAGTTCAGTTCAGTCCTCAGTTGTGTCCAATTCTTTGCAACCCCATGGACTGTAGCACGCCAGCTTTTCCCTGTCCATCACCAACTCCTGGAGCTTGCTCAAACTCGTGTCCATCAAGTTGGTGATGTCATTCAACCACCTCATCCTCTCTTGTCCCCTTCTCCTCCTGCCTTCAATCTTTCCCAGCATCAGGGTCTTTTCAAATGAATCAGTTCTTCGCATCAGGTGGCCAAAGTATTGGGGTTTCAGCATCAGCATCAGTCCTTCCAATGAATATTCAGGACTGATTTCCTTTAAGATGTACTGGTTGAATCTCCTTGCAGTCCAAGGAACTCTCAAGAGTCTCCTTCAACACCACAATTCAAAAGCATCAATTCTTCAGTGCTCAGCTTTCTTTTTCTGAGTGCTGAGCTGAGCTAAGCTGGGTAATGAAACCATACCTAAAATAATCTAGTAATGTATTACTAGCTTTTTCTAAAGAGATTGTGTATGGTGTTTTCTATATAGAGAACAGATTTGATACAACAAACTTTAACCCAGTGTCACATAAAGACTGGTAGAAATAAATGGTTTAGAAATTTGTCCTTACCCAGATTTTATAATCACTGAGAATCAATGACTGGTAGGATGGAGAAAGGACTTCCTTGATGGTTCAGTGGTAAAGAGTCTATCTGTCAACGCAGGAGACTTGGGTTTGATCCTTGGGTCAAAAGATCCTGTGGAGGAGGAAATGGCAACCCACTCCAGTATGCTTGCCTGGGAAATCCCATGGACAGAGGAGCCTGGCAGGCTGTGGACCATGGGGTTGCAAAGAGTCGGACATGATTTAGTGACTAAACAGCAACAATAACAACAGAATGGAGAAACAATATAATGTTGAGAAATCAAAGGACCATTCCATGGAATTTTGATGTATTCAGTACTACAGTGTTTATATACTTAGAACTTACTCACTTTAGAAACAATTTTGAAATTTCTTTTTAACTTTTTGAATATAACAAGAATTTCTCACGTTATTTATCTCTCTCTCTCTCTTTAGTCGCTAAGTCATGCCTGACTCTTGCGACCCCATGGACTGTAGCCTGCCAGGCTCCTCTGTCCATGGGATTCTCCAGGCACGAATACCAGAGTGGGTTGCCATTTCCTTCTCCAGGGGATCTTCCTGACCCAGGAATCAAACCCGGGTCTCCTGCATTGCAGGCAGATTCTTTACCAACTGAGCTATGAGGGAAGCCCATGTTATTTATAAAAACCCACCTCATGCGAAGAGTTGACTCATTGGAAAAGACTCTGATGCTGGGGGGAATTGGGGGCAGGAGGAGAAGGGGACGACAGAGGATGAGATGGCTGGATGGCATCACTGACTCGATGGACGTGAGTCAGTGAACTCTGGGAGTTGGTGATGGACAGGGAGGCCTGGTGTTCTGCGATTCATGGGGTCGCAAAGAGTCAGACACGACTGAGTGACTGATCTGATCTGATCTGATCTGATAAATTATATGGATACTATCTAACCCAAACTTTCAAAATCTTTATCATATCTAACAGGGGTCCCCAATCCCCTATTAGGAACTGGGCTGTACAGTAGATGGTGAGTGGTTGTCTTCCATGAAACCAGTCCCTACTGCCCAAAAGGTTGAGGACTACTGATATAAAACATTTATTATATAAATAATATAAAAATATTGGATATAGTGCATTGTGTTTATTTTTTTTTAATTTGGTTGCCTTTTTACCCTGTAGTTATATTCATTACAATGATCAGCTTTCATGAAATCTCTGTGATACTGGCTTTTGTTTCTATGCAGCAATCAAACCTCTATCAATACTCCCAGTATACTGATGTGTAGCTAAAATACAAGAGAAAAAAGTGCCTAAGAGAAGAATGGCAGGTCTATGTTGTCCTTTTCCAAGGAAGTCAGCAAAACTGTATGAGCCACACTCCATACTGTGAATGAGATCTAATTCAGTCAAGTTGTTCTTCTAAAGTTTTTACAGTGTTTCCTCTCCTTGAGTGGGCCATAAAATTTTAGGACTTACAGCCAAGTAGGATATTTAAAAAAATAAAACAATTTTTTTTTTTTTTTACTCTTCTTGCTTCTTTGTTTTGAGCTTAAAAAGAAGACAGAATTTTTTGTTTCCAGGCAGGGTATAATAGGTTTCAACCAGCCAAAGTTCCCAATGCAACAATTGAAAGTAAATTGGGTGAATTGCAGAGATATTTTGAAAGGTATTAGCATAAAGGGGGGCTTCCCTGGTGACTCAGATGATAAAGAATCTGCCTACAGTGCAGGAGACACAGGTTCAGTCTCTGGGTCAGGAAAATCCCCTGGGAGAAGGGAATGGCTACCCGTTCCAGTATTCTTGCCTGGAGAAACCCATGGATAGAGGAACCTGGCGGGCTACAGTCCATGGGGGTCACAAAGAGTCAGACACGACTGAGCAACTAAGCACACACAGAATAAAGTAGAAGTGGGGAAGACTAGATAAACTAAAATTCCTGAGAGGGGAGAATCTTTTCGAACTGAGTCATTAGACATGTTTCCTGACGTATACTGATTCCACTGAAAACTGAGATTTTCTGCACAGGACAGATCCTCATAATTCATCGTTTTTATTTCTCTTGTACAAAATCTAAGGTGTAGCTAAGTTTAAAAGCTTTTACTTGTCCTGATTTGGTCAAATCTGTCCATTATTTTCATGTTCTGTCAATTCTATATTCACATCTTTGTAGATGTGTGCTATGTGTTTCTATCACTTTATTTGTATGTAGCTGCTGCCAAATATGAAAATGTTCTGTTTTAAGTAAACTTTCATTTTAATGTCACTTTATAGATATATAAAATATTATAAAATAAATTGTTTTGAAAAATTAATATAAGTATCACAGGCAGATCAAACTCCCTTATGACTAATATCCATATCCTTTAGGAAAAATATACATTTAAAGCTGTTTTTAACAGGATGCATTTGTTCCTGGAAAGATGTAGTCCAATGAAATGGCTACATCTGTGTTCAAGAAAACAAAAATGAATGTGTTCCAGTAAATACTTGAACTAGGATGTGTTCAAGGGAATACTATAAGCTGAGAAGTGAAATATTTCTGTTGACTAGCCTGAGGCTTCTTTTTAATCTATAATTCCAGAATTTGGTACTGTCAGTCTCCACCTCCAGAAATTGTGACTCATTCCGTCTAGGCTGCAGCTTGGTTTCACCAGGCGACCCGTGTTATTCTGATAGACTAGAACACTGAGAAAACATTACTTATGTGTTATCATTTAAAATGTTTTTAGCTGAATGTAAAGTATTTCAATATTAGTGTTTTATTCTGATAACTGGTGCTATTAAAGCTGAGGACTAAGTAATTACATCTGAATGTATTAGTTTTTATTAAATTCTTTCATTTCAAGCACTGTGGTGCAGGAGTAGGGATGAAAAGCAAGGTCAGCAAACTAATGTGATTGCCTTTCATCTTAAAATAATATTAAAAGATGCTTTTCATGGGTATGTAACTTGCAGATGAAAAAAATTTTACTACCTTGAAGATTTTATTCCATTTTAGTCTAGCTCCCATTGATATTGCTAGTCACTCAGATCACAGATGTGTCAGTAATTAGTCTTTTCTCTGTGGCTGGTTTTAAAGATGTTGTCCTTCATTTTGGAATTGTGTGATTTCATGATGTGTCATGTGGAGTCATTGGGTTCTCATCGTCTGAGGATTTGTATATTAGTCAAACCAGAAACTTCTCAGCTATCATGTCTTTGAAAATGTATTCTTCACCTCTCTCCCTTCTCCCCGTTTGGAGCTCCAGTAGTGAATGTGACAACTCTTCACACTTCCTGTCTCTCATCTGCTTATTATTTCTCATCTCTTTGTTTTTCAATTGTAATTTTGGTGATGTCTTCAGACCTTTACCAGCTTACTGGGCATATCAGCTTACTAATTCTCACTTCACTTGTGACTGATGGTCTGTCTCAGGCATCTATTAAATCAAGTTCAATAATTATTTTTCAAATTAAAAGATGCTTAGTCCTCATAAGAATAGCTATGACAAACCTAGACAGTGTGTTAAAAAGCAGAGACATCAATTTGCCAACAAAATTCCATATAGTCAAAGCTGTGGTTTTTCCAGTAATCATGTATGGATGTGAGAATTGGACCATAAAAAAGGCTGAGCACTGAAGAATTAATGATTTTGAATTACAGTGCTGGAGAAGACTCTTGAGAGTCCCTTGGACAGCAAGTAGATCAAACCAGTCAATCCTAAAGGAAATCAACCCTAAATATTCACTGGAAGGACTGATGCTGAAGCTCCAATACTTTGGCCATCTGTTCAAAGAGTTGATTCATTGGAAAGGACCCTTATCCTGGGAAAGATGGAGGGCAGGAGCAGAAAAGGGCCACAGGGGATGAGACAGTTGGATGGCATCACTGACTCAATGGACATGAGTTTGAGCAAACTCTGGGAGATGGTGAAAGACAGGGAATCCTGGTATGCTGCAGTCCATGGCGTAACAAAGAGCTGAACATGACTGAGCAACTGAACAACTACTTTCTCAAAACCTGTGAAATTGCAATAGTCCCTTGAACCTATATTTTCTTTTAACTCATTTAAAAAACATATTTTATACTCTTAATAAGCAATTTCAATATTTACTTAGTTTTGTTGGTCCAGTGCTGCTATGACATATGGTGCCTTATATCCTTGTATGTTCAGTGACTTTTCAGAGCTTAAGAAGCTTGGGTTTAAAGTGCATTCCTCCAGAGAACATTTGCATTCACTTCCACAAGGTGCTTAGAGAGAATTATACCCCACGTTTACTTTAAATTAAACCAAAGGCACATATAGACATGTGGCTAGAAATGGCATGAACATTTTTATCTTTCCCTCCATTCCACACACTCCCACACACACATACACACTCCACACAGAGCCAAGAATGAGACAGTAATTCACTTTCCAATGGGTAATTCACACACTAAAGCACTGAGTGTGCTACCATTTTGGTGACCTCACCTTACATGGACCAGAGGTGTCCAGCTTAATTCTCCATCCTTCTTAGGCCCTTGGTTTCCTCCAGTGTTACTTTACATTATCAGAATTTAGGCTGTGTGTCAGCAGCAGCAACAGAGACACTCAGGAAACATTTCTAAGGAATTTTTCTGAAGAAAAATTGTAAGAAATAGCTGAGAAAATTTTCTAAGAAAACCTTGAGGAAATATTTCTGGCCTCACATTGTTTCCTTTATTTTGGAGCCAACTAAGTCAAACTTTTTTTTTTTTTTAAGCCTCTATTATTCCAGCCTCTATTTAGAAAAGATACTCTGTTCAGGGCTGGTCTCACATATTTCTGAGGAGAGGGACTCCTCAGCCATGTGCTCTCCTCTAAGAACACTAATGATACTGAAGATGTGAGGTCAACTAATAAAAAAGAAAACTCACAATGAGAAAGTTTTTTTTCATGGTTGGATTCATAGCATTTTGAGCTGAAAGAGACTTCAAAGATTATCTACTTCAACACTGTCCCTTTTGTGTCCCTTTAAAAGTTCAACAGTATTTATTTTATGTCTACAGTGCATTTGACATAATAGTAGGCCATGAAAAAAAATGAAGATCTGGTTTTCACTTGGTGGATCCTATGCCCTAGTAAGGGATGTAGACATATTTCACTGTATTCTATAAGACAGGCAACCAAAGTATTTACCATATATTATAAAACCACTGATAAGGAATCTTAATTTGTCCCATGGATCATCGATGGTTTTCTGGAGAAAGAATTACCTAGTCTTGAGCAAGGATGGGTTAAACTGATCCAGATAAACAAGGGGGTAAAAAGCATTCCAATCATAGAAAACAGCATGGACAAAAGAAAGAATTAGCTGTACACCATACTGAGTGTGTGGGCTTCCCTGGTGGCTCAGATGGTAAAGCGTCTGCCTACAATGAGGGAGAACTGGGTTCAATCCCTGGGTTGGAAAGACC
The DNA here is from genome assembly GCF_032452875.1 of Bos javanicus. Lineage (NCBI taxonomy): Eukaryota > Metazoa > Chordata > Mammalia > Artiodactyla > Bovidae > Bos > Bos javanicus. Next base: position 97,021,091 of record NC_083869.1, read on the forward strand.
CCCTGGAGAAGAAAATGGCAACCCACTCCGATACTCTTGCCTGGAAAATCCCGTGGATGGAGGAGCCTAGTAGACTATAGCCCATGTGGTTGAAAAGAGTTGAACACAACCGAGCGACTTCACTTTCACTTTTCATACTGAGTGCACACAAAAGAATAAATAAACCAGGTACCTAAAACTGTGAAGATGCGAATATTATAAACATTAAATATGAAATTATATAAAATATTAAAAGAGAAAAAATTTTTTGGAGATTTTTTTACATGACAGTGTGATAGAGTTGGGATTCCCAGGTGGCGTAGGGATAAAGAATCTGCCTACCAATGCAGGAGGCACAAGCAATGTGGGTTCAATCCCTGAGTCAATCCCCTGGAGTAGGAAATGACAACACGCTCTAGTATTCCTGTTTGGAAAATTCTGTGAACAGAAGAGCCTGATGGGCTACAGTCCATGGGGTTGCAAGGAGTCAAACACAACTTAGCAACTGAGCACACACATCAGTTTATAACAATACAGAAAACAATTTGGGAAAGGTATGAATGAATGTCTATAACTATTACAGGTCTTCTTTATTAGAAGTACAAAATAAACTGTCTTTGTTTTAAAATCTTATCTTTCTAAACACTTGAGTTGTTCGTCCTTCGAATAGTGGGAATGGATAGTCCCATCAGTGAGTTCACTAAACAGACATGGAATGTAGATAAGCTCTGATTTTCTCACTGTCAAGCATTGATAGAGTTAGACCTATCTGCTAGGTTACCAGAAATTTTCCATAGTATTTGATTCTTGTAAAAAAACAAAAACAAAAACAAAAAACAAAAAAAAAACAAGAATTCTCACTTTTTTTACAAAGTTAAATCTCTACACTAGAAATTAGTGGCTCTAAACCAACTCTTGACTTTGCTAATGCCTCCAAAGATACTTATGTTAACTCGAAACTTTTTTCTTGACTCTGCTCTTGAACACACCCAGGAAATACATTTCAATAACGTGGCAAAAGAAATCAATAAAATTTCTCATTTTTCCTTTAGGAGCAAGGATAGGAAATATGAAAGATCCTAGGTTTAATGCTATCTAGCTCCCTCCCATGATGGTTCTTTTTGATCACTGTTAATTGAAATTGAACAATTATGAGGGATTTTACACTGCTTTATTTTAGAGTCAAAATAAAAAAGAGTAGGATCAAGTTGAAATTAGGCTGCAAATAATCACATTGTATTTTTTAGCCAAGTTGTTTTGTTTGCAAATGCAGAACTATGCTTTTCTTTTCCATTTAATCAAGTTGACTTTTTGCTTTTTTATGGAGGTTGAAGTCTCATTTGTACCTTTTCTCTTCCCATGAATCAGTCAGTCAGTTCAGTCACTCAGTCGAGTTCAACTCTTTTCGACCCTGTGGACTATGGCACGCCAAGCTTCCCTGTCCATCATTTGAGCTTCCTCAAACTTATGTCCATCAAGTCGGTGACACCATCCAACCATCTCATCCTCTGTTGTCCCCTTTCCTCCCACCTTTAATCTTTTCCAGCATCCGGGTCTTTTCCAATGAGTCAGTTCTTCGCATCAGGTGACCAAAGTATTGGAGTTTCAGCTTCAGCATCAGTTCTTCCAATGAATATTCAGGACTAATTTCCATTAGGATGGACTGGTTGGATCTCCTAGAAGTCCAAGGGACTCTCAAAAAATCTTCTCCAACACCACAGTTCAAAAGTATCGATCCTTCAGTTCTCAGCTTTCTTTATAGTCCAACGTGACTATACATGAGTCACATCCATACATGACTACTGGAAAAACCATAGCTTTGACTAGATAGACCTCTGTCAGCAAAATAATGTCTCTGCTTTTTAATATGGAGAAGGAAATGGCAATCCACTCCAGTACTCTTGCCTGGAAAATCCCATGGATGGAGGAGCCTGGTAGGCTGCAGTCCATGAGGTCGCTAAGCGTTGGACATGACTGAGCGACTTCACTTTCACTTTTCACTTTCATGCATTGGAGAAGGAAATGGCAACCCACTCCAGTGTTCTTGCCTGGAGAATCCCAGGGACTGGGGAGCCTGGTGGGCTACATTTATGGGGTCGCACAGAGTCGGACATGACTGACGCAACTTAGCAGCAGCTTTTTAATACGCTGTCTAGGACGGTCATAGCTTTTCTTCCAAGGAACAAGCGTCTTTTAATTTCTTGGCTGCAGTCACAATCTGCAGTGATTCTGGAGCCCAGGAAAATAAAGTCTCTCACTGTTTGCATTGTTTCCCCATCTATTTCCCATGAAGTGATGGGACTGGATGCCATGATCTTAGTTTTTTGAATGTTGAGTTTTAAGCCAACTTTTTCACTCTCCTCTTTCACTTTCATCAAGAGGCTCTTTAGTTCTTCACTGTCTGCCATAAGGGTGGTGTCATCTGTGTATCTGAAGCCATTGATATTTCTTCTGGAAATCTTGATTACAGCTTGTCCTTTGTCCAGCCTGGCATTTCTCATGATGTACTCTGCATTAGTTAAATAAGCCATGTCATTGCTGACATCATAATGGACAAATCCTCACTGTCATCATGATCAATGGCAGCCTCCTCTCAGTCCTGTTGCTCATCCTTTACTTGGCTTCAGCGTCTTTTCCTGAGCACACCTACCTTTGGATGCTGCCCCAGGGCATGCCTGGGGCTTCCCATAATGCCTGATGCATGTGCAAGCCTTCCTGTGAATAAATTTATCTAAAACTATTAATTTAATATGTTTTCTTCACTTACTTTGGGCTTCCCAGGTGACTCAGTGGTAAAAGAATCTGCCTGCCAATGCAGGAGATCAGGTTCGATCTCTTGGTCAGGAAGATTCCCTGGAGAAGGAAATGGCAACTGTCTCAGTATTCTTCACTCCGAGATTATTGCCTGGAAAATCCCATGGACAAAGGAGCCTGGTAGATTCCTCCTGGTTCATGGAGTCGAAAAGAGTTGGACAGGACTGAGCGTGTAGGCACACTTCACTTATATTGCACTGTGAACCATGTCTGCATGTTCTTATCTGTGACTTTCACACTGAGAACTATAAGGACATGGTAACCACGATGACGGGAGGATAAAGGAACTGGAGTCTCTGATAATGATCAGTGGCATGAAAAAGGAGAGGGAGCAGTTGGGTCTCAAAGCATTTGGGTCTCGGGGCAGTTCCAGGAGGCCATGCTTGTATTGCCACTGCAGGTCACCCTGCTCCTTATTAAGGCATCTGCTGTACTGCATGGGGAGTGTTCCTTCAAGAACAGGAGCTGAGGTGTACACCAGGAGCCTGGAAGATTTGGAGAAGAGTTGGAACTTAAATCTCAGCTAATAAACCTTATTAGAGCTATATGAATCATAATGAGAGTATTGTTGATAATAATAAACTCAGCTAAAATTGAGTTTACATTAGCATTAGAAGGGTGGGATGGATGGGGAGAGAGATGGGAGGGAGTTTCAAAAGGGAGGGGATATATGTATACCTATGGCTGATTCATGTTGAGGTTTGACAGAAAACAGCAAAATTCTGTAAACATGGGATAATTATTTTTACAGGGACATGCTCCACTAAATAAACTCATGCAACTCATGCATATAGTTTAACTGATTGTTTAAGATTGCTCAGTTCAGTTCAGTTCATTTGCTCAGTCGTGTCCAACTCTTTATGACCCCATGAATCGCAGCACGCCAGGCCTCCCTGTCCATCACCAACTCCCGGAGTTCACTCAGACTCATCCATCAAGTCAATGATGCCATCCAGCCATCTCATCCTCTGTTGTCCCCTTCTCCTCCTGCTCCCAATCCCTCCCAGCATCAGAGTCTTTTCCAGTGAGGCAACTTTTCACATGAGGTGGCCAAAGTACTGGAGTTTCAGCTTTAGCTACTACAAGTTAAATAGCTAAATTGATTATATTAAAAAAGTTATGAAAAAGGCACAGACTTTTCTACACAGATTTTTCAACCCATTAAAATACATATAGATACTGGTCTGGTCTCATTACTGAGACAAATTAGTAGGATAAAACAACAAATACATGAAAACTTAAAGAAAAGATAACAAAACAAAAATCATATAATGACTAACTTAAAAACTAGAATTCTCCCCCAAAAAAGAATTTTTCCTCAATAGTTGCTGTAAATTTAAAATTTTTAATAGCTGAGATAATATGTAGCCAAAATATTTAACTAAAGAATTCAAAATAAAACTATATAGCTTACTTATTTATCATTTTGTGTGTAGTCATTACATTGAAAAAAATTCTTCATATTTTATCTAAGGGAAAAAATCAGCCATAGCATAGCTAAGTCATTAGAACCTAGAAACCTGAGAAATAATTTATCCCTGGGAAATGAGAGATAGAGAAATCTCAATGAATATAAAAGGACAGGTGACCTAGGTTTGATTCCAGGGTCAGGAAGATCCCCTGGGGAAGGGTATGGTTACCCACTACAGTATTCATGCCTGGAGAATTCCATGGACAGAGGAGAGGGGTCACAAAGAGATGGACACAACTGAATGACTAACACTTTGATTTTTACATCCTTACAATAAACCAGGGTTGTTTTCCTTATTTCAAACTTTAAATTTGAATATATTCATACATATTTAAATTCTGATTAAAACCAATAAAAGTTTTTTTTTCTGTGCATAAGGTATCTCAAATCAGATTTATTCAGTTGAATTACTAGAAATCAACTGTAGAGGTCTGATAATACTCAAAATCATGGTAAAGATGAAATAGACAAACTGCAGATGTCTCTAAAAAGGAGAGATAAGAAAGTATACTATCAAGAAACAGGCATTAAAAAAGAAACTTGGTGATGAGCCCCCTGTTTTTTATTGTTGTTTTTTCTTCTCTATGTCCTGCCCTGGGCATAGAAGAAGTTTGCAATCCTAAAACACCAACAGGCACAGACAGGAAAAAAAATGATAACAAAGCAGAATAAGCCTGCTGTTTCCAGGCAGAGCATCAGGAGGGAAGGAGGCCCTATGGCATAGACCGTTTGATGACACAAACTTTGGTCTGGCTGAACACCACAGGAAAAAACTACACCCTCCCGTCACCCTACTGCAGGTGGCTGCAGACACTGGGCCACTATGAGCACAGCTCTGTCTCCTGGTTGGAGGGAGTCTCAGAAACTGGGTGGCTCCATTCTTCCTGTACATGATGGACTGGCTTCATCTAATGATTGTCACATATCTACAGGGACTGTGGGCATGAACAGACCTTATTAAATGCCCTGCCCAGACAATGAGGCAGCTCCACCTGAAGTCCTAAGGTCCCTAGCTAGTATGTCTTTCTACCTTTCAGAATAATTTTATGATTATCTGTTGTATTATACCCAAGGTTTTTAGTTGTACTTACAGACAGATGAGCCTACATCATCTTACAAAAACTGGGACTCCCAGTACATTTTTTTGTGAACATGGTTAGCCAATTGTAAAATTTGTACCACAGTGCCAAGGACTTAGATTAAGCAAAACAATTGTTAAAAGACATAAAAAAGTTGGAGAATTTGCATTGTTTGATTTCAAAGGTACAGTGTAATGGCATAAATATATTGATTAATGAAAGAGAACTTCAACTTTAGACCCAGGCCACTTATACATGGTCAGTTTATTTTCCACAAATTTGCTAAAATAATTTTGACATACAGGGGAAAGACAATCTTTCAATAACTGGTACTGGAAAAACTAGATATCTCCATGTTACCTCTCATCATTGACAAGAATTAACTCAAATAGATCGTAGACCTAGATATAAAAACTAAAATGATACAATTTTTAGAAAAAAAGTAAGTTTTGGATGTAAAAATTGGCAAGTAAAGATAAAGTCTTTTCGATGGAGGAAGAAAGAAGCTAAGAGAGAAAGGCTAGAGAATTCTCATATGTTGCCCCATTACTGGAATGAGAATAAGTAGAATCAGAAACAGCAGCTCCACAGGGCGGCTTCAAGAGAGTAAAAGTCAAGCATTTCCAATTGGTTGCTCCATGCAGTCCTGTGTCGCTAGTTTCTTAGTCTGATTAGATGAGCTCTTGTTATGTAAATGAGTCAGCATCACTGTGTACTGTGCTATGCTTAGTCGTTTCAGTTGTGTCCGACTCTTTCTGACTCTGTGAACTGTAGCCCATCAGGCTCCTCTGTCCACGGGATTCTCCAGGCAAGACTAACTGGAGTGGGTTGCCATGCCCTCCTTCAAGCATCACTGCCCCAACACACTTTTGGTCCTTAGGAAGAGCTTTGAAGTAGCTATTACAAACTGGGTCTTAATCATTATGTTCTAAGAATTATTGATCTGTTTCTTGGCAGTGTCCTAGGGTAATAACTATCATCTACCCCATCCACTGGTGGCAAAGAGCTCTGGATAGTTCCACAATTGTCCCCAGGTGCATTATGATTCATGTTCAAAGGACTTCCCTGGTAGCTCAGATGGTAAAGCATCTGCCTACAGTGTGGAGACTTGGGTTCAATCCCTGGGTCTGGAAAGTCTCCTGGAGAAGGAAATGGCAACCCAGTCCAGGATTCTTGCCTGGAAAATCCCATGGACAGAGGAGCCTGGTAGGCTACCGTCCATGGGGTTGCAAAGAGTTGGACACAACTGAGCAACTTCACTTTCAGTTCAGTTCAGTTCAGTTCAGTCGCTTAGTCGTGTCTGACTCTTTGCGACCCCATGAATCACAGCATGCCAGGCCTCCCTGTCCATCACCAACTCCCGGAGTTCACTCAAACTTACATCCATCGAGTCGGTGATGCCATCCAGCCATCTCATCCTCTGTCGTCCCCTTCTCCTCCTGCCCCCAATGCCTCCCAGCATCACAGTCTTTTCCAATGAGTCAACTCTTCACATGAGGTGGCCAAAGTACTGGAGTTTCGGCTTTAGTATCATTCCTCCCAAAGAACACCCAGGGCTGATCTCCTTTAGAATGGACTGGTTGGATCTTCTTGCAGTCCAAGGGACTCTCAAGAGTCTTCTCCAACACCACTTTAATGCTATATAAATGCTATAGTCAGAAGTTGAAAGGGAGTAAATTAGCTATAAATTCTAGGAGCCTTTTGATTCCTCAAAACCCCCTTTAGTTTAATGAGCAGAGAAGTTTCTATTTATTCCAAAGTGCCAATTACCCACACACATGATTTCAGTGAGTAAATAACGGACTTAACGGTCGATGGTGTCTTCACTTCTATTCTTCCCCAAACTTTTTTTTTTTTAAGCCATGAAACGTACTTAAAGAGAAAACATAGCAATACATTAAACAGATAAAAGGAGATGAACCCGGTTCCTCAGATTAAATTTTAATTGTTTGTCTGAAGATACATTACTGATTAATGAACCTGAGAAGAACTTCTGAGAAAAAGCAGACTTCAAAAACACTGCTCTCTATACATAAGTGTGTGTGAATGCGTGTTTACTTAATAGAACTTCAATCCTATTTTCTTCCACCTTTTTTTTTTTTTTTGCACAGTTGCCTATTGACTTAAATTTATATATTTAAAACTAGAAATAAATGAAGAGAAAACTTCATGTGTAACAAGGTAGATATATAGTCAAAACACCTAAGGTCCAAGTCCCAGTTCAGCAAATTGTACCTTGAAGGATATTTGGACTGAGATTTGGAATTCTAATTGTAGCAAAAGCAGATTGTGCCCAACCTAGACATATACACTTACCTAGTTTTCTGGATGGAAAAGTTTGAGAAATAATTGCCTTTTGCCTAAGACCTGGAGCCAGCATTCCACTACAGCTACCCACACAGTTGCCCCCACTGGCAGAGAGTAATTACTGTCTCTGTTCACTGGCTGAACTGGATCTTCAGGATCATTGCTCCTCAAGCAAATCTTTGGAGAGGTCAGGTAACTCAACCAGAAAGTGTGGAAGGTTTAGTTTGGTCTCATGCCCTGGAGAAGGAAATGGCAACCTGCTCCAGTGTTCTTGCCTGGAGAATCCCAGGGACGGTGGAGCCTGATGGGCTGCCGTCTATGGGGTTGCACAGAGTCGGACATGACTGAAGCGACTTAGTAGCAGTAGCAGCAGCATAAGAGACAGGGGAGAGGAGGAAGTCAGTGGATAAAACTGGTCTCCCCTTTCCCCAAAGATATCTTGGGAAGATGTCACCTGACACTGAGAAACAAAATGCACTTATGAAGATGTAACCTACTAGGTACAATTGCTCTCAAATTTACTTTTCCTGACTCATTCCTCCTTTTCCCTTGCTCTTCCATCCTAGAGTAGCTCTTCCAATTCAAGTGTTATCAAATAAGCTTTCTTCTCAAGATAGGCCTTCTCAGTTATCCAGAGTAAGACTTTCCTATGTGAAATTCATTTATGAAATCATAGTAATGACTGTAAGTTACTGATGCAAAGAAATAGAGGAAAACAATAGAATGGGAAAGACTAGAGATCTCTTCAGGAAATTTAGAGATAGGGAACATTTCATGTAAAGATAGGCACAATTAAGGACAGAAATGGTAGGGACCTAACAGAAGCAGAAGATATTAAGAAGAGGGCAAGAATACACAGAAGAACTGTACAAAAAAAGATCTTCACAACCCAGATAATCACGATGGTGTGAGCACTGACCTAGAGCCAGACATCCTGGAATGTGAAGTCAAGTGGGCCTTAGGAAGCATCACTAAAAGAAAAGCTAGTGGAAGTGATAAAATTCCAGTTGAGCTATTTCAAATTCTAAAAGATGGTGCTGTAAAAGTGTTGCATTCAATATGCCAGCAAATTTGGAAAACTCATCAGTGGCGACAGGACTGGAAAAGGTCAGTTTTCATTCCAATCCCAAAGAAAGGCAATGCCAAAGAAAGTTCAAACTACTGCATAATTGCACTCTTCTCACACGATAGTAAAGTAATGACTAAAACTCTCCAAGCTAGACTTCAGCAATACATGAACCGTGAACTTCCAGATGTTCAAGCTGGTTTTAAAAAAGGCAGAGGAACCAGAGATCAAATTGCCAACATCTGCTGGATCATGGAAAAAGCAAGAGAGTTCCAGAAAAACATCTATATCTGCTTTATTGACTATGCCAAAGCCTTTGACTGTGTGGATCACAATAAACTGTGGAAAATTCTGAAAGAGATGGGAATACCAGACCACCTGACCTGCCTCTCGAGAAATCTGTATGCAGGTCAGGAAGCAACAGTTAGAACTGGACATGAAACAACAGACTGGTTCCAAATCGGGAAAGGAGTACGTCAAAGCTGTATATTGTCACCCTGCTTATTTAACTTCTATGCCGAGTACATCATGAGAAACACTGGGCTGGATGAAACACAAGCTGGAATCAAGATTGTCAGGAGAAATATCAATAACCTCAGATAATGCAGATGACACCACCCTTATGGCAGAAAGTGAAGATGAACTGAAAAGCCTCTTGATGAAAGTGAAAGAAGAGAGTGAAAAAGTTGGCTTAAAGCTCAACATTCAGAAAACAAAGATCATGGCATCTGGTCCCATCACTTCATGGGAAATAGATGGGGAAACAGTGGAAACAGTGTCAGACTTTATTTTTGGGGGCTCCAAAATCACTGCAGATGGTGATTGCAGCCATGAAATTTAAAAGATGCTTACTCCTTGGAAGGAAAGCTATGACCAACATAGACAGCATGTTAAAAAGCAGAGACATTAGTTTGCCAACAAAGGTCTGTCTAGTCAAGGCTATGGTTTTTCCAGTGGTCATGTATGGATGTGAGAGTTGGACTATAAGGAAAGCTGAGCGCCGAAGAATTGGTGCTTTTGAACTGTGGTGTTGGAGAAGACTCTTGAAAGTCCCTTGGACTGCAAGGAGATCCAACCAGTCCATCCTAAAGGAGATCAGTCCTGGGTGTTCATTGGAAGGACTGATGTTGAAGCTGAAACTTCAATACTTTGGCCACCTAATGTGAAAAACTGACTCATTGGGAAAGGCCCTCATGCTGTGAAAGATTGAGGGCAGGAGGAGAAGGGGATGACAGAGGACAAGATGGTTGGATGTCATCACCGGCTCAATGAGCATGGGTTTGGGTGGACTCCGGGAGTTGGTGATGGACAGGAAGGCCTGGCGTGCTGCGGTTCATGGGGTCGCAAAGAGTTGGATATGACTGAGTGAACTGAACTGATCCAAAGAGATTAAATGAATTAAAAATGAATGGGTTGATAAATTTATTTATTTATTCAGTAACCATTGTTGACACCTACTCTGCACAAGACACTGTAATGGGCAATGGGGATTCAGCAGTAAGCAAACTGAAAGTATGTTTTGCCTTCATGGAGTTTACATTCCAGGGACAGCCACCTTGTGTAGCCCAAGCCTCTTGCTCGTGTGGAAGAAATTTAGAGTGAGGTCCTTTCATTCTTGTTCTTTCTCTTGTCTCCATGAACGTTGGTGGGTAGAATGCCTGTAAGATGATTGAGTTATATGAAGAAAAATGTCTGTGTCTTTGAATTTGTGCTACTGACTTATAACCCTGGGGAGAGACAACAAAGTTAGGTGTATAAAAGTCTTTAGATTTGGGTCTCTGAAAAAAAAAATCACTTCCACTGATTTCAGACTAGGGTTGAGGTTAGATTTTTCATGTTTAAAGAATGATTGAGAAATAAATCATGTTCTTTTCTAGCAGAAGTCAGTAGAGAGCACTGTAAATCTCATTACTTCTCAGCACTAATAAGAGGCTACTGTCCTTCTTCTCTAGCCATTTACCTGGCAAGAAGCATTACGCCAAAAGTGTAGCCTTAGATATCATATTTATAAGATGATCAGTATATATTATAAGAGTATGTTGCAGGGCAATTGAGGAACACATGGTTCCTTTTCAGAATTTACAGAAGCTGTAGCACTGAAGCCAGTCTTTTTCTTGCAGTATATTCTCAGAAGCCATTCTCCAGGCAAAGCAGTGATTGCAGAAGAAGGGAGCCACTTCAATTTGTGTTCAGGAAAAAAGCAGCAAGATCATAATACTTTCCAAATGACCCATAAAATAAAGCACTTTTAGGTTTCATTCAACAGAGCCTGCCTTGTCAGAAGCACTAAAAGCCAATTACAATATAAAGCGAATGTTCAAAGGGATGGTATGGGGAGGGAGGAGGGAGGAGGGTTCAGGATGGGGAACACATGAGAAATAAAGGTAATTTTTTAAATTATTTAAAAAAAAAAAAAAAGCTAATGTTCAGAGCTGTTGAGAATTAGAGATGAAGAACATCTACAAAGGAATTGTTCGAGTTCTTCCTGTGTCTTGGTGGGAGATTATGCTGCTTTTTATAAAATCAGTTTTTATAAAATTGGCTGTGATTACAAGACCAATTTTTGTTCTTTTTAATTAGAGTTAAAAATCTTTAAGTAAGCCCAAACAGTTATAGATTAATATAGACAAAGTAAAAATCAACCAGAATAATTTCCTATATAATGATGCACATTTTGCCTGTAAATACAATATGCATTTGCAAAATGGATAAGGAAACAGTTTGCTTAATTTCAAAAGGAAAATATCGATCCAATGCCAATATTGAGTTCAGTTCAGTTCAGTCGCTCAGTCGTGTCCAACTCTTTGCGACCCCATGAATCGCAGCTCGCCAGGCCTCCCTGTCCATCACCAACTCCCGGAGTTCACTCAGACTCACATCCATCAAGTCAGTGATGCCATCCAGCCATCTCATCCTCTGTCGTCCCCTTCTCCTCCTGCCCCCAATCCCTCCCAGCATCAGAGTCTTTTCCAATGAGTCAACTCTTCGCATGAGGTGACCAAAGTACTGGAGTTACAGCTTTAGCATCATTCCTTCCAAAGAAATCCCAGGGCTGATCTCCTTTAGAATGGACTGGTTGGATCTCCTTGCAGTCCAAGGGACTCTGAAGAGTCTTCTCCAACACCACAGTTCAAAAGCATCAATTCTTCAGCGCTCAGCCTTCTTCACAGTCCAACTCTCACATCCATACATGACCACAGGAAAAACCATAGCCTTAACTAGACGAACCTTTGTTTGCAAAGTAATGTCTCTACTTTTGAATATGCTATCTAGGTTGGTCATAACTTTCCTTCCAAGGAGTAGGCGTCTTTTAATCTCATGGCTGCAGTCACCATCTGCAGTGACTTTGGAGCCCAAAAAGATAAAGTCTGACACTGTTTCCACTGTTTCCCCATCTATTTCCCATGAAGTGATGGGACCAGATGCCATGATCTTCGTTTTCTGAATATTGAGCTTTAAGCCAACTTTTTCACTGTCCACGTTCACTTTCATCAAGAGGCTTTTAGTTCCTCTTCACTTTCTGCCATAAGGGTGGTGTCATCTGCATATCTGAGGCGGCTGCGACCAGCGCACTAAGCGCAGGCGGCTGCGACGGACCGGTGCACTAAGCGGTGGAGAGGAGCTACCCCACGTCCGAGGTCAGGGGCGGCGACCAGAGGAGCTACCCCCACGCCGGAGGTCAGGGGCTGCGGCCGGGAGGAACAACCCCATGCCCGAGGAGCCCTGGCTGCATGGGCGCAGGAGGGCCTAGAGGAGCTATCCCATGTTGAAGGTCAGAAAGGGCGGTGGTGAGGAGATACCCCTCGTCCAAGGTAAGGAGCTGCGGCTGCACTTTGCTGGAGCAGCCGTGAAGAGATAATCCACGTCCAAGGTAAGAGAAACCCAAGTAAGATGGTAGGTGTTGCAAGAGGGCATCGGAGGGCAGACACACTGAAACCATACTCACAGAAAACTAGTCAATCTAATCACACTAGGACCACAGCCTTGTCTAACTCAATGAAACTAAGCCATGCCTGTGGTGCCACCCAAGACGGGCAGGTCATGGTGGAGAGATCTGACAGAATGTGGTCCCCTGGAGAAGGGAATGGCAAACCACTTCAGTATTCTTGCCTTGAGAACCCCAAGAACAGTATGAAAGGGCAAAATGATAGGATACTGAAAGAGGAACTCCCCAGGTCGGTAGGTGCCCAATATGCTACTGGAGATCAGTGGAGAAATAACTCCAGAAAGAATGAAGGAATGGAGCCAAAGCAAAAACAATACCCAGCTGTGGATGTGACTGGTCATAGAAGCAAGGTCCGATAATGTAAAGAGCAATATTGCATAGGAACCTGGAATGTCAGGTCCATGAATCAAGGCAAATTGGAAGTGGTCAAACAAGAGATGGCAAGAGTGAATGTTGACATTCTAGGAGTCCGCGAACTAAAATGGACTGGAATGGGTGAATTTAACTCAGATGACCATTATATCTACTATTGTGGGCAGGAATCCCTCAGAAGAAATGGAGTAGCCATCATGCCAATATTAACTGAACCAAAATTGAAAGGGTGTGGCTTCCATTATTGAGCAGTAATGTGCCATATTACAGAGAAGGGACACAATAAGTAGATTTTTAAAGGAGTTGAAAAGAATACTTTAGTAATAATAATGAAATAATGAATTTCAAATTAAAGAATGCTACAATGATATTGGTACAGTAAATAATTCTTTTACCATGTTTTACCTTTTATAAAGTAACTTTAAAGAAAAAAAATGCTTGCTTCATAGCAAAGAAACAAAACAAAATATTTTCTTACCCTGTTTTTCTATCTTTCATTTTTCTCTTTGTTTTTCTGTCCAGGTTCTGACATACTGAGGGAAGTTCTTTCCTTGGGGGTGAGGACAGAATATCACATCCTCTGCCTAAGATGGGAATTCAGTTGTAGTTCTCCTCCCACATTTCTTTTATAATTAGAAGGAAAACAAACCTCCTCAAGTGTTCCTCTAAGAATCAAACAAGGATATACTAAATTTCTTTTTGAGCTTCTGAGAGAAGCATAGAATAATGGGCTTGAAATCTGAACCTTGTACCCCAAATTTTTCTCCTAGGAAATGTAAATGTTTGGCTCTGGAAATGGAGTGGAAAGGGGCTGAATGTGGAAGAAAGCATACTCAGTAGAACTGATTTTTTTTAAAACTTTCAAGATTTAGCTAAAATGGGAAATGAAGGTACAAAGGTACATCAAAATACCATTTAATATTTTTGTGTGTGAGGTATTTACAATACAGAAAAATAAGCTCTGGAATAGGACTCGATTGCAGGATAGTGAAGAACATGAGACGTAAGAAATGGAAAGAAGAGGGAAACGTATACAGGATTTCCTACTGAAAATGAGCTTTAAATGAAATTCCAAAGCAATTCAAATGAAAAAGGTCTTGGTAACAATAACACCAAGAAAAGATTTATATACAGAATACTTATTTAGTCTGGCTGAAATTAAAACGTGAGGAATGTTTGAAAATTTCTTTTAGATTCTGTCTGGAAGAGATAGATTAAGAAATGATATAAATAAAAAAAGTATTGATAATATTACCAACACTTATGTGGAGACCATTACATGTCAGACATTGTTCTGAAAGCTTTACATTTAATAACTCAATATTTTTTTACAAAGACCTTGAGAATGATTTCCATTTTGCAAATGGAAAATATAAGAGAGGGAGATGTAAGTGATTTGCCTGGTCTAACATTCAAATTCAAATTCAAATCCATGAAATCTGACTTCAGAAACTGGGCTCTTAACCACTGTGTGCCAGAGATTCTTTTTTTAAAAAGAGATAGAACAGTGAACAGAACTTAAATAAGTACTAGTGTATATAAACATAATAAAAAAATTGGCAATACAAAGTTTAGTAATTTACATAGAAAATAAGACATGACCAAGATAAACTTTAATTTTCATAAGCACAAGAAAGAATTAAGTTGGAAAACAAAATTGAGGTATTTACTAAAAAGGATCCATGGAAATGAGATAAAACGTCTGAACTATTTTTCGGGCATATAAAGGAGATTTAGAAACTCCGAGATCGTTCTAGTAGGAATTAAAGAAGAACAGAAATGAGAAAATGATGGAGAAACAAAAATGGAAGAGATAAAACAGATGATGAGAATTTTCCACAAATGGAAGAAAGGATCCAAAATTAAAAACTCAATCCAATTATTAATCTCATAATTTGTTTACTTATTTATCTCTTATGTATTCAGTTCAGTTCCGTTGCTCACTCTTTGCGACCCCATGGACTGCAGCACACCAGACTTCCCTGTCCATCAGCAACTCCCAGAGCCTACTCAAACTCAGGTCAATCAAGTTGGTGATGCCATCCAACCATCTCATCCTCTGCTGCCCCCTTCTCCTGCCTTCAATATTTTCCAGAATCAGGGTCTTTTCCATGGAGTCGGTTCTTCGCATCAAGTGGCTAAAGTATTGGAGTTTCAGCTTCAGCATCAGTCCTTCCAATGAATATTCAGGACTGATTTCCATTAGGATGGACTGGTTGGACCACCTTGCAGTCCAAGGGACTCTCAAGAGTCTTCTCCAAGACCACAGTTCAAAAGCATCAATTCTTCACTGCTTAGCTTTCTTTATAGTCCAACTCTCACATCCATACATGACTACTAGAAAAACCATAGCTTTGACTAGATAGACCTTGGTTGGCAAAGTAATGTCTCTGCTTTTTAAGATGCTGTCTAGGTTGGTCATGGCTTTTCTTCCAAGGAGTAAGTGTCTTTTAATTTCATGGCTTCAGTCACCATCTGCAGTGATTTTGGAGCCCAAGAAAATAAAGTCTCTCACTGTTTCCATTATTCCCTCATCTATTTCCCATGAAGTGATGGGACCAGATGCCATGATCTTAGTTTTCTGAATGTTGAATTTTAAGCCAACTTTTTCACTCTCTTCTTTCACTTTCATCAAGAGGCTCTTTAGTTCTTCTTCACTTTCTGCCATAAGGGTGGTGTCATCTGCATTTCTGAGGTTATTGCTATTTCTCCCGGCAATCTTGATTCCAGCTTGTGTTTCATCTAGCCTGGCATTTCTCATGATGTACTCTGCATATAAGTTAAATAAGGAGGTGAAAATATACAGCCTTGTTGTACTCCTTTCCTGATTTGGAAGCAATCTGTTTTTCCATGTTCATTTCTAACTGTTGTTTCCTGACCTGCATACAAATTTCTCAGGAGGCAGGACAGGTGGTCTGGTATTCCCATCTCTTGAAGAATTTTCCACAGTTTGGTGTGATCCACACACACCAAAGCCTTTGTGTCAAAGCCTTTGGCATAGTCAGTAAAGCAGAAATAGATGTTTTTTTTTCTGGAACTCTCTTGCTTTTTCGATGATCCAGCAGATGTTGGCAATTTGACTTTTGGTTCTTCTGCCTTTTCTAAATCCAGTTTGAACATCTGGAAGTTCATGGTTCACATACTGTTGAAGCCTGGCTTGGAGAATTTTGAGCATTACTTTATTAGTGTGTGAGATGAGTGCAATTGTGCAGTAGTTTGAACATTCTTGGGTATTGCCTTTCTTTGGGATGGGAATGAAAACTGACCTTTTCCCGTCCTGTGGCCACTGCTGAGTTTTCCAAATGTGCTGGCATATTGAGTGCAACACTTTCACAGCATCATGTTTTAGGGTTTGAAATAGCTCAACTGCAGTTTTATCACCTCCACTAGCTTTGTTCGTAGTGATGCTTCCTAAGGTCCACTTGACTTCACATTCCAGGATGTCTGGTTCTAGCTCAGTGATCACAGCATCGTGGTTATCTGTGTAATGAAGATCTTTTTTATATAGTTCTTCTGTGTGTTCTTGCCACCTCTTCTTAATATCTTCTGCTTCTGTTAGGTCTATACCATTTCTGTTCTTTATTATGTCCATATGAATAGGGACAGTTTCATTTTTTCCTTTCTAATATATATGCTGTTTATCTCCTTCTCTTGCCTTATTGCCCTGGCAAGAAAATCTATGCTGAATAAGAATATGATTATAAACATCCCTAACTTTTTCCCATTCTTTAAATAAAGCATTGTGTTCTGCTATTACATATTATTGTGGCCATGTTTTTTTTTTGTAGATGCTTTTTATCAAGTTGAAGAAGCTCTCATCTATTTTTATTTCTCTAAAATTTGTTTTTATCATAAATGAGTGTTAAACTTTGTCAAAGCCTTTTTCTATATTAACTGATACAATGATGTAATTTTCCTTGTTTAGTCTTTAGTCAATATGATGTACTGCATTGATTGATTTCTGTCTACTGAAAGATTTGCATCCTTTCAATAATCATCATGTATAATTTGATGATGACCAGGTCATCATGTATAATTTATATACATATATATATATATTTATATATATATAAAACACATTCAACTTGCTAACATTTCTTAAAGATTTTTTATCTATTTCCATGAGTAATATTGGGATGTAGTTTCTTTTGTTGTTTTGTCTTTATCTGATTTTAATGTCAGGGTAATACTAGTTTCATAAAACAAAAGGTGTTATATCCTCTTACATTTTCTAGAAAAGATTTTGTAAAATTAGTATTAACTTTTTACATGGGTGGTATAATTTTCTATCAGAACCATCTGGACCTGAAAATTTCTTTTATGGAGAGAGTTTTTAAGAATTATAAATAAATTTCCTCAATAGATATTGGACTATTTAAATGATTTCATTTTGAGTGAATGTCATAATTTGTGCTTCAAAGAAGTGATATACTTGTTTAACTTGTAAAATATTGTATACAGTTGCTTGTAATTCCCTTATTGTCCTTTTGATGTCTGCAGAGTCTTTAGTGATGTTTCCTCTTTCATTCCTGATATTAGAGACTTTTGTATCCTCTCTTTTCTGTGGCAGTACTGCTAGAGTTTTGCTCCCCTTTTCCTGATCCTCTGGCTAGAAAAGCAAAATTTGTATGAGAGGGTGCATTTTTGGTCATTTCCAGTTGGCTGGCTTCTTCAGCCAAACTCAGCCTCAGATATATAAGAAAAACAAAAACCTGGTGAACTCCTTACCATGCCTTTCTTTTGGACCCCCCAATACCTAGCTTTTCTTCCTTTTACATTTACCTTTCAAGAGCTTATGTTCATTTTACTTCATGAGAGGAATGGGAAAATGATGTCTACTTTATCTTCCTGAAAGTGAGAATCCTCTTATTCTTGTTTCAAGCAAGAAAATTCTGGGCTTTTTATTTGTTGTTTGGATGCAGTAATAGATAACTGAAACACTTGCCAACTCATCCTATGAGTTATTTAAACTTCATAGACAAGAACAGTATGAAAATGGAAAAATTAGTCTCACACTTTCCCAGCTTCATCCTTTCAACTCTAAGTTGATTCTAGTTCTTCCTTAGCTCTGGCTATGTGCTGCATCATGCAGGCTTCCATGGTTTGAGAAGACTGACATCTGGCAGAGTCCCAGTGATCTTCACAATCCATAAGCATTGTGAGAAGTATCAGACACTCACTGTTCCATTGCAATGCCCTGAGCTACGCCATCTATGTGTTTACTCCAACAGTCAGCCATACTGGGTCCTGTTGCCCATGATAAACAAGAGGCAAGCTGAGGCTCAGGAGAAGTTCGTGTTTCAGGTGCTCAGTGTAGTACAATAAGCACCAGAATTGATGGGTAGAGTGGCTATGAGGACACATTTCTACAGAGGAGACTTGAAACTCTGTCTTTATATATTTCTGGTACTTCTGCCCTTTTGAGGCATCTACACTAGCTTCATCATGACCAGTCCAACAGATACATACATTCTACCAGTGACGATGTCATCCTTATTTTGAAATACTGATTTGGAAAAAGTTTGATCGGATTATAATTTGATCTGATTTTTTTCCAAACTCAAAACATGTATTTCATTTCCTTAAAACATCAGGGCTGCTCTTCTTGTTCATCAAGTGAACTGCCTTAAGTATGGCTCCAGCACATATGTACAATGCTGAGTGGGTCTGGTAAAGGAAAGGAGAGGATAATGAACATCAAGAAGGAAGATGGGCTACCAAAGATAAAGGATCCTTAGCACAAAAACCATTGGAGAAGGCAATGGTAACCCACTCCAGTACTCTTGCCTGGAAAATCCCATGGACAGAGGAGCCTGGTAGGCTGCAGTCCATGGGGTCGCTAAGGGTCAGACACAACTTAGCGACTTCACTTTCACGCATTGGAGAAGGAAATGGCAACCCACTCCAGTGTTCCTGCCTGGAGAATCCCAGGGACGGGGGAGCCTGGTGGGCTGCCGTCTATGGGGTCGCACAGAGTCGGACACGACTGAAGCGACTTAGCAGCACCACAAACCGCAGCACAAAAACCACCTGATTCTGAAAGAAGTCATCAGAGAGATGTAAACCATGGTCTGTTAAGTCATCCTGCTCAGAAGGCAAATGAAGTCCATCTGACAACGTTTTTATATTGACTGGGCTGGATTAGAAACCATCTCAAAAATTATACAGATCATCTGTAGGTCATCACAGCCCAACCATATGAAAATGAACCAACTATTAAATTTATCTTCCTCTTTCACTTTACCTTCCCCAAATTCTTCTTCTGTGATGTTTGGCTAACCAGAGAGAATAACAATTTCTGATTACCCAAGATTGTGTTTAAACTCAGTGAAACTAAAAGCACTTTTAAGGAAGTAGAAAGGGAGTATCACAGAGATTTCACCTTTCAGATAATGAGGCTACTTAGGTGGGAATACAGACTATCCTTAAATAAACAGAACTCCCTCTTGCAGCATGCTCTGTTCAGCCCTATTTCTTATAGAAAGTAGTTATATCTCTGGAGAGACCTGCTTAGTGATAAAATTCCCTGGTCTGTATAATTTTTAGAGACTGTGGTTTTTCCTATTATATTATAGTAATCTCATAAAAACCTATGATTGCGACCATCAATTTAGTATGGTGAGCAGATAGTATATAGTAATAATTCATCATCCAATGCAAAATCTTGGTTTCTAAATATTCTAAGAAAAGTGGCTGTAGTATATTTTAGAGGAAATAAACACACTGAGAGATATCTTTTTTTTTGTTTTAAGTAGACAAGTCAAATCTATTTCCAATATCTTAGAAACAATGTATGCAAGAGCTACTCTTTCAGTGTATGACTATTTTTTCTATACATCTTAATGTTGTACTCTAATGTTATTTTAAGGAGAAATCTAGCATAATTGACAAAATGAAATACATTTGATACCATCTAAATGAAACTAGTTTAAAGCTGAAATCCTGTCAAATGCCAGATTGTTGTTTATTTGCTAGTTTGTTTGTGATGGATCAGGGACTCTAAGGCATCTAAAATTCAAACTTTTCAAACATAGAAGCATAGAGTTTTGGGAATTTTTCCAAAAAGTAGTATATCAAATCATGAACAATAAAAATTTAAAAACGGCATATAGAAAACACTGAAAAAATATGCAAAGGATGAAGAAGATTGATTAAAAACAATGTCAATTAAATGAAAATTCCATACTCTTGCCCTTCAGAGGCTTACCCTCAATGAGTTTCTTTCAATGAAACTGAAATTTGTTACAGCTTGTTCTTTATTCTTGTCTGCAAACCTCAATTTATTTCCATGTTCATAAGTTTGTTTGTTAGATATTGTACATCCAGTGTGAACTCAAGGCTTTACATCTTCACCTCTGATTAAATCTGCATCAGTGTCCTGTCAATAAAAATATGTGTTATTACAGCACCAAATAATTTTACTTGCTTTTATGCAGTAAATTTAGTCCTCCCTCCATCTCTACCACTGCTCTGAATCCAATTTGATGACTCAAAAAACTCATTAGTGTGCATGGATTAGTGATAACTTCTCTATCGCCTTTCCTTCAACAGAACAGAAGAACTAATAGACATTTTGATTAAAAAAAAAGTTTATTTTTGTTTGTTAAAGGAAAAGGGAGCCAAATAAATATTTTAATTTCCAGTTGATATAGAGTGTTCTATTGGAAGACAAGTTTAGAGTTATTTTAATATCAGAAATGATTGAGGGGCTTATATTTTGCTATTATGTTGATATACTATGCATGGACATAAATATCATATATTTGTAAACATACAACACATGTTCGTTACATACTGTCCTGAGTCTCCCTGCCTATATGTACACATATGTACATGTATGTACACATATGTAGACACCTCTGGAGTATCAGCCTAACATAGTCTTTGTATGGGGCTTTTGACTTAATGCTCCATTTTTCTCCAGCTACATCTCCCTTCAGTGAATTTATAATTTTGATTATATTTATAATTATGATTATAAATGTACCTTCAGTTTCCTGAATGCTTGAAATAGAGGTTATTGATTTCTCCAGGGAATGTTTGGCAAAATAAAAATATCTTCAATAACTAAATTAGTCCATAAACAGAATACATAATTTTAGTCACTTGAGAAATTTTGGCAGATAACTAAAATATATAATACCCATCCAGTCTCTCATCTTGGAAACATCTTAACCACAAAATAATGCTGACCATGGGAATTATGTCAACAGAGTTTTAAAGCAGTATTAATGTATCTAGATACCTGAATTACAGATTTGTAAGAGATATGTCTGAGTGTACTGAACATCTGGAACAAAGGAAATATGCAGTATATATTCGAAAAAGATTAAACTCTTTTAGAGATCTTCACTTAGTTCAGACACAGCCTTGTATTCTACCTCTAATTATCTACAACGACCTTTCTCAAAATGTTTCACGAAATTCTAGTCCCACAAAATGTAAAATGTTTTTGGGAAAAAAGAGGTTGCATCTATGATAAAATTAAAGTTAAAAATTTCCTTACTGGGAAGGCTTCTCAAACATTTAAGGTACATTTTGACTCTAAGAATGGGGACTTAGTTTATAATGTTCACAAAAAGCACTTATTACACATCTTTTTTCTTGTGAAGCACATCGCTGGGCTCTCTCCTCATCACACACAGGTAAATGCTGATCCTCCCATTTTTTCTATTAAAACAACCTGTTTTCTGTGTAAAACGATACTGGTTTCATTCTGATCCTATGTTCTGTGACATTTTATGTCCAGTTATAACATTCAGGACTGAGCTCCTGAGTCTTCAAGTTGATCTTCTGTTTTGCTGGTCTCAGTGGTTCTTGGTGAAAAACGTACAAGCCTGCTAAATTCTGTAGCTTTGCTCAGTGACTAGAATGGAAGCATCCTCCTCATTTTCTGCAATAAAGGAGTGCTGTGTGAAGTTGGCTGGATAAGTTCAGGTCACGAGAAAATGATCTGGTGGGAAATGGCTTACTTCACTCGGTGTCCACTGGAAATACACATCCTTTCAGATCTCAATGAAGGAGAGTAATCGGTCCAAACTCACACTTCTTTTCTCTGGATCTGTCCCACCTGTGACACTTATTCCTTCTAGTCTGAGTTAAACTCACAGACTCAATGGCTGTGTTTCAGTTTCATGTTGTAATTATTTGTGTGGGTGTGTAGATAAAAAGATCAACTGTAAAAGATGAAAATTTTGTTCCTAATGTCTGACATTATTACACAGCAGAACAGATGTTTCCAACATTCAAGAGAATTCAGACTAGAAATGTATTTCTGTGATGAAGGTATTAGGAAGTGGAGGGAGGGGACAGTCAAGGAAAAGCATTTGAAGTGTTATATGTATTTAATGCTAATTTCAGCTGCCAGCAAGCATTCACTTTAGAGTACTATAATGTGTGTGACCAGTTGTTCAATCATGTCCAACTCCTTGAGACCCCCTGGACTGTCTGAGCACCAGACTCCTCTGTTCATGAGACTTCTCAGGCAAGAATACTGAAGTAGGTTGCCATTTCCTACTCCAGGGGATCTTCCTGATCCAGGGATCAAACCTGTGTCATTTTCATCTCCTGTATTGACAGGAGGATTCTTTACCACTGTGCCACCTTCTGTGTAAGAGTACTACAATACCCTTACATAAAGTAGATCACTCCCATGTTCATTTCCTTGTTCCACATTTGAAATAACTGCAACACAGAATTGTTTAGTGCATCAGCATTAGTTGTCGATCACCCCTTCACCAACATCACCATAACCAGACACACTAACACATCTTATGGATGAGAAAATTCAGAACCATCCAGTAGCAAAGCAGGTATCTTTGACCATCTTTATTCCATGGGAATTCAAAAAGAACTTACTTTAGAAACCACCTTCTGTATTCCAAAAGTGGTTATTCGATTTGTTTCAGAAGTTCAACAATTTTTTTAGATAGTCATTGTTTCAGTAGCAATTAATATTCAAACTTTAAGAAGAGACTTTTCTCTTTTAGCCTGAACTAAACTACCTCTGATGGACTCAAAGTGTACACTTCTTTGTTCCATAAAGTGTAACCAATCACTAAAGTCTAATATATTCTTTTCAAATGCAAGCACATTCTGCAATATTTTTAGCAAACGCTATTTTAATATTTTAGTTCAAAAGCTAAGTTGATAAGGAATCAAATGCTGCCTTGGTATTAGGTCATAATATTTTCAGGCTTAAAAGACTTGATGGAAAATGTGGATATGACTATGATATCTATTACAGATTCAAGAATTCAAATGCTCTTATTGCTCATTTCCTTTGACACCATGAGTGCTACACCCTGACATGCAAAGCTAAAGCAGAGGAAAGGCTCCAATTGTCTAAATAACTCCATTCCTGCAACAACATATGGCTCTTTCCTGGGTAGTCCTTTGGTATCTGGTGGAGTGCTAACCCAGGATGGTTGTAGATTTCATTCACCTATTGTAATAAAAGGGAAATAAGTCCTTGATGTCTCTGTAGCCTAGAGTTTTGCCTTCATTAGATTTACTGCTTGTATATGCTGGCATGAAAGGACTCAGTCAACACCTATATTTCCAATAATCACAGGAAGATATTCAAACTTGAAGAGGGAGTTCATATAGCAGAAAAAATAAAATAGAAAATTAAAGTGTTCAGCTGAACTGATTAAGGATTTCATTATTTTTTTCCACTTTGCCTACAGTTCAGAAGCTAGACTAAGGACATCTGTTGTGAGAAATGGCTTTTTACCAAAACAAATCCTTTTGTCAAGTGG
Organism: Bos javanicus; assembly: GCF_032452875.1. NCBI lineage: Eukaryota > Metazoa > Chordata > Mammalia > Artiodactyla > Bovidae > Bos > Bos javanicus. The sequence continues at coordinate 97,044,885 of NC_083869.1, forward strand.
AAAGACAACCATATGCTGACACAATTGAATGCTGACCACATTCAGTATTTAGTCATCAGGATGGTGTGGGCATAGAAGCATGTACTTATTCCTTCTCATTAATTGGTTACTGTTATCATTTTTTAAAGGATCAAAAAAAGATACTCATCCTATTGCATGAAAATAATCATAATGATAATCAACATTATCTCTATATCAACATAAACTCTAATAAACTTGTTTTCAGCAAATATTTGCTACTTCCCTTTAATGTTCACAAATAAGAAGCCAGTTGCTGCAAAGGGTCAAACTAAATGGTAATATGTCTATTCTTCTATAAGAAAATAATAAACTATCTGAAATAAACCAACTCTTCCCAAATCCCAGAATGCCCTTCAGAAACTATCTCTTTTAGGATCAATTCACATTAATTTACTCTGACCAATGTCTGAAAGTGTGTCTAACAACTATGTAAATACATGCTCCACATGCATACTCCTTAAATATTACGATTAAGGCCAGCTACTTGATTTACTCTCCTGAGATGCTAAAGCTTTGAAATAAATATAAAAGATAGCAGGCAATCTGTTTAGGTTATGGGGTTCTGACCTCTAGGTTCAGAGGGTTTCTAGGTTAAGAAACAGTGTTTTCTTAATTGTGTCAGAATTTTGCCCTCTAGTAAAGAACGGGCAACATTATTCCAAAAGATGGATATAAAGGGAAGAAAGCAGTACAGTAGTATTTGCAAATTAAATTTTTAGTCTTTATTGGTTCAGTACTTAATAGAAAGTCCCTAAGGCATCATTCTTTCACATTTGAATGAGAATATGTTGTTTTCCCACAACACATTCTTAGAACCTTAGAGATTCTGCAGAGATCAATAATCTACCCCCTGGAGGGAGAACTCTGCTAATGAAATGCCTTAGCAACACCAGCAGATCTGTGGGAAGCTGTGCTGATGTGTCCAAGGGGTATCCATGTTGTAATATGTGGTATTAGGAAACAGCAGTCTTTAGAACACGAGTTTGTTCTCTGACTCGCACATCCTATGTAGTATAAGCAAGCAATGTAGTGCCCTAAAGGAGACAGTTAATGCTCTCCATGAGGAATAGATCCAGGTTTTGTGGGTATATTTATATACTCAGGGGAAACTTCCTTAAGAAAAAGAATCTAAACTTACAAGTACAGAATCAAGTACAGTACAAATGTTTCTACCATTATAAAATCTAATGAGTAGCTTTAAACCTCTAAGACTGACATTTTTTTTCCCTATGCTGAGTGATTTGCGTGTGTGTTAATCTTTTTAACTGTGTCAGTATTATAATTGGAGCACTTTTCTGGAAAAAAAATGTTATTTAACAATGAACATAACTGAGCTATGAAAAAAGAAGAAAGCTCCTCTCATTTATTTTACTTCTGTTCTCCAAAGAAATGGAAAATCATGAATGATAGGGTCATCTAGAATATTCTAAATGTGCTATTTGAGAGTAACTGCTGGAGGAAGAGAAGCAAGAACTAATAGAACAAAGCTCTAGCTGTCAATTATTCTCCAGATATGTTTTTCCCTTTCTATTCTTTCCTTTCTTCCTTGCTCTTCCCCTTTCAAATGATATTCTCTCCTTCTTCTTTCACTTTCCCTAGAATTGGAGCTGAGACTAACGTGTCTGAAAGACTAATGTGTCCTTGAAAGAAATTCCTGTCCAGGGACTTCCCTGGTGGTCCAGTTATTAAGACATCACCTTCCAATGCAGCAAGTGAGGATTTTAACCCTAGTCAGGGAACTAAGATCCCACATGCCCAGAGTACAAAAAGAAAAAACAAATAATATTGTAATAAATTCAATAAAAAGTTTAAAAAAATTGTTCACATCAATAAAGAATCTTAAAAAAAGAAATTCTCATCCATCCAATTTTTTTCATTATTTTAAAAGTTTTAATAATTATTTGAAATGTACTTAAAGTATAAACTTGAATGCTGTGTGATACTAATTATATTTGTTCCAGTGAGATCCATATGGTAAAAATCCTCTCTGTGCAAACAACTGAATGTTTAAAGTATGAAAATTATGAACTATAAGACCTTCATAGAAAGCTTGAAGATTTTCTAAAATTATCAAAAAGTCATGAACCAAATTAACCTCTAACTGAAAACCAAACATTCACTTGATGTTAAATATTAAGGAATTTTTTGAGGAAAGACTCTGCATTATTGATTTTCATAACCTTATTCTCACAATAATCCTGATGATACAGATTGAAACTTCATCTAGCATAATTGCCTCTGTTAAAAATCTTCAACTGTCTGACATATCGCAGATGTCAGATATGTAAATTATTGAATATCCTTTGGAGAAGATGAAGATACTTGTGCTTACTGTGGTATCCTTACTGGCAGTGAGGCCCATTGTTCTTGTCTCTCATTCATTCCACACAAGAGGAGAAAGAAGCTCTAAAGAACATGAGATCATTAACAGGCTGCAGGTCCCTTGAGGATAGACTATATATTTGCATCCAGCAGCCATATCCCTGACACTAAGTAGTGCTCAATATGATTTTAAATAATATTGATAATATCTCTTATTTTACCAATTCAGGTAGACTGTAATGAGGGTCACGGTATCTACAGATCAGAGAGGATATAGCAGTATTCAACACCATTCAGTTTCAGTTCAGTTCAGTTCCTCAGTCGTGTCCAACTCTTTGAGACCCCATGGACTTCAGTATGTCAGGCTTCCGTGTCCATCACCAACTCCCAGAGCTTGCTCCAACTCATATCCATTGAGTCAGTGATGCTATCCAACCATCTCATCCTCTGTCGTCCCCTTCTCCTCCTGCCTTCAATCTTGCTCAGCATCAGTGTCTTTTCCAAAGAGTCACTTCTTTACATCAGATGGCCAAAGTATTGGAGCTTCCGCTTCAGCGTCAGTCCTTCCAGTGAATATTCAGGGCTGATTTCCTTTTAGCATTGAGATCTCCTTGCAGTTCAAGGGACTCTCAAGAGTCTTCTCCAACACCACAGTTCAAACACATCAATTCTTTGGTGCTCAGCTTTCTTTATAGTCTTAACTCTCACATCCATACATGACTACTGGAAAAACCATAGCTTTGACTAGACAAACCTTTGTTGGCAAAGTGGTGTCTCTGTTTTTCAATATGCTGTTTAGGTTTGTCGTAGCTCTCTTCCAAAGAACAAGTGTCTTTTAATTTCATGGCTGTAGGAACCATCTGTAGTGATTTTGGAGCCCCGCAAAATAGAGTCTGTCACTGTTTCTGTTGTTTTTCCATCTATTTGCCATGAAGTGATGGGACCAGATTCCATGATCTTAATAGTTTTTTGAATGTTAAGTTTTAAGCCAGCTTAAAACACCACTGCCCACCCCATAAAGTGACTTCCTTCCCTTGGTTTCTCAGGCACCAATTCTCCTGGCTGTCCTCCATCTCTGTTCTCTTTTCACGCTCCAATCTCCCTTTCTGGTTCCTCTGTTTCCCTGATATTTTAACACTGAACTGTCTCTGAGCTCCATCTTTTTTTGTTTTATTATTTTCTAAAAAATGTTTTAAAGATTTTTTTTATGTGGACCATTTTTAAAGTCTTTATTGAATTTTGTCACAATATTGCTTCTGTTTTATGTTTTGCTTTTGTTTGGCCCTGAGGCATATGGGATCTTGTCTTTCGGACCAGGGATAGAACCCATATCCCCTGCATGGGAAGGTGAAGTCTTAACCACTGGACCACCAAGGAGTCCCCGGGCCCAGTCTTTACATCTGATATCTTTATGTCTATGCTCCTTTGATGATCTCATCTAGTCTCATAGCTTTAAATATCATTTAAATGTTGATGATTTTCAAACATACATATCCAACTTGAACTTCTTTCCTGAACTCCAAATTGAAAGATTTAATTACATATTTTATATCTCTATTAAGTATCTAGTAGGCATCTTAAGCTAACATGTCCTAAACTAAAATTCTGTCATATTCCCCATCTCCATTTTAACAATGGTCATTCTTGAGTAGTGGAATTTATGAGTTTTTAGTACTGTTCTATATTTTTTCCATTTTTATAATAAATTTGTCTAATTTTTGAAAAAAGGTGTATAGATACACATATATGAAATAAGGCTTCCATCAAAAAGATAAATAATTTATAATTTACACTGAAAGATAATTATATGTAATAAGAATTTTGTATGAAACACAATACATGATGTTTTATGTTAATTTGTTTCTTCATTTTGTTTATTTAAAAAAACTGGACAGAATTTTTGGAATATTAGAGAAAAGGAAAAGACAAAGAAAGAAATAAGGGAAAGTATAAAAGTAAAGATAGGTGGGGGAGGAGCCAAGATGGCGGAGGAGTAGGACGGGGAGAACACTTTCTCCCCCACAAATTCGTCAAAAGAGCATTTAAACGTCGAGTAAATTCCACAAAACAACTTCTGAATGCCGGCAGAGGACATCAGGCACCCAGAAAAGCAACCCAACTCTTCGAAAGGAGGTAGGAAAAAATATTAAAAACAAAAAAAAAAGAGACAAAAGAGGGAGGGACGGAGTTCCGTCCCGGGAAGGGAATCTTAAAAAGAGAGGTTTCCAAACATCAGGAAACCTTCTCACTGCCGAATCTGTGCCGAGCTTTGGAAGCACAGAGGGCAACATAACAGGGAGAAAAAATAAATAAACAATTTAAAACTCGCAGATTGCGAGCCCTACGGTAACTCCCCCAGCAGAGAAGCAGCGCAGACGCCTGCATCCGCCATTAGCGAATCGGGGCTGGGCAGGGAGGCGCGGCGTGGGCTGCATCGCTGAGAGTAAGAATCTGGCCTGAATACCCTGAGCGCTATCTGAGCGAAATAATTTGGGCTAGCAAACCAGACTGTGGGATACCTACCACGCGAAAAGCCAGCCCTAACCTAAGACCACCAGGCCCGCGCACGGAACAAAGGACTGAACAGAGATAGCCGGCTGCAGATCTTCCCCTCCGGTGACAGGCAGCCAGAGCCGGAAGGGGGCAATCGCAGCCCCAGAGAGACATTATCTATAAAATTGTAAGCAGGCTTCTTTGCTAACTAAAACTTCTGGGGGTCTGGACGGTCAACATCTGCCTGAGAAGGTGCGCCGGTTTTACATCCAGATAACCGAGTGGCGGGGAGGCGATAAGTCGCAGCATTGGCGCTCTCCTGGGAAGAGCAAATTGGCGCTCGGACCTGGGAAGAGTACAAAACGCAGGCCCAACTGAGTCTGCGCCTCTGAGGACTACCCGAGTGCCTGAACCTGAGCGGCTTGGACCTGGGAGGTGCATGCAGCCCAGGGCCAGCCTCGGATTGTTCCCGGCGGAACAACCTAGAGTCCGAGCAGTGTGGACAGGGAGGCTACACGCGCCGTGAGCGGGGGCAGACCCAGGGTGGCTGAGGCACTGCGAGCCCACGCCAGTGTTATTTGTTTGCACCCTCCCTCCCTCCCTCCCCACAGCGCGACTGAACAAGTAAGCCTAAAAAAAAAAAAAAAAAAGTGTCCTCCACCGTGCCCTTTGAGTCAGGGCGGAAACCAGATACTGAAGAGACTAGCAAACAGAAGAAGATATAACAGAGGGAAACGCCTTGGAAGCTACAGGCAATAGATCAAAACCCTGTGGTTACTACGGACTACATAGGAAGGGGCCTATAGATCTTGAGAAATATAAATCAGACCAAGGAACTAGCCAAAAATGAACTGAACCCACAACACCCACAAAAAAAGAAACAAAAAAGTCCTAGATATATTTTTATTATTTTTACGATCATTCTTTCTTTTTTTTTTAATTAAAAAAAAAAAATTTAAGTCCTCTATTGTTCCTTTAATTTTCACTTTTATAACCTATTACTTTGCAAAAAAAAAAAAAAAGACCCTATTTTTTTCTTCTTCAGCAAACTTCATATGTATATATTTTATAATTTTTTGACCTTGTTGTTTTTTTGTTGTTGTTGTTGGTTTTTGTTTTTTTCTGCTTTTCTTTAACATTGTATTTTTGAAATTCCAAACTCTACTCTAGATTTTTAATTTTCGCTTTTTGGTATATGTTATCAATTTTGTACCTATAGTTTTTTTTTATATAATTTCTGTGATTTTATATAACATTGTATATCTGAAATTCCAAACTTTACTCTAGATTTTCAATTTATGCTTTTTGGTATTTGATATCAATTTTGTACCTGTATTTTCTTTATAATTTTTGTGACATTGTTCGTATTTGTTTGTTTGTTTTCTCTCTTTATTTTTCTTCTTCTTTTTTTTTTTAAGATTGTATTTTTGAAATTCCAAACTCTACTCTAGATTTTTAATTTTTGCTTTCTGGTATTAGTTATCAATTTTGTGCCTGTACTTTCTTTATAATTTTCGCGACCTTGTTTGTTTTTGTTTGTTCATTTTTAACATCGTATTTTTGAAATTCCAAACTATACTCTAGATTTTCAATTTTCGCTCTCTGGTATTAGTTATCAATTTTGTACCTGTACTTTCTTTATAATTTTCGCGACCTTGTTTGTTTTTGTTTGTTCGTTCTTTCTCTCTTTCTTTTCCTTCTTCTTTTCCTTAACATCGTATTTTTGAAATTCCAAACTCTACTATAGATTTTTAATTTTCGCTCTCTGGTATTAGTTATCAATTTTGTACCTGTACTTTCTTTATAATTTTCGCGACCTTGTTTGTTTTTGTTTGTTCGTTCTTTCTCTCTTTCTTTTCCTTCTTCTTTTCTTTAACATCGTATTTTTGAAATTCCAAACTCTACTCTAGATTTTTAATTTTTGCTTTTATGTATTTGTTACCAATTTTGTACCTTTAAGGACCCAATCTTCAGGACCCATTTTTCACTAGAGAGTGAGATTACTGGCTTGACTGCTCTCTCTCCCTTTGGACCCTCCTTTTTCTCCACCAGGTCGCCTGTGTCTCCTCCCTAACCCCTCTCTACTCTACCCAACTCTGTGAATTTCTGAGTGTTCCAGACGGTGGAGAACACTTAGGGAACTGATTACTGGCTGGATCTGTCTCCCTCCTTTTCATTCCCCCCTTTTATCCTTCTGGCCACCTTTGTTACCTTCCTCCTTCTTCTCTTCTCTGTATAACCCCGTGAACATCTCTGAGTGGTCCAGTAGTGGAGTGCACATAAGGAAGTGACTACTGGCTAGCCCACTCTCTCCACTGTTGATTCACCTCATCTCATTTGGGTCACCTCTAACTCCCTCCTCCCTCTTCTCTTCTCCATGTAACCCTGTGAACCTCTCTGAGTGACCCTCACTGTACAGAAACTTATCATCTTTAATGTAGATGTTTTATCAATGGTGCTGTATAGAAGGAGAAGTTTTGAAACTACTGTAAAAATAAGACCGATAATCGGAAGCAGGAGACTTAAGTCCAAACCCTGACTCCAGGGAACTCCTGACTCCAAGGAACATTCATTGACAGGAGCTCATCAAATGCCTCCATACCGACACTGAAACCAAGCACCACACAAGGGCCAATAAGTTCCAGGGCAAGACATACCAAGCAAATTCTCCAGCAACAAAGGAACACAGTCCTGAGCTTCAAGATACAGGCTGCCCAAAGTCACCCCAAAACTATAGACATCTCATAACTCATTACTGGACATTTCATTGCACTCCAGAGAGAAGAAATACAGCTCCACCCACCAGAACACCGACACAAGCTTCCCTAACCAGGAAACCTTGACAAGCCACCTGTACAAACCCACACACAGTGAGGAAACGCCATAATAAAGAGAACTCCACAAACTGCCAGAATACAGAAAGGACACCCCAAACTCAGCAATTTAAACAAGATGAAGAGACAGAGGAATACTCAGCAGATAAAGGAACAGGATAAATGCCCACCAAACCAAACAAAAGAGGAAGAGATAGGGAATCTACCTGATAAAGAATTCCGAATAATGATAGTGAAATTGATCCAAAATCTTGAAACTAAAATGGAATCACAGATAAATAGCCTGGAGACAAGGATTGAGAAGATGCAAGAAAGGTTTAACAAGGACCTAGAAGAAATAAAAAAGAGTCAATATATAATGAATAATGCAATAAGTGAAATTAAAAACACTCTGGAGGCAACAAATAGTAGAATAACAGAGGCAGAAGACAGGATTAGTGAATTAGAAGATAGAATGGTAGAAATAAATGAATCAGAGAGGATAAAAGAAAAACGAATTAAAAGAAATGAGGACAATCTCAGAGACCTCCAGGACAATATTAAACGCTACAACATTCGAATCATAGGGGTTCCAGAAGAAGAAGACAAAAAGAAAGACCATGAGAAAATACTTGAGGAGATAATAGTGGAAAACTTCCCTAAAATGGGGAAGGAAATAATCACCCAAGTCCAAGAAACCCAGAGAGTACCAAACAGGATAAACCCAAGGAGAAACACCCCAAGACACATATTAATCAAATTAACAAAGATCAAACACAAAGAACAAATATTAAAAGCAGCAAGGGAAAAACAACAACTAACACACAAGGGGATTCCCATAAGGATAACAGCTGATCTTTCAATAGAAACTCTTCAAGCCAGGAGGGAATGGCAAGACATACTTAAAATGATGAAAGAAAATAACCTACAGCCCAGATTATTGTACCCAGCAAGGATCTCATTCAAGTATGAAGGAGAAATCAAAAGCTTTTCAGACAAGCAAAAGCTGAGAGAATTCTGCACCACCAAACCAGCTCTCCAACAAATACTAAAGGATATTCTCTAGACAGGAAACACAAAAACGGTGTATAAACTCGAACCCAAAACAATAAAGTAAATGGCAACGGGAACATACTTATCAGTAATTACCTTAAATGTAAATGGGTTGAATGCCCCAACCAAAAGACAAAGACTGGCTGAATGGATACAAAAACAAGACCCCTACATATGTTGTCTACAAGAGACCCACCTCAAAACAGGGGACACATACAGACTGAAAGTGAAGGGCTGGAAAAAGATTTTCCATGCAAATAGGGACCAAAAGAAAGCAGGAGTAGCAATACTCATATCAGATAAAATAGACTTTAAAACAAAGGCGGTGAAAAGAGACAAAGAAGGTCACTACATAATGATCAAAGGATCAATCCAAGAAGAAGATATAACAATTATAAACATATATGCACCCAACACGGGAGCACCACAGTACGTAAGACAAATGCTAACAAGTATGAAAGGAGAAATTAACAATAACACAATAATAGTGGGAGACTTTAATACCCCACTTACACCTATGGATAGATCAACTAAACAGAAAATTAACAAGGAAACACAAACTTTAAACGATACAATAGACCAATTAGACCTAATTGATATCTATAGGTCATTTCATCCCAAAACAATGAATTTCACCTTTTTCTCAAGCGCACATGGAACCTTCTCCAGGATAGATCACATCCTGGGCCATAAAGCTAGCCTTGGTAAATTCAAAAAAATAGAAATCATTCCAAGCATTTTTTCTGACCACAATGCAGTAAGATTAGATCTCAATTACAGGAGAAAAACTATTAAAAATTCCAACATATGGAGGCTGAACAACACGCTGCTGAATAACCAACAAATCACAGAAGAAATCAAAAAAGAAATCAAAATTTGCATAGAAACGAATGAAAATGAAAACACAACAACCCAAAACCTGTGGGACACGGTAAAAGCAGTCCTAAGGGGAAAGTTCATAGCAATACAGGCACACCTCAAGAAACAAGAAAAAAGTCAAATAAATAACCTAACTCTACACCTAAAGCAACTAGAAAAGGAAGAAATGAAGAACCCCAGGGTTAGTAGAAGGAAAGAAATCTTAAAAATTAGAGCAGAAATAAATGCAAAAGAAACAAAAGAGACCATAGCAAAAATCAACAAAACCAAAAGCTGGTTCTTTGAAAGGATAAATAAAATTGACAAACCATTAGCCAGACTCATCAAGAAACAAAGGGAGAAAAATCAAATCAACAAAATTAGAAACGAAAATGGAGAGATCACAACAGACAACACAGAAATACAAAGGATCATAAGAGACTACTATCAACAATTATATGCCAATAAAATGGACAACGTGGAAGAAATGGACAAATTCTTAGAAAAGTACAACTTTCCAAAACTGGACCAGGAAGAAATAGAAAATCTTAACAGACCCATCACAAGCATGGAAATTGAAACTGTAATCAAAAATCTTCCAGCAAACAAAAGCCCCGGTCCAGACGGCTTCACAGCTGAATTCTACCAAAAATTTAGAGAAGAGCTAACACCTATCCTGCTCAAACTCTTCCAGAAAATTGCAGAGGAAGGTAAACTTCCAAACTCATTCTATGAGGCCACCATCACCCTAATACCAAAACCTGACAAAGATCCCACAAAAAAAGAAAACTACAGGCCAATATCACTGATGAACATAGATGCAAAAATCCTTAACAAAATTCTAGCAATCAGAATCCAACAACACATTAAAAAGATCATACACCATGATCAAGTGGGCTTTATCCCAGGGATGCAAGGATTCTTCAATATCCGCAAATCAATCAATGTAATACACCACATTAACAAATTGAAAAATAAAAACCATATGATTATCTCAATAGATGCAGAGAAAGCCTTTGACAAAATTCAACATCCATTTATGATAAAAACTCTCCAGAAAGCAGGAATAGAAGGAACATACCTCAACATAATAAAAGCTATATATGACAAACCCACTGCAAACATTATCCTCAATGGTGAAAAATTGAAAGCATTTCCTCTAAAGTCAGGAACAAGACAAGGGTGCCCACTTTCACCATTACTATTCAACATAGTTTTGGAAGTTTTGGCCACAGCAATCAGAGCAGAAAAAGAAATAAAAGGAATCCAAATTGGAAAAGAAGAAGTAAAACTCTCACTATTTGCAGATGACATGATCCTCTACATAGAAAACCCTAAAGAGTCCACCAGAAAATTACTAGAAATAATCAATGACTACAGTAAAGTTGCAGGATATAAAATCAACACACAGAAATCCCTTGCATTCCTATATACTAATAACGAGAAAACAGAAAGAGAAATTAAGGAAACAATTCCATTCACCATTGCAACGGAAAGAATAAAATACTTAGGAATATATCTACCTAAAGAAACTAAAGACCTATATATAGAAAACTATAAAACACTGGTGAAAGAAATCAAAGAGGACACTAATAGATGGAGAAATATACCATGTTCATGGATTGGAAGAATCAATATAGTGAAAATGAGTATACTACCCAAAGCAATTTATAGATTCAACGCAATCCCTATCAAGCTACCAACAGTATTCTTCACAGAGCTAGAACAAATAATTTCACAATTTGTATGGAAATACAAAAAACCTCGAATAGCCAAAGCGATCTTGAGAAAGAAGAATGGAACTGGAGGAATCAACTTACCTGACTTCAGGCTCTACTACAAAGCCACAGTTATCAAGACAGTATGGTACTGGCACAAAGACAGAAATATTGATCAATGGAATAAAATAGAAAGCCCAGAGATAAATCCACGCACATATGGACACCTTATCTTCGACAAAGGAGGCAAGAATATACAATGGATTAAAGACAATCTCTTTAACAAGTGGTGCTGGGAAATCTGGTCAACCACTTGTAAAAGAATGAAACTGGACCACTTTCTAACACCATACACAAAAATAAACTCAAAATGGATTAAAGATCTAAACGTAAGACCAGAAACTATAAAACTCCTAGAGGAGAACATAGGCAAAACACTCTCCGACATACATCACAGCAGGATCCTCTATGACCCACCTCCCAGAATATTGGAAATAAAAGCAAAAATGAGCAAATGGGACCTAATTAACCTTAAAAGCTTCTGCACATCAAAGGAAACTATTAGCAAGGTGAAAAGACAGCCTTCAGAATGGGAGAAAATAATAGCAAATGAAGCAACCGACAAACAACTAATCTCAAAAATATACAAGCAACTCCTACAGCTCAACTCCAGAAAAATAAACGACCCAATCAAAAAATGGGCCAAAGAACTAAATAGACATTTCTCCAAAAAAGACATACAGATGGCTAACAAACACATGAAAAGATGCTCAACATCACTCATTATCAGAGAAATGCAAATCAAAACCACTATGAGGTACCATTTCACACCAGTCAGAATGGCTGCGATCCAAAAGTCTACAAATAATAAATGCTGGAGAGGGTGTGGAGAAAAGGGAACCCTCTTACACTGTTGGTGGGAATGCAAACTAGTACAGCCACTATGGAGAACAGTGTGGAGATTCCTTAAAAAACTGGAAATAGAACTGCCTTATGATCCAGCAACCCCACTGCTGGGCATACACACTGAGGAAACCAGAAGGGAAAGAGACACGTGTACCCCAATGTTCATCGCAGCACTGTTTATAATAGCCAAGACGTGGAAGCAACCTAGATGTCCATCAGCAGATGAATGGATAAGAAAGCTGTGGTACATATACACAATGGAGTATTACTCAGCCATTAAAAAGAATACATTTGAATCAGTTCTAATGAGGTGGATGAAACTGGAGCCTATTATACAGAGTGAAGTAAGCCAGAAGGAAAAACATAAATACAGTATACTAACGCATATATATGGAATTTAGAAAGATGGTAACAATAACCCGGTGTACGAGACAGCAAAAGAGACACTGATGTATAGAACAGTCTTATGGACTCTGTGGGAGAGGGAGAGGGTGGGAAGATGTGGGAGAATGGCAATGAAACATGTAAAATATCATGTAGGAAACGAGTTGCCAGTCCAGGTTCGATGCATGATGCTGGATGCTTGGGGCTGGTGCACTGGGACGGCCCAGAGGGATGGTATGGGGAGGGAGGAGGGAGGAGGGTTCGGGATGGGGAACACATGTATACCTGTGGCGGATTCATTTTGATATTTGGCAAAACTAATACAATTATGTAAAGTTTAAAAATAAAATAAAATTGGAAGAATAAAAAAAAAAAAAAAAAAAAAATAAAATAAAAGTAAAGATAAATTATGGTAGAGTAGGAAGCCCAAGAAGGAAAAAGAAACATTAACAGAGGGAGAAAGATCAAAAAATAGATGAATCATGGAGCTGAATCATCCCATTCTATTTTACTTGGTTTATATTATGATTTTGAAAAAGATGACAAAGACCAAAGGAGCTATGAGAAAGATTTTTAAGATTTAAAAACACATTGTTTCCTAGATAAGCCTATATGAGATATTTTATGTGCTACATTTAAAAGACACCGGGAAAGAGAGTTGCCATGTCAAGTGACTAGTGCCAAGACATTTACACACTATCACTCAGAGCACACATTGACTGTAGTAAAAGTGTAAGCGTAAAATCATAAGTGATTCGCTGTCACACAAACCTTTTGCCACTTTATTCTTATAATAAGTGATTCATTAATTGATTCAGTGAGTATCATTGAGCTTTTTTTCTTTTTTTTTTTTTGAGCTTTTTTTCTTGTCAGATACTAATCCTTGGATTAGATTAGTGAACAACAGCAACAAAATAAAATACCTGCCTCATGGAACATTCTACTTGGGAGTGCGGGCAAATTAACGGGATCAAACTGTGAGCAACTAGCATAAAAATAAGGAAACTATATAATATTTTTTCTGATGCTAAAAATAAATAAATTTTAGATTACTAGCCTCTAAGATTATTTTTTTAATAACTTAAGTATGTCAGGGCAGGCTATTTATATTAAAATGAGATAATGGATAAGAGAAAGGGATTGATAAGAGAAAGGGATTAATAATTTCAATATTAGATCAGACCAGGATACTCATAGGTAATATGTTTTTCTAATATTATTCAACATCAGATATAAAAAACAATTTGATAAATTACCATTTCCTGAATATGCATTTATAAATATTTATATGTAATAAAATATTAAGATAAATTAATGTACATATATTGGTGATTTTATATAGTTTCAAACAATATTGTATATCTATCTTTATTTTTTAAATAGCTACATCAGGTCCAAATCCTCCAGAGTTGTTGGGACTTTGCTCTTAACTAATAAGTCTTCCTCTGTCAATTTCTAATTATTTTTTATGTATTTAATTGTTTTTATGTATTTAATATTAATTCCATTCCTGATGGTGAAGAACAGGGAAATCCATGGAGTCACAAAGAGCTGGACACGACTGAGAGACTGAACAAACTCCTGGAAAATGCTTCTTTGGGTTCTACAGTCCCATGCTTTTGATACAGTGGGGTTTGGGAGGAGAAAAGACATTGATAATGAATCCTTGCTTTATTGTCAGGGACTGTCAAAAGCAATTTTTGTTTTTTTAATCTATTTAGCATCTGGTAAAGGGATTTTCTAAAACTTCTGCTTAATCTTAATTTGTTATCAAGGGCTGTGCTTCTAAAAGTAATATTACTCCCAATAAAGGAACTGGATATTTGAACCAGAGCCCAAAAAGGAAGCGTTGCTAAGGGACAAGTTCTACATTGGAAATTGGAAAATCTGACTTTGTTCTCATCTCACCACAAGTGGTCCACAGGCAAGCCGCTTGTACTTTCTGTATCTCCATTCATTAGTAATGAAGGTCTTCTTTTCAGTCTCATGATCTAATAATCAAATTTAAGAAGCAATTAGAGAACAAAGAATAAAGTGATTACCTAGAAAAGTGTGTTTGATTAACAACCATAAAAAACAGGAGCTCTTTATGACAGCAATGCGATCAAAATACACAGACATGTTCTTTTGTGTTTGAATCAAGTTTCTGTCTTGGTATTTTAAGTCACTGCATAGTGTTTTTATTTGATTGCCTAACACTTTCTTTACTCTATGTTCACCAGGCTATTTATAGATAGCTCAATGTCCTTCTTTTGTAAATAAGGACCTTTTATCAGATCACTTGAGATTCAGGCTTAAAAAAAGTCTAAGTATGAATATATCTGTTATTTTTGACTTAAAATCTCTACAGCCCATTATGTTTCTCTTACTTGTAAATATTTAGGGGGCTTTGGTGTCTGGGCTCAACTGTTAATACCTAAGATCAGTTTCAATGTGGAAGTCTTATGGGACTGGGCAGAGTTTATACAGATAAACCAAGCCAAGAAGTTATTTTTCAGGTCAGGTCAGATTTCACTTCAGACAAGGGTCTTGTTCTGCTTATTATATTTGTAGGGGAGCGGCAGAAGGACATGGCTAGCATAGGCTGCAAGTGAATCCTAAAATATTGGAATTTTTTTAAATGACTGTATTTGATAAACTGTGAAATAACTTGCTTATGGATTTAAAGTGGGAATACATTGGACAAAATCCTTCCTATTTGCCATGATCATTATCAGAATTTAAAGAACCAAAATTCTATTCTAACATATTTTTCTTCATTTGGTTCAATAATGATGGCTGCTGATTAAGTGAAACCAACCCGTGTTTAGTATTCATTTGTCCTTTCAAAGAAACACATTTTTCTATAATTTAAAAATAAGCTATTTTTAAAAAGAGGAAAAAAATAGAATAAAAATAAAATTTACTAAGCACCTATGATATGCCAGAAAATACTCATCATATTTTCACATTTCTCATGATGTCCATATTACTGGTGAGAGAAGTGCAGCTTAAAATGCTTAAGGAAACGTCAAGGTTAAACAGATATCTGTTTGTCTATTTAATGTTTTTTTACACTAGAGAATAGTCTAATTCTTTGACTACGGTAGGGTGTAGAGATTTAAGTTAACAGGATAATGGGACAATTAATTTTGGTAGTGAAAGAAAAAGAATCTCTCTAAGCAGGGCAGCCTCAGGGATCTAGTGCCTAATGGTCTGAGGTGGAGCTGACGTATTAATAACAGAAGTAAAGTGCACTATAAATGTAATGTGCGTGAATCATCAGAAACCATCTTCACCTCGGGTCCATGGGAAAATTTTCTTCTATGAAACCAGTCCCTGGTGCCAAAAAGGTTGAGAACTGCTGCTCTACATTACTGAGCACATATTCTGAACTACTTTCCATAAACCATACAATACCCTTCCTTTACCATATTACAGACGAGGATGCTAAGGTTTGGGAAAATTAAACAATATAAGCAAGATACATGGTCATGAATAGAAAAGGCAGGCTTCCAACCCAGCTCTTCATGACGTAAATTTTCAATGAACTGGGAAAATTGTAAAAGTTTGACTTAAGACAATCAAAACTACAGTTTAGATATTGCTGCTGCTGCTGCTGCTGCTAAGTCGCTTCAGTCATGTCTGACTCTGTGCGACCCCATAGACGGTAGCCCACCAGGCTCCGCCGTCCCTGGGATTCTTCTCCAGGCAAGAACACTGGAGTGGGTTGCCATTTCCTTCTCCAATGCATGAAAGTGAAAAGTGAAATTGAAGTCTCTCAGTTGTGTCCGACTCTTAGCGACCCCATGGACTGCGGCCCACCAGGGTCCTCCGTCCATGGGATTCTCCAGGCAAGAGTACTGGAATGGGGTGCCATTGCCTTCTCCAAATGCAAAAGCAGAAAAGCCATCAAAACAATGAATGAGATGGACCTGGGACAGGCGTGTGTGAGGACATAGCCTGAGGAGATTCTGATGTCCTTCCTTTGCCACTGACAAGTGCAGGGAGGGCACTGCAGGTCTAGGCATGTCCCACAGCTTTCATTAGCACAGATGTAAACAAAGTAACAGAGAAGGCAATGGCAACCCCCTCCAGTACTCTTGCCTGGAGAATCCCATGGACAGAGGAGCCTGGTAGGCTGCAGTCCACGGGGTCGCTAAGAGTCGGATACAACTGAGCGACTTCACTTTCACTTTTCACTTTCATGCATTGGAGAAGGAAATGGAAACCCACTCCAGTGTTCTTGCCTGGAGAATCCCAGGGACGGGGAGCCTGGTGGGCTGCCGTCTATGGGGTCATACAGAGTCGGACACGACTGAAGTGACTTAGCAGCAGCAAACAAAGTAATGGGCTTCTCAGGTGGCGTGGTGGTATAGAATCCATCTGTCAATGCAGGACATGCAAGAGATGTGGGTTAGAGTTCCCTGGGTTGGGAAGATGATTCCCTGGAGTAGGAAATGACAACCCACTCCAGTATTCTTGCCTGGAAAATTTCATGGAATTTCTGCTGCCTGGCGGGCAGCAGTCCATGGGGTCGCAAAGAGTCAGAAGCGACTGAGAACGCCCGTACAAATAAACTAATGATCCTGATGGTGAACCCATTCTCCTTTCAGTTTTCTTCTTTATGCCTTTATGGACTGTAGCCTACCAGGCTCCTCTGTCCATGGGATTTTCCAGGCAATAGTACTGGAGTGGGTTGCCATTTCCTTCTCCAGCAGATCTTCCCGTCCCAGGGATGGAACCCAGGTGTCCCGCATTGTAGACAGATGGGAGACCTGGGTTACCATCTGAACCACCAAGGAAGTCCTCTTTATGCCTTATATTATGCCTAATATTGACCTGATCAATTCAGAGGCTTAAAAAAGCATAAAGATATTATTTTATAGTCTAGAGGATACAGTCCTAAAATCAGGTGTTTCCAGAGCTATGCTCCTTCAGAAGATTCTAGCAGGAGAATTCATTTCCCTGTCTTTTCCAGTTTTTAGAGGACAACTGCCTCCTTGGTCTGTAGCCCTCTCCTCACATCACTCTGACTTTACTTCCTTCATCTCATCTTCTTCTCTGATCCTCCTGCCTCTCCGTTATAAGAATTCATGATTATATTAAATCTACCCAGATAACTCAGTAGAATCTCCCCATCTCAAGATCCTTAATTTAATCCTATCTTCAAAGTCCCTTTTGCCATGTAAAGGAACATATACACAGGTCTTAGAGATTAGGATGGAAACATCTTTGGGTGGCCATTTTTCTATCGACCATATATTTTTTAATTTCTTAAGTACATGCTAACTGGATATCTTGCTTTTGACAGCAACATTCAAAATTTCGATATTTTTCTATTAACAACCATTTTAAGGTAGAATAATAATTATGCTAATAGTTAAGATAAACTTCAGTTTATTTCAGTTCAAAAAACAATTGTTAAATCCATTCAACTGTCCTTCAGGATGCAGGTAGCTAATCAGAGCTTCTTACTTGGCATGACAAGAGAGAAGATTCTGGAACATTGGGTACTTATCACCTAGATAAGTGGATATCATATTTTCAGAGCAAGTGATGGTATTTTTGGAGCAAGTAATTCAGAATATTCACTTATGGATTTGCCAATGATCATTACTATTTGTCCTTAGTAGTTTGTCAATCTACCACTATTCATCCTTAGTAAAGCCAGACCAAGTGTTAACACACTTTGCTTAAATATATTTATTATTCCTGTTATTATACCTTTGCAGATACTTCAGTAAATTAAAAGTTAGCACCTAAAAAGTTGTTCATTCAGTTAGTTTATTTAAGCAATAGAAATCATCCTAGGATGATCCCTTACATTATTTTGTGAGTCAGCATGACTGACATATGTGTACCACAAACTACACACTTTTGTGAAACATGTGCTATGTTAAATCTAAGCTGAAGATGTCACATAATGATCTGCAATGCTGCTTTTCAGAACACTTTTTCTGAAGAGTCAACCAATTTAGTTAATTTTATTCCAATTATTTAATTTCACTATTCCCCTCCTATATTAGTAAGAACAAAAATTTTAAAAATTAGTATCCATAAGCTTTTAGTAAAACATTTTGTTGAATGGCAGAGCAAAATCCCAAAGAGTTTACTGGATAGATCAAACTTGTGCAAATTGAGTCAGCATAATACAATACTGACTTTATATCTTTTGGAAGTTCCCACATACTAGTTTCAGATAAGTGTGACTTTTTATGATGTCAAAGTTGTAGAGATGATTAAACCTATGAAAATGAGTGACATCAGAAACATGGAGACATGAAATGCTCCTTTTATCTCTCTCCTTCAACCTACAACAAGTAAAACATCCATAACTCATCAAATGTTCCTCCACCTAACCCATCAGGATGTTGGAGAATTCACACATCTGAACATCTAAAGGTGGGTGGGGTGGAACAAAGGGTGGTCGAACTGAGGGAATAACAGAGGCGTTTGCAATCTGGCCTCTTTGCCTCAATGGATGAGATCACAGACCCAGAAAAGCCAGGAGCAACAGTAGAGGCAGCACATATGAATCTGGCCTCCCGGCCACAGCGGTGCTGGTTTCACTGGGAACTGAGCATCCGTGGCAGTGGGGCCTGGGTTACCTTGGTCCCTTCAGCTGCAGAGGTGCGTGGGACTCCAGTCCCTGTTCCAGCCCCTACCCTGCCCCAGCCCTCCTGCAGTAGCAGCTCCCAGGAACTACTCAAACCTGAATACAGTGGGAGTGCCTGCAACCCTAACTCCTCCCAGTCCTACCCCTCCTCCCATGGTGGTGGTACCTGCAAACAAAGGTGACCCCACATGCAGCAGACATGCCCACGATACTGGTGCCCAGGATGTCCTAAGCAATGACACCAACTACAGCAGCAACAAGGCACCAGCAACCTCAGAGGTATAAGCACTGACAAAGGAGGGCACCAGGTGACCTTTCCAGCAGAGGAGGTGGAGAGGGGGGCATCAGTTCAATTCTGTCTCTCAGTTGGGTCTGACTCTCTGACCCCATGGACTGCAGCATGCTAAGCTTCCCTATCCATCACCAACTTCTGGAGCTTGCTCAAACTCATGTCCATTGAGTCAATGATGCCATCCAACCATCTCATCCTAGGTCGTCCCCTTTTCCTCCTCCCTTCAATCTTTCCCAGCAGCGTGTCTTTTCCAGTGAGTCAGCTCTTTGCATCAGGTGGCCAAAATATTGGAGCTTCAGCTTCAGCATCCTTCCAATGAATATTCAGGACTGATTTCCTTTAGCATGGACTGGTTTGATCTCCTTACAGTCCAAGGGACTCTCAAGAGTCTTCTCCAACACCATAATTCAAAAGCATCAATTCTTCGGCGCTCAGCTTTCCTTGTAGTCCAACTCTCACATTCATACATGACTACTAGAAAAACCATGGCTTTAACTAGACAGATCTCTGTAGACAAAATAATGTCTCTGCTTTTAATATGCTGTTTAGTTTGGTCACAGCCTTTCTTCTCAGGAGAAAGTCTTTTAATTTCATGGCTGCAGTCATCATCTGCAGTGATTTTGGAGCCCCCCAAAATAACGCCTGTCATTGTTTCCATTGTTTCCCCATCTATTTGCCATGAAGTGATGGGTTCAGATGCCATGATCTTAGTTTTTTTGAATGTTGAGTTTTAAGAGGGGGAAATGCAGATTCTCAACTACAGCTGTAGCCAGCGCTGAGGGAAACCCAAAACTTGTGCTATGTCGCCACCTACTGAAAAACAAAAGAAAGACCTCTAATTACCAACCTATTGAATTGATGCTGGGAAAGACTAAAGGCAGGAGGAGAAGGGGACTACAGAGGAGGAGATGGTTGGATGGCATCACCAACTCAATGGACATGAGTTTGAGTAAGCTCTGAGAGTTGGTGATGGACAGGGAGGCCTGGAGTGCTTCAGTCCATGGGGTCACAAAGAGGTGGACACAACTGAGTGACTGAACTGAATTGTTAGGGCCTTTCCTGGTTGCTCAGACACTAGGGAATCTGCCTGCAATGTGGGAGACCTGGGTTTGATCCCTGGCTCAGGGAGATCCCTGGAGAAGAAAATGACAACCCACTCCAGTATTCTTGCCTGGAGAATCCATGGACAGAGGAGCCTGAAGAGCTACAGTCCATGGGATCGAGAAGAGTTGGACACGACTGAATTGTTAGAGTCAAGTGAAAAATATTTACCTACAAAATAAAGATTTTTGCTACTCCAAATGCATCAGTAGAGGAACAACTCATCAACCATCATGAAAAAACATGTTTGTGCAATATCTCAAAAAGAAAATGACAATTCTCCATAAAATACACTTAAAGTCACAGAATACTATGATCTAACTGTTGTTGTTCATTTGGTCAGTCGTGTCTGACTCTTTTCGACCCCATGGACTACAGTATGCCAGGCTTCCCTCTCCTTCACCAATTCTCAGAGTTTGCTCAAACTCATGTTCATTGAGTTAGTGATGCCATCCAACCATCTTGTCCTCTGTTTTCCCCTTCTCCTCCTGCTATTCAGAGAATTTAATGCTATACAGAGAACTCAGTGCTATATAGAGAATTCAAAATAGCTGTCATGAAGAAACTCAATGAGCTACAAGAAAACTCAGAAAGGCAGTTCACGTTTAGTGATGTCAGGAATAAAACTAATGAACAGAAGAAATACTTTGCCAAAGAGATCGAAACTCTAAAAAGAAACCAAAAAGAAATTCTGGAGCTGAAGAACTCAATAAGTAAAGATAAAGAATAAATAGAGAAACTGGAGCCTATTATACAGAGTGAAGTAAGCCAGAAAGAAAAACACCAATACAGTATACTAACGCATATATATGGAATTTAGAAAGATGGTAACAATAACCCTGTGTACAAGACAGCAAAAGAGACACTGATGTATAGAACAGTCTTTTGGACTCTGTGGGAGAGGGAGAGGGTGGGAAGATTTGGGAGAATGGCATTGAAACATGTATAATATCATATATGAAACAAGTCGCCAGTACAGGTTCGATGCACGATACTGGATGCTTGGGGCTGGTGCACTGGGACGACCCAGAGGGATGGTATGGGGAGGGAGGAGGGAGGAGGGTTCAGGATGGGGAACACGTGTATACCTGTGGCGGATTCATGTTGATATATGGCAAAACCAATACAATATTGCAAAGTTAAAAAATAAAATAATAATAAAAATAAATAAAAACAAAAAAAGATAAAGAATGAATTAGAAAGCATTGGAAATAGAGCAGACCATTTGGAAGAGAGAATTAGTGAGCTCAAAGATAGAAATACAGAATATGATACAGGTAAGGAAGGAGAGAAAACTAGGATACAAAGAAGAATAAAGAAAGAAATTCTATGACAAGTATTAAACTCCATTAGGAAGGGTAACATAAAGATAATAGGTATCTCAGAAGGAGAAGAAAGGGAGAAGGGAGCAGAGAATTTATTGAAATAACAGATGAGAACTCCCCATATCAAGGGAAAGAAATGGTTATACAAGTCCATGAAGCTAAAAGAACATATAACTGTCTCAACCCAAAAGACTTCTTAAAAGGAATCTCCATAAGGCTCTCAGAAGATTTCTCAGCAGAAACTACACAGAATTTTTACACATCTCCTTTATCTTTCTGTGCTCTGAATGCATATGTTAACACCCTCTATCTTTAACTAGTCAAGACACTTGTCTGCAGTAAAGCATACTCTAACTGTAACCTTCCTTTCCCAATACACTCCTTCTCACCCTCCCTTATCCGGTCACTCTTCATTCACCACATTCATTCATGCATTCAATCACTCAATCGTTCAGTTATTCCTTCCCTCATTCAGTCATTACTCAATCACCACTTTCACTGGGCCTGTTCCCCATGGGACATAATCTGCTATTCCTTTCAGAGGATACAGAAGTGTTAGAAACACAGTCCACACATCAGGGAGTTATATGTATTAGAAGAGACAAACATGTGGATGCTTATGCTCGTGTCCAGAATGAAAAACGGCTGCAATAGAGGGATGATCATTAGATGCAAAGAGGAGGGTCCCAGGCAGCAGCTGTACCTGCAGCTGGGTGGGGTCCTCCCTCCAGACATCCCGTGTGACAGCCAGGCACCTGCTCCTCCCCCACGGCAGTGGTGGTGTCTGGGGAATGTGCCAATTTAATTGACTCTTGCATCCTCAAGATGCAAGCTACAATTACATGATCTTGTTATGTGGCTTGAAACAAACACTTCAAGGAAGGAGGGTGGCAATGAGTAATCGGGATGGAAATTTAATAAGGACAGGCATAACTATATAAAAGCTACTCAAGCACGTTCCTTGACCCTAATTTTCTGGATCTGATACAAGTCACTTTTCAATCTGAAGCTTTTGGAACCACGATGCTGGAAGGCTGCACTGCATCTTTAAAAAAATGAATTTATATTCTGCTGTCAACGTGAAATATTTTCAGAGCTCTTTTGTTCCTCTCGGTATATGTGTAGAGGTGGTACATTTATGTGTGCATTGTAGGAAGAGACTTGTAAGCAAAAACAATCTGGTTTCTTTTTAAATGTCTTCAGGTTTCCAATCTTTGAAGCAATTATTTTCCTATCTAATCAATATTAAGGAAAAAAATATTTCACAATAGTTTTTATTCATCATGGCCGTTCACCAAGTCCTTATTCTGTCTTCCCCAAACAGATATTAAATTCAGATAATGATCCACTCCCTATTATTTTCTCCCTCTGTGTTGTGATCTTCATCAAATATTGATTATGCACACTACCTATTGTAAAAGTTGTCAAACTTTATCCTCAGTTTATACAAACTTTATACAGTTGTGAGGGACAACTGTAGCACTTCCAGTAATAAGCTCACTGCAGTTTTCTTTTAGCATGTCTTTTTCGTTATGATTATGTTCATTTTTATCAATGTATAGTAACTGATTGCTCTGTAATGCTCAACTTGAAAGATGTTTGGGCGACCTCCTTGTGTTATACTTGCTTCCATAGACCGAATCTTTGGAAAACTTATGTATTAACATATTGCTCAGCCAGTTTACAGACACTTACGAGACCCTACCAGGTGCTAGGCACTGTATGCTAAGCCATGGGTATCTTCTGATTCAAAGTCCCTTGGGAGTTCCACTTAATTTCCAAAAATGAAAAAATCTTAATAACAAAATAGTGTGTTAAGTCGCTTCAGTTGTGTCCGACTCTGACCCCAGGGACTGTAGCCCGCAAGCCTCCTCTGTCCATGGAATTTTCCAGGCAAGAGTATTGGAAGGAGTTGCCATTTCTTCTCCAGGGGATTTTCGCCGACGCAGGGATCAAAGCAGCCTCTCTTATGTCTCCTGCATTGGCAGGTAGGATCCTTACCACTAGTGCCAAGGCTATAACCGGAAGATTTTAAGAGCAAGCTTAAAAGCTAGTTTCTTGGAATCCACTATGTGTAGAACTTAAATGGAAACAAGTTTTATGTTAATTATCTTTGGGGAAATTTCAGAAGATAAGTATAGAAAAGAGACTAGAAAACTCTTGTAGGGTTAGAGCACTTTTTATAGATGCCTGGGTTCATAAACACAGCAGCACTGCTGCCTCACAGCAGTGTTGACACATCTTTCTAATGAGTCCTGCTTCCTCTTTTCATTCTGCAAAGTAGCCAGCAGCTGTGTTATTCTAAGGATGACATTCAGCTGTAAACACCAAAAGCAACACACACACACACACACAAAGAAATCCAGGTAATCTGTCATGAATACTTGAGGAGATTTTAAATTTTCTAGTAACACTCTAACTTTGCTTTATCTTCTAACTCCTTTTATAATTTTTTACAGTCTTTTAAACTCAAAGTGATAAATTGTACATAAAACAAAAATAAATTGTTTTTAAATTTTTAATCCATTCTTCATGATAAGATTTTACCAAAGCAATAGACAATGTGAAGAGATGAAATGGAAAATAAGGAGACGTTTTATAATTTTCCAAGATACACAAATGAGCACTCTATTACTATAATTACACCAAATTTTAATCCAATGAATTCTCTAATTTACAACCTTTTTGAGTATTTAAATAAGAAATTATCTGTGTATGATTATTCCGGTTCAAGCTCTTCATGAAATAATTACATATGTTTATCTTTTTATCTTTATAGCCATGGCATGTGTTCAAAGTGCACTTAAAAAGAGGTCATCTAAGTCTGTCTGTAAAATCCCCCCACATCAGTCACTACATTAGATTCAGGAAATGGTTTGAAGACTGTTTTCTGTAGAGCTCCATGGCTTCTCAAACATGCCTCTCTGCCATCTCAAAGAGGAAGAGTCAGAGAGAGAGGAGTTGTCAGCGCCCTCTACTCCTCAGATCAGATCAGATCAGTCGCTCAGTCGTGTCCGACTCTTTGCAACCCCATGAATCGCAGCACGCCAGGCCTCCCTGTCCATCACCAACTCCTGGAGTTCACTCAGACTCATGTCCATCAAGTCAGTGATGCCATCCAGCCATCTCATCCTCTGTCGTCCCCTTCTCCTCCTGCCCCCAATCCCTCCCAGCATCAGAGTCTTTTCCAACGAGTCAACTTTTCACATGAGGTGCCCAAAGTACTGGAGTTTCAGCTTTAGCATCATTCCTTCCAAAGAAATCCCAGGGCTGATCTCCTTCAGAATGGACTGGTTGGATCTCCTTGCAGTCCAAGGGAGTAGAGTAATTTTACCTGCTTTATATAGCAGAGGAAACATGGTATTTTCTTTGAAAGTGTTTAAAAATAGTATTTTGTTAAAAGAAAAATTTGGAAACCATTAGGTTAATGTATTGTGCAGATACTAATCACTTTTAAACATAAGTGAATTACCTGCAGACCACAACATAGAAAGAAATGAACATCTAAAAAAGATATCAAGAACAGATGTACTAGTTCATAACTAGAAAATACATGTATCTAGTTGGCCTGTGTGTGTCATAGTCGCTCAGTCGTGTCCAGCTCACTGGGACCCCATGGACTGTAGCTCGCCAGGCTCCTCTGTCCATGGAATTCTCCAGGCAAGAATAGAGGAGTGGGTTGCCATTTCCTTCTCCAGGGGATCTTCCCGACCCAGGGATTGAACTGGGGTCTCCCACATTGCAGTCAGATTCTTTACCATCTGAGTTACCGGGGAAGTCCTAATTGACCTACCATTTACAAATAAGAAGGTGGCTATTTAAAAAATAAGTGTACAGATGAAAGCTTTTGATGTGCAAAAATCAGAAAACTTATGGCTTGTGGCACAATTCTAAAATGATCAAGAATGATTGGTGTCTCTCCACTGAAGCACCTGACAATCAGGTTTCAGTTACAGATACAGAACTCCAGGGTTAGGGATTCTGAAGGGATGGGAAAAAGAATATTATGCAAATGAGCTTTTACACATTTACAATTGGATGTAAGATGGTGACTTCAGTTTGAACTCTATTTTCAAGGGTTTTTTAAATGGTTACTTTAGTGATATTTGAAGATGTGCTTAGGACTTTTTCTGTCACTATAAACTATTTTAGCCTTCCATGATATTTTTTATTTCTGAATGTAGCATCAAACTTATAACAAATTTTCAGCTGAATATAGGTTTCCATGAAATTAAAAATAAATAGCATCAGTTCTTTCATGAAGTAGGAAAATCTTGATGAGATTCTTTTATTTTCCATGCTGACCTGTAAAGACTGAGAAGTATGAGCACTGTACAGAGTTTAGCAGGCACAAAATCTATTTTTGCCCCCTAAGGTCCTTTTTGATACTCAAGCTTATGATTGAGTGGGGAGTCATTTTAAAAAGAAGTGAAGCAAATTGGTATAAATGGAACCTGCAAAAGTTTAAAGAAATGAACACATTCTTAAGTGACTTGGCAGAGAAAATAGACAACAGTGACCCCAAACTACTTTCAGCTAAAGCTTTGTAGCATGTATTCTCAAAGACTGTGACAAACTTAAATTTCTAATCAATAAGTAGTAGGTGGCTCAGATAGTAAAGTATCTGTCTGCAATGCAGGAGACCCGGCTTTGATCCCTGGGTCAGGAAAGATGTCTTGGAGAAGGAAATAGCAACCCACTCCAGTATTCTTGCCTGGAGAATTCCACAGACAGAAGAGCCTGGTGAGCTACAGTTCACAGGGTTGCAAAGAGTCGGACATAACTGAGCGACTAACACACATTGCTTTTTCACTTCTATCTATTTGATTTAACACTGAAGTTATTTATGTCCAACATACAAACAATACACATTCTAGTAAATATATTCTTATTAAAGCACGCCAAGGGTAAAATATCAGATCCCCTCCCTACACAAAGTCATCTATAATTTAGTAATTGAAATGTTCCCAGAGGCAGCTATAATTCCCTGACATCAATCACAGGAAAGTGTTGAAGTTCCCAACAGAAATATGACACATAAAAGGCAAAGTGTTATTATTAGCATAGGAATTAACCAGCTGCATCAAAGAGAATGCCTCTTATCCTCCACACAGAAACCTCTCCTATAAAGGAAAAATAAACCATTTGCAAATGTAAATAGAACTGTGCTTATTTTTGAAGTTTGTAGTACCCATATTCAACGGAGGAAATTACATGAAGGCCAGTCACTCTTTGACTCCATCTGTGAAAAACATCCTGAAATGCCTCTTACACAATAAGCAATAATGATATAAAATTCCATTTGTAGCAGCATGCTAAAAAAGATGATGTCAAATAGAAGCATTGTATCACAAGCATCTCAAATTTTTCAAAATGTAGACAACATCTGTGATGAAAGTATAATGGAAAGGGATTCTGATAGGAAAAGGGTGAAATGAAGAAAAATGAAAATCTATTTAATATAAATTCATTTGTTCTATTTTACAGCAACTAAATTATTTTTAATGTTATCATATGGTAATAAATTAAACTATTTGATTTCATGTAAATTCAAAGAAAAAGACGAAAGCACAAACAAACCCAAGGGAAAAATGGCTGTGGTAGTTTATTAGAAATTTTCTAGCCATTAACAACCTCCACTGAATCACTAAGAGTTCAAGTAAGAATTAAAAAAGACAAAAATCACCTGTGTCTAGCAAAAAGATTACCCGAGTTGAGAGATATCAATATCCAAGCTGTTCATATTGGAATATGTTCATATTCCCACTTTTCTTCTTTGAACTGTGGATGCTGGTATCCTTTAGAGCAGCATCCTTAAAGGTATGGGTAACAATATATGTAACTGAATCACTTTGCTGTATACCTGAAACTAACTCAACATTGTTAATCATTGATACTCCAACATAAAAGAAATTAAAAAAAGAAATCTATGAAATTGGACAGTAAATCTGTATTTATCTACTCAAAGAGCCACCAGCAATCATAAATACTCATAACCTTGGATCAAGTATTAGATTGTGGCTTAAAACTCCAAGTACAGGGTAGCATGGCTGAGTGTCTAAGGCACTGGAGTAAGGTTCCAGTCTCTCTGGGGGCATAGGTTTGAATCCCACCCAAGTGATTTCTGAAATAGTCCAGGCCAAACATCTAGGACTGTGCTGGTCCTGCAACTTAAGACAGTTTCTGGGACTTTTCTGGTGGCTCAGGTGGTAAAAAATCTGCTTGCATTGTAGGAGACCTGCATTCAATCCCTGGGTCAGAAAGATCTCCTGGAGAAGGGAATGGATACCCTCTCCAATACTCTTGCCTGGAGAATTCCATAGACAGAGGACCCTGGAGGGCTGCAATCCATGAGGTTGCAAAGAGTCAGACACAATTAACACTTAAAACTCCAAACCTACACCTAACTATTTAGATACAACAATCAAATGTAACACACGATTCCTTAATGAGCCTAGTTTGGAATAAAACACGTATAAAAATACTTATGGAATAAATTTACTTATTTATGGAAAAAAGAAAATTTAAACATCCTGTTAATTAGAAAAGTATGTTCAGTAAATAGTCCTTTTTTATATATGATACTTTCATAGTTAATGTTATATAGGCACATGTGAAGCAAGAGTCTCTAAATATTATATCTTTTTTCCAGAAAAGGAAATACAAATGCAAACTACAGGTGAAAGTTTATTTGTGCTTAGTTGCTCCATTGTGTCTGACTCTTTGTGATCCCATGGACCGCAGTCTGCCAGGCTCCTCTGTCCATGGGGATTCTCCAGGCAAGAATACTGGAGTGGGTTGCCATGCCCTCCTCCAGGGGATCTTCCTGACCCAGGTATGGAGCCCAGGTCTCCTGCATTGCAAGCAAATTCTTTACCATCTGAGCCACCATTTATTTAGATCTTGAAAAAGAAACAAGCACACAAATTAAATCTTAAGAAATTTGTCATTAAGAAATATGAAAAAATAAACACCTATCATAATTATTCCAAGAACACTGTGACAGAGAACATTTTACAGTACACTTAGACACATTTTAGTTGGGAGTTTTGGCAATAATTATCTATGTGATCTTAGATAACTCAAGTAACCTTTCTAGTTTCTTTCCCTAAAAACTGAGGGAGTTAAATAACTTGAAAAGCACTTTCAAATCTCAACATTCTACTGTCTTATTTTACAATAAGGGGGAGGAAAAGGAAAATTCAAAAATAAACATTCCAAATTGCTTTTAAATCCTCTTTATTTTTATTTTTTGTAGGAAATATGGTTTTAAAAAATTAACTTTATTAGATTACCTATAATTTTTTTTAGATTACATCTAATTTTAATACATAAAATCTACTGATGACCCTGGAATTATGTAACACGTACTATTATTCTTCAGAGAAAATTACTTCAAAAGACTTTCATCATGTTAGTGTCAAAACAAACTGTTTATTTTTTTTAAATTTTATTTTATTTAACTTTACAATATTGTATTGGTTTTGCCATATATCAAAATGAATCTGCCACAGGTATACACGTGTTCCCCATCCTGAACCCTCTTCCCTCCTCCCTCCCCATACCATCCCTCTGGGTCATCCCAGTGCACCAGCCCCAAGCATCGAGTATCGTGCGTCGAACCTGGACTGGCGACTCGTTTCATATATGATATTATACATATTTCAATGCCATTCTCCCAAATCATTCCACCCTCAAAACTGTTTATTCTTAAAAATCAAGAAAACCAATCAGCAGTCATGGTCAAAATTTTACTCTTGGAAAATATTTCTCTCCCAAGTGGTAATATAAGAAATATTTAATTTCTAAAATGATTTTCAAATGGCCTCTTGCTCCCATTTTTAATTTTTCTTCTACTTGGAAAGAATGGACCTCATCTCTCTGAGCTGGAGTTATTAATAAATAACCATTATTAGTAATTCCTGATATAATGTAAAATCAAATAAAAGCCAGAACAGAAGTTAATAAGTTATAACTGATTATAAGATTTGTAAGGAAAGTGACCTTGCTAGAAGGAATGTAAAGAAGATGAGAATGGAAAATATTCTATGCTGTCCTCTTCATTCAATAGGATCTGAGCCCTTGATCAACATGTCTCCTCAATCCTAGATGCTACATTTTCTATTTACTGTCAGAATTCAACAAGGGAGAGTACCAAGATGTTACAAAGAGAGTTACCTGGATGCCAAATATGATATGCTCTCTTCTTGACTTCTGGTCCATTGACACATGGACTCAGGCAACAGCCTTAGCTGATAGTTCACCAAGAAGCATGCTGCAAACTCTGGTATAGCTGTTCAGTTTTGAGAAACAGGATGTCTAACCTTAGTTAGATGGGACTACAGAGACGATAAGCACAAATTCCTTAAGTTGGTCTTTAAAAGGAGTAATAAGTGGAGTCACTCGTACTTTCATCCCTTTACTTCTGGAACAATGTCTTTTACTGCTGGGGACTTGAAATTACATAAAGTTCTTTGATTGCAGAAGCACTTCTGGATGGTAACCGGTGGATCATAGACCCTTTCCCACACCTTTTTTTTTTTTTTTTTTTACTGTGCAGTGATGTTCTTGGTTAATATGATGTTTTACAAGATCCTGTGACAAAGGGTCAAATGTTCCATAAACCCCTGGATAGTGGTACTAGCCAAGGTCTCATATACAGAAAATTCAAATTCATATTCAACTTGCTTATCTCTTCCAGTCATGGTCAGTCACTGACTTAAGGCAGTCAGCTTGCACCAAGTGACTAGCAGCCTTCTAAAGAGAAATGTGCCATACTGGGGGCTCAACATTACTCTCTGTTGTTGGTATGTTATGGGCAGTTGGCAGAGCCAGTAGCTAGATGGTTTTGGAAGGACACAAGGCACATTGTTGAGTATATGCATGGTCTCCATCTCTGTCAGTGTGGCCACTTCATTCATGTGCCCATAGTGCCAGCAGCCCTAAGATGCAAATGCTGTTTTATGTCAACTGAACAAGGCATTTTATCTATGTGTTTATTTTTGTGCCTCTTGATTGCAAATGGTCTTTTACAACATTGGACATTTACATGTGATATAAAGATTTCTATGCTTTGTATCCATTCTCATGCATTCATCCATACACCTCCATTTCCAAGTTTTTCTTTTGTTACTAATAACTAGCTGGCCAGACCCCTTGCTACTGCTCATATCAGTTCAGTTTAGTTGCTCAGTCATGTCTGACTCTTTGCAACCCCAAGGACTGCAGCATGCCAGGCTTCCCTGTCCATCACCAACTCCCGGAGTTTGCTCAAACTCATATCCACTGAGTCCATGGTGCCATCCAACCATCTCATCCTCTACTGTCCCCTTATCCTCCTGCCTTCAATCTTTCCCAGCATCAGGGTCTTTTCTGATGAGTCAGTTCTTCACATCAGGTGGCCAAAGTACTGGAGCTTCAGCTTCAGCATCTGTCCTTCCAACGAATGTTCAGGACTGATTTCCTTTATGATTTACTGGTTTGATTTCCTTGCAGTCCAAGGGACTCACAGGAGTCTTCTCCAACACCACAGTTCAAAAGCATCAATTCTTCGGTGCTCAGCTTTCTTTATGGTCCAACTCTCACATCCATACGTGACCACTGGAAAAGCCATAACTTTGACTAGATGGATTTTTGTTACGTCTCACATATTCCTGCACATTTTAAATATTGATCACTTATCTGCTCACAAAAATAAAAAAGAATAGGTATATTGCCCATAATACAGCTCAGAGGGAGGATTTCATCTGTCACTGTCTTTCCAGGACATTCATTAGTGAGGTTATAATGCAACTGCCACTGTCTATTTTCAGTTTGTACCCATCTTGATATTTTTAAATATCAAGATGACCTCTCCATGACCCAAAAAGCTTGGTCCACTGGGTCATTTCCTTCTCCTTTAGCTGATCATAGTGATTTCCCATATAGCTCTAGGAATGAGCTAAGAGAGAGCTGCTGATGTAACTATGGATGACATGGAGATTTAGAATATCTGTTCTTGTTGGCAACTTCTTATGTCAACTGGCATAAACTACTACAACAGTATTCCAAAACTGGAATATTCCATCTCAAGGAAGCAAAAAGCCCTACCAGGATTTGTACTAGTGTATGGGTTTCTTATTGCTATGAAATAAGTTACCACAGAATCCATTTCTTACGACATATGTCTATGATCTCAGTTTCTATGGACCAGGAGTTGGCAATGTTGGCAGAGTCTCCTATTCAGAGTGTCACCAGGCTGGACTTAGTGTGTCCTCTGGTTATGTCTTCATCTTTAAGCTCCATTCATGAAATATGTACTTTGAAATCCCTCCAGTTGTTGGCAGAATTCATTTACCTGGGACCCTGTGACTTAGGGTTCTCTTTTCTTGCTATTGGCTGGGGTGCATTCCCAGTTCTTTGAGAGTACTCTCAGGCCTTTGCCACCTGGTCCTCTCCAGAGACAGTTCTCAGCATGGATTTTTTTATTCTCCAAGACCAGTAGAAGAATGTCTCTACTTCAAATCCCCCCTTTCTAAGGACTCACCTGATTCGATCAGGTTCATCCAGGATAATCCCCCTTTTGATTAACGCAAAGCCAGCTGATTTAGAACCCTAATAACACCTGAAAAAGCACTCCACCTTTGTCATATTACATACCCTAATCAAGGAAGTAACTATATCAACGGTCTACACCCAGTGGGGGGGCATAACACAGAGTGTGTACCTCAGGGGATAGGAGCCTTAGGACCATTTTAGAGTTCTTTCCACTACATTTATCAGTCACAATCACTCCTTTATTCCTCAAATCACCAATCTATGATGTATGCCTTAATCAGGTCCATGAAACTAACTGTTGATTATTCTAATTTTCAATCTCTCAACATGCCATATTCAAGCAGTTGTAGGTAGTGCTGAGAAGTGCTAGGAAGTGATCTTGTTGCCAAGGATAGTTTTGCATTAACACAGTGATGCAATTTTGCTTAACCCATTTTGCTAAGCCCATCAAAGTAAAACTGTTACCAGTGAGGGGGTGATATGACTCAGTCAGTTATTTCAACAAGAGATAATGTGACAGATTGGTACCAGCAGGATAGAGTGCTTTGAAGAAAATTATAGCACAAAGTAAATATGTTTTGATGAAGATAGAAAGGTCTCTAAATGTCTGGGACCTACAGGCTCTGAGATGAAGAGGGACATAAATAAAGATGCAAAGCATACAAAAATTCAAATGATGCTTTGTATTGTCTACAAAAGCATTATTAGCATAAAAATTTAGTTGTAAGTTAAAAAATAATTTAGCATTGACAGTGTGCTATTTCCTTCTCCAGAGGATCTTCCCAACCCAGGGATCGATCTCACTTCTCTTAGTCTCCTGCATTGGCAGGTGGGTTCTTTACCACGAGCACCACCTGGAAAGCCCATATGTAGAGTAATTATAATCTACAACAAAGTAGAATTTATTACATTTGAAGTGTCTCAATTAGAAAAGCACACTCTAAGACCAGATAGCAACCAACCAAAAGTCTTTAATGCTTTAGCTTCCATTTCAAATCTGTACACTAAGGAATTCATCAGTAAATATGAGGAATATTAAATAAATTATTCACTAGTTGAGTAACTTCAGAATATGTAAATTGGTTATCCATTGTACAGGTGTCTTTACCCTATTGTATGAATGTGTTTATGAACCAAGCGAGGCTGGCAGTTGGGTTTTATACCTTTGGAGTATGTGCAGTTCACAATTCCTTTTTGCTATTGTCATCCACCATGTGACAGAGGATTATGTTGTGCCATCCAATCAGAATGTTAACTGATGACACTGAAAGAATATTGTCCTATTGGCTTCTGAATAAACAAGCAAGATGCCACTCAGAATGCATTAAAGGAAAAAGAGAGGGGAGTTCAAGTTTACAGTAACAGTTGAACTCTTTTTGAAACCTTTTCCTGGTAGATTTCTTTGGAGTGTGGCATACTTTTAGAACTCAAGACCTTTTAAAACTAACACCCAAAAAAAGATGTCCTTTTCATTACAGGGGACTGGAATGCAAAAGTAGGAAGTCAAGAAACACCTGTAGTAACAGGCAAATTTGGGCTTGGAGTACAGAATGAAGCAGGGCAAAGGCTAATAGAGTTTTGCCAAGAGAAGGCACTGGTCATAGCAAACACCCTCTTCCAACACCACAATAGAAGACTCTACACATGGACATCACCAGATGGTCAACAACAAAAGCATATTGATTATATTCTTTGCAGCCAAAGATGGAAGAAGGTCTATACAGTCAGCAAAAACAAGACCAGGAGCTGACTGTGACTCAGATCACGAACTCCTTATTGCCAAACTCAGACTTAATTGAAGAAAGTAGGGAAAGCCACCAGACCATTCAGGTATGACCTAAATCAAATCCCTTATGATTATACAGTGGAAATGAGAAACAGATTTAAGGGACTAGATCTGATAGACAGAGTGCCTGATGAACTATGGATGGAGGTTGGTGACATTGTAGAGGAGACAGGGATCAAGACCATCCCCATGAAAAAGAAATGCAAAAAAGCAAAATGGCTGTCTGGGGAGGCCTTACAAATAGCTGTGAAAAGAAGAGAAGTGAAAAGCAAAGGAGAAAAGGAAAGATATAAGCATCTGAATGCAGAGTTCCAAAGAATAGCAAGAAGAGATAAAAAAGCCTTCCTCAGAGATCAATGTGAAGAAATAGAGGAAAACAACAGAATTGGAAAAACTAGAGATCTCTTCAAGAAAATGAGACATACCAAGGGAACATTTCATGCAAAGATGGGCTTGATAAAGGACAGAAATGGTATGGACCTAACAGAAGCAGAAGATATTAAAAAGAGGTGGCAAGAATACACAGAACTGTACAAAAAAGATCTTCATGACCCAGATAATCACAATGGTGTGATCACTCACTAGAGCCAGACATTCCAGAATGTGAAGTCAAGTAGGCCTTAGAAAGCATCACTATGAACAAAGCTAGTGGAGGTGATAGAATTGTAGTTGAGCTATTTCAAATCCTGAAATATGGTGCTGTGAAAGCACTGCACTCAATATGCCAGCAAATTTGGGAAACTCAGCAGTGGCCACAGGACTGGAAAAGGTCAGTTTTCATTCCAATCCCAAAGAAAGGCAATGCCAAAGAATGCTCAAACTACCGCACAATTGTACTCATCTCACACGCTAGTAAAGTAATGCTCAAAATTCTCCAAGCCAGACTTCAGCAATAGGTGAACCGTGAACTTCCAGATGTTCAAGCTGGCTTTAGAAAAGGCAGAGGAACCAGAGACCAAATTGCCAACATCCGCTGGATCAGCGAAAAAGCAAAAGAGTTCCAGAAAAACATCTATTTCTGCTTTATTGACTATGCCAAAGTCTTTGACTGTGTGGAACACAATAAACTGTGGAAAATTCTGAAAGAGATGGTAATACCAGACCACCTGACCTGCCTCTTGAGAAATCTGTATGCAGGTCAGGAAGCAACAGTTAGAACTGTACATGGAACAACAGACTGGTTCCAAATAGGAAAAGGAGTACATCAAGGCTGTATATTGTCACCCTGCTTATTTAACTTCTATGCAGAGTACATCATGAGAAATGCTGGGCTGGAAGAAGCACAGGCTGGAATCAAGATTGCCAGGGGAAATATCAATAACCTCAGATATGCAGATGACACCACCCTTATGGCAGAAAGTGAAGAAGAACTAAAGAGCCTGTTGATGAAAGTGAAAGAGGAGAGTGAAAAAGTTGGCTTATAGTTCAACATTCAGAAAACGAAGATCATGGCATCCGGTCCCATCACTTCATGGCAAATAGATGGGAAAACAATGGGAACAGTGGCTAGCTTTATTTTTGGGGGCTCCAAAATCATTGCAGATGGTGATTGCAGCCGTGAAAATAAAAGACACTTAGACCTTGGAAGGAAAGTTATGACCAACATAGAGAGCATATTCAAAAGCAGAGACGTTACTTTGCCAACAAATGTCCGTCTAGTCAAGGCTTTGGTTTTCCAGTGGTCATGTATGGATGTGAGAGTTGGACTGTGAAGAAAGCTGAGCACAGAAGAATTGATGCTTTTGAAGTGTGATGTTGGAGAAGACTCTTGAGAGTCCCTTGGACTGCAAGGAGATCCAACCAGTCCATCCTAAAGGAGATCAGTCCTGCATGTTCATTGGAAGGGCTGATGTTGAAGATGAAACTCCAATACTTTGGCCACCTGATGCAAAGAGCTAACTCATTTGAAAAGACCCTGATGTTGGGAAAGATTGAGGGCAGGAGGAGAAGGGGACGACAGAGGATGAGATGGTTGGATGGCTTCACCGACTCAATGGACATGAGTTTGGGTAAACTCCGGGAACTGGTGATGGACAGGAGGCCTGGTGTGCTGCAGCCCGTGGGGTCACAAAGAGTTGGACACGACTGAGCGACTGAACTGAACTGAACTGAAACCTTTTCCTGGTAGATTTCTTTCCAGTGTAGCATACTTTGATCTAGGACTTATTTTCATAGTAACCTCACACAAGGTACAAGGTTTTGATTTCTCTCCTTCTTCTTACCTGAAAGTCTTCGGATATTAATTACAAATAGACACTTATGAATGATAAAGTTGGGTTAATCCAATACACAACTGAGGTAAATGCAATCACTATACAGTATATTTCTTTACAATGTCTACAATTAAAAAGATTGAGCATAAAAGGTAAATACTTTTTGATGAACACAGTTTTTTACTGTTGCAGATAAAGCTGACATATATATCTGCAAACAAATATTCAAATCTTTGTATGAACATAGACTTTCATTTTTCTTGAGTGAAGTGATAGGGTGGGATCATATGGTAGCTATATGTTTAAGTTAAAAGGAAAATCTGCCAAACTATTTTCCAAGCTGGTTGTATGATTTCACATTCCCATCAATGGTGTCAGCAAGTTCCAATTTCTTTTCATAATCACCAGCACTTTGTTTAGTCAGTCTCTTTTAGGTCAGATATCTTAAAAGGTGTGTAGTGATATCTCAATATAGTTTTAATTTGCATTTCCCTGAATAACAAAAGATATTGAGGATCTTCCTATGTACTTATTTGGCATCTGCATTTCTTCTTAGATAAGTGTCTGTCTAAATATTTTTTCCCATTTTTGTGGATAAGGGTGAACTTTTGTTTTCTTCTTACTGAGATTTGAATGTTCTTTCATATTTTGGACAAAAACAACTTACATATTTGACTGCAGATACTTTCTGCCAGTATGTGGTTTGTCTTTTCAGTAAGAGCTAGTACTTATGTGGTATAAAAGTAAAACTTCTCACAACTGGATGAGTCTTGGGGACATTATGGAAGTAACACAGGTATATTTTCACATGGGAGAGAGGTGAATTGTTGTATGCCCATGGGAAAGACTACAGTAGGTTATATTTCCAAAAGATGATCATGCTGATCTTATTTCCACCCAATATGCTATTCTTACAATGAGACTGTTACACTCCTACTCTAAAGGGCTGGGTCTTTTTCCAACCACTCTGAACCTGCTGGACTTTTGTGACCTTCTCAGCCAATAGCAGAGGGGAGAAGAAACACTATGTGATGATTTCTGGGGGTTGATCATAAAAATGCCATGCATCTGGGTTTGCTTTTTGAGAAGCCTTGTTCTTAGCAGCCACTTGGGCCTGCTGTGAGGAACCCCAAACTAGCCACTCAGATAGACCACAGAGAAAGGTCACAAGCAGATATTCTATCTGAAAGCTCACCTGAGATCTAAGATATACTTGATCATAAACCCTGAAACATGAGTGAAAACTGCACCATATTCTTCCAGTCACCATCTATCAAGTTAGCTCAGCCTTTGAGACTTCCCAGCTAAGGCCTCAGAGACAAGTTGTTCTTGATGGGTATTATTCTTGACCCACAGAACAATGAGTATAATGAAAATATTGTTTTACACCAGTAAATATGGAATACTTTTTTACATAACCATAGATAATTTACAAACTTTGAAATAATTTTGAAAAACTAACCAAGTACATTTTACTTTAATGTTTAAAATTTTTTCATTATATGTTACATGTTTTAACAGATTTCATTTCCTATTTCTTATCATTATGAAGGTTTTCCTAAAGCTCTGAGATATGACCAATACACTTGTCGTGTATTTGAAAAATACATGAGCATATTTTTCTTTAGCAATATAGGAAAATTTGCATTTTTTATTTTTCTTCATGAACTCAGACTTCTCTCACAATTCTTTAACAAATATCATACTAATGTAACATATGGTACTTTCAATAATTTATTTTTGACAGCATTGTGGAGCATTAAAATTTGACGGTAGACACTTTGATAAATAGGCTTAAATTGCACCTGTTCCACCCACTCACATTGCTAGAGAGGTTTTTGATTATTTGATTACTTGTGTAGTTAACATCTTCCATTTTGTGGAATCAAAGGGTACTTTACAAAATTCCATGGCTATTGTTGAATTACGGCACAGGAAGATCCTAATCTACTAACTTTTATAGTGCTGGTCCTTTACCTCAGATGGGTTTGTTTGAGATTCTCTTGTCCCTTAATAGGCTGAAGGGACTGGATTCAGTGGAGTCAGTCTCTTACTGGGACTGTCTTAAGTAAGGACAGTGCAGTTCATTTGACACCCATTTCTGTCTGGAAGACCCAACATCTCTAGTCACAGGTTTACTACAGAGAAGATCCAGATTATTTGTTACCACACAGTGGTGGCTCTAAGCCAGAGTGAACATGTCTTCCTTTGCTTCCATTTCCATTATCTGTGGAGAAGATGATGGAAATGCTCTGGGTTCCGTAAGAACTAAATAAAACAGAGCACAACAAAAAACCTCCAAATGTAATCATTAAGCCAAAATGATTAGTGAATATGCACCATTCTATCCCAAAAGAGATTGGAAGAAAAACATTTCTAACTTGGCTCTGCTGAAGAAAAATATTTCGATTCAATGTTCCTTTACTAATTTTAAATGTTCAGATAACTTTATAGACCCTATTAAAATAAAACTAAAAGGAAATGCTAAAAAAAAAAAAGACTCCAGTTTTATCTTTAGACCTAATGACTAAGAGTGAAGCTGAACACAGTTAATAAGAGACCCCTGAACAGATGCCATGACTTCTAGATGTTGAGTTCTTTGTGAGAATTTTAATTTTCTACTAAATTAAAACTTTGATCTTGGTTCTGAAACCACATTTCTGATACACATGACAGTCTTTCCATGCTTAGACTTCACTGGCTGCAGGAGTGGCTAAGGAATAAGGATAGAGCTAGGGTCCCATCCTCTTTGTAAACTGAGACCCTCAGAATCAGCTTTGGAAGTATCAGCCTCCAGTGTTGGAAACCAAAGGACCTCCTTATCCCCAGAATTGGTTTTGTTTTTCTATTCTTTGTTTTAAATTTCTACAACTGAGAGTATGGGAACCCTGGGAGACTTCTGAAAATGTTTTTGTTTTTTTCCTGTGGCAAACATTCCTCTATTTTATTTGTGCCTCTGCCCCTCCAATTATCCTGCAGGGTATCAGAGGTAACAGTGACATGCTGGAGCTGGTTCAAACAGCCTCAGGAGACTGACTGATAAACTTTTAAGAATTTGTGAGCTTTTTACTGAAATATTGTCAACTTGGAATGGGTCATGCATGGCAGAAGTATTTCTGCCACAGAAATAAGTGGTAGTCTTACTTAAGACTTAAGTCTAAACTTTTCCTACTCTATCACTCTTTCCATCCCAGAACAAGTTTCCCTGAAATATGAAATGAGAAGTAATACTGATTCATTCTTAAAAGGAAAAAATGCAACTTTCTATATGCAACTCATCAAATTAAAATTCTCTACATGAGTGAATAATATATACTTGATCATAAATATCTGGATTCTAAAAATCTGGAAACACAAAAACTATTCAGTATTTCTTTTGTATTATTTAGTGTGTTTAGAGAGTGAGACAGTTTGACTAATAAAAATACTATCATTTCTTAAAGTGACCTAAATTCCTAGATTTGGATTCCTAACTTGGAGGAAATCAGACACAAAAGCATATACTTAATAAAATTGTACAGCATACAACTTCATTTTGTGATGATTCAGATAGTTCCTCACTAAATAAGAATTGTCACTGTGAGCAATGTATTTCGTATTTTAAATGTTCGAAGATTACTAATGAGCAGAATGTCAGGGACAAAATACACACATGTAAGTCACAAAGGTGATAGTGGAGAAATTGAGATTTCAAGGGAACTCATGTTAGAGATATTCTGACAATATTTGGAGGCACTTAGTACTCAGTCATGGAGAGGGAAATGGCAACCCAGTCCAATATTCTTGCCTGTAGAATCCCCTGGACAGAGATGCCTGGCCGACTACAGTTCATGGGGTTACAAAGAGTCAGGCATGACTGAGCGAGTGACACACAGTACTTGATCAGCCTAGCTTTTCAAGCACTCTTGCTCCATCCCATATGTTCTAAATATGTATCACTTAGGGTTTTTTCACGAGAATAATAGAGATGCTATAAGTATGATGGAGAAGGAGTTAATATAGGAATAAGTGCTTAGTTAAATGATGAAGTTGCTGAGGGAGTAAAGGTTTGGAATACTGAGGCTGGATGGTTGGAAAATCAGTCAGCAGTACTCTTAGACTGAAGCATTGGACTGAGTTGGGGGTCACTGCTCTTGGGAAAGTCCAGAGGCCCTGGCCACACAGCCCTATTACTCCGTCAGACATCTATGAAGCTACCATGTTTGGGCACCACAGTCTCCTAAGAATGATTATTTCTTCTTCACTTCCACATTCCAAATTTTTCAGGAGTTTCTGTCACTGGCAAACTGCCATCCAGAGTCAAATAAGGAAGAGATTCTGAGAAACACAACTCCAGGACTTAGAATGGAATGATTGGTGGGTTATAAAGTTGATCACATATGATATTAGCATATGGCTTCCCTGAAGGCTCAGTGGTAAAGAATCTGCCTGCTAATGCAGGAGTCTCAGATCCAATCCTTTAGTCAGGGAGATCCTCTGGAGAAGAAAATGGCAACCCACTCCAGTATTCTTGTCTGGGAAATCCCATGGATGGAGGAGCCTGGTGGGCTACACTTCATGGGGTTGCAAGAGTTGGACATGATTTAGTGACTAAATAACAACAATCTAGCACAGCATCTGTATTAGCCATGGTTCTCCAGAGAACCAGACCCCATAGGATGTATGCATGTATGGAAGGAGAACTTTCCCTTCCAGGACACAGCACATCCACACTCTTGCCCTTTTAAACACACATTCTCAAAATTTTTATCAAATTTCCCCAAAAGAGACAGGAATAAAGAAGTCAGCCAGCACAGCAATTCTGAAACCTTTAAAAAGAAGAAAAATGGATTAAACAAGGTATGGATATTTGTTTCTTTCATTTTAACAAACAAAGAAAAATAAAGGGGAAAAGACTAAAATTCAGAAAAGGATAAAACTCTTCCATTCTTACTGCTCCATGCTCCACCCTCCACTCACATCAAACTTGATTTTTCTTAAATTTTAGAAATCTGAATATTTATATATCTTAGCTCTCAAATTGTTTCTAGAGTATGTTCAGGGAAAACTATTTGAAAGTGGCAAAGCTCTCCTCACTCCACAACGATCGGGTCATGGTCACAGTTTCCTTCACCTCAAATTCCCAGCCCATCATCTGTGCATTGGGCTTCCCTTGTGGCTCAGCAGGGAAAGAGTCTGCCTGCAATGCAGGAGACCTGGGTTCCACCCCTGGGTTGGAAAGATCCCCTGGAGGAGGGAAAGTTTACCAACTCCAATATTCTGGCCTGGAGAAGTCCATGCAGTATAGTCCATGGGGTTGCAAAGAGTCAGACACAACTGAGCAACATTCACTTCACTTCATCTGTGCATATCTTTATGTTCTTACCTCGGGTAACAGTAATACCTGGTGTTTTAAGGTAGTCCTTGACAACATTGAACCCTCTCCTTCTAGAGGTCAATTGTTGTTCAGTCACTAAGTCCTGTCTGACTCTCTGTAACCCTATGGACTGCAGCCCACCAGGCTCCTCTGTCCATGGGATTTCCCAGGTAAGAATACTGGAATGGGCTGTCATTTCCCTCTCCAGGTAATCTTCCTGAACCAGGGACCAAACCCATGTCTCCTGCACTGGCAGGTGGATTCTTTACCACTGAGCTACCTGCGAAGCCCGTAGAGCCCGGTACCAACCTCTGTGATGCCACATGGACAGGCCAAGTCTGATGCTTCTGCCAGGAGGGGGCCAGTAGCTCAGCCCACCTGGGTGAGTTGCTAAAACAAGGAGACCTCTCTCGCATCTTTTCCCAGCTGAGGTTCCCACTGCACAAGAGAGATCCAGGAAAGGGAGATGTAAAACATCTGGTACAGAGGCAGAAGTGGTGACAGATCTCTCATTTAGGGGCAAATCAGGTGGAACTTGAGACTTGGAGAACAAATGGTGTAAAGGAAAGGAAACAGAAAATAAAAGGGGGAGGCAGGAATGGAGGGCAAGGAAGACAAGAAGGAAGAGAAGAGTGAGGCAGAGAAGAAAAGGAAGAAAGCAAGATGCTGCTGTTACTGCCACTGCATCCAGTGAAAGGCGAAGGAGGAAAGAAAAGATATATCTATCTGAATGCAGTTCCAAAAACTAGCAAGGAGAGATAGAAAGCCTTCCTCAGTGATCAATGGAAAGAAATGGACCAAAACAATAGAATGGGAAAGACTAGAGATCTCCTCAAGAAAATGAGGTAACAAGGGAAAACTTCATACAAAGATGGGCTCAATAAAGGACAGAAACTGTATGGACCTAACAGAGGCAGAAAATAATAAGAAGAGGTGGAAGAATGCACAGAAGAACTATACAAAAAAGATCTTCATGACCTAATAACCATGATGGTGAGATCACTCACATAGAGCCAGACATCCTGCAATGTAAAGTCAAGTGGGCCTTAGGAAGCATCACTACGAACAACGATAGTAGAGATGATGGAATTCCAGCTGAGCGATTTCAAATCCTGAAAGATGATGCTGTGAAAGGGCTGCACTCAGTATGCCAGCAAACTTCGCATATTGAGTTTTCACTCCAACCCCAAAGAAAGGAAATCCCCAAAAATGTTCAAACTACCGCACAAATGCACTCATCTCACACACTAGCAAAGTTATGCTCAAAATTCTCCAAGCTAGGCTTTAACAGTACATGAACTGAGAACTTCCAATTCAAGCTGGATTTAGAAAAGGCAGAGGAACCAGAGATCAAATTGCCAACATCCACTGGATCATAGAAAAAGCAAGAGAATTCCAGAAAAATATCTATTTCTGCTTCATTGATTATGATAAAGCCTTTGACTGTGTGGATCACAATAAACTGTGGAAAATTCTGAAAGAGATGGGAATACCAGACCACCTGACCTGCCTCTTGAGAAACCTATATGCAGGTCAGGAAGCAACAGTTAGAACTGGACATGGAACAACAGACTGGTTCCAAATAGGAAAAGGAGTACGTCAAGGCTGTATATTGTCACCCTGCTTATTTAACTTATATGCAGAGTACATCATGAGAAACACTGAGCTGGAGGAAGCACAAGCTGGAATCCAGATTGCTGGGAGAAATATCAATAACCTCAGATAT
Organism: Bos javanicus; assembly: GCF_032452875.1. Lineage (NCBI taxonomy): Eukaryota > Metazoa > Chordata > Mammalia > Artiodactyla > Bovidae > Bos > Bos javanicus. The sequence goes on from NC_083869.1 coordinate 97,088,386, forward strand.
GCAAATGACACCACCCTTATGGCAGAAAGTGAAGAAGAACTAAAGAGCCTCTTGATAAAAGTGAAAGAGGTGAGTGAAAAAGCTGGCTTAAAACTCAACATTCAAAAAACTAAGATCATGGCATCTGGTCCCATCACTTGATGGGAAATAGATGGGGAAACAATGGAAAAACAGTGGCAAACTTTATTTTTTTGGACTCCAAAATCACTGAAGATGGTGACTGCAGCCACGAAATTAAAAGACGCTTGCTCCTTGGAAGGAAAGTTATGACCAACCTAGACAGCATATTAAAAAGAAGAGGCAATACTTTGCCGACAAAGGTCTGCCTAGTCAAAGCTATGGTTTTTCCAGTAGTCATGTATGGATGTGAGAGTTGGACCATAAAGAAAGCTGAGCGCTGAAGAATTGATCTTTTGAAATGTGATGTTGGAGAAAACTCTTGAGAGTCCCTTGGACTGCAAGGAGATCAAACCAGTCAATCCTAAAATAAACCAGTCCCAAATATTCATTGGAAGGACTGATACTGAAGCTGAAGCGCCAATACTTTGGTCACCTGATGCAAAGAACTGACTCATTTGAAAAGACCCTGATGCTGGGAAAGATTGAAGGCAGGAGAAGGGGACGACAGAGGAGGAGACGGTTGGATGGCATCATCGACTCAATGGACATGAGTTTGAGCAAGCTCTGGGAGTTGGTTGAGCATCTGCCCAGAGCCCTCACAGTTGAAGCTGCCCAGTCTGAGAGCAGCCAGAGGCATCGGGCATCAGGCGCTGCCGCCCCGCCCCCAGAAGGCCCCGCCTCCCTCCCTGGAAAGCCTGGTGCAGCCGGGTCTGTGGCGCGGCAGGGCCAGCATGGGCACAGCCTCAGTGTCCTGGAAGAGAACTTGGCCTCCCAGCCTCCAGCTGCAGGCATCCTGTCACTGGCGGGTACTTTTAGGGTGGCAGCCTCAGAGTGCAGGTCAAGCCCAACCACTTGTGTGCCTGGTGATGGGGGGCCTCCCTCTACTAGACAATCCCCCTCTACCACTGCCACCAGCAGCAAAGTGACACCAGAGCCTCTCTGGACAGAGGGTCCCAGGGGACCTTCTTTTCTGATATTCTTGGGGAACTCAGGGGTGTCAGCTTCAGTCTTTCACATAGGAGTCCCCCACAGATGTCCATCCTTTCCCTGTTTCATCACTTTGAGGCTGGGATTCTGGTTATGCCTCCAGGAGAAGGCTCCCTGGTCTTATCTCCACAAACCCAACAGTTGCATCCAGAATTTGTTGTTTAGTCGCTAAGTCCCATCCAATTCTTTTGCAACCCAGTGGACTGTAGCTCACCAGGCTTCTCTGTCCATAGGATTCTCCAGGTGAGAATACTGAAGTTTTCCAGGGGATCGTCCCCTCCCAGGGACTGAACCTGTACCACTGAGCCACCTGGGAAGTCCAGAGTAGGCAGAGGGAAATTGGAGGAGTATGAGAACAGAGAACAAATTTTTGTTCTAATTTTTTGTTCCCATTTTTTCTTCTAATGAGATTCGTTTTTTAATCTCAAATAAAGTTATTGGTACCCACTGTGTGCCAGGTATTGTTCAGCGTTGGAAATACATGCATGACCAAAATAGATCAAATTACCTGCCCCTGTGGAGTTCTCCCGATTGTGAACCAGGCTAGTGATTCAGGGACCAGTCACTCCTAATCAACCTCTCTCTGCTCCTTGCTGTCTCTCCCCACACTTACTCTCTCTTAATTGTGAAAATAAAGCCTGTCCCACAAACCTCACATATTAAATTTAAGAGGAAAATGAGAGAATACATAAGGACACAGAAAGCTCTTTGAACACTACAAAGAACTCTGCAAATGTAGCACATTGAACTGCACTGAAAAAGAAAAATTACCTCCTAACCATTTTCTGAGTTCAAAGTCTAACAAGAGAAAATGATAGCATCTGGCACTTTGATCAATTACAAAAACTAACGAGTAAAAAAATGAAATTTTTAGATTTTATTTTAAATTTTGAGTTACTGGATTTCTCTCCTGTCCACACACAGAAGGCAATCTCAGAGTTCCTGGAATTGCCTTCGCTTTGGCGCCCCTGAGGTTAGATATCCCACTCCTCTTGTTGGTGAAAAATTACTGCAAATAAACACACAATAAGATGGTGAAAGATTTTCATACAAAATATCATGACTTCACAGAGTTGCAAAGCTGTATTACTTCAAGGAATTTTTTTAAAAATTAAAAATTGAATTACCATACAATCCAGCAACTGCATTGCTGGGTATTTATCCAAAGAAAACAAAATAATTTGAAAAGATAAATGTATATCTCTATTAATTACAGAATTATTTACAATAGACCAGATATGGAAACAACCATTGAGTGCCCATCAATAGATGAATGGAAATAGATTTGTTATTCAGCCATAAAAAAAAAAAAAACATGAAATCTTGCGATTTGCTAAATGAATGTACCTAGAGAGTATTATTCTAAATTAAATAAAGCAGACAGAAAGGAAAATACTGAATGCTTTCACTTATATATGCAGCCTAAAAAAACATGACAAAACAGAAACAGAGTCATAGATACAGAGAACAAGCAGGTCTTTGTCAGAATGGAGGGGATAGGGAAGGAGAGAAATAAATGAAGGAGGTTAAGAGGCGTCAACTTCCAGTTACAAAATGAATGAGTCATGGGTATGAAGTGAACAGTGTGGGGAATATAGTCAATTATTATGTAACATCTTTGTATATTGACAGATGGTAAACAGATACTGTGGTGATCATTTTGAAATTTTTCAGTTCAGTTCAGATCAGTTGCTCAAGCGTGTCTGACTCTTTATGACCCCAGGGACTGCAGCACACCCTGTCCATCACCAACTCCTGGAGTTTACTCAAACTCATGTCCATTGAGTTGGTGATGCCATCCAACCATCTCAAACTCTGTTGTCCCCTTCTCTTCCCACCTTCAATCCTTCCTAGCATCAAGGTCTTTACAAATGAGTCACTTCTTCACATCAGGTGGCCAAAGTATTGCAGTTTCAGCTTCAGCATCAGTCCTTCCAATGAATATTAAGGACTGATTTCATTTAGGATGGAATGGTTTGATCTCCTTGAAGTCCAAGGGACTCTCAAGAGTCTTCTCCAACACCACAGTTCAAAAGCATCAATTATTTGGCACTCAGCTTTCTTTATTCCAATTCTCACACCCATACACGACTACTGGAAAAACCATAGCTTTGACTAGACAGGCTTTTGCTGGCAAAGTAATGTCTCTGCTTTTTAATACGCTGTCTAGGTTGGTCAAAACTTTTCTTCCAAAGAGCAAGCGTCTTTTAATTTCATGGCTGCAGTGATTTTGGAGGCCAAAATAATAAAGTCTGTCACTGTTTCCATTGTCTCCCCATCTATTTGCCATGAAATGATGGGACCAGATGCCATGATCTTAGTTTTCTGAATGTTGAGTTTTAAGGCAACTTTTTCACTCTCCTCTTTCACGTTCATCAAGAGGCTCTTTAGTTCTTCACTTTCTGCCATAAGGGTGGTGTCATCTGTATATCTGAGGTTATTGATACTTCTCCTGGCAATCTTGATTCCAGCTTGTGCTTCATTCAGCCAAGCATTTCTCATGATGTACTCTCCATATAAGTTAAATAAGCAGGATGACAATATACAGCCTTGACATACTCATTTCCCAATTAGAAACCAGTCTGTTGTTCCATGTCCAGTTCTCTAAATATTGCTTCTTAACCTGCACACAGATTTCTCAGGAGGCAGGTCGGGTGGTCTGGTATTCCCATCTCTTTCAGAATTTTCCACAGTTTGGTGTGATCCACACAGTCAAAAGCTTTGGTGTAGTTGATAAAGCAGAAGTAAATGTTTTTCTGGAATGCTCTTGATTTTTTGATGATCCCACGTATATTTGCAATTCGATCTCTGGTTCCTCTGCCTTTTCAAATCCAGCTTGAACATCTGGAAGTTCATGGTTTACACACTGTTGAAGCCTGGCTTCGAGAATTTTGAGCATTACTCTGCTAGTGTGTGAGATGAGTGCAATTGTGTCGTAGTTTGAGCATTCTTTGGCATTGCCTTTCTTTGGGATTGGAATGAAAACTGGCCTTTTCCAGTCAGTCCTGTGGCCACTGCTGAGTTTTCCAAATTTTCTGGCGTATTGAGTGCAGCAGTTTCACAGCATCATCTTTTAGGATTTGCAATAGCTCAACTGGAATTCCATCACTTCCACTAGCTTTGTTCGTAGTGATGTTTCCTAAGGCCCACTTGACTTCGCATTCCAGGATGTCTGGCTCTAGGTGAGTGATCACACCATTGTGATTATCTGAGTCGTGAAGATCTTTTTTGTATAATTCTTCTGTGTATTCTTGCCACTTCCTCTTGAAATGTATGGAAATATTGAATCATTTGTATAAGAGGAACTAACATAGTGATGTAGGTCATTTATTCTTCATAAACATACAAACACATAAACAAACTCATTGAAAAAGAGCTCATATTTGTGGTTACCAGTGGTAGGCATTCGGGAAGGGATTGGATGAAAGAAGTCCCAAAGTACAAAATTCTGGTTATAAGGTAAATAAATGCTAGGGATATAATGTACAACATGATAAATATAATTAAAGCTACTCTATGCCAAATATGCAAGTTGTTAACAGAGAAAATCCCAAGGGATCTCATACCAAGTAAAAATTTTTTCTATTTCTTTCATTTTGTATCCATAGGAGATATATGTTCCCTAAACTGTCATGATTTACATCTAATCATTATGCTGGAAACCTTAAATTATACAGTGCTGTGTGTGAACTGCATTGCAAAAAATTCCAACAAGTGAGTAGGATGAAGCACTGACAGGTGTAGACTTACACTGTGTTAGTTTCTAAGCCAGGAAAAAAAAAAAAAAAAACAAAGAAATCAGTGTAGTTTCTAATGAACTGTAAAACAGTGGAACACAAAAGAAAAGCCAACGCATATTCTGCTGAAGTGGGTTGCCATTTTCTTCTCCAGGGGATCTTCCCAACCCAGGGATCAAACCCAGGTCTCCCACATTGCAGGCAGATTCTTTACTGTCTGAGCCACCAGGGAAGGCCAACACATATCCACTGGAAAGTGTATCACACCAATCTGAGAACAGCAGTTGAAACTGGAAGGGTTCTGCTCACTCCCATTCTACGTGCAACAAGCAGCTTGCCCTTAGTATAAGGGAATTGCAGCAGTATGGATCTTAAGAACTCTCAAAACTGATCATCCAGGATTCCCTTTCACGATGTGGTCCTACAATAAGGAGAAACTGCTAGGAGGAAATAAAAATTAAGACAGAGACAGTAGAGATAAAGGAAGAGAAGGTCCAGATACAAGTGATACGGAGCAACTGCATCAGAAAACAAGCTGCTCTGTATGTGTGTGTGTTGTCTGTGTATTAACACTACCTAAAAGGCACAGAAGGTTATACTCTCCGAAGTTAGCTTCTCTAAACTTCCACCCTAACTCCCTCCTTTAAACAGCTTACGGCAAACTAATTGGATTCCCATGGATTTAAAAACAAGAAGAAAACTGTTCTGTTGTTCAATAGCATTTAGCCAGAGTAAACCACATCAGTTAGCAAATTAGTTTGACAAAAGTTTTCATCCTCCATTCAGAAACATTTTTATGAGAAGACAGAGGCACTTTGAGACATTTATGCAAACAATATTCAATAATATTCAACGTGCATGTTTTTTTTTTTGCAAAGAAAGTATAATTATCTCTGTTTTGAGCTTCAAATGAATATTTTGAAAACCTGTACTTAGAAAATGACTGAACGCATTATCTTTTATTCCCTAAAATGAAATAGCTTCTTCTATGCTAAGTATATACATAAACTATAAAATATCAGATGAAAGAGATGCTGGCCTTATTGGATAAGTGAAGTGATATTTTTCATTGAAAACACATACTTTTTTGTTTATCTGAAAATTGATAGCCCCTATTTACTACATTAATTCTAGAAAAATCAAGGGCCTTTTTTTTATAGTCAGACAACTGATTTAAATGTTGATTTCCTCAATGACTAAAATGTGGAAAATAACAGCCATTATTCAAGGTAGTTGCTGTGTTTAAAATAGGTAAGGTTGACTAATTATTTTTATCAAATGCCCTCCACTTTTTAAAGTAGGAAGCATGCAGAATCAGAGTCATTAGAGTAATTCTACTCTTTGCTATTTCATTGAAGTAACTGATTTTTCTGGATATTGTCTGTATAAGCCTTCAGTTCAGTTCAGTTGCTCAGTCGTGTCCGACTCTTTGCGACCCCATGAACCGAAGCACACCAGGCCTCCCTGTCCATCACCAACTCCTGGAGTTCACTCAGACTCACGTCCATCAAGTCAGTGATGCCATCCAGCCATCTCATCCTATGTCGTCCCCTTCTCCTCCTGCCCCCAATCCCTTCCAGCATCAGAGTCTTTTTCAATGAGTCAACTCTTCTCATGAGGTGGCCAAAGTACTGGAGTTTCAGCTTTAGCATCATTCCTTCCAAAGAAATCCCAGGGCTGATCTCCTTCAGAATGGACTGGTTGGATCTCCTTGCAGTCCAAGGGACTCTCAAGAGTCTTCTCCAACACCACAGTTCAAAAGCATCAATTCTTCGGCACTCAGCTTTCTTCACAGTCCAACTCTCACATCCATATATGACCACTGGAAAAACAATAGCCTTGACTAGATGGACCTTTGTTGGCAAAGTAATGTCTCTGCTTTTGAATATGCTGTCTAGGTTGGTCATAACTTTTCTTCCAAGGAGTAAGCATCTTTTAATTTCATGGCTGCAGTCACCATCTGCAGTGATTTGGGAGCCCAAAAAGATAAAGTCTGACACTATTTCCCCATCTATTTGCCATGAAGTGATGGGACCAGATGCCATGATCTTCATTTTCTGAATGTTGAGCTTTAAGCCAACTTTTTCACTCTCCACTTTCACCTTCATCAAGAGGCTTTTTAGTTCCTCTTCACTTTCTGCCATAAGGGTGGTGTCATCTGCATATCTGAGGTTGTTGATATTTCTCCCGGCAATCTTGATTCCAGCTTGTGTTTCTTCCAGCCCAGCATTTCTCATGATGTACTCTGCATAGAAGTTAAATAAGCAGGGTGACAATATACAGCCTTGACTTACTCCTTTTCCTATTTGGAACCAGTCTGTTGTTCCATGTCCAGTTCTAACTGTTGTTTCCTGACCTGCATACAGGTTTCTCAAGAGGCAGGTCAGGTGGTCCTGTATTCCCATCTCTTTTAGAATTGTCCACAGTTTATTGTGATCCACACAGTCAAAGGCTTTGGCATAGTCAATAAAGCAGAAATAGATGTTTTTCTGGAACTCTCTTGCTTTTTCTATGATCCAGCGGATGTTGGCAATTTGATCTCTGGTATAAGCCAATTTCTTGTTTATTTGGGGATTTTTTTAATTAAAAAATAATATTTTCCATGCCAAATTATAACTCAGAAAATTTACTCACCACCCACTGAGTCAGGCTTCTGTTCTCATCATGTTACTAAAATTAATTTCAAAGACATCATCAGTGACTTCTTTTAGCTATCCTCTCCTTTTCTCGGAATATTTTGGGTCTATAATGTGGCTTTTCTCCTTGTCTTTTACCAAACTTTCTGGTTACTCCTTTTTAGGTTTCTTTTCAGTGTGTATTATACTGCCCTTCTTGTTAAAATGTTGATGTTCTTCAGGGTTCTAATAACATCATTTTTATGGTCTCACTTTCCTCACTAATTAGGAACATCCACTTTCAATTACTTCCTATAGAGTAATGACTCTAATCATTTTCTTAACTCTGATCTGTAGCATTAATATCCTGCTGGACATCACTCCCAGGGTGCTCTATAAGCTCAGCTTCCCTTCTATACAAGGAAGAGGCTGTGAGAAGCTGACTCAGAAGTTCCATATCAAAACAAATTCAGAACTAATTGTACATGGTTATGCTTTTATTTCATCTTTCTTTGTTCCCAGTATGTATTTAATTTGAGGATTAGAAGGCAGAGGACCTCAGCCTTCGGGGGAGGAAGAAATAAGTGGAATAGCTCTGAGCCATTTAACCAACCTGGAGAAATAAATGAAAAAGGCCACCTCATCTTGACAACCGTGACTGAGGGTAAGTGGTATGAGTGGATGAGACCTTCTGTAGATTATCAAGAGTTTTATATTCTGTTATAAATGCTGTAAAGAATGAACTCTAGAGACAAGTTGCTTGCACTGAAATTCCTACCCCCTCGTTTCCTAATTGTGGTGTTTTGGGCAACTTAGATAAACTCTCTTTCCCTTAATTTTACAATAAGAATAATAATAGTACTAATCTCATAGAGGATTAAATGAATTAAAGCCTTAGAACTATGCCTGGCATACAGTAATTTGAGTTTTATGTTGTATTATTATTATTTTGGCTACACTGGGTGTTCATTGCTGTGCATGGGATTTCTCTAGTTGTCGACAGTGGAGGCTACTCTTTGTTGCAATGTGCGGGCTTCCCATTGCAGTGGCTTCTCTTATTGCGGAGCACAGGCTCTAGGCATGAGGGTTTCAGTAATTGCAGCACATGGGCTCAGTAGTTGTGGCACACGGGCTTAGTTACTCCATGGCATGTGAGAATCCTCCCAGACCAGGGATTGAACTCGTGTCCCCTGTGTTAACAGGCAGATTTGTAACCACTGGACCACCAGGCAAGTCCTGGGTTTGATGTTTCTTATATCAACCTGGCTTCATGATGCTAACTTAAGGCAGCACAATCCAGAAAAAGGCACATCAGTGTTGGGATGTGGACTTTGGGGTCTCCTCTGGCCTTGTCAGCATGGGCAAATCACAGTCTCTCTGGTTCTGCAATCAAATGAGGATTTAGCATGGATGATCCTAAATCCCCTTGTAGCTTTTTATTGCAGACAAAAAGTTACTTTTCCTAAAAATCATTGCATGACACTTTCACATTAAATCGTATGTCAGTCTAGTAGCCTGATTGAAAAATAAAGGACAAATACGAACTATCATACTGTACTTTAAGGTTCTGATTGTTTATTAGAAAGAAGAGGAAAAAGAAGAGTTATCATATCTCTAAGAATACAGAATTTCTTTTATTTTATCTTAAAAGAAAGTTGGTGTCAAGTACTATTAAACCACCTATGAAAAAAGGAGACTACTTTTTAGGCTGAGTCAATTGCATCCCAGATGTAATCTGGTATTCTAAAAGTTACTGAGACATGCTTGTCTACTGACTAATGTTTTGGAGCAACTTCACTATAGCCATCAGTTACAGCAGTCTCTCTAAAGATGGTGGGCTTCCCTGATGGGTTAGTAGTAAAGAATCTGCCTGCAATGCAAGAGCCGCAGGAGACACAGGTCCAATCCCTGGGTTGGGAAGATTCCCCTAGAGGAGGGTATGGAAACTCACTCCAGTATTCTTGCCTGGAGAACCCTATGAACAGAGGAGCCTGGCGAGTTACAATCCATGGGGTCGCAGAGAGTTGGACACGACCGAAGCAACTCAATGGACGTGAGTCTCAGTGAACTCCGGGAGTTGGTGATGGACAGGGAGGCCTTGGTGTGCTGCGATTCATGGGGTCACAAAGAGTCGGACACGACTGAGCGACTTATCTGATCTGATCTGATCTGAAGCAACTTGGCACGTACTCTCGAGATAGTAGTAAATTAGTTTAAAGGTGAAAGACTATATATATGGGGCTTCCTTGGTGGCTCAGATAGTATATATATATAATGAGAAAAAACTTTGATGTTGTGAGTACATTTTGGCAGAAAAAATTAAATGATAGACTGCATTTTATTCAACTAAGATGAATGCATTTTCCTGTTACATAAAAATATAAATGCAGTCATTTTTAGAATTGCTTTTTAAATTTGTTCACAAGAAATGTAAGATCTTCCTAAATGAAAACAGAGTGGGCAGTAATTTTAAATTTTAAAATGAAACTTTTTTTAATTGGTAGAAATTACTTTATAATGTTGTGTTGGTTTCTGCCGTACAACAATGCAAATCAGTCACGCTTATATATATATATATCCCCTCCTTCTGGGGTCTCTTGCCCCTCCCCCATCCTAACCCTCTATGTCATCACAGAGAGCCAGTCTGGGCTCCCTGTTATACAGCAACTTCCCACTATCTATTTCACACATGATAGTGTGTATATGTCAATTCTACTTTCTCAATTTGTCCCACTCTCACCTTTTCCCACTGTGTCCACAAGTTCATTCTCTACTAAGTTCATTGGTACAATTTTTCTAGATTCCATATATATGTGTTAATATTCAATACTTGTTTTTCTCTTTCTGACTTACTTCACCTTGTATAAGAAGCTCTATATTATCCACTCACTAGAACTGACTCAAATTCATTCCTTGTTATGGTTGAGTAACATTCAATTGCATTTATGTACTGCATCTTCTTTATCCCATCATCTACCAATGGACATCTAGGTTGCTTTTATGTCCTGGCTATTGTAAATATTGTTGCAATGAACACTGGAGTACATGTGTCTTTTAGATTGTGGGTTTTTCAGTGTATATGTCCAGTAGTAGGTTTGCTAGGTCATATGGTAGATTTACGCCTAGTTTTTTAAGGACTCTCCATACTATTTTCCATAATGGCTGTATCAGTTTACATTCTTACCAACAGTGCAAGAGGGTTCCTTTTTCTCCACATCCTCTCCAGCATTTATTGTTTGTAGATTTCTTGATGATGGCTATTCTGACTGGTGTCAAGTGATACCTCATTGTAGTTTTGATTTGCATTTGTCTAATAACGAGTGAGTGATGTTAAGCATCTTTTCATGTGCTTATTGGCTATCCGTATGTCTTCTTTGGAGAAATGTCTGTTTAGGTCTTCTGCCCATTTTTTGATTGGGCTGTTTGTTCTTCTGATATTGAGCTGTATGAGCTACATATATATTAAAGTGAAATATTTTTAACAAAAGAAAAATTAAGGCTTATAAAACCTGCTACGGGCCAGGCACCATTCTAAGCGATACCCAAATATTAGCTCATTTATTTTATCCTCAATACATATGATTCTCATCTTAAAAATGAGAAAGCTCAAGTCTTAGAGTTTAAAAATCTTGGCTAAAGTCACTTTCAAAAGTGTGAGATCTGGGATAATATGTATTTTTAAAATAACAGTTTTTCTCTAATTGTAAGACCTGCCTCTTGAGAAACCTAGCAGGTTAGGAGGCAACAGTTAGAACTGGACATGGAACAACAGACTGGTTCCAAATAGGAAAAGGAGTTCGTCAAGGCTGTATATTGTCACCCTGCTTATTTAACTTCTATGCAGAGTACATCATGAGAAATGCTGGGCTGGAAGAAGCACAAGCTGAAATCAAGATTGCCAGGAGAAATATCAATAACCTCAGATATGCAGATGACACCACTCTTATGGCAGAAAGTGAAGAGGAACTAAAAAGCCTCTTGATAAAAGTGAAAGTGGAGAGTGAAAAAATTGGCTTAAAAAGCTCAACATTCAGAAAATGAAGATCATGGCATCTGGTCCCATCACTTCATGGCAAATAGATGGGGAAACAGTGGAAACAGTGTCAGACTTTATTTTGGGGGGCTCCAAAATCACTGCAGATGGTGACTTCAGCCATGAAATTAAAAGATGCTTACTCCTTGGAAGGAAAGTTATGACCAACCCAGATAGCATATTGAAAAACAGAGACATTACTTTGCCAACAAAGGTCCATCTAGTCAAGGCTATGGTTTCTCCAGTGGTCATGTATGGATGTGAGAGTCGGACTGTGAAGAAAGCTGAGCGCCAAAGAATTGATGCTTTTGAACTGTGGTGTTGGAGAAGACTCTTGAGAGTCCCTTGGACTGCAAGGAGATCCAACCAATCCATTCTAAAGGAGATCAGTCCTGGGTGTTCTTTGGAAGGAATGATGCTAAAGCTGAAACTACAGTACTTTGGCCATCTCATGCGAAGAGCTGACTCATTGGAAAAGACTGATGCTGGGAGGGATTGGTGGCAGGAGGAGAAGGGGACGACAGAGGATGAGATGGCTGGATGGCATCACTGACTCAATGCACATGAGTTTGGGTGAACTCCGGGAGTTGGTGATGGACAGGGAGGCCTGGCATGCTGCGGTTCATGGGGTCGCAAAGAGTCGGACACGACTGAGCGACTGAACTGAACTGAACATATTTTTTTCATATTATTGAAGACTGCAAGTGAAATGAATGACAGTGTTATGACAGTTATCAGATCAGATCAGATCAGATCAGTCACTCAGTCGTGTCCGACTCTTTGCGACCCCATGAATCACAGTTCGCCAGGCTTTGTGCTGAGGCTCCCAGATAGTGCTTCCTCTGCTCATTAGTAATTATAGCAAGTTACCTCGTAAAGATGGTTTCTGCTCCAGGTTCTCATGATTAATGCCCATTCCAGTGAAGGCAGTTGTTGATCTTTTCAGTCCTTCAATTCACATCTTTTAAAATGGGCATTTCAGGACTGACTTTTGACCGGTGTGATTAATATTTTGTTCTGATTATCTTGAAAGAGGGAGAAAAAGCCTTGAATTTATCAATACCAGTTGAACAAGATACATATGTGAACAAGTATTGTTATTTAGAAATAGAATGGGATCTGAAACTGCAGCTTTTTGCTAGTAAACCAAATACTTATGGTTTATTTCATTTGGGCAAAATGTTATTATTTGAACAAAGCAGCATCATTTGTTATGTTAAATGAATTAAGGTGGTTAATTTTTTTTTAAAGACTAAAGATGTTTATTTGTTTTATAATGAACATTCCAAAGGCACGTATATAAAATGTATGTTTACTCAGAATTTAAACAGCTTAGTTCAGTTATTCTGTCCTCTATCTTATATTCCATCAGTCGCTACTGAGAAGTACAAAAACTACTTCTGAAGCCAGTAACAGAGGCTTAGGCTTCCAACTAATACTCAGCAGAAACAAGCCAGCCGCGCTAGAGCGAGAACTATAAGCACTTCCTAGCGAGTGTCCCTCTAGGATTTTGTGGCGTGAGCTCCATGATCCTGCTTTTGGGAAGGGAGAGGAGAGGGCATGCATCACAATAGACTGCCTGTGCTCTGAAACATTAGAGAACAAACGTGAGCTCTTAGGATGCATGACCTGGCCCAGAGGGGAAGGCAGAAGCCCAGACATTCTCAGTGGACAGGAGGGAGTGAAGAGGAGCCCATAGGCTTGTGGGAAACCCTGCATCACCGAGACTACTGGGCGTCTGCTGCTGCAAGTTAGTGTCCTAGATGGGAAGCTTAAATTTATAAAACAGTTACGGTAAAATATGCCATCAGTGAGCATATATTTACAATAGATTCTTTGGATTAAACTGTCATTAAGACAGTTGGGATATTTGGTCTGACTTATTAAAGAACAAGATTCTTTAATTTGTAGCAAAAGCAATAGAATACAAAGGTTAAAATAAAAGAAGTAGATCCAATATGGAGTCTTGTTCTTCTCTACTATAGTATCTTTAAAATTAGATTTAAAGATTTACACTGGATGAACACTGGATTCAATGTTATAATTCTAACACTACAAAACAGTTGTTTTTTTTTAGCAGAGGGTCACCGCTTGCTGTACCTTAAATCATGTGAAATGGATTTATTCGGTTTACATGTCAAAATTCCAAGTTGGCCATTGATAGAAGAGGGCCAACTAAGATTTTAGACTTTTAAAGGAAATATTATTGCTCTTTGCTGTTCTTTAATTCTGCAGCTGCTATAGCTGGCTATTTTAATCAGCACTACAATTAGCAACACAATTCAGAAACTTCCCTCATTCATATTTCCATAAAAGGGAATTTGACCTTCATAGGAAATAGAAATGTGAATGTCAGTAAAGATTAAATCTAGATGATGGACGTGTGGGATAGTAGTCTCTCTAGCAAACAGAGGTTCCCACTACAAGATGGAGAAAGAAAGATGCATTCTTTTCACAATGGGATCATGTAGCTGCCTTCTCAATTCAGCATTTGATAGAAATTCGTGGTGGGTGAGGAAAGCATGGTCCTGATATCCAGGCAGACATGTTCCAGGAATGTTGGAGCTTGCCTTTATGATTTTCTTCCTCATTCCTGCCTGATGGTGAGATAAAAGCAGGAGATTCCACATGCGGGAGAGTAACTAAGCCTGTGTGCCTGCGACTACTGTGCCTGCACTTTAGAGCCCACGTGCAAGTCACGACTACCGAGCCCATGTGCTGCACGGGCTACTGAAGCCCTCCTGCCTAGAGCTGTGTGGCCAGAGAAGCCACCACAATGAGAGGCCCATGCACCGCAATAGAGAGTAGTCTCAACTCTAGTAGCTCGCTAAAACTAGAGAAAGCCTGCAGAAAGCATAGAAGACCCATTGCAGCCAAAAATAAATAAATTAAAAAAGAGTGAAGGAGGACAAAAATCAGCAAGCTTGTGCTTTTCTAAACAAACAAACCAAAAAAAAAAGAAGAGAAAATCACCCTTGCTTGAGGTTTATTTATCTAAATTACTCATTTATTTATCCTATCTTGATCAGATAACATTTTTGGAAGAATTTCAGTGATGGAAAAAAATGCATTTTATTTTTAATGAGGTTTTAATTACTTTCCCAAATTGGGAAATGGGTTACTTTTCCATTTTTATTTACATTTACAAAGTATAAGGCTTACTTTTTTTTTTTCCTGAAGTGCCAAGAAGACACAGAGAAAATCTTAATTTTAACTCAAAATTCAGATCAGAAGCAGCTGGGTTTCCAACATAGAACATGCATAGTAATATCATTATTTATAAAGACTGAATGCTACTTCCCTCTCAGTTTTTTATAGGCAAAGCTTTAAGTCAGTCTCTATCCAACAAAAGTTATCAATGGCTTTCAGACTACAGAAGGCTGAATTTTATGAGATATCAAGGTAGTAAATTTTTCAAATTTGATAGTACCATATAAACAGCAGTATATTTATTTTTATAAGCAAAATCCAAAATAAAATAAGCTCAGTTTCTTGTTATATATAGGGAATAGTAAGTTTTATTTCGAACTGGGCAAGAGACTGAAGTATTTAGAAGAGTGGCATGGTCTGATTTACACCAATATCTTACAAAAATTTTAACTGATGAGGGGTCAATATTAAGCATCTGTTAGAGACTCGACACATAATATACCTAACAAATTATTTGCCTAAAACTGAAAAACCAATAAATCAAAATCCCCTAAGAGCCTCAAAGCTATTTTTTAGTCTTGGTTTATTCATGGTTACCTCCTATTCTAATTTTGTGAGTAGAGATATGCTAAAAGGATGAGTGATATCACAGTGAACTATAAGAATGGCAGTTTTTATCAAGGTGCTCTCATTATTAAACTCTTCATTTTAATAAATAAAATTATTTAAAATATCACTAAGTCAGATAATGTTTATTAAAAGAAACTGTATATTTAAAGATACATCACAGAAAGAATTGCCTGATCAACAAATTATAAAACAAAAAGAAGTTAAGAGTGCTGCAAGAGAGAAAAGTTTGTAGCCTGTTCAGAAAACAGAATAAATGGTTATTAGGCAAAAGCATACCTAAAATACCTAGAAGACAACACAGGCATCCTTGGTAGGACTATTTTAAACACCGTGTCATTGGAAACATACACTTTCTTCCTGTCATTCTCTGTATTATCTATTATAATCATAACCAAATTATTCTGATTTACTGTTTTCAATGAAGTTATTGCTACTAGAAGTTAATCAATTAATTTTCCCTCCGACCACTAGAATACAAATTTCATGAGAACTAGAAAACTGTCTGTATTGTACCACTGTGTCTTAGTAGTCTAGAACATTCCTTGACAAATAATTTTTGTTGTTGTTGCTGTTGCTGCGTCGCAGTCGTGTCCGACTCTGTGCAACCCCATGGACTGCAGCCTAGCAGGCTTCTCCGTCCATGGGATTCTCCAGGCAAGAACACTGGAGTGGGTTGCCATTGCCTTCTCCAATGCATGAAAGTGGAAAGTGAAAGTGAAGTCGCTCAATCGTGTCTGACTCTTAGCGACCCCATGGACTGCAGCCTAGCAGGCTTCTCCGTCCATGGGATTCTCCAGGCAAGAATACTGGAGTGGGTTGCCATTGCTTCTCCCTGACATATAATAGATGCTTACAAATGCCTAGCCAGTGTTCAGGTGGATTGATGTGTGAGAAGAATATATAAAAGCTGATACTCAAGTGGGGCTTCAAGAATAGCTGAATGACGAGTGAAGCAGATTCTGTGCTCTGAGGCAGAGCTGGGAAAAAAGGTTCCAGCAGGCATATGAGTGGGTAAGCAGGAAGCATATAGAGTTAATACATGGCCAAGGGCCGAGTGTGGGCTACTGTTACAGAAGAGGACCCCTGTGTGGCCCAAACAAGAACAGGAATTCACTTGAAGTCCGTTGTCAAATGGCTCACCGGGTGCTAATGAGTAAGACTGGGGCTGGGCAGGAGGACTGAGGGGGGCTGAGAGGGACCAACCCACCCCCCACCCCCCACTTTTATTTCTTATAGAAAGAATAAATAAAGCCTTAAGTCACTGGGCAGAGTCAGGAAATGCGGTTGCTTATTTGAAGGAGATCAAATAAAAAGGGAAAAAAAGAATGCTTTATGGAAGTATTTTATACCTCGATTTCAGACACAACTTAGCAACTGAACAGCAACAAAAACTATGTTTGTTTATCAAAATTGATATAAAGGTGCCGAGGTCCAGCCCCAGCTGATCCAGGGAGTTCGAAGGGGAGACGGCTTCAGTGATCAGGATACGATAGCTTTAATTAAATATTAATTAGAGATATAAAGAGTAATAGAATGAGGATAGCTCAGCAGGAAAATTCAGTGGAGAAAAGAGGCTGAATAACTTGGTTTACGTGGAAAGCTAATAAAATTCCAAGGCAAGGAATTTATGTCACCTACGTAGGCCACAGGCGTCTTCCCGTTCTCCCGAAGGAGAGGAGACACTAAGGCCTCCCCAGTCAGATCTTAGAAGCCCAGGCATAATTAGTAGGCTTGACGAGCCTCCACGTTCCAGATGGGGGTTCAGCCAGAAGGTGAGAGAAAGAATGACATGGGGAGACCGGTCTTTTGAGGAACTGGTCCCATTTTTTATTTTTCCAAGGTCTGTTTTTATACACTGAGATGTTATACAAAAGTCACACGGGGTCAGCAGTCCTGACTTTTATTAAAGTCAGGTGCTTCATACAGATGTATACAGAGGTCTTAGGGGTGTTACATCATCTTCTGGCCAGGGGGCCTGCTGACAATTTATGACCCTCTCCTTGTGATGGCGGTCAGTCAACCAGAACACTTATTTTTCCAGGGGTGATTATTCTTAAAACAGACGCCACCTTCCGAAGGTACCAGATAAAGTTACATTCCTATAGGGTGAGGGTGCAGTGGGTTTTAATTAAGGAAAGAATTTGCTTAGCCTAAGGCCTAACGTGATTAATATCAAAGGTTAATACTTATTTCTTCTATATATTCATTAATGTGTATAAGGGCAGGGGATGTGGAGACAGCAGTAAACATTGGCTCAACAAATGAAAAACCCTTCACCAATACAATTTCTAATCAGCCCACTATACTTATGCTAATAGTTTTCTGACTTCTCTAAAGAACCTGTTTTTAGAAGGTTTAAAGCATCTCGTGCCTCTCATGGTTGGGAGGCTGTGAGCAATCACATATGGCCGGACAAACCTGTCAGGCAGGCTAGAGAAACTTCAGAGGAGTTTGTAGGTTGAAACACTCCTATCACGCCCAGGAATTATTATTAATTGGAGCTCTAAGTTAACTCCTTCTCTGAAAGAGGTGATGGGGGACAGCCCCCCATAAAGTCAGAGGTGCAGGTGAGAGCACAAATTAGTAAAGTAGGCAGATTCTGGTTTTGGGGGTAGATGCTCAAGAATTTCCAGGGGGACTCCTGAGGCTCGATCCTGCCTTTGCGTATGTCGAGCCTCCTTCCTCATGACCTTTGTCACGGGTGGAGGTCCTCATGCCGGCTCCCAGCATCAAGGTATACGTAAAGAGTATGAATTTTACTGTATGTTAAATATTCCTCCAAGCCTGACTTTAGAAAAGTTACTTTTCAGCTCTACAAAGTAACTATTATGCATCTAGACTATTAAATTGCACAATTTTTCTATATTAAACATCCTCGATGAAACAGGGAATGAATGGTTTAGGGGCAGATTGAGAAAGAAGGCTTTCTTCTTGTTTATTTGTGTGTGTGTGTGTGTGTGTGTGTGTGTGTGTGTTGTTCCTGAGTTTCTTTCAGGATGAAGGAACTTGTTGCTGTTGTTTAGTTGTTAAGTCATGTCCAACTCTTTGTGACTCCATGGACTGTAATATTCCAGGCTCCTCTGTCCTCCACTATCTCCCAGAGTGTGCTCAGATTCATGTCCATCGAGTTGGTGGTGCTATCTAACCATGTCATCCTCTGCCACCCCTTTCTCCTTTTGCCTTCAATCTTTCCCAGCATCAGAGTCCTTTCCAGTGAGTCAGCTCTTTGCATCAGGTGGCCGAAATATTGGAGCTTCAGCTTCAGCATCAGTCCTTCCAATGAGTATTCAGAGCTGATTTCATTTAGGATTGACTGGTTTGATTTTCTTGCAGTCTAAGGGATTCTAAGGAGTCTTCTCCAGCAACATAAGTCTTTGGAAAACATCCGTTCTTTGACGCTCAGTCTCCTTTGTGGTCCAACTGTCACATCCATACATGTCCAAAGGAAAAACCATAGCTTTGACTATACATATCTTTGTTGGCAAAATCATGCCTCTGATTTTTAATACACTGTCTGGATTTGTCATAGCTTGCCTTCCAAGGAGGAAGCGTCTTTTAATTTCATGCTTGCAGTCACTGTCCACAGTGATTTTTGAACCCAAGAAAATAAAATCTGTCACTGCTTCCACTTTTCACCTTCTATTTGCCATGAAGTGATGGGACCTGATGTCATGATCTTAGATTTTTTTTTTAATGTTGAGTTTCAAGCCAGCTTTTTTCTCTCCTCTTTCACCCTCATCAAGAGGCTCTTTAGTTACTTTCTGCCATTAGAATCATATCATCTCTATATCTGAGGTTGTTGATATTTCTCCTGATAATCTTGATTCCAGTGTGTGATTCATTCAGCCCAGTATTTTCCATGATGTACTCTGTGTATAAGTTAAATAAGCAGGGTGACAATATACAGCCTTGAAGTACTCCCTTCTCAGTTTTGAACCAGTCCATTATTCCATGTCTGGTTCTAACTGTTGTTCCTTGACCTTCATACAAGTTCCTCAGGAGGCAGGTCAGGTGGCCTGGTATTCCTCTCTTTAAGAATTTTCCACAGTTTGTTGTGATCTACACAGTCAAACATGCTTAAACATGTTGAGGAAGAAGGGCAAATAAAGCTGGAGAAATTGATGGTGATGAAATAATAGATGCTACTGTATAAGCAAATACAAATTAAAATTTTAATCCTCCCCATGGAAACTAAGGATAAAACTTTTCTCACTCTGTTTTTGTAGTGCATTTACTTTAGAAAACTTGGTCATTTTAAATTCTGTCTCTGTCTCTTTGAAAAGTATATGAGTCATTCTAAAAACTAAATAAGCCTCTTAGTGGCTTCACAAAGCAGGAATGTCTTTCTCAGGAATCTGTAAACTATCTCTTTGAAATGTAATCATCAAGGGACATAGCACTGCTGTCTCCTAGCCTGTGGGAAGGTAGGAGCTTCACTTCAGTGGGCACCTTGCTCCAAGTTGCAGAATTTCTTTCTGTCATAAAGATGTGATGTTTATTTTTCCTTTGGACAAAGCCAATTAACTGACATAGAAAGTCATCACAATTACCAGGTGAATTTAGGGTGAACTATGTGTGACAAAGGATGCCATCAAGACCGTTTTGTATGTAATGGGTTATAACTGCGTGTCGTAAAAAGGTGAGATTTCTGTCTCTGCAGTCTCTTTAGTGGGCGGCCTGTGATGTGCCTCACATTCTGGCTTAGTGGGTTTTTAATAACTAAACTGAGTTTCTTCTACATTTGTAGAGAGGTTTTCAGGGTTGAAAGAAGATATGCTTTTATACTTCCTAAACACTAACTTTTAGAGAAATATTCATTCAGAGACAAAAATGAGAGGACTAAGTGGAGCACAGATGAGTGAGTGAGTGATAGTTGCTGAGTCGTGTCTGACTCTTTCGACCCCATGGATCTCAGCCCCCCAGGCTCCTCTGTCCATGGAATTTTCTAGGCAAGAAAACTGGAGTGGGTTGCCATTTCCTTCTCCAGGTGTGCATGAGGGAGTAGTTAAATAATTTAGAAAACAAGGAAGAAAAAATATTGGTGGACATAAGATTAACGATAAATGTCTTAGTCTGCTCAGGTGCTATGACAAATGTAACAGGCTGTGTGGCTTCAGGAACAGAAAAATATGCTGTCATTATCTGGAGGTGAGCCAATTCAGTTTCTGGTGAGAGCTCTTTTCCTGGATTGGAGAGATAGAGATAGATAGAGAAAGGGAGGGCAGGGGAAACAGAGAGGGAGAGAGAGAGAGAAAGAAAGAGTATACTTTCATGTCTCTGAGAAGGAAATGGCAACCCCCTCCAGTACTCTTGCCTGGAAAATCCCACGGACGGAGGAGCCTGTTAGGCTACAGTCTATGGGATCGCAAAGAGTCAGACAGGACTGAGCAACTTCACTTTCACTTTCACTAATCCCATCAAGAGGGCCCCATCTTCATGACCTCATCTAAACTTTATCACCTTGAAAAGGATCCACTCCTAATACCATCACACTAGGGATTAGGGTTTAGGGATTAGGATTAGGGATTAGGGTCTATTTCTGATTTATTGACTATACTAAAGCCTTTGACTGTATGGATCACAATAAACTGCGGGAAATTCTGAAAGAGATGGAAATATCAGACCACCTGACCTGCCTCTTGAGAAATCTGTATACAGATCAGGAAGCAACAGTTAGAAGTGGACATGGAACAACAGACTGGTTCCAAATAGGAAAAGGAGTCCGTCAAGGCTGTATATTGTCACCCTGCTTATTTAACTTCTATGCAGAGTACATCATGAGAAACGCTGGACTGGAAGAAGCACAAGCTGGAATCAAGATTGCCGGGAGAAATATCAATAACCTCAGATAATGCAGATGACACCACCCTTATGGCAGAAAGTGAAGAGGAACTAAAAGGCCTCTTGATGAAGGTGAAAGTGGAGAGTGAAAAAGTTGGCTTAAAGCTCAACATTCAGTAAATGAAGATCATGGCATCTTGTCCCATCACTTCATGGGAAATAGATGAGGAAACAGTGGAAACAGTGTTAGACCTTATTTTTTTGGGCTCCGAAATCACTGCAGATGGTGATTGCAGCCATGAAATTAAAAGACGCTTACTCCTTGGAAGGAAAGTTATGACCAACCTAGATAGCATATTCAAAAGCAGAGACATTACTTTGCCGACAAAAGTTCATCTAGTCAAGGCTATGGTTTTTCCTGTGGTCATGTATGGATGTGAGAATTGGACTGTGAAGAAGGCTGAGCACCGAAGAATTGATGCCTTTGAACTGTGGTGTTGGAGAAGACTCTTGAGAGTCCCTTGGACTGCAGGGAGATCCAACCAGTCCATTCTGAAGGAGATCAGCCCTGGGATTTCTTTGGAGGGAATGATGCTAAAGCTGAAACTCCAGTACTTTGGCCACCTCATGCGAAGAGTTGACTCATTGGAAAAGACATTGATGCTGGGAGGGATTGGGGGCAGGAGGAGAAGGGGACTACAGAGGATGAGATGGCTGGATGGCATCACTGACTCGATGGACGTGAGTCTGAGTGAACTCTGGGAGTTGGTGATGGACAGGGAGGCCTGGCATGCTGCGATTCATGGGATCACAAAGAGTCGGACACAACTGAGCTACTGAACTGAACTGAACTATATCATATATTCATCTTTAGAAAGAGTCATGAAAATTCTCATGAAATTCCACAATTATATTTACAATTATTGAACCAGAGGTGTATTATTCTGAATATATTTTTTGTCTCCCTAAAAACCATCAAATTTACAGACAGATAGATAGATCAACAGAAGGTAAAAGTTTAGATGTAGAATGTTTTTGACCAAAAGGATGAAACAAAATTTTCATATACAAAATCAGAGAATGCTATAGTAACATACATATTTTTGATTAGACAATTAAAGTATGTAAATTTCAAATTAGTAGTTTTTCATATGATAAAGAAGTGAATATGTTTTGGTCAGAAATAGCTTCTTTGATATACAATTTTCATTTCTGCTTAATGAATCTTGATTAGAAAAAATCAACAAGATGTGTATATCATGTTTATGATTTTTTTCTTTGAATTTGCATACACATATATTCCTTCTGCTTTACACACACACACATCAATTAAGGATCAGTTTTTGAAATCAGAAAATAACTGAAGACCAGCAGTGAAACTAAGAAATTAAGCTGCGATTTTTATCTTCTAGAGAAACTCTAATATTTACTCCAGGTATGCCTTTCTTTGTTCCTTCCCTCCTTTCTTTCTTCTTTTTCATTCCACTGATGCCATGGGAGTCAGGGAGGCCTGCATCCCGCTTGACCTTCTCTGACTGGTACCATTTTGGTTGGGGATTGAAGCACTACATCAAAGTCTAGCAAGGGTGGAAATTTAGTCTCTTCCCTCAGGCTCTGCTGGTGGAGGTGACAGTGGGGCTGAGGTTTATCTTCCCTGACTCTGAGTCCAGAAAATGAATTTTTGTCTAGGTTCACTTATATTTTCTTATTTTCATATAATAATGTTTTATTCTTATCTGGTAATGAGATCTGCAACTCTCATAAAAATGTCATGTATGTGAATTGCCATAGAAAGAAATAAAATTATTGCCATTAAGATCTAAGTGCATTTTATATAATATAAAAGATGATGAAAAGAAAATGAAATAAGTGGTTTTCATTATGACAGCTTGGTTCTTTAAGGTTTATGTGGTTGATCTCTCGGAATACAATTAGTTTTTCTTATGGGAATTTATTAGGACAATGTCCAAATAAAACTTTTATGTGTCAAGCTAACTACATAAAGATTTCAAAGTGAAAACTCTAAAATCACATGTTCTTTTCAGTTCTATGCTGATGCAATAGCACTATATCAAGTTTTTGCTGAGACTTTTAGTAAACAGTTTCCTGCAGATAGAGCATGACAGCATGACGGACCCTGGAAAATGAGAAAATTAAGCAATAACATCATCAATCATGAAGATGAGATTCTGATGCTATGAATTTTTCCACCAGAGGTTCTTTAACATTTATTGCAATAAGAACTGCTACCACGATATGTACATATTTATGTACTTAGGTTCAACCAGTGGTGAAGCTGCAGCAAAGGAAAGAAGGAAGATGGGTAGGAGGTAAGATGGTGAAATGGTTTTTGTGGTTGCCAGATAGAAATTTCCTATTTGAATCCTAGATCATAATGCTGACTCTGAGGTCACTAGTATTACTTAATCAGTAAGAGCCTTAATTTCTTTATTTATAAAATGGAGTTATTATAGCACCTGCCTCAGAATATCTTAAAATACAAACTTTTAATAAATAATGTATCTGGGTTTTTGGTCGACAAGATATGACTAACCTTCCTACCAAGGGGGTAGAGTAGGTATTCTTAATGATGGACATAAACTAATATTTATTAAATGCTTATTAGGAGGACCAGTATTCTAGACAGGCCAACCTTATTGTTGATCTCCCTTATAAGGGGAAAAACACACAAAATAGACGTTATAAATAAGGTAAGTTAGGCTCAGAAAGCTTGAGCTATTCCCCCTAATTCTTAAAGTTCAATCAGTCAGTTCAGTCACTCAGTTGTGTCTGACTCCTTGCTACCATGCAGTTCCATGGACCGCAACACACCAGGCTTCCCTGTTCATCACAAACTCCCGGAGCTTGCTCAAACTCATGTCCATCGAGTCGATGATGCCATCCAACCATCTCATCCTCCATTGTCCCCTTCTCCTCCTACTTTCAATCTTTCCCAGGTTGGGTCTTTTCCAAAGAATTAGTTCTTCGCATCAGGTGGCCAAAGTATTGGAGTTTCAGCTTTAGCATCAGTCCTTCCAATGAATATTAAGGACTGATTTCCTTTAGGATCTCCTTGCAGTCCAAGGGACTCTCAAGAGTTTTTTCCAACACCACAGTTCAAAAGCATCAATTCTTTGGCGCTCAGCTTTCGATATGCAGATGACACCACCATAAGGGTGGTGTCATCTGCATATCTGAGATTATTGGTATTTCTCCCAGCAGTCTTGATTCCAGCTTGTGCTTCATCTAGCCCAGCATTTTGCATGATGTACTCTGCATATAAGTTAAATAAGCGGGATGACAATATACAATTCTTAAAGTTCTTAAAGACCATTCTTAAAGTTAGTATACAGCAAAAACAAAGAATGGGGGAAGAAAAAAATAGAAACAGGTAAGTTTATTCTATTTAATATGTTTCAAGCATATTTCTAGGCTCTGGGATAAAAGATTAAGCAAACATGATTTCTTTCCTGGAGGATTTCAGATTATCATGGGGAAAGAGACACATGGATCACACAACTGCCAACAAGGAACTAAGATCAAAGTGAAGTGAAGTCGCTCAGTCGTGTCCGACTCTTTGTGACCCCATAGACTGTAGCCTACCAGGCTCCTCTGTCCATGGAATTTTCCAGGCAATAGTACTGGAGTGGATTGCCATTTCCTTCTCCAGGGGATCTTCCCAACCCAGGGCTCGAACCCGGGTCTTCCGCATTGTAGACAGACGCTTTACTGTCTGAGCCACCAGGGAAGTAGTCAAAGTCAGTGCCAACCTGACATTATGTGAGAAGGACACCAATTTAATGGTGAAAGCCAGAGGGGCTTCCCAAGAGATGTCTAGGGTGGGGTCTGAAATGAAGCTGAAATGTGTGTGACTAACCCATTATATCATGATGTCTATCCATGCTATCCTATATGCAGGTCAGGAAGCAACAGTTAGAAGTGGACATGGAACAACAGACTGGTTCCAAATAGGAAAAGGAGTACGTCAAGGCTGTATATTGTCACCCTGCTTATTTAACTTATATGCAGAGTACATCATGAGAAACTCTGGGCTGGAAGAAACACAAGCTGGAATCAAGATTGCCAGGAGAAATATCAATAACCTCAGATATGCAGATGACACCACCCTTATGGCAGAAAGTGAAGAGGAACTAAAGAGCCTCTTGATGAAAGTGAAAGAGGAGAGTGAAAAAGTTGGCTTAAAGCTCAACATTCAGAAAATGAAAATCATGGCATCTGGTCCCATCACTTCATGGGAAATAGATGAGGAAACAGTGGAAACAGTGTCAGACTTTATTTTTGGGGGCTCCAAAATCATTGCAGATGGTAACTGCAGCCATGAAATTAAAAGACGCTTACTCCTTGGAAGGAAAGTTATGACCAACCTAGATAGCATATTCAAAAGCAGAGACATTACTTTGCCGACAAAGATCCGTCTAGTCAAGACTATGGTTTTTCCTGTGGTCATGTATGGATGTGAGAGTTGGACTGTGAAGAAGGCTGAGCACCAAAGAATTGATGCTTTTGAACTGTGGTGTTAGAGAAGACTCTTGAGAGTCACTTGGACTGCAAGGAGATCCAACCAGTCCATTCTGAAGGAGATCAGCCCTGGGATTTCTTTGGAGGGAATGATGCTAAAGCTGAAACTCCAGTACTTTGGCCACCTGATGAGAAGAGTTGACTCATTGGAAAAGACATTGATGCTGGGAGGGAT
This sequence comes from Bos javanicus, assembly GCF_032452875.1. Classification (NCBI taxonomy): domain Eukaryota; kingdom Metazoa; phylum Chordata; class Mammalia; order Artiodactyla; family Bovidae; genus Bos; species Bos javanicus. The sequence continues at coordinate 97,114,153 of NC_083869.1, forward strand.
TGGGGGCAGGAGGAGAAGGGGACGACAGAGGATAATATGGCTGGATGGCATCACTGACTCGATGGATGTGAGTCTGAGTGAACTCTGGGAGTTGGTGATGGACAGGGAGGCCTGGCATGCTGCGATTCATGGGGTCGCAAAGAGTCGGACATGACTGAGTGACTGAACTGACTGACTGATCCATGTTATCACAACTGGTAGGGTTTCCTTCTTTCTTCTCTAGTTGATTAATATTCCATTTTGTATATAAACATTTTTATCTATCCATCATCGGACACTTAGGTTGTTTCCCTGTCTTGACTATTGGGAATAAAAGCTGAAATCATAAAACAAGAAGATTGGTGGTTACCAGAGACTAGAGGGTAGAGAAAATGGAGGAGTTGTTGGTCAAAAGGTACAAACTGTAAGTTATAAGATGAGTAAATTCTGGGGATGTAATGTACAGGATGGTGACTATGGTCAACAATACTGTACTTTATAGTTGAACAGTGCTACCAGAGTAGATCTTGCATGTTCTTATCACCAAAAAAAAAAAAAAAAAAAAACTATGTGAAACAACTTTAAAGTTGGGGTTCTGTATGCATGGTCCAAACCTTCAGCTTTTCAGAAGCCACAAGTTGGAGTTGCCTCCAGATGATAAAGGCTTCCCTTGTAGCTCAATTGGTAAACAATCTGCCTGCAATGCAGAGGACTTGGGTTTGATGCCTGGGTCAGGAAGATGCCCTGGAGAAGGAAATGGCAACCCACTCCAGTATTCTTGCCTGGAGAATCCCATGGACAGAGATGCCTGGCAGACTACAGTCCATGGGGTCGCAAGAGTCGGACATGACTTAGCGACTAAACCACCACCACGAGATGGTCAGGTGCTGGACTATGGGTGAGGTTTACAGTGAGAATGTGTCACAATATTTCGTACCAGCTATGATGTGGGTATTTTCTCAGTTGCTTGATATGTAGGAGTTACTCAACTAGTCTCTGGATTTCTCTGATAGAATTGGTCATTGTGGTAGCCAAATATTTGGTGCATCTGTAGATGAAGGAAAACTCAGGAGCCTCCCATGTCATCCATCTTGGTGACATTCCCTGAAGTTTTTTTTTTTTTTTTGTATAATTTCACAAAAATAGAATATAAAATCACAAATTAAAAGGCAAGACTTTCTTATTCCTTGAGAACTTGTCAAGTTAATTTTGTAAGTATAGATGGCTTGTTTCTTCTTCACTGTCTTAATGAAAAATGTGATCAACTGTTAAATGATATAAAGGCATACTGCTTTGTTTTAGTGACTTCCCTGGTGGCTCAGATGGTAAAGCGTCTGCCTACAATGTGGGAGACCCGGGTTCAATCCCTCCTGGAGAAAGAAATAGCAATCCACTCCAGTATTCTTGCCTGGAAAATCCCATGGACGGAGGAGCAGCAATTTCATTTCCAACCTTGTTGGTATTTTAAAAAAACTTTATTTAATGAAACACTCATAAAAGATACCTTTGTATTGCAAATATCTTTTGTATCAAAATTTCCATCTTAGGTTTTCTCTTAAATTGAACAGTCAAGAAGGTAATTAAAGTGTTGTTATCAACAGATAAAATCAAAATAAAACTGTCCCCAAAATAAGATTACTAAGGTTATCTGATTAACTTCTACACCTTGGTACAATCCATATAATATGGTTAAATTGAAGTGAATTATTGAATAGTTAAGTGAATAATGCATTTACCTCTGAAATCAAACCCTCAAAGACTTCTGTTCAAATTTTGCAATTCTAATTTCTTCCAGAAATACCATTTCCTTACGACATATTTATGACAAAACATGAAAATTTTAAGCTGAGAATAACAAATTTGTTTTCCTAAGATAATTAATATTAAAAAAGAAAAAATAACAAATTCCAATTTACCTTGTGCCTGCTAAAGAAGTTAGAAGATACGAAGTGGTCATCATTCAAACACAAAGGTGAAGAATTAAATACAATACAAGAAATAAAGTTACTTAAATTTTCTTCCTTAAATCAGATTATTTTCTTCTAAAAAGTTTCTGAGATCATACCAATCAATTTGTCATGTTTTCTCTAAAGACTAATCATTCAGACTTTATCTTTTACTCACACACTTAGAAATGCCATTCACCTCAAAATGATACATTAACGTATTTTTCAAAGACATATTCCCAGATATGCATAATGTGACTTATTAGCATAATCTACCTGCTTATGACATTTGGAAGTGTAGTAGCAAGTGGTAAATAGCTATTTAGGGTTAAAAGAAATTCACAATCCATGAGCTATACATCAAAAGCCTTTGAATTTGTGAAGGGAATGGTAACCCACTCCAGTATTCTTGCCTGGAGAATTCCATGGACAGAGGAACCTGGTGGGCTACAGCCCATGGGGTCACAGAGAGTTGGACATGACTGAGCAGCTAACACTTTCAGCACATCAAGCTCATTAGTTGCTTAGTCTTAATGGTTGACTTATTCTAAGATTTTTTGGAGAGAACATGGTTGTCTAAAAATGTGTGAACACATTTATTATTAGGGATCACTTTCCACTATTTGTCATGTGAACCTTCTGTCTCCTATATCATCCTTCACATGCTTCCTGTTGTCAGTGCTGCCACAAATATAAATGCCACCTGCAAACGCAGAAATTGTTCTCACCCCAGAGACATCTGTTCCCACCATATTAGAAGTGACTTGGTTTTTAACAAGTCTATCATTTCTAGTCACAATCTGTGAGCAATTTTTTAAAAACAATGGGATGAACAGTGTCTTCTGATGAGAAAGTTCATAAATATTAACTTTTTCTCAAAAATTCTCTAATCAGAAAATCATAAATCTTCTTTTATACTTACCAGCAATAAAATACCAGACACATTAATTAGCCTAAAAATGTGGCTGGCTTCCCAACTTGTCTCACTGAGCCCTGCTTTTCTGTAGGCTCTTTCCACCTAACGCTTACTTCTATTAGACTAATATCCATGGCATCTTGTCTTCAATTACTGGGGTCTGGAGACAAGCTACAGTATTATGTTTTGTCTCTCTTTACCTTGGTAGTTGCTTTTGAAGTTATTTACTATGGATTTAATTTGGTGTCTGTGGTAAAACAAAGTGTTGTGGGAAATCTGGTTCCTTCTGCCACTTACAGTTTATTGTGATGCCTTGTCATATAACATTTTATGTAGTCTTTAAAAAGAAATAGAAACAACCACTTAAATAGCTTACCTGATAGCTCAGTGGGTAAAGAATCTGCCTGCAATGCAGGAGACACAGGAGATGTAGATTCTGGCACAGGACGATCCCCTTGAGTAGGAAATGGTAACCCACTCCAGTATTCTTGTCTGGAAAATTCCACGGACAGAGGAGTCTGGCAGGCTACAGTCCATGGGCCACAAAGAGTTGGAAATGACTAAGCAACTAAGCATGCAACTTAAATTAAAAAAAGAAAAATCCAGCCTTCAAAGAGGAGCAGAAAGTGAAATGTCTTGAGGATACCATATGCGATCAGGTGGGGAAGAAACATTAAAAGTAAAGGAAATCATGGAAAGAAAGATGAGGATATAAAAGCTATAAGCTACTAAGGTTTTAGAAATTACTAGCAAGACTATATAACTTCATTGTATTTAATTTTTGGAAATGCCGATATGAACACATATTCAGCATAATACAGATACAGGTGAATATTTATCTAGAAATATTTAGAGCTACTAATATGTATTTATATAGGGGATAGTATGGAAATATATGTTGTCTTTTAATGTCAGCTGATTGGCTGAGAAATAAAAATACACAGTACAATGAGTGCATCTAGCATTCAGATCTTGGTTTCTAACAGCATTTTCCAATCAAATGAACCAACATTTATTTTAGAAATAGATGATGGTATGGTCACTCACCTAGAACCAGACATCCTGGAGTGTGAAGACAAGAGGGCCTTAGGAAACATACTTTGGACAAAGTTAGTGGAGGTGATGGAATTCCAGCCAAGCTATTTTAAATCTTAAAAGATGATGCTGTGAAAGTGCTGCACTCAGTATGCCAGCAAATTTGGAAAACTCAGCAGTGGTCACAGGACTGGAAAAGGTCAGTTCTCATTTCAATTCCAAAGAAGGGCAATGCCAAAGAATGTTCAAACAATTGTGCTCATTTCATGTGCTAGCAAGGTAATGCTCAAAATCCTTCAAGCTAGGCTTTAGCAGTTGTGAATTGAGAACTTCCAGATGTACAAGATTGATTTAGAAAAGGCAGAGGAACCAGAGATCAAATTGTCAATAACTGCTGGATCATAGAAAAAGCAAGAGAATTTAAAAAAACACATCTACTTCTGTTTCATTGATTACGCTAAAGCCTTTGACTGTGTGGATCACAAAAAAACTGTGGAAAATTCTTAAAGAAATGGGATTACCAAACAATCTTACCTGTTGTCTGAGAAACCTATACGCAGGTGAAGAAGCAACAGTTAGAACCTGACATGAAACAACAGACTGGTTCCATATTAGGAAAGGAGTACGTCAAGGCTATATATTGTCACACTGCTTATTTAACTTCTATGCGGAGAAGGCAATGGTACCCCACTCCAGTACTCTTGCCTGGAAAATCCCATGGACAGAGGAGCCTGGTAGGCTGCAGTCCATGGGGTCGCTAGGAGTCGGACACGACTGAGCGACTTCACTTTCACTTTTCACTTTCATGCATTGGAAAAGGAAATGGCAACCCACTCCGGTATTCTTGCCTGGAGAATCCCAGGGACGGGGGAGCCCGGTGGACTGCCGTCTATGGGGTCGCACAGAGTCGGACACGACTGAAGCGACTTAGCAGCATGCAGAGTACATCATGTGAAATGCTGGGCTGGATGAATAACAAACTGGAATCAAGATTGCCAGGAGAAACATCAACAACCTCATATATGCAGATAACACCACTTTGATGGCAGGAAGTGAAGAGAAACTAAAGAGCCTCTTGATGCAGGTAAAAGAGGAGAGTGTAAAAGCTGGCTTAAAACTCAACATTCAAAAAACTATGATCATGGCATCCGGTCCCATCACTTCATGGCAAATAGATGGGGAAAGAGTGGAAACAGTGGCAGATTTTGTTTTCTTGGGCTCTAAAATCACTATGGACAGTGATTGCAGCCATGAAAATAAAAGATGCTGGCTCCTTGAAAGAAAAGCTATTACAAACCTAAACAGTGTAATAAAAAACAGAGATGTCACTTTGCTGACAAAGGTCCATATAGTCAAAACTATAGTTTTTCCAGTAGTCATGTATGGATGGGAGAGTTGGACCATAAAGAAGGCTGGGTGCTGAAGAATTGATGCTTTCGAATTGTAGTGGTGGAGAAGAATCTTAAGAGTCTCTTGGACAGCAAGGAGATCAAACCAGTCAATCCTAAAGGAACTTAGCCCTGAATATTCATTGGAAGGACTGATGCTGAAGCTCCAATACTTTGGCCACCTGATATGAAGAGCTGACACACTGGAAAAGGCCCTGATGCTGGAAAAGATTGAGGGCAGGAAAAGAAGGAGGTGGCAGAGGATGAGATGGTTAAATAGCATCAAATGGATATGAGTTTGAGCAAATTCTGGGAGATAGTGAAGGACAGGGAAGCCTGGCATGCTGCAGTCCATGGGGTCGTAAAGTCAGACGTTACTTTGCGACTGAACAACAAGAACAAAAAGGCAAGATAAGGAATATGCAAGACAATCCAAGAATATCTTCTATCCTGAAAAGAAATGAGGTGCTTTAAAATAGAAAAAGCACAATACAGATGGTATGTCAAATGGACTCAGGAGCTACCTGAAAGACATCCAATGGCCAAAGTTAGAACAGTTCAAGCAACAAAATATATAAAATAGTATTGAATTATAATCCAGCATATAAAGTAAATATCCATGAGTTCCCTTTGACATACATGATTGCTGCTGCTGCTGCTAAGCCGCTTCAGTCGTGTCCGACTCTGTGCGACCCCATAGACTGCAGCCCACCAGGCTCCTCCATCCCTGGGATTCTCCAGGCAAGAACACTGGAGTGGGTTACCATTTCCTTCTCCAATGCATGAAAGTGAAAAGTGAAAGTGAAGTCACTTAGTGGTGTCCAACTCTTTGCGACCCCATGGACTGCAGCCTACTAGGCTCTTCCGTCCATGGGATTTCCAGGCAAGAGTACTGGAGTGGGTTGCCATTGCCTTCTCCACATAAATGATTGAATAAATAACAAATTGAGAAAATTAGACAAATCTCCTATACAAAAGTATTTTAGATAATCCATGTAGATACTTCAGCCTCAAGGAGATGAGCACAATTCCCTACTGCCTAAGGGTTGGTTACACTTAGTGATGTCCTTCCAAAATTTCTAGCATGGAAAGGAAGAAATAAAGAAAGAGTAACATTATAGTAGAGAATGCTGGTGAGCACTGCCTCAGCAGAGGCTCAAGGTTATCATGAAAAGTGGTAAGCCATGTTAATTATGTGTACCCTTGGGTTGATGATATCTCTGTGGTCTTCCTTCAGAAAACCTACAAATCCAATTTAACGATATGAATTCCCAGTTGAGGGACAATCTATATAACACCTAGCCAGTATTCGTTAGAACTGTTGAGGTCTTCAACCAAAAGGAAAGTCTGAGGAACTGTAATAGCCAAGAGGAAGCCAAGGAGATATGAAGACTAATTGTAATATAGTATCCTGAATGGGATCTTGGAATAGAAAATGGATGGATATAAATTAAGAAAATCTGAATAAGGTCTGGGCTTTAGTTATTACACATTAATTGGAGAAGGAAATAGCAACTCACTTCTATATTCTTGCCTGGAAAAGCCTATGGATAGAGGAGCCGGGAAGCTACAGTCCATAGGGTTGCAAAGAGTTGGACACAACTGAACGCACACACAATGTATTGATATTACCTAATGGGTGATGAGAGTCAAACACTTACTTCAGTAATTGTGGCAAATGTACAATACTAATGTAAGCTGTTAATAATAAGAGAAACTTGGTATGCTGTGCAGTGGATAGAATTGTCTGTATTATATCACAACCTTTCTGGAAATCTAAAACTATTCTAAAATTAAAATGTATTTTAAAAATAGGGCTCAAAATGATCAATGTTAGAATGATTACTCACCACATCAGTCTTTCAGTAAAAGAAATTACTTTTCCCTTGAATTCTGCTGAGTATGTTATTTTTCATAGTCAAAGCCAGTGTCCTAACAATTGCTTTCTAGAATTATTCTAAGAATGAGAATTATATAAAGGGAAGTCTTCAAGGGGAGAAAAAGGAAAATAAATCTAAGCAATATTAGTGGGTGAACCAATTTAGAACCAACAAAGACTGATTTATTCTGTACTCAGAATTCAAATTAGCCCTAAGCTTCAGTTAAGAAAAGTAGTGATGAAGAATATTGTGATTTTTTTTTATGGCTAAAAAATGAAGAAATAATGTTGATTGATACCAATTTAGCTAAGAATTAGATTTTAGAAACAGAATACCAAAGAATTAAAATAGGAATCAGGGAGAAATACGCTAAGTGGAGCTAACAGCTAAAAATGGATAATTTTACTGAGAGCTATGGAAACTAACATACACTCTCTTACATCTAAAAATGCTATTCAAGTTGGATGCAAAATAAATACATCAGAATGATATTTGTTTACCTTATCTTTTGGTCAACACCAGAATCAAGTATTATCATGCTAGAGAATGAGTAAAGGCAGGAAAACAGAGAGTACAAAAGGAAATACATATGGGAAAGGAGAGAAAGTTAGGATGTGAAAAGGAGACTGAAAATGTTAAAACCAGAAGACAGTTTACACTATTCTTTAGCATCTTCAAAAGAGTACACAATTTTTCAGATATGGAAAAAGTTAAAGAGTACAATAATACTAAGGTGAGGGGATAACATGGCATGGATGAAAACTGGATGAAATTAAGAGGTGATGGGATAGAGCAAGGGAAGCAAAAGCAAATGAAATGGGATATGGATGAAATAAGGAAAGATTTTAAGTTCCAGGTTGGCCAAAAGTTCATTTGGATTTTTCCATAAGATCCTGTGGAAAAACCCAAATGAACTTTTTGGCCAATCCATGATTCAGTATCATTGTATTTACCTTGTTTACAAAAGAGAAAAAATGTGCAGATGGTGTAGTATAGAATTTTAAATAGTGTATAAATGAATACCAGAATCTGACAAAAAAATTACAAAATGAAAGATTATAAAGCAAGCATGTAGATTATAAACCAAGTGTGTGTGTGTGTGTGTGTATACTTAATATATTATTCTTTCTACGTAGAGTATATATGCAACATATGTGCTATTGTCAAGTATACACATATACTTGAGAGTCCCTTGGACAGCAAGGAGATTGAATCAGTCAATTCTAAAGGAAATAAACCCTGAATATTCATTGGAAGGACTGATGCTGAAGCTGAAGCTCCAAAATTTTGGCCACCTGATGTGAAGAGCCAACTCACTGGAAATGATCTTGATGCTGGGAAAGACTGAGGGCATGAGGAGAAGGGGACAACAGAGGATGAGATGATTAAGCATCACCAACTCAATGGACACCAATTTGAGCAAACTCTGGGAGTTAGTAAAGAACAGGGAAGCATGGCATGCTGCAATCCATGGGTTTGCAAAAAGTGGACACAACTCAGTGACTGAACAATGAACAAGACACATACACACACTTGGCATATGTATTCTGTATATGCTGCTGCTGCTAAGTCGCGTCAGTCGTGTCCGACTCTGTGCGACCCCATAGACGGCAGCCCACCAGACTCTGCCATCCCTGGGATTCTCCAGGCAAGAACACTGAAGTGGGTTGCCATTGCCTTCTCCAATGCATGAAAGTGAAAAGGGAAAGTGAAGTCGACTGAGCGACCCCATGGACTGTAACCCTCCAGGCTCCTCCGTCCATGGGATTTTCCAGGCAAGAGTACTGGAGTGGGGTGCCATAGAGAGCATATATATGTATATTTGCAACCCCATGGACTGTAGCCTATCAGGCTCCTCCATCCATGGGATTTTCCAGGCAAGAGTGCTGGAGTGGATTGCCATTTCCTTCTCCAGGGGATCTTTCCCACCAAGGGATCGAACCCGGGTCTCCCGCATTGCAGGCAGGCACTTTACTATCTGAGCCACCAGGGAAGCCCCTATAACATATATATTTATGTATAAATACATATACACATTCTGACATAAATATTAGCAGATTTAATACCATAACAATGTAGCATAACGTTTCAGAAATAGCCCGTTTAAGATCAATTTTTTCCAATCAAGAACAATTACAAAATCTAGGACAAAACCTCAAAAGAAATGTTTAAAGTCAAGGGAAACCATGTGGGGCCAAAAATCCTACAGTGAAAGGAAACCCAGAGAGTAAGTGCAGTACTCAGCACTTCTTTTCTTCTTGAGGAATTTCTTGCTGTGAAATTAGCAATTGAGAGATGGAGGAGGTAAAGACAACTTTAGCAGGCTTATGGGACTGGTGGAAAAACTAGGAGGTCCAAAATTGCTAAGTAGGAGGTGCCATGGTAAATGCCAGGCTTTAAGTAGGGACAACCAACGGGTTGTGTGCTAAGAATAACTGAAAAACCGAAATAGACCAGCTGAAGACCGGACTGAAGTTCATGCTCAACTCCCTTCAATCATCATTTGGGTTAAGTTGATTTGTCCCTACCTTTATCCTACTTGGTCTTCAGAAACAAAAGGAAATTATATTTGAAGGAAGATAATACCCATAGCCTCAGTTTATCTCTACAATTTTTCATAAACATTTTGTGGCATTCAATAAAAAGTTATCGGGGATGCAAAAATAATCATAAACCTGGTCCCCCGTCCACGGTGATCACAGAGTTGGGCCACCTAGTTCTCCTATCTAGGATATTCAACAGGGTACAGAGCTGACTAACAACATCCATTAGCCATGCCTTTAGAGCCATTAAAATGGTCACATCAAGGCCACACTTTCCCCCAGGCTGTTGTCAGCAACAACTGAGCATGGCCAGGGTATCGGAACAGGGGCATTTCTCCCCGATGCACAGGCCAACTCTTACACCCAAACTTTTTCAAGTCCAGAAGTGATGGATAAGCAAAACATTTCTGAGCACAAAAGGAAAACATAACCCAGGTCATCTTCCAGTGTTTTGTGGCAAAGAACTGGATCATCCCAATTTGCTAAAGAAATGTGTGACAATACTCTTTATTCTTTTGTTTATTTGTTTATTGTTTATTTGTTTTTGTGCACCAAACTTTACTGGAAACTGTTTGTAGGTAGGCAAATACTACAGGCAGGTATGATACAAATGTGTTTGGAAGGAAATTAAAGGTATAGACTTAAAAAATATATATATTAACATTTCCAATTCCATAAAGCAATTAATCTTCAATTTAAAAAATAAATTAAAAAAAATAACAACAAAAATATTAACCGTTCTAACTAGGATTTCTAAATCCGAAAATGAAAATATTTTGTATTAATAATTATGAAGCAAAACTATCATCTCTTCAACAAAATTATGAGGTGTCAACAATTTCATAAGTGTTAAATTTGGATGATGCATATTTAGGGACAATAATTTAAAGTGAATGTAACCTAAAAGCTATCAGAAATACATTTGAAATCTGAAGTAAATTTTATAAGATGGATGTATTCTAATTGATAAGCATTAATTGGATTGAAGTCATGTTGTTAAAATCAAGATGATATAGAATAAAACTTTGGATGTTATGATTAATTATTACAATTTCCAGGGAAGTTGGTTTCACTATCCCTTTATTCTTACATCTATAAATTATTCATGAAATAACTTAATATATGAAAACAAAAGATCCTTTTTATCTAAGTGATAAATGTTGATGGCTATTTTTACTGTTATAGTTGAAGGTTAATATATCCATGTGCATTTAGCTAATTGCCCTATTCTCTGTTACAAGATTTCTTCCAGACAACAGCTCCATCAAAGTATATGTTCAGTTTCCAAGCAAGCTAAAATGGTTCTCATTATGTCTGGATAAATCGTAGTGTGGACTATTCACATTCTGGTAGTTTTCAGTGAGTTTATTCTATTTCTGAATTTCCTGGAAAATTATGTAATTAGATTTCCACCTCAACTACTGAATACCAAATATCCTACAAGTGTTAACTGGCACTTTCAGCCAAATTTAGAAATCCTCCAGGTTCCCAGGAACAGGTGACAGAAGATGTAAACAAGGCTGACAACAGACTTCCTTGGTGTTCATGCAGCTTTCAGCACAACACTTACAAACCCTGACATTTCACCATATATGGGACAGAAGTATAATAGAATCATCTTAATCTTTTGTGTGCATATCTAGAACTTTAATATTGAATGTCTTTTTATTTCTATTTATGTTTTTTAAAACACCACGTACCCTGTGGAATCTTAGTTCCCCAACCAGGAATAGAACCCTTGATCTAGGCAGTGAAATGACAGAATCCTAACCACTGGACCTCTAGGGATTCCCCTGAATGAATCTTTTAATTTATCTCTGAATGAATCTTTTAACACACACACACACACACACACACACACATGTCACAATGGTGCTTGGAATATCAGTTCAGTTCAGTTGCTCAGTCGTGTCCAACTCTTTGCGACCCCATGAACCGCAGCACACCAGGCCTCCCTGTCCATCAACTCCCAGAGTCCATCCAAACCCATATCCATTGAGTCACTGAGGCCATCCAACCATCTCATCTTCTGTCATCCCCTTCTCCTCCTGCCCTCAATCTTTCCCAGCATCAGGGTCTTTTCAAATGAGTCAGCTCTTTGCATCAGGTGGCCAAAGTATTGGAGTTTAACATATTAAAATTTTCTGCTTTTGAAATTCCAGCAACAGTTAGCTATCTTGTTAAGACCAATTTTCCCACTGAGAACAATTAAAAATTTAGGGGAAAATCCACTCCCCAAAACCCCCCACCTGTTTGGAATTTAGCCAATACTTGAAAGCAAAGATCCTGGGGCACCAAGGAAACCCAGAATGTGAGATACAATTACCAAAACTGACACAATAATTCTGGTATCTAGAAAGAAATTGAATTATAATTAGAAATCTTCCCACAAAGAAAACTTTAGGCCTAGATTGCTTTGCTGGTGAAATCTATAAAACTTTTGAAGTATAAGTACCCAAATTACAACTCATTCAAAATATAGAAGAAGAGAAATCCCCTTTGTACATTTTATAAGAGCAGCACAAATCTGTGACCAAATCAATAAAGACCATTTCTAGGGAAGCAAAACATAAACCGACATCCCTCAGGAATATTGACACCAAAAATGCTCAACAAAATATAAGCGAATCAATCAGAGTAATATATAAAAACTAGTAGTGTAACACTAGTGATTTTCCTGGAATTAGTTTTATTTTGCACTCAGACATTAATTATTGAATCCCAGTGTCCACATGGGAAAACAGAGAACAAAAAAGAACGTCATTTCCATCCTTATAAAACAAACAAACAAAAATTCTTAACAACCTCAGAGGTTGTGATTTTTTCTTCCACCTATCTGAGATCTGAAGTTGCAGGTCAACCAACCAGACCAAAATCAAAAGACAGATGGAGACTCCAGGCAGATTGGGGCTGGTGGGCAATCCCAGGTGCAGCTAGATGCAGGCGAGAAGAATTCAGAGTAGTTAACCTGGAGGCCTGTGTGTGATGATGGGAGAGGATGGAGCCCATGGTGACCGAAACTATAAAAGGAATGTGCAAGTAGTCCCCAGGTAGCAGGAACCCTGAAACAAACATCCCCTCTCAGGGTGTAGACTTGAGAGAGGGGAACAAAAGCTGCAGTGAAAGTGTCATAAAATTTGGCCAAGAATCTCCTCTCCTATTTTCTTCTCTTGCAGCACAGATGAACAATATCTTTGCCTCCGGGGTCTCTGAAATTATGGAATCTTTTAGTCTCTAAATGAGGTAATTTAAAATGTTATATTAATATCTATGGGAAGAGAAGTTGTAAAATTTCTGAATTTATATTATACATGTAATGTATAAGAACAAAATACCTTTCTTCTAGCTTCTCTGAAATATATGGCTGTGTTCTAGGCTGATAATTTCATGAATTTATGGAATTCACTTATTAACTCGATTGCTCTTCTAACTGAAGTCTTGCTGGAAACTTCCTGAGGAAAGTCTTACCTTTGCCAGGAAACATTTTGTACCAGGAGGGAATACTGGTTAACTCAGAGTAGTATAAATCTAGAGAAAACCTGTCTTGTTATGATACTTGCCAATTATTAATTTCTATGTTCTTTCAGCCAATATTTATGTAGGGGCATTTATGTGTCAGTCACTCTCATATAATGGGGATTCATAGCATTTACATACTTATTGAGGGGCAGAGAATTTATCAAATAACAACAAGCATACATTTATCATACCTGAAATGAGTGTTAGAAAGGAGAGACTGGTCATTCTCTGACAGCTTAACACTAAAGACAGATCTGGACTGGGATGTCACAGAGGGCTCCCTGAGAAACAATGTTATTGAGATCAAACAAATAAACAGAGGAACAAGATTGATTGGGGAATGTTCTATATAGGGGTGCCCAAGGACTGGACAGATGTATGGACAACAATCCTGCGGCAGGAGGGCCACAAGGTCAATATGCTGAAAGAGGGCAAGTGACTAGAACCTACAAAGCAGAGAATTGAGAAGGCTGCAGTAAGCTATGAAGACAGTGGGAGCCTGACCTGCAGATAACTAGCAGCTCTTTGAAAGAACCCGATCTTCATTCTAAAGAAAATGAGAAGCTAGCCACTGAAGAGTTTTAAGCAAAGCTTGGAGAAGGAAACAGCAGCCCACTCCAGTATTCTTGCCTGGGAAATCCCATGGACAGAGGAGCCTTGTGGGCTATATATAGTCCATGGGTTACAAAGAGCCAGACAGGACAGAGTGACTTTCACTTTACTTCACTTCAGCCACTCAGTCGTGTCTGACTTCTTGTGACCCCACAGGCTGTACAGTCCATGGAATTCTCCTGGCCAGAATACTGGAGTGGGTAGCCTTTCCCTTCTCCGGGGGATCTTCCTAACCTAGGGATCGAACCCAGGTCTCCTGCATTGCAGGTGGATTCTTTACCAGCTGAGCTACCAGGGAATCCTTCACTTCAGAGTTTTAAGCAAAGCTGAGAACAGCTAGCTCCTCCTAGTGGCCATACTGGGAACAGCTCTGAGGAAGCCAAAGAGGATGTGTGCTAAGTCCCTTCAGTTGCGTCTGACTCTGTGCGACCCTATGGATTATAGCCGCCAGGCTTCTCTGTCCATGGGATTCTCCAGACAAGAACACTGGAGTGGGTTGTCATTTCCTTTCCAGGGGATCTTCCCGACCCCGGGATCAAACCCCACCTTCTTCTGTCTCCTGCACTGGCACTCTACCACTAGCGCCGCCTGGGGATCCCAAAGAGGATGAAAGAAGTGTTGTTCAGTCAGTCACTCAGTCCAGTCAGACTCTTTGTGACCCCGTGGATTGTATCACAATGGGCTTCCCTGTCCTTCACCATCTCCCAGGGTTTGCTCAAATGCATTTTCATTGAGTCGGTGATGCCATCCAACCATCTCATCCTCTGTCGCCCCCTTCTCTGAAAGTGAAAATAAAAAATGTTAGTCGCTCAGTTGTGTCCAACTCTTTTGACCCCATGGACTGTAGCCAGCCAGGCTCCTCTGTCCATGGGGTTGTCCAGGAAAGAATACTGGAGTGGGTTTCCGTTCCTTTCTTCAGGGCATCTTCCTGACCCAGGAATCGAATCTGGTTCTCCTGCATGGCATGCAGATTCTTTACCTTCTGAGCTACCTAGGGAAGCCTGCCCACTTCTCTTTCCCCAGCATCAGGGATTTTTCCAGTGAGTCAGTTCTTCTCATCAGGTGGAAGTGTTAGGACACCTCTGTAATCCCCTAGCCTTGCAGCATGCGCCCTTGTGGGTGTGGCTGCTGTTGTCACTTGGCTTGTTTGATTGAATTTCTCAGCTGACACGTAAACAATGTTGGTTTCCTTCTATTTCAGGAGAAATAAATATGCAAGGTGATGTATAAGAGGAGTATGAACTTGGCTGTGAGTAGCTACGCAGTGCTTCCTGTTGTGAACATCCCCAACAACAGTAATTTGAATAAGCAAATCCATTGCTTTTCCTTAAGAGAACTTGTAAACATTTATTTTATTATCATTGCAGAGATATTTGACTTTCTACAACTTAAATAAGGGCTTCCCAAGTGGTTCAATGGTAAATAATCCTCTTGCCAGTGCAGGAGATGTGAGTTTGATCTCTGGTTTGGGAAGATCCTCTGGAGGAGGCAACGGCAACCCACTCCAATATTCTTTCCTAGGAAATCCCATGGACAGAGAAGCCTGGCAGACTACAGTCCATGGGATGTCAAAAAAGAGTTGGACTTGACTTAGCAACTAAACAACAACAAACTGAAATACAGTCAAGAGATAAATTTAGAAAATTCTTTAGAACTGCTTTTTTCATCACACCATGATACCCCTGCTGAGGCAATGGCATTGTAATTAAATTGTTGAACTTTACTCCACTCAAAGGAAAAAGCTACAATTCTTAATCCATGATCTCTTTCGTGAGCATAAAACAGTATCATTGGCAACTCCAGACCCATTTTTAGAATGGATAATCAGATACATGAATCAAGGAAATAGCTGCTTTACTGTTAAATGTTTGTGATTTGTTTATATTTTATTTGAGATTTGTTATTATTTGGATTGCTTAAAAAAATCATCAAGTCATGCTTATTGCATAGTGGCCAGAGTATTTGGAAAACAATTGTTGGCTTGGAAAATTTCTTAATTTCATAGTGATACAGAGCAGGACCCCTATATTCCCGGCCCCCTACCCCACCCCGACCCACGATGTCCTTTTGTCTGTAGAAAACCTTAGCCAAAGAGTAAGTTTAATCAGAGAAGACAGAAATGCTGAAACAAAGGAAAACAAAGGAGATTAAATAATAATAATGTAGTTGTTAGACACAGTCAAGGACCTTTAGCTCTTTCTCAAGGGCTGTAGATAATATTCTGAGCCATAATCTGTGAACTGTCTTATAGATACTAAATCTCCAGTTGGAGAAGTTAACTACATGATGACAAGACTGTACCCAGGACATGAGCTGCCACAGTTCCAAGAAATAGCCACAAAGAAATGGGAACAAATGGACCCTGGAACTAAAGATTAACTCTACCTAAAGCTACCCAGGTGGCACCCGTGGTAAAGAACCTGCCTGCCAATGCAGAAGATATAAGAGACTTCAGTTCAATCCCTGGGTGGGGAAGATCCCCTGGAGAAGGAAATGGCAACCCACTCCAGTATTCTTGCTGAAAAATCCCATGGACAGAGGAGCCTGAGAAGTTACAATCCATGGGGTTACAAAGAGTCCGACATGACCAAAGTGACTTAGCACACGTGCAAAACAACTAAGATGATGCTGGTCAGGCCACTGATGACCAGTTTGAAGATGACTGTTAGAGATGACTGTGCTGTTTCTGCATGTAGCCCCCTCCCCACTACACACACACACACACACACACACACGCACACACTCAGTAAAAGCTCTCACCCTCTGTTGTGTGCGGGGTGTCAGCCTTCGGACAGATATCTGTCACCCTGCCCCCCACACCCAACCCCCCCATCCCCCCACCCTCCCACTCCCCACCCCTTCCCCCTCCGGTGCACCAGTTGCCAGCATCTGAAATAAAGCAAACTTCCTTTCTGCCAACCTGGCCTGTTTATTGGCTTTTGAGTGGCAAGCAGCCCCCCCGCACCCCCCACACACAGCCTTTCAGTAACAATACTAACACTTTCATAGACAAACCATGAACTACGCTGCTCCTTGAAGGTGCTCCTTGCCTATGTTCCCATCCGAGTGAATGTTGGCCTTTTTTTCCTTTCTAAATGCTACAGAAGATATGATGACAATTGCTGCAGCTCGGGGGATGGTGCAGTCATTTGGGCTGCAGATCCTTAATGTTGTTGTCAACTCATATTTTCTTGAAATAAGCAAAATATTTTCAAAAATATTACTGCATCATATTCTTCTTACGACCAAGAAGGCTTCTTTTTCACTGATCAAGAAAACAGATGTCATAATTGCCAAAATAAAAATAAATGATTTCTAAATGAGTAGTTGACTGGTATGCCAGTAGAGAATAGCTACAGGCCGAAAAGACAAAATAAACTCATTTCCTGAAAGTCACAGAACCTTAGGCAAGAGCTGCTATTATGGACCTGTGAGGTCAGTGAGGACAGGATGGACAGGAAGCTTTAAAAAAAAAAAGCCTTGAGACAATATGATGTCCAGATTAGAGCTCTTGAAATCCATTTGGGGAACAACTCTGGAAATAAACAGTGACCAGTGCTTTTCTCCCTGCAACACTTTATTTTCTCCTTGTTATACTTTATTTGGAAGCAAAGTAGAATCAATAAAATATCTTTTCAGGCAATCCATACATTTCAGAAAAAGTGTCATAGTCATCCCAGTTTAAAGTTTCTCTTAGGCATGGTAGGAAGACGGGTTTTACAATCACACTGATGGCTCAGGAGATTACAGAGGCCTTCGATAACCTCAAACCAGCTCTGCTCGTAAGTGTCAGACACATGTGCTCTGGCAATGATGTCGTCATGCCCTTTGCCTCACCTTCTTCCTACCCATCAGTGATGAGGTGGGAATTAATTGATAAGAAAAGAAAACAACTATTCTCTGCTGAATGCTTTTATATCGATATATTGAAATACTTAAGAATTTCTAAGAGGGCTTCCGAACAGGAAATATGTTCAAGGGAAGTAGGTTTAATTTTTCTCTTTGTTCCCAATATCCTGATGTGGGCATACCTGTGTATAAGATATCCTGATTTAAGGGCATGTGGAGTATATACGGAATGTTATAGCCCTTCAAAATTGTTTGGGAACTTGGTTTTTTATTAATTAGATTTTTGTCAGAGAAAATTGGTGTGTTTTTTTATTATTTTACCATGACTGTGTCTTTAATTGTCATTCTTAAAGAGTGTGAGAGAACAGGAGTGCTGGAGCCCCCAGGAAGTGTGTACTTGGGGAGTGTGTGTGTGTGTGTTGTGTACGTGTATGAGTGGGAGAGTTATTTTGGTGGGTAACATGATGGCAAGTTCCTTCACATGGTAGCCTATTTCCTCCTTTCTCTGTTTTATCTTATTCCTTTCTGTTTATTGAACACGAGTGGAACAAATGATAAAAATGCTTTTTTGAAGTAGCATTTTGATGCTAAGCTTTTGCTAAATTATTTTTAGAATGTCATTGTATCTGTGAAGACATGTCAGGAATGACTCTCCTACCTACATGTGGCAATAAATAAATTCTGGCACGTGTAGAATTCTGAATCAGTGAATCATCAGTGACCTTTAAAGGCAGAAAATGGCCTCATGAAAACAAAGCAGATGCAAAAAGTCAAAATAGTCTAAGAGCAGTTCTTTCTTCCATTGTGGGGTGACAGCAAATTCAGTTAACAAATGTTTAATGTAACCCATTTTGTTTTCACTGATATTAGTAGTTAATGCCAAATAAAATACCCAATGTGGAGATAGGCTTACAAAAGTGAAAGTATGAAAAGGGAGCTGAATGACATTTAATTTGCACAAAAGTGTATCATTTATTTATTCACACCGAAGCATTCCCCCTAAGAATTAAGCAGTTTATTTGCTGGATTAAAAGGCCACTATCGTAGCAACTTGCCTGGTGGTCCAGTGGTTGAGAATCTGCCTTGCAGGGAATACAGGTTTGATCCCGGGTCTGCGAACTAAGATCCTACATGCCGGAGCAACTAAACCCACGTGCTGCAACTAGGAGTCTGCGGGCCACAAGGAAAGACCCCTTGGGCCACAACTAAAACCCGATGCAGACAAATAAATAAATATATATATATTTTAAAAAGAACACTATCTTAGAGCTTTCAGATGGTCTGTGAAAGCACCCGAGAGATAAGAAGAGTTTATGTTAGAAAATGTCCTCAGCATTAGTATATGGAGGAGCATATGTGTTTCTCTGTGATTAGGATGGTGAGGTCTAGAAACCTCAAGCCTCTGGCCGAGTAAGAAGCTCATCATGGCCCAAGGTGTTGAATAGAATTCGAGAACCCCTATATAAGAGAAAAGGATCGGGTCTATTAGCCACCTTTATTTTTAAAGACTCATTTGCTGAATTTGAATTTTTAGAAAAAAATCCTCAAGTCTCTGCTTTTGTGTTGTTTTTAAGGAAGAGAACCATAAAATTGAGAGGAAAAATAGCAAACAAAAAACCTCTGGCTAAGCTAGTAGGTGGGCTTTTCTGATGGCTCAGAGGGTAAAGAATCTGGCTGCAATGTGGGAGACCTGGGTTCGATGCCAGGGTTGAGAAGATCCCCTGGAGGAGAGCATAACAATCCACTGAAGTATTCTTGCCTGGAGAATCCCCATGGACAGAAGAGCCTGACGGGCTGCAGTTCATGGGGTATCAAAGAGTCAGACACGACTGAGCCACTAAGCATGCACACAAGCTAATAGGTATTTTCTAAAGACTGATTGCCAGGCTCCTATTGGCCTCTACCAGAGAGTTGAAACTGACTTTTCTTACTTTCTTCCACCAAGAAACCTTCCTTAGGATTTTACCTCTCCAGGAGCTCAGGTTTTGTTTACACTTTAGGGAATGCAAATAATCAGCACAATCTAAAGTAAACAATCTAAACTATGACACTGGTTCCTTATTCAGTCTTTATAGAGCTTGTGGAGAAGCTGAGATCTGAGCATAGAGATACTCTTGTTTTTTATTGGAAGTAATTAAGATTTCTATAGACTGACTAGGCAATACTGAGCCCAGTGTTTATCATAATGAAGTTCAATAAATTGCTATTGAACAGGTGAATGGATAGAGGCATGAATGAAAGATGAAAGAGAGAAAAATTAAAAATTAAAGGAGACTACAGTGAAGGAAATGGCAACCCACTCCAGTATTCTTGCCTGGAGAATCCCGTGGACGGAGGAGCCTGATGGGCTACAGTCCACAGGGTTGCAAAGAGTCGGACATGACTGAGCAACTTCACTTTCACTTTCACTTACAGTGAACTAGTAGGAAAGGGAGCTGATCTGAAAGGTCAGGGGATATTCGTGAATTCTGATCAACCTTGTAGAGACATCTTGCAATAACTTGGAAACAGAACTGAAAAGCAGTTGAAAAAATAGGACTAGATTGTTTTTCATAGTCATGGTTTCTCTGGTTTTAAAATTTGTATATGTTCATTGTAAAATATTCAGAAAATGAGGCTTCCCTGGTGACTTAGTGGTAAAGAATCCACCTGCTAATGCAGGAGACACAGGGTCAATCCCTGGAGAAGGAAATGGAAACCCACTCTAGTGTTCTTGCCTGGGAAATCCCATGGACAGAAGAGCCTGGCGGGCTACAGTCCATGAGGTCAAAAAGAGTTGGACAGTGACTAAACAACTGCAACAACAACATTCAGAAAATACATGAAAATGTAATGAAACATAAAAATCCCTACTCCCTTACCTAGAAATAAAAATTTTTAACATTTTCTATACCTATAATTAAAATCAAATTTTTGTAAGTCAGAGAAAAATTAGGTTTTGAAACCAAACTTGATTGTGACTCATCTTATATTCTAAAGGACATCCCATGATTTGTACTAATGGAAAAGTCTATTTTTTACAGGCATTGATGGGAGAATATGAAAATTTCAAAGCACCATCCAGTTTGTTTTTTTGCTGTTGTTGTACTATGTCAGTTGTACTGTGGCAAAGCATAAGTAGAATCTTTTCATATGCAATGTTGGGTTTGTAACTGAGAGGTTTCAGAGTTACTAATTGCCAGTAAAATAAAGTGGAAAGATGGTATTTGGATGAAGTCAAAGGGAGGAGGCTTTCTAAAGAGATAAGCGACCTAAATGGGAAGCAAATCCAAAAGAGTGGGGATATATGAATACATGTAGCTGATTCACTTTGCTGTACTGTAGAAACTAACACATCGTAAAGCAACTATACGCCAATAAAATTTTTAAAAGCAGAGATGTGTGAAATTCTTTAGAGAGCAATGAAACATGATTATAAGATGGGCCAAAAGATATTAATGATACATTTTATCTAACATTCTTTTAATAAGTTGTTTATTGGGCATTACTGACCACATGGGAGGAGAAGAGACAACAGAGGATGAGATGGTTAGATGGCATCACCGACTCAATGGACATGAGTTTGGGTAAACTCCAGTAGTTGGTGATGGACAGGGAGGCCTGGCGTGCCGCAGTTCATGGGGTCACAAAGAGTCGGATACGACTGAGCAACTGAACTGAACTGACTGACCACACCCATCTCCCTTAATTTTCAGCAGAGCATATGTTCTGGAATCTGTGTCTGTGGAAATCAAGTTAAGAGATGATTTTTCCTATCTCTGGTAACATGGCATACAAGAGGGGCCCTGTTCATGTGATGGCAATCTGATTCATTTACTGAACTAAAATAACGAATGTTGTGACTTGTACGTGGGAAGTGCCTTTAAAAACAGGAACCATTGTTCCCCACTCCAATTCTTTCTCCCTGTGCTGGTTACACTAGGTGATTACACTATAAATTATAGAATGACTTTTTCCCTTAACAATACAATTTTATTTTAAATCCCAAGAGGCAGACCTTTATTGGTGTTTCTCAGCTCTGCCTGCACATTGCAATCACTTGGGTAGCTTTTAAAAATACATGATGTGCAGTCCTTACCCAAAGTTTCTAATTTATTTGCTTTTCAACTGATTTAGTTACACCTTGTGGAGATGTAGATTTGGGGGTGACCAAGTCAGAAGAACATGCATAGAACATGCAAAGAAAGTGAAACATAGAGAGAAATACCCAGAACAAAGGAGAGAGCATTTGAAAAATACCCACAATGAGAAAACAAAAATAATGTCCAGATGTAGGATCCAAAGGAACAAGGACGGCACGGCGTTAGATTCTGTTGGGAGTTAACTCAAGGACAAGTCTCCCATTCTTGGTTCGCAGAAGATCACAGGTGGTCTCAGACGGAAGCTGCTTAGGTGTGGACGAATGGGGAGGGCAGGGGGTGTAGGTGGGATCCTCTAGCGGGGAGGGTGGACATAGCAGTTGAAGAGGACTTCTTCAGTGAGCTGTACACATGAAGGAAAGAGCACAGTATAGGGCAGCCTACAGGTAGGTGGTGGATTCAAATGAACATTTTTATAAGAGAACTTGAGAGTATTTGAGGGCAGGTTGGAAGCAGCACTTGGAAACAGAACTTGAAAAATAATTTAGAGCAAAGGGCTATCTTGAGAAGTGACAATGCTGAGAAAGCATAGACTTTAGGATCTCAGGGAAAAGGATGCAAGATTCAGAGTCAGATTGCTCAGTTTGACTCCATACTGTGAATGCCACAGAGGATGTGATTGTCTGTGATCAACACATGTGATTCTGATTAAATTCCTTCCCTTCCTATGTATCAGTGTTGCTTCTGTAAGATGGGCATAAAATAATACGGTAAAGGGTTACTGTGAAGAATACAAAAATAAATACAAATACATACTTTAAAGCAGTATGCAGTTACATTAGTTTGTCATTATTATTACTTATATCTTTGACCCATATTATTACTAGCTTTTATGTCCATAGAAAATCACACCTGAAAAACATCCACACTATCTCTAAGAAGATTTTTCTGAAAAGAAAACTGAATTATCTGGAGCTCCCCTAAACTGAATATGATTATTTAGTAAATGAGAGTCAAAACCAGACCAGTGAAAAATCCAAGTGCCTGTGAAAAGGTAAGAATGTCCTTCCCTTCACTGCAAAATTGAATAGGTTTTGGGACTGAGGACTGCAGGAAACCATTTCCTTCCTTTGAGAACTACTTTGCCTCCTTTAACGCAGATTCAGTAATTATCCTATGGCTATCCTGCTGCTGCTATTTAGTTGCTGAGTCGGACTCTTTGCGACCTGTATCCCACCAGGCTCCTCTGTCCATGGAATTCCCCAGGCAAGAATAGTGGAATGGGTTGCCATGCCCTCCTCCAGGGGATCTCCCCAACCCAGGGATTGAAACCACATCTCTCAAATTTTCATTGCCAGGTGGGTTCCTTAACCCTACCACCATAGGGGGTTTCTGGGAAACCCCCTATGGCTATAATGATCTTTAAAATACAGAGCATCTCACACAAAAGGCAATGCAAAGTGACCTGATGCCATTAATATTTTCAGATCAGGCAGAAAGCTGGAATTACAGAAGCGATTTCCTCTTGCTTTGATAGCAGGCCATTAACGTTACACATCTCCCTTAATCTCACAGATGGGCCTTTCATTTCCTCTTTTCCTAAGTAGTAACATAAGGCATTAGATATGATGCTATTATTTTCCCACTGTGGTTGTTCTGATACTGTACAGTCTGCTCAATATCTCTCACTTCTATTTTGTGCTGGACCTCACTGATATTTCCCAGGTGACTCCTCCACTTGCCATCTCAGGGTAGCCACAAAGCAGGCCCCAATTGTAACACATTTCCTACTCTTAGAGACTCATTCCTATTCCTGTTATGCAGTAAATAATAGAGATTTATATTTATATAACACTTTTAGTGCTTCAGAGCCCCTTATACTGTACTCTGCTCGTACAGTTTGATTTTCAAGATTTTTATTATAATTTCAAATCCAAAAGGTCTGTGAAGATGGATCTGTTTAAAGCTCCAATTTATCAAATGCTGTTGCTTTTCCTAAATTATGGCTAAACATAAGTGCTGCTTTAGAATGGACTAAAAGTATTTCTTTCTGTTGCCATTAAAAGCCTTCTAACCCTATCCTGGAGGCAGGTGGATAGCCTACCAAGCCCCAGTAGTTAAATAGATTTGTGGAGCAAAATTGACATCTAATGATGTATATATTGCACCAGTATGTGCAGCGTGGACAGGACAGCCATCAGGTTGTAAGCCAACGGGACAGAAGTTGCCATCTGGTCAACAGAGGTGAAAAAGTAGAAAGAGGAAGAACCAAGAGGCTGAACAACAGCAATGGGACTGAATGGCTTGTTTAGGGCAAAACTCTGGAGAAGATTCTTAAATTCTCCAGCCCAGAGAGTTCTTTTTTTTTTAGTTGGAAGATAATTACTTTATAATATTTTGATGGTTTCTGCTATACATCAACATGAGTCAACTACAGGTATATATATGTCCCCTCCCTCCCACCTTCCTCCCCATCCCACCCCTCTAGATAGTCACAGATTACCAGCTTTGGTTTCCCTGCATCATACAGCAAATTCCCACTGGCTATCTATTTTACATTGGTTTGTACATGTTTCAATATGACTCTCTCAAGTCATCCCACCCTCTCCCTCCCCAGCTATGACCCTTAGTCTGTTCTTTAGGTCTAAGTCTCCTTTGCTGCCTTGAAAATAAGGTCATCAGAACCATCTTTCTAGATTCCATATATATGCATTAATAAACAATATTTCCACCAGGTCACGAAGAGTTGGACACTGCTGAGCGACTGAACTGGACTGAAATGATATTTGTCTTTCTGACTTACGTTACTCAGGTTCATCCTAGAGCCTATTATACCGAGTGAAGTGTATATGCACCGCAATTTCTTTATTCATTCATCTGTCGATGGACATCTGGTTGCTTTCATGTCCTAGCTACTGTAAATAGTGCTGCAATGAATACTGGGTACATGTATCTTTTTCATCAATGGTTTCCTGAGGGTATATGCCTGCTAGGGAGCTTGCTAGGTCATATGATAGTTTTATTCTTACTTTTTAAAGGAATTTCTATACTGTTCTCCATAGTAGTTGTATCAGTTTGCGTTCCCACCAGCCGTGTGAGAGGGTTCCCATTTCTCTACACCCTCTCCAGCATTTATTGTTTGTAAATTGTTGTTTTAGATGATGGCCATTCTGACTGGGCTGGAAGAAGCACAAGCTGGAATCAAGATTGCCGGGAGAAATATCAGTAACTTCAGATATGCAGATGACACCACCCTTATGGCAGAAAGTGAAGAGGAACTCAAAAGCCTCTTGATGAAAGTGAAAGAGGAAAGTGGAAAAGTTGGCTTAAAGCTCAACATTCAGAAAACTAAGATCATGGCATCTGGTCCCATCACTTCATGGGAAATAGATGGGGAAACAGTGGAAACAGTGTCAGGCTTTACTTTTTGGGGCTCCAAAATCACTGCAGATGGTGCCTGCAGCCATGAAATTAAAAGATGCTTACTCCTTGGAAGAAAAGTTATGACCGGTATAGCATATTGAAAAGCAGGGACATTACTTTGCCAACAAAGGTCCATCTAGTCAAGGCTATGGTTTCTCCAGTGGTCATGTATGGATGTGAGAGTTGGACTGTGAAGAAGGCTGAGCGCTGAAGAATTGATGCTTTTGAACTGTGGTGTTGGAGAAGACTCTTGAGTCCTTTGGACTGCAAGGAGATCCAACCAGTCCATTCTAAAGGAGCTGGGTGTTCTTTGGAAGGACGGGTGCTAAAGCTGAAACTCCAGTACTTTGGCCACCTCATGTGAAGAGTTGACTCACTGGAAAAGACTCTGATGCTGGGAGGGATTGGGGGCAGGAGGAGAAGGGGACGACAGAGGATTAGATGGCTGGATGACATCACAGACTCGATGGACGTGAGTTTGAGTAAGCTCCAGGAGTTGGTGATGGACAGGGAGGCCTGGCGTGCTGCAACTCATGGGGTCGCAAAGAGTCGGACACGACTGAGCAACTGAACTGAACTGAACTGATTCTGACTGGTGTGAGATGATATCACTGTAGTTTTGATTTGTGACCCCATGGACTGTAGCCTTCCAGGATCCACTGTCCATGGAATTCTCCAGGCAAGCATACTGGAATGGGTTGCCATTTCCTACTCCAGGGTATCTTCCCAACCCAAGGATCAAACCTGGGTCTCCCACATTATGGGCTGATTCTTTACCATCTGAGCTACAAGGGAAGCTAATAATAAGTGATGGTGAGAATCTTTTCATGTGCTTATTAGCCATCTGTATGTCTTCTTTGGAGAAATGTCTGTTTAGTTCTTCTGCCCCCTTTTTGATTGGGTTGCTTGTTTTTCTGGTATTGAGCTACATGAACTGTTGTGTATTTTGGAGATTAATCCTTTGTCAGTTGTTCCATTTGTTATTATTTTCTCCCATCCTGAGGGTTGTCTTTCACCTTGCTTATAGTTTCCTTCATTGTGCAAAAGATTTTAAGTTTAATTAGGTCTCATTCGTATATTTTTGTTTTTATTTCCATTACCCTAGAGGTGGGTCATAGAAGATCTTGCTAGTGATTTATGTGAGATAAGAGTTTTATAATTTCTGGTTTTACATTTAGGTCTTTAATCCATTTTATTTTTGTGTATCGTGTTAGGAAGTGTTCTAATTTGATTCTTTTATGCATAGCTTCACAATTTTCCCAGTACCACTTATTAGAAGAGACTGTTTTTTCTCCATTGTATATTTTTGCCTCCTTTGTCAAAGATAAGGTGCCCATATGTGCTTGGATTTATTTCCAGGCTTTCTATCTTGTTCCATTGGTCTATATTTCTTTTTTGTGCCAGTACCATGCCGTCTCGATGACTATAGATAGCTTTGTAATATAGTCTGAAGGTAGGAAGGTTTATTCCTTCAGTTCCATTATTCTTTCTCAAGATTTCTTTGGCTATTCAGTGTTTGTGTTTCTATATAAATTGTGAAGTTATTCATTCTAGTTATGTGAAAAATACCATTGATAGTTTGATAGGGATTGCACTGAATCTGTAGGTGGCTTTGGGTAGTATGGTCATTTTCACAATATTGATTCTTCTAATCCAAGAACATGATATATCTTTCCATATGTTTATGTCATCTTTAATTTCTTTCATTAATGTTTTGTAGTTTTCTACATACAAATCTTTTGCCTTTTTAGGTAAATTTATTCCTAAATATTTTATCCTTTTTGTTGCAATGGTGAATGGGATTGTTTCTTTAATTTCTCTTTCTGATTTTCATTTTTAGCATACAGGAGTGCAAGGGATTTCTGTATATTAATTTTTTATCCTGCAAGTGTGCTTTATTCATTGATTACAAATATGGAACACTTCATGAATTTGTGTGTCATCCTTGTGCAGGGGCCTTGCTAATCTTCTCTGTATTATTCCAATTTTAGTATATGTGCTGTGAAGGAAGCACCCCAAGAGTTCTTTGTGTGAAGATTTTACTGGAGGAAATTCCTGTGGGAAAGTGAAGCAGTTTAAGCTTCCACAGGCAGTCCAAGGCCCTTTAAGGAGGAGGTGAACATTCTCTCATACTTTCTTTAAGCCTTGTACAACAATGTATCTTACCCAAGAACTGGCCTTTCTTTAGGTCCAGAACTAATGATCACAAAGCACAGTGTCTTACTCCTGGAAATGCTTTTCTTAGGCTATGTGTTAATGATTATAATTGTAACAAATCTTGCTGGGAACCTGTTTCTCAAGACTTGTACCCCTGATTACACAGCAACAGTATATCTACCCAGAGATGTTGCCCAGAACGTGTTCTCCCAGGATAATCTTGTGCCAAAGTTATCTCAGGATGTGTTTCTTGGAAAAGGGTCTGGTGGAACTCTTACAATCTTGAAGTATTCTTTTTATCTATTTTCAGCAGCTTGTTGAAAAGTATATAAGGCCCCACTTAAACTAGTGAGATGGGTACTCTCCTGCCCCCTTCTGATGTCTATGTCAGGAGCTTTCTCTGTCCTGTCACTTTAAATAAAAATTTTCACACAAAGCTCTGAGTGACTGAGACATGTCTTTGGCCCCAGAGTTAAATCTTCTCCTTCAGAGACCATGAATCTGGTGGCACTGTTCACCATAAGCTATCATCTTGGGAGCTCGTCCAGGATCTTCAAGACAAGGTAAGAATACTCAGAGCTGGGACTCTTCTGCCCTTTTACTGTAAAGTCTCTGCTTTTCTAACTCAGAAGCATATGGACTGAACTTCTTTTCCTGGTCTCTCTGACTTTTTTATAACTGCTTGGGGAATTAAAGCTACTAACCTAATGTACTGGATTCTAGACTTTCAGAGGACTTGAAATCCATGCTGTTACTATGTTTTTCTAGCCATACCCCCATTCCAAGTTTTACAGGACACTGCAGACAGGAACACATTAGAGAGCTAGCTGGAGCTGGAGCTCCAGGGACATCTCTCAGACTGGAAATCATCATCCTGACCCAAGAGACCCAGAAGCAAATTCTTGTCACGGCTATGCCTCTGGACTGTATGGATGGAAACATTGCTGGTGAGCATAACATTCCTGAGGACACAGATCAGGGAACTCCAGATCTGGGCGGATTGGAAATGTACCAGACTTCTTCCCTTGGTAGTCCTAGCTCTTAGTGGACCAGAAAAAGCCCACCAGTGGCTCTTGTCTCAACTCCTTAGATATTCATTTTGTACAATCTGCTGGACAGGATTAGAAAGGTTGACCTTGACACTTCATGAACATGAAAGACTATTTTTTCCTCATAGGCCAGCCCTGCATCATCTCCTTTGTTATCACATAGACTCATGTGGCAACTCTCAGAAGGGATACAATGGGTTTTCCATTCATCCTTTTATGACTTGCCACTTCTACTTGCAGTCAAAAATATGCTCAAGAATGTGCACAGGCACAAAAAAGATGGATGTTTTCCCTAGTGGTCTTAGCTTGGGAGACATTCCAGAAGGCTACTCTGCTCCACCGTGGTGGCACCAGAGAAAAAGGGGAAATCAAGCCAAGGTTTTAATGGTGAGGAACTGGACATCAATCTGGGATGCCATCAGGTCTACCCCTGGTGCATCTCCACCCCGCCTCGGTGGTAGAACGGGGAGGGACGATAGTGAGACACCTGCATCGGCAAGAGACAGGTTAACTCCAGCCAGGGAAGGAAGCTTAGGTGGAAGACCTGTCTCCACCCGCATCTAGAGCAGGGAGGGATGCCTCCAGTAGAAAAAAAGTATGGCACTGGGTGCTGCTTTTTTCTCTCTTACAGATGGGAGCTAGCAGTTCCAGAACCACTCCTTTGAGTTGTATCTTGAAAACCTGAGATAAGTTTAATCCCCAAAGCCAAAAAAGTCCCTTATACACAGTCTTTC
Source organism: Bos javanicus (assembly GCF_032452875.1). NCBI lineage: Eukaryota > Metazoa > Chordata > Mammalia > Artiodactyla > Bovidae > Bos > Bos javanicus. The sequence goes on from NC_083869.1 coordinate 97,143,262, forward strand.
TTTGTTTTAAAAGAAGACCTCGCCTGCTCAGAGAGGACAATCTCTGCTGGGACAACTTCTTATCAGTCTGTCTACCCCTGTCATCAGAGCCAATTCGAACACTCTTGGGTTTAAATTTTTTATCTATGAAACTATGACTACAAAAAGGAGAGATGACATTTTTTGACACTGAATGGCCATGACATTCTTTAGACTCCTGAGAAAACTGGTTAAAATGAAATCTTTTTGAAACTGCAAAATTGGTTCTCTTTGCACAATTTCCTTGTAAAATTAGGAAAAAGCTGGCTTGTTGAAATACTTTTTTTTGAGCTCTACTTCTGCTTGAGAAACAAAAACATGCCTGGGAAAAAAATCTGAAGTTAACCCTTATCATGTACTTGAGATACACAGCCCATTCTGTCTGGGACTCCACCATGAGAAAACTGGTAGAACTTCAAGCCAAGGGAAAGAAAAAAAGGGCAAAGAGACAGTTTAAATTTCAAGTGGAAAACTGTGAGGTCTCTGTCTGTCCAGATTTATGTGTGTCTCAGTATGTTACTGTCCTTGGATAAAATTGCTAAAGGCTAATTGGTCACTAAGCTCTATTTAATTCGTCTAAAGAAAAGTAAGTGCTTAAAAATCAAATAGTTCTAAATTCAAGAAAATTAAAATGAATTGCAGGCATATGTGAACTGGGAGATAGTCACTATTGAATTGCTATCTGGTATTGATGTTTGTTTATTGATTTAATTAACACATTGTGAAGATACAAATGATGTAAGTTTGGGTGATTTATGTTTACCAATCTACAAAATGATGATATAAAGTACAGTTCATGGTTGCAATAAAGAATGGGATTACATTTTATTAAGGAAAAAGAAAGTAAGTCTAAACTAACAGGTGACTGTTTCTAAATGGGCAAATAGAGTGTTAAATACAGAAAGTATAAAAAAAAAAAAAAAGGGCTTGTGACAAGTGGAAGAGAGTTTTGTGCACGGTATAAGTTTCTTAAGGCTTTAAACTGCCTTTGAACTCTTTTTTTGTTACTTTGACTTAGTGAATAACCATTGTTTCACAGTGAATGTAAGCTGGTACCAAACTGGAATTTGGTTTTTTCTCCCTATTAAAAGAACAAAGTTTTCTTGAAATATGGTTTTTGATAACAGATTATGGCATGCATAGACAAAGCTTGTTCTGCTTCTACAAAAATTAACCCTTCATCAGGGAATTTAAAATGGATAAACAATGGCTATAAACCAAACAGTTGGGGCTATGGGAAATCCAAGATGGCCATGTGGCTTTTCCTGGCTCCCTGACAAACTTAATTTTAGTTGATAAGAGAAAGCTTTTTCTGGCTTCAGGGTTAATGTCTCACAGTGGATTTAAAAAATGGTTAAAATGTGTCCTCTACAACCTCCAGTTACTGGAGCATGTGCTTTGCTGGACAGGTCATACAGACACTGGCAAAAAAACTTCATGAGTTTCTTGGAGACTATTGCTTTCACTGGCATCCTCTGTTGTTAGGCAAGGATGGCAGACAAAGGGATTGGTTGCATGAGATTAAATAGAATTCTAAATATGATTACAATTTTCATGATTTTTTTTCTGATATATCACTGGCTTCTAATCTTTGTTTTCGGATATAAAGAAGCTGTTCTCAAGTCACTGATGGTTTAAAACAATTTAATGATTTACACCTGTGGGTAAAATTAAAACTTTTTTTCTCTCTGCCTCATCCCTTCAGAAATTGGAGACATTTGGGTTCTGAACAGCCTCATCAAAGTAAAAAAGACTGTCTCCAGACATATACAGAAATCTCAGAGTATACTGGGGAGCTCTAAAAGAGAAATCTACCCAACTGATGTCAGTTCTATGCCACCTAATATGTTTCACTGAATATCAAGTTCCAGTTTTGTTAATTAAGGTCTGTGTTTACTAGGACTCACTTCTTAGATAGTTTCTTGTGGTTATGTTTCATTGCTAAGATGTTTAATTAAGTTATTAAAAAGGACACTCTGAGTTTGTTTATAAGCTTATCTCAATAACCAATCTTTGAATAAAGATCAGATGCTCCAGGTTCTACAACCTGGAGATTAACAGCAGGATGCAGTCATTTAACAAATTGAGTCAGATGACCTGGAGATGTCACTGGGCTATACCTAATGGAAGTTCTTGACTTCTTATGATTTTACTATTACTGCTAACTATAGTGTTTTCTCTATTGCCTGTTTCAAGAAGTGTTGTCAATTACATTATCAACTGGGTGACTGAGCCTCTGATATGATGATGGTGTACAGTTCCTTATGAAATCCATAGTTATAATGATATGACTCTATATGTGAGAAGAAGCAACAAGAGGGAATATTTACCTGGACCAAGAGACTAGTGATACAGGTATGGTCCAGAGACTTTTGCTACTCACAGGGCCTAGTCCAATAACAGCACATAGAGTGAAATCTTCAACAGATCTGGGAATGAGCCTTCCCAGCACTGTGGGACATAATGGTCATGAAATGCCCCCCAAAACATGGTCAAAATGATGGCTATAGAGGGGCCCTGCTCTGGTAACTTGCACTTGCTGCCTGTATTTACAAAGATTAACTCATGGACACTACAGCTGCTGACCTTCAACATCCCCTGAAAGGAGTTTAGGGTGAAAATCAGAAATTAGACACTCACTCTGTGCTCTGGTGGCTCTGGTGACTTCCCTGGTGGCTCAGATGGTAAAGCGTCTGCCTACAATGCAGGAGACCCGGGTTTAATCCCTGGGTCAGGAAGATCCTCTGGAGAAGGAACTGGCAACCCACTCCAGTACTCTTGCCTGGAAAATCCCATGGACAGAGGAGCATAGTAGGCTCCTGCAGTCCATGGGGTCGCAAAGAGTAGGACACCACTGAGCGACTTCACTCTCTCTCACTCTCTGTGCTCTGAAAAAAAAAAAAAAGACAAAACAGGCCTTTGGACAGTTAGGTAGTTTCAGGTAAAAATTTTCTTTGAGTCCTAATTCTTGCATCTTCTTATATCTAGAAAAACACTAAAATTGTTAATGGTGACAACTACATTGGCTTATATATTAATACCACAATAAGAGACTAAAGCCTACTTAGACAAACAGACCATTGGCTACCTGGCTATAAGTCTCTCTAAAACAGCTGTCTATATTGGGGTTCAGACTCATTCTTCTAAGAGGAAATGGTAAGGTTTATTTTGTCTGTTAAGGTTCAGGTTGGCATTCTTTCAACTACTTCTAACTGAGTTTGTTATACCTACATTCAAAATGTATATAAACATGCCAAATGGCCCCATTCTTATAAACAGGGCAGCCCAAGCATTGACTCTGTCTAGACCAGGATCAAAGTTACTATCAAATGTGACCTGATTCTTATTTTTCGTTGGACCCCTGACTATAATAATTCCTTTACTGATTTTTGGTCTCTGCATTTTTAATCTGTTTGTTTAGTTTGTTCTTTCTAAAGGATACAACGGTTTCCCAGACAAAGTAATGGTGATGCAGAGATTCTGGTCGCTCTTCAAAATGGACTCCCCGACACGACTGAGCAACTTCACTTTGACTTTTCACTTTCATGCATTGGAGGAGGAAATGGCAACCCACTCCAGTGTTCTTGCCTGGAGAATCTCATGGACAGAGGAGCCTGGTGGGCTGCTGTCTATGGGGTCGCACAGAGTCGGATACGACTGAAGCAACTTAGCAGCAGCAGATGTTCCACTCTGGTCACAGACACAATTTTGGTTTATAAGCTCTCCTTGGTGGAAAACTGTCTTGACTTTTGTAACTGTAATCATATTATTCTTGCTGTTTGCTCTTCATATCTATAACTGTATAATGAATTTTGTATCTAAGAGGCTTGAGGCATTTAAGTTACAAATGATCAAGCTCCTATGATTACCACAGGCTTTTCCAACTATTACTTGGGGCCCCTGGATCAGAGATCCTCAGTATGAGGGTAAGGAGAATATGGTGCTTCAACAATTTAGGGTCTGCGCGCCTTACCAGCAGGAAGAAGTTACAGAAAGATTTCTCCACCCTCTTCCCTGGCAACCATATTCTCCTAAAAGAAAAAGGGTGGAATGAAAGAGCTAAAGCTTAGGCAGGCAGTCCAAGGCCCTTTAAGGAGGAGGTGAACATTCTCTCATACTTTCTTTAAGCCTTGTACAACAATGTATCTTACCCAAGAACTGGCCTTTCTTTAGGTCCAGAACTAATGATCACAAAGCACAGTGTCTTACTCCTGGAAATGCTTTTCTTAGGCTATGTGTTAATGATTATAATTGTAACAAATCTTGCTGGGAACCTGTTTCTCAAGACTTGTACCCCTGATTACACAGCAACAGTATATCTACCCAGAGATGTTGCCCAGAACGTGTTCTCCCAGGATAATCTTGTGCCAAAGTTATCTCAGGATGTGTTTCTTGGAAAAGGGTCTGGTGGAACTCTTACAATCTTGAAGTATTCTTTTTATCTATTTTCAGCAGCTAGTTGAAAACTATATAAGACCCGTTTGAATTAGTGAAGTAGGTACTCTCCTACCCCCTTCTGATGTCTATGTCAGGAGCTTTCTCTGTCCTGTCACTTTAAATAAAAATTTTCACACAAAGCTCTGAGTGACTGAGACCTGTCTTTTGTCCTGGGATTAAATCTTCTCCTTCAGAGACCACGAATCTGGCGGCACTGTCCACTGTTCACTGTAAGCTATCAAAAGAAGATAGAGAAGGGAGTGAAAAAAGATTGGAGAGCTATCAGATTGTGGAACAAAGTCTGAACCTGAGTGAAGGAGATGAAGAGGGAAGGATGGGAGCATGTAGCTCCTACACCACAGTGAAATCTAAGGAAGTTTTGTTAAGACCATCAGGGAGTCCATGAGCCAAATTCAGTCATCAGATGAGTCCCATGCCTCCATCAATAGGCCTGCCTGACTATCCCTGCTGCTGTCAGTCATCAGAAGGTAGTGATTAATTTCAGGGTAGCAGCTGGGCCTTTGGCCAATGACTCTTTCAGCAGTTGGGGGTCTGCAAGACATATTGTCATGACAGTCATAGGATTCCTATGAAATTCACACATTTGATATTTAAGATATGTGTTTTTTGAGAATTATACCTCATATACTTTATGGAAATCATATATTGCCAACATTTCTGATGTTTTTCAGGAGGGAAGATGAGTCCCTGCCAATATTCCACTGAAGAAACTAATAAAATACTGTGCAAGACATATGACTAAACATGAAATACAATATCTGCAACGTGGCTTCTCTTGCTTTTCTTTTCTTTCATCAGTTCAGTTCAGTTCAGTTCAGTCACTCAGTCATGTCCAACTCTTTGCAACCCCATGAACTGCAGCACGCCAGGCCTCCCTGTCCAGCACCATCTCCCAGAGTTCACTCAAACTCACATCCATCAAGTCAGTGATGCCATCCAGCCATCTCATCCTCTGTGGTCCCCTTCTCCTCCTGCCCCCAATCCCTCCCAGCATCAGAGTCTTTTCCAATGAGTCAACTCTTTGCATGAGGTGGCCAAAGTACTGGAGTTTCAGCTTCAGCATCATTCCTTCCAAAGAACACCCAGCGCTGATCTCCTTTAGAATGGACTGGTTGGATCTCCTTGCAGTCCAAGGGACTCTCAAGAGTCTTCTCCAACACCACAGTTCAAAAGCATCAATTCTTCAGTGCTCAGCTTTCTTCACAGTCCAACTCTTTCATAGTGATTTCCAAAAGGGAAGGGTTCATGCCTGAGTCTGCATGTTTGCCACAAACCACAAGCAAAAAAGAGAATGAAAAAATGGTGATCCACAGTCGTGGTTCTGTCACACACATGTGGTGAAACACTGGAAATGTTACGTCACCTGGGCTTTAGGTTTCTCCTTATTGAAATGCTATGGCTGGATTAGATTATCTCTGAGCTCTCTTTCAGCTCAGAAATGTTGAGTGTTGAATGCTCTCCACTGAAATATCAAATAATAGCTCAAGAAACTAACATATGGATTCAATGTACTTATAATTTGGAGAAGTACCAAACATTTTGTTAAAATATGTAGAGGAAATTAAGCATATTGCCTTAATGATCCATGAAACCCACATGATTGTGTAGGGTCTGGGCAGGAAATCAGTCATAGAAATGGTTGCCTTAGCTGACATACGTTCCAGAGTTAAGGCTGTTCCAGACCTGAGCCGCACAGCAAGGAACCACAAGTTCCTACCAACTGAGGGTCTTGTTGAATGTGTGCAGGCTACACTGTCCTTCAGTCTCTGATCTGCTAGATTAAACCTAAAAATAATCATTCTCAGGCTATGAAGCAAACATGACCCCTGATTGCATCACTAATAGAAAGGGTGTTTTGTTGTTTTTGATGGAACAGATTTTAAAAATATGCCCCACATTTGAAGATTTTTGCCTGATGCATTTTGGATCTAAAATGGGTAGTTGGTTCTGAGTCTGTTCTGACTTTTTCCATGAATTAACTGCCTGAAGAGAGAAGGATTTCAGGTTCCAAGAAGTTTTCTTAGATAAAGAAGTTTTTATAAAATCATCCTGAATCCACATTTGGAGGTCTATAGCTATTTTAATTCATCCAACTTCATCAAAATACAGTAGGCTTTAATTAAATCAAAACACAATTACAATTATGTTTTAAATGTTAGAAATCAACAAAATGTAATTTCTCAGAGAAATAAATTCTTCAGAGGAGAACTAAATGATGCACAAATAGTGGCAATCAGAAGCAACAGACCTAATGATGGCCAAGATTTATTCTTGGAAAATTGACATGCTTTAAGAGCATACTACCTAAAAGTTTTAGGCACAGTCTCATAATATAACTTACTGATATGTGGAGTGGGAAATCTGATCAATACTCATAGCAAGAGTAAACACACCTTCATTATGAATTAGAGGAAGAATTGGCTCAATTAACTGGAGACAATAATTCATAAGGTTATTTTTGATGTATCTTGTAATTCTACAACTAATGATGAAAATAAAGGACAACATTTAGTTAAGTCAGTTTCTGTGATAAAACATTATTTATTAAGGCAACAAAGATAATGGGGAACAAGCCTGAGATAATACCACCAAAAATCTTACCAAGAATTAGACTGAATATAATTTGATTAAAAGACCACTGAGAATCCCCAGGGAATTTGACTCTGGAGGCCAGTGGGATTTGATTACAGAACTACACAGTACTGGGGAAACAGACTCTTGGAGGGCACAAACAAAACCTTGTGCTCACCAGGACCCAGAAGAAAGGAACAGTGACCCCATAAGAGACTGACCCTAACTTGCTTGTGAGTGCTCAGCAGTCTCTGGCAGAGGCGTGGGTGAGAGTGGCCTGCTACAGGGTGGGGGGCACTACGTGCAAGGAATGCCTGCACAGGACCTTTTGAAGGAGGTCGCCACTATCTTCATTACCTCCACCATAGTTTGGTCTCAGGTCAAACAACAGGGAGGGAACACAATCCCACCCATCAACAGAAAATTGGATTACAGATTTACTGAGCTTGGCCCTGCCCATCAGAACAAGACCCAGTTTCCCCCACAGTCAGTCTCTGTCATCAGGAAGCTTCCATAAGCCTCTTATTCTTATCTGTCAGAGGGAAGACAGAATGAAAATCACAATCACAGAAAACTAATCAAACTGATCACATGGACCACAGCCTTTCCTAACTCAGTGAAACTATAAGCCATGCCATGTAGGGCCACTCAAGACTGACAGGTCATGGTGGAAAGTTCTGACAAAAAAGTGGTCCACTGGAGAAGGGAATGGCAAACCACATCACTATTCTTGCTTTGAGAACCTCATGAACAGTATGAAAAGGCAAAAAGATATGACACTGAAAGATAAACTTGTCAGGTCAGTAGGTGTCAAATATGCTACTGGAGAACAGTAGAGAAATAACTCCAGAAAGAATGAAGAGATGGAGCCAAAGTGAAAACAAAGCCCAGTTGTGGATGTGACTGGTGATGGAAGTAGCGTCTGATGCTATAAAGAACAATATTGCATAGGAACCTGGAATGTTAGGTCCATGAATCAAGGTAAATTGGAAGTAGTCAAACAGGAGATGGAAAGAGGGAACATCGACATTTTAGGAATAAGTGAACTAAAATGGACTGGAATGGGGGAATTAATGCGGATGACCATTATATCTACTACTGTGGGCAAGGATCTCTTAGAAGAAATGTAGGAGCTCTTATAATCAACAAAAGAATCTGAAATGCAGTACTTGGGTGAAATCTCAAAAACAACAGAATGATCTCTGTTCATTTCAAAGGCAAGCCATTCAATATCACAGCAATCCAAGTCTATGCCCCAACCAGTAATGCTGAAGAAGCTGAAGCTGAACGGTTCTATGGAAACCTACAAGACCTTCTAGAACTAACACCCAAAAAAGATGTCCTTTTCATCACAGGGGACTGGAGTACAAAAGTAGGAAGTCAAGAAACAGCTGGAGTAACAGGCAAGTTTGGCTTGTAGTACAAAATGAAGCAAGGCAAAGACTAACAGAGTTTTGCTAAGAGAAGGCACTGGTCATAGCAAACACCCTCTTCCAACAACACAAGAGAAGACTCGATACATGGACATCACCAGATGGAAAATAACGAAATCAGGTCAATTATATTTCTTGCAGCCAAGGATGGGGAAGCTCTATACAGTCAGTAAAAACAAGACCGGGAGCTGACTGTGGCTCAGATCATGAATTCCTTATTGATAAATTCAGACCGAAATTGAAGAAAGTAAGGAAAACCACTAGACTATTTAGATATCACCTAAATCAAATCCCTTATGATTATAGAGTAGAAGTAACAAATAGATTCAAAGGAGTAGATCTGATAGACAGAGTGCCTAAAGAACTAAGGATGGAGGTTTGTGACATTGTACAGGAGGCAGAGATCAAATCACCCCCAGGAAAAAGAAATGCAAAGAGGCAAAATGGCTACGTGAGGAAGCCTTACAAATAACAGAAAAGAAGAGAAGCTAAAGGCAAAAGAGAAAAGGAAAGATACACCCATTTGAATGCAGAGTTCCAATGAATAGTAAACAGAGATAAGAAAGCCTTCCTCAGTGATCAGTGCAAAGAAATAGAGGAAAACAATAGAATGGGAAAGCCTAGCGATCTCTTCAAGAAAATTAGAGATACCAAAGGAATATATCATGAAAAGATGAGCACAATAAAGGACAAAATTGGTATGGACCTAACAAAAGAAGAAGATATTAAGATGAGGTGGCAACAATACACAGAAAAAATGTAGAAAAAAGATTTCCATGATCCAGATAATCACAATAGTGTGATCACTCACCTAGAGCCAGACATCTTGGAACACAAGTTCAGGTGGGTCTTAGGAAGCATCACTACGAACAAAGCTAGTAGAAGTGATGGAATTCCAGTTGAGTTATTTCAAATCCTAAAAAATGATGCTGTAAAAATGTTGTACTCAATATGCCAGCAAATTTGGAAAACTCAGCAGTGGCCACAGGACTGGAAAAGGTGAGTTTTCATTCCAATCCCAATTAAAGGCAATGCCAAAGAATGTTCAAACTACCACACAATTGCACTCATCTCACATGCTAGCAAGTAATGCTCAAAATTTTCCAGGCCAAGCTTCAACAGTACATGAATGGTGAACTTCCAGGTGTTCAGATTTAGGAAAGGCAGAGGAACAGAGATAAAATTGCCAACATCCATTGGATCATTGAAAAAGGAAGTAAGATCCAGAAAAACATCTACTTCTGTTTTATTGACTATGCCAAAGTCTTTGACTGTGTGGATCACAACAAACTGTGGAAAATTCTTCAAGACATGGGAATATCAGACCACCTTACCTGCTGCCTGAGAAATCTTTATGCAGGTCAAGAAGCAATGGTTAGAACTGGACATGGAACAACTGACTGGTTCCACATTGAGAAAGCAGTACGTCAAGGCTGTATATTGTCACCCTGCTTATTTAACTTACATGCAGAGTACATCATGCAAAATGCCAGGCTGGATGAAGCACAAACAGGAATCAAGATTGCCAGGGGAAATATCAATAACTTCAGATATACAGATGACACCACCCTTATGGCAGAAAGTGAAGAACTAAAGAGCCTCTTGATGACAGTGAAAGAGGAGAGTGAAAAAGTTGGCTTACAACTCAACATTCAAGACACTAAGAATATAGCATCTGCGTCCCCTCATTTCATGGCAAATAGATGGGGAAACAATGGTAACAGTGACAGACTTTATTTTGGAGGGCTCCAAAATCATTGCAGATGGTGACTGCAGCCATGACATTAAAAGACGCTTGCTCCTTGGAAGAAAAGCTATGACCAACATAGAAAGCATGTTAAAAAGCAGAAACATTACCTTGCCGAGAAAGGTCCATCAAATCAAAGGTGTGGTTTTCCAGTAGTCATGTATGGATGTGAGAGTTGGACTATAAAGAAAACTGAGCACCAAAGAATCGATGCTTTTGAACTGTGGTGTTGGAGAAGACTCTTGAGAGTCCCTTGGACTGCAAGGAGATCCAACCAGTCCATCCTAAATGAAATCAGTCCTGACTATTCATTGGAAGGACTGATGCCGAAGCTGAAACTACAATACTTTGGCCACCTGATGTAAAGAACTGACTGATTGTAAAAGATCCTGATGCTGGGAAAGATTGAAGGCAGGAGGAGAAGGAGATGACAGAGGATGAGATGGTTGGATGGCATCACCAACTCAATGGACATGAATTTGTTCAAGTTCCTGGAGTTTGTGATGGACAGGGGAACCTGGAATGCTGCAGTTCATGGGGTCACAAAGAGTCGGACACGACTGAGCAACTGAACTGAACTGAACTGAACTGAACTGAAAAGACAACAGACAAAAGACAGTGCCAGCCATCTCCTGTACCTGGTTGAAATACCTGTAATATTTCTCTAATACATCCAAAGCAATTAAGAAAACAAAAGGGCAGCTACCTGTTTTTCAGTGTTCACCAAAAGAGCCACCTTGTTCTTATCTGTCTTGGTCTTGTTATCAACAGACTTAAAAAAGTTCTAATTTGAAGTAACTGGCCAGGAATAATGAAGGTGACCAAAAAGGAGAAGACCCAAGCCAGTGAATGATTATCATAGGCCCTCACTCACCTAAAGTGAGAGTCTTTATAGAAACTAAAAGAAAGCAAATTTATATTCCAGTCTGTACTAGCAAATACTAAGCTACTCTGAGATACATGGAAACTGGGTTCTAGACCTGACCCTGCTGTGAACTCACTGGCACATGTCACTTAGGCTTTTTGGGTTCCAGCAGCATCTGTAAATGTGAGAACCTCACACGTGGGAGCTCTTCCTTCTACAAATCACCCTATCTCTTTGACTCTAACACTTCAAGACCATCACCACACAGTCCAGAGCACATAAGCAGGAATAGTGGAACAGCTAATAGGAAAAATCAACACTAACTCATCTAGCCTCTTAAGTCTCAGCCATTTTTAAAAAGACTTTTTCTTGATGTGAACCATTTTAAAGGTATTTATTGAATTTGTTACACTATTGCTTCTGTTTTATGCTTTTTTTTTTTCTGTGGCCACGAAACATGTGGGATCTTAGCATCCTGACCAGGGGTTGAACCTGCACCCCTGCACTGGAAGGCCAAGTCGTAAGCACTGGACTACCTCAGGAGGAGGAGGACCTGAGGAGTCCCTCTCAGTCGTTTTTGTTGAGGAGTTTTTGCTAATCATCCACCTTTATGAGCTTTAGCCAGTTTTTCCTGCTAGGCAGTTCCTCATTTTATTTCTAAGAACTACACATCAGAAACCTTTTTGTTGCAAACCAATGACCCTCGGGTTAACCAGCCTTCTGAGGTGTTTTGTTTGGTCCTAAAGAACTGTACTCAGCTTGAAAGGCAAGGTCACTGGGCAAGAGCTTTGTAGTGCAGGCAGCTGCCCCCTTCTTGTGCTGATGATTCACGCTTGACCTCTGTAGACCTGAATTTTCATCCCTTACACGGAGATAAGCTTTGTTTTTACATAAACCAGGAAAAGTACACTGATGCACAGAATATTTTTTAAACACTTATTTTCAAATAATAAACTTCAGGGAACCATAGGTGCTTAGCGACACAACACTAAGAAGGGACATACACACACAGAGAGACTCAAACACACAAAAATAATTCTACTTCGATGATGTTATATAGAGTTTTGCAGTTAGAAAAATATCAAAAATAATCTCAATTTTTAGCCCATACATATGTTTTGGTTGTTTTGGTAAAAGATGGAGAAAATGGGATAGAGACTGTTAACTGGAGGAGAACAAAATCTTTCTGAAGCTTCTGAATTGCCAAGGTCACCTTCTGGCCCCAAGTGAAAATTGTTCAGTTGTGTTCAACTCTTTGCTACCCTGTGGACTATACAGCCCATGGAATTCTCCAGGCCAGAATACTGGAGAGGGTAGCTGTTCCCTTCTCCAGGGGATCTTCCCAACCCAGGGATTGAACCCATGTCTCCTGCATTGCAGGTGGATTCTTTACCAGCTGAGCCACAAGGGAAGACCAAGAATACTGCAGTGGGTAGCCTATCACTTAACCAGTGGATCTTCCTGACCCAGAAATTGAACCGGGGTCTTTGCAGGAGGATTCTTTACAAACTGAGCTATCAGGGAAGCCCAGAATCCCTGATATCTGGCCCTGGAATCATGATATTAATATTATTCTCAAAAAAAAATATTATTCTCTTTGCTGAGCAGAAGTTTAGTCATGACTCTCTTAATTGTTTCCCTAAATTTCTACCCTTCACATCCACTTCTTAATTCTGAGTATTCTGCACACAGAGAACCTTATTCTATGAAATGAGTTATTCCAAATTCTGTACACAATAGAGCTGCCTTAGTTCCTTTGAAAGTGAAAGTGAAGTAGCTCAGTCGTGTCCAACTCTTTGTGACCCCCATGGACTGTAGCCCACCAGGCTCCTCAGTCCATGGGACTTCCCAGGCAAGAATACTGGAGTGGGTTGCCATTTCCTTCTCCAGGGGATCTTTAGTTCCTTTACTTGGTTACAATTGTTCATTATAAGCTTGTGTCTGTGCAGATTTCAGGACTTAGATATCTTTAGGGATTAATTTCCCTCCTTTCTGTGGAACCAGCACAGAGAAGTCCAAATGTTCTCCTGGGCTAATTAACTACTTTGGGAGCCTGGCATCTCAGAGTAGAAAGAGTTCTCAAAGGTCATTTAGTCTAACCATTCATCAGACACTTAAACCTCATCTGTCATTTAATGTTGGTAGTTAAAATATGGCATGTTGATTTATCTTTACTGAAAAAGGACTGATGCTGAAGCTGAAACTCCAATACTTTGACCACCTGATGCAAAGAACTGACTAATTAGAAAAGACCCTGATGTGGGGAAGGGTTGAAGGCAGGAAGAGAAGGGGACGACAGAAGATGAGACAGTTGGATAGCATTACCGACTCAATGGACATGAGTCTGGCAAGCTCTGAAAGCTGGTGATGGACAGGGAAGTCTGGCGTGCAATAGTCATGGGGTTGCAAAGAGTCAGACGTGACTGAGTGACTGAACTGACTGACTGACTGAAAAAGAACTCTCTCTGGTAAAGCATGCCACACCAGATCAAGGCAGCCTTGTTAAGTCTTATGGTGAGCTCACATCACTTCCTATTTCTACTCATATCATCAGTTCTGTACTTATTGTGCCTAAAGTGACATTTCTTAATACATTTTGATGTCCCTGCATTACTGCCCGTTTCTGCACCCTAGAAATTTCTAATCCCTTCAAGTCATTGCTTCACCAGTTTAATGGTTCTTTGGTAAATTTGGTCCAATCAATTTTTGCCAAAAAAATAATGCCCAACTCAGGCTACTCAGGCAGCCCTAGCGGTAAAGAACCCTCCTGCCAATGCAGGAGACATAAGAGACTTGGGTTTGATCCCTGGATCAGGAAGCTCCTCTGGAGAAGGGCATGGTAACCCACTCCAATATTATTGCCTGGAGAATCTCATGGACAGAGGAGCCTGTCAGGCTACAGTCCACATGGTCGCAGAGTCAGACACGACTGAAGTGACTTAGCATGCATGCACAATACCCAGTTCAGAATAGGACACTTTCTACGACTTGAGTTCCTGAACAGAAATTCCAGCTTCGTCCTGGATGTACTAATATCTAAATCACATTTCTGGGCAAGGGCTCATCCTTAACAGTTCTGTGAAACACTGCAGGGATTAATGAAGCCAGACACAGCTGTTAAAGTTTCCTTCCTGGAGAAATTTACCTGAGATTCATAACTCTTTCCCTACTCTTCAAAACTGAACAAAACTATTAACAAAATGAAAATGAAAATCTGGTTCATTTATGTTTCAGGCTAAAAATTTTATTCAGTTTTTTTATACCTGCAATTTCTTCGTTAATATTTAATTTAGATTTGAGTAATGTACTCGGTTTTATTTGTGTGTGTTGCAGATATTTTTATCTGCTGAAATGCTTTGATTATTATTATATATTCTATTCTAGCATTTTGTAGGAATGTCACTTCCATTTTCTACTCATTTTATCTCCATCCTCCCAGACTAGCCCAGAGCAGTTGTATGTGGAGATAGCTGACTAGATTTTCAGGCTAATTTGGTTTCTTATTCTTAGTATACTCTTATGGCTCACAGCTATGGCCAGGTTGCAGTCAAACTGAACATGTGGAAGCTGGTGGAGTGCAGGATGGGCTGTACCAAGGAGACATGGGAGAATTCATGCTCTGCAGGTTCACAAAACTCACAAGAAAAAAAGAATTCTAACTATGTTGTGTACATCCTCAGTCATGTCTGACTCTTTGCAATCCCATGGACAGTGGCCCAGAAGGCTCTTCTGTCCATGGGGTTTCCCAAGCAAGAATACTGGAGTGGGTTGCCATTTCCTTCTCTAGGGGATCTTCCTGACCCAGGGATCGAACCCACGTCTTCCACATCCCCTGCATTAGTAAGTGGATTCTTTACCATTACACTAACCAGGAAGCCTAACAATGCATGGTAACAGATGTTAATTAAACAGTGTGGTGATCACATGCCAATAGTATATACAAAATATATTTCTTAATTTAAAAAAATAATTCAGGAAACCCAGTATCTTCAGAAAGCAGAGAGAAAGCAAAGAATCTACCCTCATATGATCTCAAACTCATCATCATATTAATCAGGTTGGGCCCTGAATAAATGACTTCTTCCCCCTCCCCCAGCCTGCCTCCATCTCCTGCTCACCCCCACTCCCACCTCAGCAAAAACATTTCCAGAAATGCTAGTACTCCCCTTCTGCCACCAGCTTATCAGGGGTTGAAAGTTGTGTGGCAGGAAAGTATCTTCATCTCTGTTCTAGCCTGTTCACAGATGATCTCATTTCATCTGCACAAAAGACCTGCAAAGCAGTTACTGTTAGTCTCATTTTACAGATTAGGTAGTTGAGGTTCATAAAGGTGAAAAAAATTATCCAGAATATTACAGCTACTAAGGTTATTAATAATGGTGCTCTCATGGGGTCATGTTCCACCTCCCTGGAAGTCTATGCTTTTTTTTTTCTTCTAATTGCACTAAATTACCATGAATCCTATTTTTTCTAAGAATATGTCCTTTATACAACAACGACAACAAAACGGAAGCAGTATCACATGCTTCAGGGGAAAACAAAAACAAACAAACAAGACACAGTGAAATCTCTCACCCCAGATCAGGAGGCTGCAAACTTTTTCTCTAAAGGGCTAGATGAATATTTTAGGCTTTGCTGAGTACGTGATCTCTGTGACACCTCTGAGACGCTGCCAAGGTGGGATGAAAGCAGCAGTAGACAAGAGGGAAACAAATGAAAGCACCTGAAAAACAAACACTTTTTACAAAGCTTTATTTACAAAAGCACGTGTGAATTTGAACCTCTCCTGGGGATCCATACACCCGGAAGAACTGGGTTGCCCAAGAAGACCTCTTTCCTCCCTGTCACCATGCTATGCGGCCATGCAAAAGCATGGGAGATCACCTTTTTAGGAGGGACAGGATATCTAATGTGATACATCTGATGAGAAGGGCCAACTCATCAGAAAAGTTCCTGATGCTGGGAAAGACTGAAAACCAAAGGAGAAGAGGGCATCAGAGGATGAGATGGTTGAATAGCATCACTGACTCAAGGGACATGAACTTGGGCAAACTCTGGGAGGTAGTGAGGGACAGGGTGGCCTGTTGCGCTGCAGTGCATGGGGTCACAGAGTCAGACGTGACTTAGCGACTCAACAACAACAGGATATCTGAAAGGTCTGACCTGTTTTGCACAAGTCAAGAGAAGCAAACAAGAATTTGCTTCTTCAGTTGTTCAGTATGTGCTCTTCATAGATGGCAAACATATTTTCCAAACTTAACGTGAATTTTTTGACAGTTTTTTGAGGAAAACAACTAAATCAAGAATGAGCATAATGTTTTCTAGTTGATTTCAGTAGTACCTTACCCTAATCAGAAATTATGTGCATAACTGCAGGTAGTCTGAAGGTAAACTGCAGGTAATACCTTCATAGTATTTTGTCCCTGTCTTTTAGATAACTTTATTTTCCCTTATTCTTATTCTATTTTCAATTAAGCTTAACAAGGAAGAATAATTTGGGAGAAAAATAAAAGTCATGAACTCTACTTTTTTATTTTCAATTTAGAAATTACATCTGTACAAAGTTTTCACCCAGAACAAATACATTTTAAAAATAATTAATACTGAGAAGAAAGACAGTGGAACAATAAGTAACTCATCGTGTGGCAGGTTGACATTTAAAAGATTTAAATTTAAAATTATATTTTTGAAAGGATATTATTTCTTTACTGTGTTAATTGAACTACTTCCAAGGAACAGCTCAAGGAAGAGTCAAATTAAGTTTATCAATGTTTTCTAAAATATCCATGAATGTTATTAACTCTCTTTTCTTGTAATAGGCACAACCACACTTATAACAGACATAAGCCAGCAATTATTCAATCTTGCTATCTCTTAACAGATCAACAATGAATTAGGGCTCTTCTGGTAGCTCAGTGATAAAGAATCTGCCTGCCAATGCAGGAGACCTGGGTTCGATTCCTGGGTTGGAAGATCCCTTCGAGAAGGAAATGGCAACCCACTCCAGCATTTTTGCCTGGGAAATCCCATGGACAGAGGAGCCTGGTGGGCTACATGGGGTCTCAAAGAGTCAGACACAACTGAGCGACTAAAGAACAGAAGAACAGAAATTCAGAAAATAAACAAGAATTACAAGTATACATTGATTTGATAACCCACAGCAGGAGACAATTACATAAAATCTATCTGGAGATGAACATCATTCTTTTCACAAAAACCACAGTTAAAATTCTTCCAAAATTATATAAGTTATACAAGAAGAATGGATGGCCATATTTTCCATTTTCCTAGAAAATTTTTAGTGTTTGATAGGCCAGCCAACGGAGATATTTCATGGAGGATTTTGGCAAGGGCCTAATTGAGTTTTTCTGGGGCTATCAGTTGACGGTTCTGGATTTTCCCAATCATCATCATAAACTTTTTAAACTGATTATTTTGTGATATTTTGTACACTTGCAAAGAAAATAATAAGCTCTCCATAGATATGTCTTCCAGTTTTACAAAGCATTTAAATTAACAAGCATATTTAGCTGTTAATCTACTAAAGAATTTCCTGTAGCTTTTATTACTTCGGTTCAGTTGCTCAGTCATGTCCAACTCTTTGTGACCTCATGAACCGCAGCATGCCAGGCCTCTCTGTCCATCACCAACTCCCGGAGTCCACCCAAACTCATGTCCATTGAGTCAGAGATGCCATCCAACCATCTCATACTCTGTCATCCCCTTCTCCTCCTGCCCTCAATCTTTCCCAGCATCAGTCTTTTCAAATGAGTCAGCTCTTCACATCAGGTGGCCAAAGTATTGGAGTTTCAGCTTCAACATCAGTCCTCCAATGAAACCCAGGACTGATCTCCTTTAGGATGGACTGGTTGGATCACTTTTATAGTAATGTTTAAAATTAATGAAATTGTTTACTTTTTAAAGAGTCAAAAGGGGAGCTAGAAATAAAAACCTCTTTGATTCCTTAGCATCCCAAAGTCATGAATTATTCCCAAATCATCAGTGTATCTGTTTAGCCTTACTAGTTAACACATTAATATGCTTTACAGAGTGACACAAGTTTGGCTAAATTAAACAAAATATGCTTTTCATGAAGAACTGGATACTATAAGAAAGTATAGAATAGTTATTTTATATTTACTGTTACTGCCCTTTTCATTTTTATAGTGGTGGTGGTTTAGACACTAAGTGTGTCCGACTCTTATGACCCCAAGGACTGTATAGCCAGCTAGTTTCCTCCGTCCATGTGATTTCCCAGGCAAGAATACTGGACTGGGTTGCCATTTCCCTCTCCACATTTTTATAGTAAGCCCTGTCAGTAAATAATATTAATTTAGGATTGGGTAAAGGAAGCTTCAAAAGCTCTGTTTTGTGAATGGACACAAATTGAACAAACACAGTCATAACATTCTCTTTCATTGGATAAGATTAGTAAGGAAGGAGGATTGATCGTTACACTAGTTATGTGAAAACAGTTAAACAGTTATATGAAAAAGTAAAAGTATTTCATAATGCTGAAACAAATGCAAAAAATAACTACTAGAAAGAAGCAGGTTAAATGATTCTGCTGCTGCTGCTAAGTCACTTCAGTCATGTCCGACTCTGTGCGACCCCATAGACGGCAGCTCACCAGGCTCAGAACGCTGGAGTGAGTTACCCTTTCCTTTTCCAATGCATGAAAGTGAAAAGTGAAAGTGAAGTCTCTCAGTCGTGTCCGACTCTTAGTGACCCCATGGACTGCAGCCTTCCAGGTTCCTCCGTCCATGGGATTTTCCAGACAAGAGTACTGGAGTGGGGTGCCATAAATGATTCTAGGAACTCCTATATGCTGATATTAGTTCATGATCCCACCATCCAGTGTGGGAAAAACCTTTTGTAGCTTTCACATGATTTATCACATCTAAAATTATAATTTAATTAGTCTACTTTTAGCATCCATCTACATTGGCTAGAATAAAATTCAAAAGGGTAGGCTCTCCACCTATTTTGTGCAATAATTATTCTAAACACCTAGGGAAGTTATTGGGAGAAGGCAATGGCACCCCCTCCAGTACTGTTGCCTGGAAAATCCCATGGATGGAGGAGCCTGGTAGGCCGCAGTCCATGGGGTTGCTAAGAGTCAGACACGACTGAGCGACTTCACTTTCACTTTCCACTTTCATGCATTGGAGAAGAAAATGGCAACCCACTCCAGTGTTCTTGCCTGGAGAATCCCATGGACGGAGAAGCCTGATAGGCTGCAATCCATGGGGGTCGCACAGAGTCGGACACGACTGAAGAGACGCAGCAGCAGCAGCAGCAGCAGCAGCAGCAGCAGGGCAGTTATTTGGCAAAGAATAGTAAGAACATTCAATAAGAATAAACTTTTCTTTCTGAATCATAGTAGTAAAAGGATAAAGTTTAATTCCTCTTTTAAGGAGGGTTTTGTAATCATGGTGATTTAATTCAAATTTGGATAGAAGAGGTGTATTTTGCTCTGATGAAAACAGTTTAATAAGAAGACAGAAGAATTTTAGAAATTAGATATTAACCAGGGTGGGACTATGGGAAGTATTATTCAATTATTTTAGCTGCTGCTTTATGTTCTTGTCCTCTAGGATAAGGTAATTTGATTGGCTCAACACTAAGATGATAGGGGTCTGAAACAGATTTCTCTATGGAGTAATAATTCACTTTTTGTAATCTGCACATAAAAGAATAGTTAATATATCTGTAAAACTAAATAACTTGAAAGAACAACAGAAAGTACAACATACTATTTCCTCATATCTTAATTTTCAGTTTTTTAAAAAAGGATCATAAAACCTGTTTGGCTACTTTTGTATTTGCTGACACTTGTTTCTCTCTTTTTAGTGATGAATAGAATTTTATGTGTTAAAGCTAACTATCTTCTAAAGCCTCTGGTATTTCCAAACTGAACATCTTCATTTTGTAGAAAAAGTAAACCAGAGAGGTTTCTTGAGTTATTTACTGTCATAGAGCTAATTAAAATACTAAATTTCTTTTAATCATAAATTATATCATCATATTGGAGAAGGCAATGGCAACCCACTCCAGTACTCTTGCCTGGAAAATCCCATGGACAGAGGAGCCTGGTAGGCTGCAGTCCATGGGGTCTCAAAGAGTCAGACATGACTGAGTGATTTCACTTTCACTTTTCACTTTCATGCATTGGAGAAGGCAATGGCAACCCACTCAGGTGTTCTTGCCTGGAGAATCCCAGGGATGGGGGAGCCTGGTGGGCTGCTGTCTATGGGGTCGCACAGAGTCAGACATGACTGAAGCGACTTAGCAGCAGCAGCAGCATATCATTATATATAACTCAAATGTTCAAAAATATATTATCATATATTCTATTGTAGTGTTTTAGTATGCAGCTTTGTTTAATTTTAGAATTCAATATTATTCTTTTCTGTTGTAGCAGGCAATTAAAAAAAAATTTTCCTGTTAAAAATGAAAAAAATCTCTGCTCCTTTTTGAGAATGAGGCCAATTATATTTTTTCATTTTCCTTAGAAGAAAATGTATACTTCCTGTTGTTGAGGTTGAATTACATAACTATTTATTTAATAATGACATACAAGAAGCTTTTAGGGCAAAAAGGAATAACCAACTGAGAAAAATTTTCTCTAGGCTATGATTAGATTTTTCTTATTCACATTTTGTATATAGGATATGTATGACAACAGCACAAAGAAATGAAGAGTGAAATATGAATCAAGATCTCTTTTTGATGTTTACTGGCTTATGTTTTTATTTTGTTTAGGACTTAATATTTTAAGAAGACTTAAAAAAAAAAAGTCTGCTATAATTCCCAGTTTTACCATTAATGACTGTTTAGTAAATAAAGACAATGACTAAAATTTTTCAAGTAAAAAAATTCACCAGTCTTGCTGCCTGAGTAATTTTTAATATCTTTTTCTTGGTTTAATTAAATTATTTGACATCAGACATTTAAAATATATTATGCTTTAAGAAGGGCTTCCCTGGTGGCTCAGATGGTAGAGAAACTATCTGTAATGTGGGAGACCTGGGTTTGATTCCTGGTTTGGGAAGATCCCCTGGAGGAGGGCATGGCAACCCACTCCAGTGTTCTTGCCTGGAGAATCCCCATGAACAGAGCACCTGGCGGGCTATAGTCCATGGGGTCACAAAAAGTCAGACACAACTGAATAACTAAGCACAGCACAGAGAAAAGTTTAGCAATTTTAAAACAGAAAGAATAATCTTATATTTTAAATGTAAGTTTATTTTCTCCTCTGCTATTCTGAGGTAGAATTATTTTCCATTAAATACATATTTTATCACAGAATGTATTTAGAATTTGAATAACTTAAAATGCATATGATGCAATTTACTTCTTCCTGTTTTTCTTATTACCATGAAATTGAAAATTTTACTTCATGAAAGGAGAGATACTTTATACGTTTTGTACAGTCTGCATTTCACAACTGCTCTCATAAATCGATCAAACATGAATTGCCTTTAAGTTATCTCCTGTTCTTAGCATGAATACTATAAATACATTAAAACAATGAATTCTCATATTAAATATGCAGACGGCTTGTAAGACCTTGATAGAAGACAATTTGGGGTTCCCTGATAGCTCAGTTGGTAAAGAATCCACCTGCAATGCAGGAGACCCTGGTTCAATCCCTGGGTTGGAAAGATCCCATGGAGAAGGGAAAGGCTACCGACTCCAGTATTCTGGCCTGGAGAATTCCATGGACTTATTGTCAACGTGGTCGTGAAGAGTCAGACACAACTGAGTGATTTCACTAGACTATTGATGGAAAGAGTTGCCTTTGTCTCAACTGATTAATATTCAGGCTAATCCTGCTTTGTATGTTTATACCAAGCTCCCTTGAGAACCTTGGTACCTTTCTGTGACCAGTGTTAGGGAAGTGCAGCTGCTTCTTATTGAAACAAAGTCAATTACAAAGTTTCATGGTATACAGCCTATGATTTTTAGAGTAAAAATATAATTTGTTAGTTTTAAATATTTTATGCTCAGGAGGCCTTAAAAATACTACAGGAAAGATTACAATTACTAGGAACTTCATTATTTGATACATATCTTTGGGAAAATAAACATTGATCCAAAGTTTCAAATAATAAAATAATCGGTTGGGAGAAAGTTTGTCACATCCTTTTGGGAAAGCCTGCTTATAAGCCTTTAGAGGATAGACCCTCATGATTTAAGCTTTTCATATTTTCTTGCCAACATACTTCGTATTACATGCTTTATTTGACAGTGCTTCAATTCCCCATTTTATATCCTGAATTGTTTCCTAAAAGACTGTTGTTGCTCTTGCTGCTTTTCCTCAAGAGCTTAGAGGAAAAGCTTAAACGCCCTAGTAACACATTTGGAATATGCAGGATAAGAACAGATTATATCATTGCTAACCTCTGTGCCCAATGTCTCTATACTGCTTGTTTTTTTTCTGTTCATACAGTAGTAAAATCTTTCCCCATGATTTCCTAACTAGTATAAGTTGATGCCCTTCAGTTTCAGTCTCCTGAAAAGTTATATCTACGAGGAAATCGACTCAGCTTTAAAGTTTGCAGGTTAGAAGGTTGAGGGTAATGGCAAAATTTAAAAAGCAACATGAATAACCAACTAATCCTCCAGGATCTAAAAAGCAAACCAATAAATCGCTAAGATTCAAATGAAACAATTTCATCTTCAGACAACCATTTAGAAACCTTCAAAACAGAGCCCCAAACTGCAATCAGCTTCTAGACCAGGTTGTGAACTTGTCAAAGCCCAGTTTCAGTGCATTCTCATTGCCAGTGCTTCACAGCCCCCTTTCCCCAGCCCACTGTTCACACACTAATCCCCAGTTGTCCAGAACTTTCCATGTGATATCCACCTCATTCTTTTTCTTTTTGGCCCAGTGCCATGAGCTAATGTTTCCAGAATTTATCACATCAGGATTTATCAGGTCCGTGTTTTGTTCTCTCAGGATCTTTTCATGATAAATTAGCAAGTCGTACTGGGAAATTCATCTACATTGAGCTGTAAAGGGAAAGCAATTTCATTATGTCCTATGGCTAGGAGATCAAATATTTGTAGTTTAAAGGGTATTATGAGATTCACAATACCTTAAACCAGTAGTCTTCAAATATTTATCTTTTAAAAATTAGCATCATCTAGTGATCAAACTGTGTTTTCAAATAAAATTTTCTATAAAATAGGTACAAGTGAAAACACTCCCATTCAAGTAGGGAATAGGACAGGGATACTGCATTTTCCCCTCCTCCCTTCTCTCTGAGTGGCCTCAGAGCATCTCTGAGGAATTTCTGCAGTTCCACAAACACAGCCTGCAAATGATCCCATTAATGCAGGGGGATAACTGCTTGTAAGAATGTCAGGCACATGTCTAGCACTTTGAAATCAGTGGTTTTTAACAGGGCTGATTCTGCTCACCATGGGGACTTTGAGAAATATCTGAACACAGTTGTCATAACTGGGAGAGGAAGGAAGCAGGTGCTACTGGCATCTAGTGGGCAGTGGACAGGATGTTGTTAAACATCCTACAATGTTCCAGCCTAAAATGTCACCACAGTACTGAGATTGAGAACGCCTGCTCATAGAGAGTAGGGCACCAGAAGCTGCTGGGAGTTGGGGGAGGAAACTGGGACTGTGGGGGAAGAGGGAAGACTCCAGTCCGTGGAATCAGAGACTTAACTAGACATCAACTTGGGCTTGCTCAGGGTTGGGGAAGGTAGAGAAGGCAGAAACTTTGCAAAATTGTGGGATTTAAAACTTGGTTACATTTTCAGGGTAACTTGCATTTGACAGCAGCTAGATCCAAACAAAAAGGCTTAGCACTTAGCTAGCAAAGATATTAAATAGAAATTTACTATGTGACTAATAACCACCATCAGTTGCCTCATGAACTCCAAAGTTGAGGGCTTCCTGCCTGTGGTGCGGGAGGAACTGGCTGCGTTTGGAGGTGACCCTGGTCCACTCAGTCGCCAGGGAGCAGAGCTGAGCCAGGTGCATGAACAGGGCTTCCTGGGGTCCAGCGCCCACCACCTGTCTTCCTCCGGTGTAATGTCTACTGCATCCGCTCCTGAGCCGTGAGGATGGGAGAAGCTTCTCTCAGGGGAAAATCCCATCCTCCTTCAACCGTCCTGCGGAGAAACCAGGTGCCTCTGTGTCCCACATCCTCACACCAAGGAAAAGCTTTCTCATCTAGACGCCTCCCGCTAGGGCCCATCCTGACCTCTGACCCGGTCACTACCCCGTGTCGTTCCTCAAAAAGAGATCACATAGAATACTTAAAAGATAAATAAAATATTTCATTACAAGTGTTAACCCGGTTAAGCGCTTTTGCTCGCTTCCCATCTCCTGAATAGGCTTCATTTAAAGGCCCCAGAGGCACCAAGTGACAGTTTTACGCGGGTCATCAGTTCGAAAGCTCTGGAGAGTCTAAGAGAAAACATACAGTAAGTCCCCCACCCCACCCCCGCCGTCATTATATAGAAAAGAGACAGAAAGGAAATCCTCCTCACCCGGGGGCCCCTTTTGTGTTGTTCTGCCAACGCAGCAGCCCTCCCGCTATATAGAGCGCGCGCCGGCCCCACCGCACTGAACTCCATCCCCGCGTCCAGCCATGGGGAAGGTGAGCCCCGCGCCGGCGGGAGGGGCCCGCAGCCCGGCTGGAGGCCAGGCCTCTGAGCCTCTCCTTCCCTTCCTTGCAGATCACCTTCTACGAGGACCGGGGCTTCCAGGGCCGCCACTATGAGTGCAGCAGCGACCACTCCAACCTGCAGCCTTACTTCAGCCGCTGCAACTCCATCCGCGTGGACAGCGGCTGCTGGATGCTCTACGAGCAGCCCAACTTCCAGGGCCCCCAGTACTTCCTGCGGCGCGGTGACTACCCCGACTACCAGCAGTGGATGGGCCTCAACGACTCCATCCGCTCCTGCCGCCTCATCCCCCACGTGAGTCCGGTGCCCCTGGGCCTGCCGTGGCCTCGCGTCAGCCGTGGTCAGGCTGTAGGACGGTGGCCTTCCTTTGCTGGTCCTAACCGGATGCTCTTTTCCTTTTTAATATCTCTTAATTGAGAATGCAATGCTCTTAACTGAGATTGCATTTTCCTTTGCTAATATAAACTCACCTCTACTGAGGAAAAGTGGCATGGTATCTGTTCAGAGTGTCAGAACACTCTGCCACAGGTGATGAACTCCTCACACTCAGCTGGTACTTAGGCTAGTCCCTGGGCTATTTCTCTCTTTCCTCACCTGTAAAATGGGGCTACTAGGGCGGCTAATTCATAGACCTGTGATGAAGTGGGAAGGAGATTGCCTGTCACCTGGCAAGCCACCCTTCCCCCTACAGATATTGACTACTTTGAACATCCAGGGTCTCTCAAGTCCTGCTTTTTGATTCAGCAAAACCACTAACCAGCAATGTGATTCCAGGAGCCCCTGCAAAGCCATTGCTATCCAAATAAAGCCCAAACAGCCTGGAATTCCACAGTTAGGGATGCTGTAATGTGACTGTGACCAAGTCCTGTGGAAAATGTACCGCTTTGAGTAAGTTTGAAAGCCCCTCAGAGGGTTTAATGCCTTGATAGGACCCAGACTAGCATTAGGAGCCTGGAAATCTCAGCTTCCACCTTCCAGTGCTGCCTCTTCTGATTACAGCCTGAAAGCTCTAATCATTAGTTTCTCATAAAAGAAGATAACATGGTGTGTTAGGCGGTTGTGAAGATCAGATTAGACAACGGACATGTGAACCCTTTGCAAACCATGGAAGATGCCTTATTAGCAGTTTTTATGCCTCAGAATGAATTGCTTATGAGAACCTTTGCTAAGGAGGGTTTGATGGTGGAAGAAGGAAAACTGAATACGTACATGCCAGGACGAAACAAGCAGATAAAAGCACAAGTGCTTAGAAGAGACAGACAGGATTCACCCAGGACTAACAGCCTCCCTTCCATTTTCCTAAAGGTCTATAATCTATCCATCTAGGCAGCCCTCCTTCATGATTTTTAGCTTCTATTTTTATTAATAACCTAAAATATATTTTGACAGATCACATGTTAGAGCTGAGAAATGAAACTTAACCGTTAACAATGGCTCTTGCTTTTCAGGACTTCAGAATAGCAGGACTCAAAGCAGAAAGGCAGGAATTAGATGTCTGGGCTTAATGGTCATCTTCTGTGCCTTACTTACACTGGGGAAAGCAATTCTCCTTCGTCTCTCCCCAGCCTCTTCTAATGCTACTGAGATCCAAAATAATGCCTTTTGCAAGAGATATATTTGCTTTTTTATTTTAACATCTAATTATTTTATATCCTCCGAGGGGACTCCAGACCACCAGAAATCTATCAAGGAAAGAACAAAAAATTATATATAAAAATTGTTTCTTAAGAGTGGTACTAAGTAGGTACTAAATGTGGTTCATGTAGGTTGTGGCCCTGGAAAACTCTAGGGAGAACCATGCATATCTTGATCTATGTGAATAGCACGCCCTTCAGTTCTGCAGTTTGCAGTCTACCCAGTTGCACACAGTGGCTCTGGTGTTGCCTGTCTTTTAAACTTGTCATCTCTGATGTAAAAAAGACTTTGTAAATGCCCATTCCCCCAGGGGTGTGAGTGATTAGTGGCTAAGGACTAGGTTCTCTGACTTCTCCCATGTGCCGATTGCTGAACCCACAGACTGGTTCCCACCGGCTGAGGATCTATGAGCGAGAGGACTATCGAGGCCAGATGGTGGAGATCACAGAGGACTGCTCCTCACTCCACGACCGCTTCCACTTCAGTGAGATCCATTCCTTCAATGTGCTGGAGGGCTGGTGGGTCCTCTACGAGATGACCAACTACCGGGGGCGGCAGTACCTGCTGCGGCCGGGGGATTACAGGCGCTACCACGACTGGGGGGCTACAAATGCCAGAGTGGGCTCCTTGAGGAGGGCCGTGGATTTCTATTGAAGTATTTTTACTCTACCCTTTTCTCCACATGAAAGTTAATAAAATATTTCCTGTGTGCTTGATGCAATAATGTGTCTCTCTCTTCCTTTCAAGCTCCTTGAAAGGGCTTAACAAAAATAAAGCTGGGAATAATGCAGATTTTCTTATAAGTATCAGCGAGAAAGGTGATGTGGAGTTGCAGTAAAGAGGACAGGCTCAGGACAGAATGCCTGGTGCCACAACCACTAAAGAGCTTTAGTTGATCAACAAGTTGCTTAACATTTGTGTGCCTCAGTTTCCTAATTTGCAAAACTTGGTGTAATGATACTCTTCATTTCTTAAGTTTGTGGGGGTGGATTAAATAAGTTCTTCTTTTAAAATCCTTGACACATTTCAGCTTTGCATATAGTAGTTTTTAGGAAACTGTTCTGCAAGCTTGCTGGTGAAACATCTGGTCATCTTCTTAGTACTCTTTCCTTAGTAGAACTCCCTTTTGGAGACCGCATTAAGTAAGACGGCTAAGTGCAATTGTATCAGAGGGAGACAGAGTTAGATAGAGATAGATGTGTCTAACACATCTTTGGTATGAATATATGTGATTACCAGAATAGTTTTATTAATATATGTGTATCCAGAGCACAAGGATAAGAACTAAGCGCTACCTAAGGAACAGCCCAACAGTCTCTTCCAAACCTTTTTCTACTTACGTGGGAGACAAAGCATTCAGATAGTGTGCACTGATAAAATTAAGCACAGAGGGACAGAAGTAAAGGCACAAGGTACATGATCAGGAAAATAACTTGCAACCATGCAAAGTTCTTGAATCTACTATTGGCTAGGCTGATATTGTCCCCATATTTGGATTACCTCTTGCTCATGAATCAACATTTGATAATAATCATAGCAATAGGGAAGAAACAGGGGGACTAATCATTTAATTGAATTCAAAATTTCTTTGCAGGAAAATAAAGTTTATCAAATGTAATCTAAGTAGGTATTCTATTATCTACTGAATTTTCTTCAGTTGAAAATACTAGACTTCTTCATTTCAGATGTTGACACATAATTGAGGAAAAAAAAAAAAACAAATTACTTCCCAGCTTAGGGGTTTGACTTAATTTTGAAAATGGCAACCTCTTATTGAAATAAGTTCTTGGTGAGTTTAGTGGGCATGATTACCAAAGAGCTACTGCAAATCATTTTTTACTTGAAAATATCTAGCAGTTAAGAAATAAGTTGTTCCCCAAATCCTAAATATAGTAGTCAAATTATGTAACAGTTTACTTTCCTAACACACATGCACATTATAAGATATTTGAAGAAGCTCTAAGGACATTCAGATCTGTGCTAATACAGTAGTCACTATCATGTGACTCTGTTTGGCTAGACTTCATTTGGCTAAGTCCAGATTTCAAAGACTTAGTAGGGACGTTAGAATGCAAAATATCTGAATATTTTTCCAATTAATTTAATGTTGAAATGATAATATTTTGGATATATTAGATTTAATAAAATCTGTTATTAAAGTTGATTTTACTTGTTTGATGTAACTGTTTCAGAAAAGTTACATTTATGCCTCTTACTATAATTCTGTTGATCAGACTTTCAGGCTAAAAAGATGAGTTGTAATTTGTTTTCAGATACAACTCAACCTGAAACTTGAGTTATATGAAAGCTTCACAGTTAGGAAATGGCAGAGAACATGGTTAAGCTTTACATAGTCATTGAATGTCCACTGCCTTATGAGGAGATACTCAATGAAATTATAATATCCACCTATCACTGATGCAGGGAGTGGGGGAGTGGGCCCTCATCTTGTCTTATCATAGGTTTGTTCCATTAACAACATTGAATTGAAGTTTCAGCAACAAATGAGAATGATCCTACCTTCTACAGATAAAAGTCCCCTCTTTCCTAAGCTAATTTTCCTTCCTTTCCCGCTCCCTGTCCAGGATGGCCCTTCAATTATAGCATTTTCATTCTGGAAGCTGCCATGTTTGCCTCCCTGAAGTTTTTCAAACACTGTTGACAATGTTATAGATTTTATAAAGAGCTTGAAAAATAACTGGCTAAAAATAATCATCTTTGACACTTTAACTACTCTGGCCAAATCAATACATTGTGGAGCAAGATCACATGCTACTATTTAGGAGAACAACCAGTTTTTTAAGAGTTATAATGATGAGAAAAAGACAGCCAACTGCTAAAGAGATTTTTAAAAATGGTAAGTACATGGAAAATGAGAAAGAATAGTTGAACATTCTAGAAGCTACATCATCCAGTACTGGAATATCAAGAGGAATTAGAGCTGAATAGAGGTGGTACAAGGCTGTGGTACATGAGATTGGTTTGATTAGTTTTCTGTGACTGTGGTTTTCATTCTGTCTGCCATCTGATGGAGAAGGATAAGAGCTTATGGAAGCTTCCTGATGGGAGAGACTGACTGTGGGGAAAACTGGGTCTTGTTCTGATGGGTGGGGCCATGCTCAGTAAACCTTTAACCCAATTTTCTGTTGGTGGGCGGGACTGTGTTCCCTCCCTGTTGTTTGACCTGAGACCTGGGCAGAAGCATGCCTCCCCTGATTCAGTGGCATTCTTTGGAAGATACCATGGTTGCATTCATAATACCTATGGTCTTTGTGTGCATGGCCTCCTCTGACCATCAGAATAATTATCTGAATAATACTATTTGGAACCAGAGTCTCCATTTTAGGAAATAAAGTTAACTTTTGTTAAAAATGACTAAGAGCCATATTCCCTAGGGACATCTGCTAGCCTCCTGGCAAGGTAAGAAAGTGCAGATAATCTGTTGCTTTCTCTTCTCATTATTTCATGAGGTGTTCTTTGAATTGGAGTTCTAAGGAAACTTTGGTTTCTTGAAACTATTCCATCTCCAGAAGCTGAAAAGGCATTAGCGCTTGAATTTGGAAGACAGTATCAGTTCGTCTTGGAATTGTTGGGCCATGCTGGATAAATGAAGGCATAAGATTCCACAGCAGAGGTGATGTCTCCTTCTTCACGTACTTCCCCTGTACTTTGGCTGGTTTGGACACTTTGTTTTTGGTTTTCTTTCTTTCCCCAAAGAAAACCAAAAACAACCTTGACCATGAGGTCCCAGACTCTCATAGAGTTGGATACAACTGAGTGACTGAACTGAATTGAATTGAAGAGGTGGTACAATTCTGTTTTTTAAAAGGTTATATATTGTGCATAGAATTCAGATTGCAAATGTTCAGGAAGAGGACACCAGTTCTCATTCATACACAGGAGTTTTTTTTTTTTTTTTTCCATCTATTTGTTTACTCTACTTTTTCAATCATTGGAAAACATCAGATAAGATGGAATTTAATTTATTAATTCCTGAAATTTAAAGGATGCATATATGGTCCTGGAGGAAGGGTAATAAAACAAGAGGGACCCTAGGTGTTTCCCTCCTTATTAATGGTCCTGATGAGAGGGTAACAGGCAGGAAGGCTAGAGGTCTTCAAATGGAGGAAATAGGCTGCAAGTGTCAGACCTTTTTTATCTCTCTCATAAGCAGCAGGAGGAAACAAACTACAAGTGTCGGATTATTTCCCCTTCTCTATACAAATTTAAAAGGAGATTTCTCTTAAAATTCTGTGTTGCTATGACGACATCTGGTACCACCTGAACTTAACTTTTCTCAAATCTTGAACTAACCAATGCATTTTTCTTATGGAAATGTTTTTCTTAAGCTATGTTATTGAACTATGTATTTGCCCCAGACTCTTTCTTCAAGTCCTTCGCCCAAGACTCAGAACCTATGTTTTACTCATGCAAATATTCTCTTAAGCTACATTTCCTTTCTCTAATTAGCAGCCTACTAGTAGCTTATACAACTTCCTCCTAAAGACTAGCAGGGGAGCATTCTTTTCTGCCCCCTTCTGATATCTACGTCAGAAACTTTCTCTAACTCTTTTATACTTTACTAAAACTTTATTACACAAACGCTCTGAGCGATCAAGCCTCATCACTGGTCCCAGATTGAATCCCTTTCCTCTGGAGGCCAAGAATCCTGGCATCTTTCACGGCTCAGCAACAACCTTTCACTGACACATCCACAGGCTTTTTCTAGGTACAAAGAATAAATTCTTCCTCCAAATATGTGTGTGCTTAGAAATGGGATAACAATTTTGCATTTTACTTATGTTGTTGCTGCTGTTCATTTGCTAAGTCATGTCTGACTCTTTGCAATTCCACAGACTGTAGCATGCTAGGCTTCTCTGTCCATTGTCTCCCAGAGTTTGCTCAAATTCATGTCCATTGAGTTGGTGATGCTATCTAACCATCTCATCCTCTGCCACAACCTTTTTCCTTTGCCTTTAATCTTTCCCAGCATCAGGGTCTTTTCCAGTGAGTCAGCTCTTCCCAACAGGTGGCCAGAGTATTGGAGGATCAGCTTCAGCATCAATCCTTTCAATGAATGTTCAGGGTTGATTTCCTTTAGGATGGATTGTTTGGATACCCTTGTTGTCCAAGGGACTCTCAAGAGTCTTCTGTAGGACCACAATTCAAAAGCATCAATTCTTTGGCACATAGTCTTCTTTATGGTCCAACACTCACATCAGGACATGACTACTGGAAAAACCATAGCTTTGACTATGTTTGTTGGCAAAGTGATGTCTCTGCTTTTTAATATGCTGTCTAGGACTTCCCCTTGTGGCTCAGATGGTAAAGCCTCTGTCTACAATGCAGAAGACCCGGGTTCGATCCCTGGGTCGGGAGGGTCCTCTGGAGAAGGAAATGGCAATCTGCTCCAGTACTCTTGCCTGGAAAATCCCATGGATGGAAGAGCGTGGCAGGCTACAGTCCATGGGGTCGCAAAGAGTCAGACACGACTGAGAGACTTCACTAGGTTTGTAATGTGTGACTTCCCTGGTGGTCAGATGGTAAAGCATTTGCCTACAATGCGGGAGACCCAGGTTTGATCCCTGGGTTGGGAAGATCCTCTGGAGAAGGAAATGGCAACCCACTCCAGTACTCTTGCCTGGAAAAATGGAGGAGCATGGATGGAGGAGCATGGTAGGCTACAGTCCATGGGGTTGCAAAGAGTTGGACACAACTGAGCAACTGAACTGAACTGAACTGGGACTGGCCTGTTGCCTCTGGGTGTGTCATTTAGCTTGCAGATTGAAGATCAAGGTTTAGTTGAATTTGACTAGTCATTTTGGGCCCATTTGATTTTAATCAGTTTATGTTATGCCTTTGGGCTATGTCATTCTTTCAAAAGTTGTGCCCTTCCCCCTACCCTCCTGTTGCTCTTTTCCTGAGCCCCGTCTGGGCCCACAATGTTGCCTCTACAATCTTCTAGGGGACAACCAGAAAATAGCTGGTTCTTGGGAGGGAAATACTGTATAATATCCAATCCCCCTAGATATTCAGGCCTTCATCTTCCACGATTCCTGCAACTTGTGCAACAACAGCACTTCTCAGTGAACCCGCTAGGGCAGATGACAGGCACACAATGCCTGCTAGAAGTCCATCTATTGCTGGCATCCTTTCAAGGGCAATTGGGCTTCCAGGGATAATGTTTGCCACTTTGGGAGTTAGCCCTGCAGGCCATTTGGGCCCAAACCCTTGCTACCCTTCTCCTAAAGTTACAAACATACCCCTGGATTAAGTCTCTACTCTACTTTTATGGAACATCTGGTCTGTTGCCTTTCCTCAATTTGTTCTTAAGAACTCTGCCCCCTTATAGGCAACATTGCTCCTCCTCACTTATTATTAAAATACTCTTAATGCCCCTAACAGGGCCAGATAACCCACTCTTTTGTCATTACTTCTGTTATTATCTAGGGCATGACAATAGAGTGGATCTATGACAATGAAATGTTTACCATTGGAGACATCCTAAGCTGTTCTTATGAAAGACCAGGGGAGGAAATCAGTGACTTACATTCCCTCAGAGCAATAAGAGGATAAGTCTTATGTCTATTTCCAGGTTCCCAGTCTCAGGGCATAGACTTGAATTACTTTAAATCATGATATCTATTCCCATCTGCAGTGGACAAACCAGCAATAAGTTAAGATTACAACCCCTTATTCCTACCCAGTACACTGGGGACACCCAACTCCAGCCTGGGGATCCCAGGAAGTCAACCTGCCTTGACCTACCCAGGGATCTGGTCCTCGGAAGGTTGTCACACCTCAATCTGTTCAGCGATCCACCAGTCCAGGGGTCCCAGGAGGTCCACATGCCTCGACTTGTCCAGGGACCCAATTCTCAGGAGGCCAATCTGCCTCAACCTGCCCAGGGATTCGATCTCCAGGAGGCTGTCATGCTGCAGCCTGCCTGGGGACCTGCACCCTGACCCAGGGACTCCTGGATCTCAGATTGCAAGAGTACTGGCTCGGATAAGCTTCAGAAAGACTCACCCCTAAGGAAGTCCACCCACGGAATTAGAAAGAAGCCCATTAGTTGTGGGACTGCACCCGGTCTCAGCAATAACTCAGGAGTCCAATGGAAAGTCTGAAAGAGGCACTCCAAAAGTTAACCAATCTGGACTTACACTCTTAGGAGGGACAGGTGATTTTAAAGGACAAATTCCTGTCCCAATGTGCATCAGACATCAGGATAAAGTTACAACAGCTATAGCAGCAGGATCCTGATGCCTCTTTTGATAAAATGGTCCAGACAGCCACCAATATCTTTTATAATAGAGAACAGAAGATGGAAGCCAAGGCCCAGGAAAGGGAGAAAAGGAAAGAGACAAGGCATGCCCAGATGCTGGGTGTCCTCCAGGGAAGCCCTATGGCAAACCCCGAGTCCTTAAAAGACAAGGCACAAGGCAAATGCTTAATCTGTAGACAGGTGGGACATTAGCCCAAAAAGGGTCCAAACTGTGACAAGTCTCCTAAAATGGCTTGCTACAAATGCCATCAATCGGGACATTGGACAGCACTCTACCCTCAGTACCCAAGAGCCTCAAGGTCAAGCACCAAGCCCTCCCTCAGGGTGGTTCAACAGGACTGAAGCAACCTGTTCCAGCCAGCCTGCCTGTCACAGATAACCATCACAGGGGTGGAGCCAAGGGTGCAACTGGATATGGCAGGTAGGTCCAAGAATTTCTCGGTTGACACAGGGGCTACCTACTCTGTCCTGAACTCCTACTCTGGAGCCTTCTCCTCCCAAACCTGTACTATTTTGGGTGCTACAGGAAAGCAATTACAAAAATATTCACCCAAGCACTTCTTTGTTGCTGGAATGGACAAATATTTTCCCACCGGTTTTTGGTCATCCCTGAGTGTCCTACTCCCGTTTGGGAAGAGATCTTTCCCTACCTTCAAAATCTTACAGCTATTCCACTCCTGATAGAAGACACTTTAAAACTCTCTCAGGGCTAACTATTTTCATCAGCGAACAAGTGAAACAACTCCTGATTGGGAGAGGCCACTTATGGATGTCTGATGAAAGGATCCTCAGATATCAAGTAGTGCTGATGGAAAATCCAGGCCTGACTATATCCCCTTGTGAGGTTTTTAACCCAGCTACCCTCCTGCCTACTCCTGAGGGCTCTCTCCCCTTTCACTCTTGCCTAGAAACCTTAGACCACTGGACAAAACCCCAAGAGGGATTGTCAGAAGATCCTCTGACCAATCCTGAGGAAATCTGGTACACTGATGGAAGCAGCTTTGCTTTGGATGGAAAAAGAGCTGGATATCCAATGTTGAGACAGACCATGGAGGCTAAACCTTTGCCACCAGGTACTTCAGTCCAATTAGCTGAGCTCATAGCCCTGATTTAGCTTTAGAGCTGGGAAAAGGAAAAAGAGTAGCCATTTACACTGACTCCAAGTATGCCTTTCTGTGATACATACACATGCTGCTATTTAGAAAGAAAGAGGCCACTTGACCATCTGAGGGTCCCCAATCAAATATGGTGATAAAATTCTAGGCTCTTGGAGGCAGTCCATCTGCCCACTGAAGTTTCAGTCTTCCATTGTAAAGGACACCAAAAAGGGAGCACAGAAGAGGTACAAGGAAACAAAGCAGCCAATCAGGCAGCTAAGAGAGCAGCATTACAGAACAATGACCTAATAGGGTTGGCCACCCTAGTTCCACAGACTAATTTGCCAGAAACTCCTTCATATTCTGAAGGTGAGACTCCTAAGATAAGAGTGAGGGCTTTTAAGAAGATCATATGGGGTGGTTCCAAAAAGAGGGACTCCTTTTTCTTCCTGGGAATCTCCAATGGAAGTTGGTTAACTCCTTATATGCCATCACTCATTTAGGGGAGAAGGCCCTCCAAAGATTACTAGAAGGGTCCGTCAGAGGAACAGGCCTCGGAACAACTATAAGGCAAGTGGTCTCCTCTTGTCCCACTTGCTAATTAAACAACCCCCATGGAACTCGAAGTCGCCAGGTGGCCCAGTCCATCCAATGGCGTGGGACCCACCCAGGAGAAGACTGGCAGATGGACTTCACCCACATGCCAGTTTCTCCAGTGTATAAATACCTACTAGTCATGATAGATACATTCACCGGATGGATTGAAGCCTTTCCCACTCAGACAGAGAAGGCTGAAGAGGTGGTAAAAGAACTGCCCCATGAGATTATTCCAATATTTGGTCTGCCCAGGTCATTACAAAGTGACAATGGGACATCATTTACTTCTAAGGTTACCCAAGGGGTCTCTAAAGCACTGAGCATTACTTATTATCTCTGATGTGCCTGGAGGCCTCATCTTCAGGAAAAGTAGAAAGAGCCAACCAATTCTTATAATCAGCGATAAAAAAGATAACCCAGCAGATCTCCCTGGGATGGAAGGCGGCTTTACCAATAGCTCTCCTCCACACCTATACTGCCCATAAGGAACAGGTT
The DNA here is from genome assembly GCF_032452875.1 of Bos javanicus. Taxonomy (NCBI): domain Eukaryota; kingdom Metazoa; phylum Chordata; class Mammalia; order Artiodactyla; family Bovidae; genus Bos; species Bos javanicus. Next base: position 97,179,121 of record NC_083869.1, read on the forward strand.
GGTCTTAGTCCTTATGAGATGATATATGGGAAATCTTTTGTTTATGTCAATGACCCCTTCCTAGATCCAGAGGCTCAGACCCTCTGGTCTTATATCATGGCCACTGGGCAATTCCAACAAGACATATCTTGTGGGATGTCAACCAGGACCCAAAATATTCTAAAGAGCCACCACTATATGCTCCAGGGACTCAAGTCCTAATTAAAGTCTGGAAAGATGGGTCCCCAAAGGCTCAACTCCAGCCCACATAGAAGGGCCCTTACCCTGTAATATTTTCTACCCCCACAATCAGTCAAGGTACTAGGACACAACTCCTGGATTCACTACTCTTGAGTCAAGCCATGGAAGAAAACAGAAGAAGACACTCAATACACCTGTGAGCCCCTAGGAGATCTCAGATACCTATTCAGAACTACAAATGAGTGCCATTCTAATGAACACCCCCAAAATTAGGTTTCTGGGGATAAGATTTCTCAGGACAGCTCTAAAGAGCCAACACAACTTGGCAGGGGTTGTACTCCAAGATAGACAGGAAATAGATCTCCTGATCCCTTAGCAAGGAGGGACTTGAGCCATCTTGAATGAGACATGTTGTTTCTGGGTAAATACCTCCAGTTAAGTTTAAAAAAAGTCTCACAGTCCTCAAGAAAAACATTCTAGATCCTACAGGACCTCAAAGAACAAGCTTGAGCATTCTTAGGGTGGCTACAATCTTTCCTTGGGGGATCCTTCTCCTGAAAATGGGGAATTTGGAGTTGACTAATGCCCCTACTAATCCTTGTTATCACCATATTGATGCTGCTTATGATTGCTCCATGTATTATCAATTGTCTAACCCATTTTGTCTCTGCCCAGGTCAACAGGCTACAACATGCAGTGCCAGTTTAACAAGGATATATAAAATTACCGCTGACCATGGAAAATATCACTCACCTTTAGATAGACACGACTGAAAGGACTCTGAGCCTTAAAACTAGCAAGAGGGGGAGGTCCAATGCCCCTCACTGTCCCAGTTCAACTGGAAGTAGCCAGAGAGACCTTGACACCCCTATTCCCAAAGAATTGGGCCTCCGAGGCGGGAATGTTATGTAGTTAAAATAGGAAAAAGGAGTCCAAAATGGTGGTGGCTAAAAGACAAAGAAAGGAAAAGTCTACGAAAATAGAACAAAGGAAGGTCCAAGGACCGGAATGAGGACCTCAGGTAAAACCAACAGCCCTCCTGGCTAGCCTAATTTACATAGGGCAGGCTCAGGGGGAGGAGAAAAAACATATAAAAGGAGGAACCAAAATTGAACCGGGGGGTCTTTTGGGTCGACCCGCCCTCACTCCTTGAGGATGTATTTTCCTTTGCTTTCTAAATAAAACTGAGCTGAAACATGGAGCTATAACATTGATCTATCCATTGCTTCAAAGTTTTGCTGTGGCAATACAGAACCAAGGAAATTACAAGCTCCCCTGACAAAATATCCCCTTGATAGCTCCAATTTTCTTGAAGAGATTTTCAGTTTGTCCATTCTATTATTTTCTTCTATTTCTTTGCATTGTTCACTTAAGAAGACTTCCTTGTCTCTGCTTGCTATTCTCTGGAACTTTGCATTCAGTTGGGCATATCTTTCCCTTTCCTTCTTGTCTTCCACTTCTCTTCTTTTCTCAGCTATTTGTAAAGCCTCCTCAGACAACCACTTTGCCTTCTTGCATTTCTTTTATTTGGGAAGGTTTTGGTCACTGCCTAGTGTACAATGTTAAGAACCCCTTCCATAGTTCTTTAGGCAGAGTACCAGATCTAATCCCTTGAATCTATTTGTCACCTCCTCTGTATCATCATAAGGGATTTGAATTATAATCATCTCAGTTATAGATGAATTCAAAGGGAGAGATTTTCCCTTCAAGATGCAAGCCTTGATATTTTGCAGAAACACATGAAAATATTTGTGAAATAGCTGGATGAGAGTAACATTTTATGGAATTTCAAAACTAAAACCTAGAGAATTTGGATAACGAATGAAATATTTATTAACATGTGCAACAGAAAACCTGAAAATGCTGTTCTTTGTGAACAGAATGCTTGTAGATCAAAGGCAAAGAAAAAGACATACCAAAAAGGGACACTTTTTTTGTTTGTTTCAAATCATATGCTACCTTTCAAAACTCAGTTCAAGTACTTTTTTTGTTGTTTTTAACAAGATGAAGCCAACAGAAAGTTTCCAGGATGTTTGTTCTGACATGCAGTTTTTTTTTGACTCTGCCACATTTGTAGCCATAGAGAAAGATACTGTCAGGCTGACTTATTGAAGGAGTTCTCCACAGTCAAGCAAAATATAATTTTGATAAAAGACTAAATAATGAAGTGATAAATTGTTTATGGCACTTGGAAGGTAAAGAGTTACTTTTGCAAGAATTATATGTATTGTTGGCTTTATGAAAAATCTTTGCCCTAGACAGCAGAGGAGCTGTGTGTCATATTTAATAATTAAAAGGAAAAAGAAACACTGAAAGATTTAATAATCACTCAACTTGACAAGTAGTGTGCATTTCACACAAGAGAGTAGTGATACACATGTACGGATTATGTGCACTCATATGTTTATGTCAGATGTTAGCCAAATCAATTATAACATCAAATTAGAGAGGGGAAGGGGAGTGTGCAGAAAGAGTAGATTCGTCAGTAAGGTTCAAAGTTTACTTACTATTTTAAAATTTATATATCAACTTTGTGAAAAATGACAACAGTGAAGTATTTTCAAAACTATATTTTCAGAAACTCTCAGGCTACAGGCAACGTTGTCCTCAGAACAGCCATTAGTGAAGGAAAGGATATCACACATCCTCAATTAATGTGAAAAGCCATGCTGTGGAACTCCATCTTTGGCAGTACAGTGGCTAGGACTCTGAGCTTCCAGTGTAGGGGGCCTAGGTTTGGTCCCTGGTCAGGAAACTAGATCCCATGTGCTGCGGCTAAGAGTTCATAGGCAGCAGTGAAGATCAAAGATCCCAAGTGCCCCAACTAAGAATGACCTGGCACAGCCAAATAAATAAATAATTTAAAAAAACAAAAAAAAAAGAAAGGAAAACTATGCCTTTCTCATGCCCTTTTTCTTTAATTGGGTGCATATTCTTTGTATTTGTTAAAACTGGTATTCCCAATTACTAACAGTCCATGGGGTCGCTAAGAGTCGGACATGACTGAGCAACTTCACTTTCACTTTTCACTTTCATGCTTTGGAGAAGGAAATGGCAACCCACTCCAGTGCTCTTGCCTGGAGAATCCCAGGGACGGGGGAGCCTGGTGGGCTGCCGTCTATGAGGTCGCACAGAGTCGAACATGACTGAAGCAACTTAGCAGCATCAGCAGTTCCTATAAGAATACTTCCCTGTTAGTCTGCTTCTACATGCACACACCTGTAGCTTTGGCCATATCATCAAATCTTTCAAAGTCGATTTATTTATTTATTTACTTTGTCAGTTATATGGAGTGAGATATTTTATTAATTGATAATCACCTTGCACAGTGCCAAGACTGGGTGTTCAGTAACTATGCATGTCTTTTCCTTTCCTCATAGAAACTGTTTGCTCTGTCTACCTAGTGATTCATGATGGGATAGTGCTATTTTGAAGGCATTGGGAAAATCATGGATTTCAGAACCTCCCACTTACTCATCAGTCATATGAGGATATTGAGAAAAGTGAGACAAAACATCTAGATGAGCTGCTAGCATGTAATATCATAAATGCTAGTTTGATTTTCTTTCTTTTCTTAATTTAAAAGGACTGTTTTTGAGATAATAATTGACTACATTAGATTTAAGAAATATAACAATCTAATCTTTCCATTATTGGATTGGTTTTACCTAAATGAGTAAATGCAATTTGTTGTTGCTTAGTTTCTAAGTCATGTGCGACTCTTCTGTGACCCCATAGACTAGAGCCTGCCAGGCTCCGCTGTACTAGAGTAGGTTGCCATTTCCTACTCCAGGGGATCTTCCCAACCCAGGAATTGAACCTGTGTCTCCTGAGATTCTTGCATTGGCAGAAGGATTCTTTATCACTGAGCCACCAGGGAAGCCCCATAACAAAATTTACTTGTCAATAAATAACAACTTAATTTTGTCATCTCTAACTAACAAAATAATTTTTTAAAGTGACTTAGAAAATCTTGGTTCTCTGAATTCCACTTTGTCTCTATTACATATTGAAAGATTACGGCCAGTGTCTTCCTATTTTAACTCCGTGAGTAAATTATTTCAGCCTATAAAGTATTCTCAAAATGCAATCAGGGTTTATCACCCATTTATAAAGCTTCACTTGTCCTGGACCTGGTCTTCCTTTCTTAGAAAGGAAGCTGATCAATGGAAAAAGGGAGGGAGCCAGGAAGCGGATGTTGACATCTGAACTGAAATCTGCTCTAATCTGAGAAATGAACTTCTGGGTGTTTTGTCTTCTTTGCTGCAAATGCTGTTTGCAATTGCCAGTCAATGCACTGTGATGCACAAAAGCTAGTGCGAAATGGAAATTTCTCTTTTAGGAAGCAGGAAATAAGTTCTGAATAAAAGAATACTCATTCGGTGAAAGGAGATGGTTAGTCTCTCTGGGCATCAGAGTTGACTGGATGCAGAGAAACTGGAAATTTATTCAGAAGTTTCTGAAACTGTAAACAACAACAAAAAATCACTGAATATCATCAAAATTCTCAAATTCTGTCCAATATGGAAACCAGATGAGTAGTTGCTTTGAACAGTTTTTGAAATTGAAGTCTGATGGTTTCTAAAGTGGTACTCCTGAGAGACCATATTTTATTCAGGCAGGTTTTATACATATTGTCATCCAAGTGTTAAAAGAAGAAACATCATTGTCACAGGAATAATTTGTCTCTGTATTCCTCATCAACTGCTGTCTCTTCCTTTCTGAGTGTGGGTGTGTCCTGACCATTGATGGCTAAATATCCTGTATCTATTATCTCTTTTCTTCTTACAAAATACAAATCCTGTTCAAGTCTTCAACCTTCTGTATGTGCTCTATGACTCCCAGGAAAGGTGATCCCATCTCCAGCTCAAAAGTGATTACTAATCCTGGACCAGTTGTGAGAATCCTACCTGCCTGTCCAATAATAGATTTCAGCTTTCAACCAGACAGATCACGTCACTCCCCTGAAGACTGATAGGAGATGAAAGTTGACATATGACCCAAATTGGCCCAAACATACTAAATAAATGTTGAGTAAATGTAACTTTATTTTTGGAATAAAAGTTTTTTCTTTGTCCTTCTGGGTCATTCAAGTTGCTATTTTTGCTACCTTCAAACTTCATGGGTAGGATAATAGTACTTGAAAAGTCCAGAAACGATCCCATCTTAAGAAAGCCAATTCATGGAGACAGGCAGAGCCAAGGAAACCACAGAGAAGCAGGAGTCCTATTTTAATTATTCTTGGAGACTCCTTTCTCAGAACTTCCTACTATTCTACATACTAAATATTGTTTAAGCTAATTAGAGAGGGAACTTCTATTACATGGTGTCCAAGGCATTGTATCTGAGAAAGGGAAAAACTGATTCTATCTTAAGCTCCTGAGAAGGCCCTCCTGAGTTGAATTACATTTTTACAAATTACATTTTACAATTACATTTTTAAAATCCCAGACTCTGGATAGATTATGTTCGACCCATGATGGTCAAAGATCTTCAGATCCTCAAACTCAAAATTTGGGGAAACTGAACTTTCTTTCAATTCCTCACTGGATAAGAATGAACCAAGATAATGAACCAGGCTCTGGTGTGTACAGTAAACCAATGATTCCCCACCTTTTTTAATGCCATTTTAGTTCAGATTTTCTGTTCCTTGCAACTGAAAGCATCTTACATGAAAGTTAAGCCTCTAAAACATATTAGTTTTGGTATATGTCTCACTGAGTTTTAACTTTTTGAGTCTGTGATTGACAGTCTAATGACATCAGTCAGTTTTCAAAAAGTCTGAAGGATTTGAAAGGGCCAGAAGCCCATTCTTTAAAAATAAATAAATAAATCTTCAATCAGGAAATTAAACCAATGTGAAGAAATGGATGACATATCTTTACCCTTTCAAAACTTACAGCCAATGGAGAACCTCTCCTGAGTTCCTTGCTTTACTCCATTCCAGTAGAGACTGTAGCAGATTGGTTTCCGTGAGTCCCTGTGTTTTCCAAGCAGCCACAAAAAATTGAGAGAAAGTAAGAGATCATCTGATAATAATGGCTGTGCTGTGTCTTCACTTGTCTCAGGCCAAGCACAGTCCATACTCCACAGTAGAAAAATGGCAAAAGTTCATACCTGCAAAACTTTTATTTGTATAATAACATGCATCATATTTTTTAAAAATAGTTAAGCACTGATATTAATGCTGGAGTTTTCAAATAGTCCTGCTGGGAGATTATTTACATTTTTATTGTTCAGAAGTATTTCTGGTTTTTTTGAAACTCTGCTATAACATTTGGCATATTCTTTTGATAATTGTCCATGATAACAGATTTTGTATTCAATGTAGAAAATGACATTCATCAACACCAATGACTGAGAGGGACAAATTAGGTGAGTGATTAAATTGGGCAATATAGTTTTTGATCCAAAAAAAAGTGATGTTAATTAAAAGAAAAACCTATATGTTCAAAAAAATGTAAAATATTTCCCCTCCAATTTGAATGGACCAAATCTTCAGAAAAATTCTTAAAAGTTTAATAAATCAACAGAAATTCTTCTGGAAGAATACTAGACCTCTAGGAGAAATGCATTCGTATGTTTATGAAAAGGGCTTCCCAGGTGGTGCTAGTGGTAAAGAACCTGCCTGCCAATGCAGCAAACATATAAGAGAGGCAGGGTTAGTCCCTGGGTCAGGAAGATCCTCTGGAGGAGGGCACAGCAAACCACTCCAGTATCCTTGCCTGAAGAATTCCATGGACAGAAGAGCCCGGTAGGTTACAGTGCATGGGGTAAGAGTCTGTTACAACTGGAGCCTCTTGGCATGAACACATGCATGGTTATGAAAGTTCTTTCCTCTTTAAGAATATTCTTTAAAAATGAAAATATTCCTGAGTGGGAGTGTTGGAGGATAAACTAATGATCAAAAATAATTTGGTGAGGAAAGTGGGAACTGGAAGAGATAGTATTAAGTATATGATTGTTGAAAGGAAAGGAGAGATATCTACCTGAAAAAATTCTCTATCCACTCTGAAATCTTGCCTAGGTCTTACCTATAGGGCAGGAAGAGAATAGCTACTATGTGTGACCTCCACATAATGAAAATCTATTGCAGATAATGGGAACAGGTGCAACCATGGGTCATCATAAATGATTGAATTTACTATATCTCACTTTCATCAATTCAAATCACCCTCTACTCTTGTCCTCACATTCAGAAAGACTTTATGGCTTCCTTTTTGTTGGTGAAGACACATTATGAACTTTATGATTTAACACACCACAGGGAGCTTTAGGCTTCATTCTCAAGGACACTGCTCATTTTCTATGGCATAAAGGGAACAAAAAGTTACTTTTTTCTTTAAAAGATAAAGAATTTTAAGTACATTTGACACATCTCCCAGCATTTTATATCAAAGATTTGCCATGTCTGTTTCTGAAAGGGATTAGGATGACTTAGATATGAAAACATACCAGAAAGAGGCATTTAAGCCTAAAACAAACCAGATCCCATTTCAAATAAACAACATGAACTTTAGGTGAATAGATCTAAAGCATTTTTGGGCAGTGAAGCAATTGTCTCCAGGCTCTGAGGCGTCTACCACAAATACAGAGAATACAATGGGCTGTATAGCTTTCATTTTCTGACAATATAAAGTGGGTTCATTCATCTCTAGATACACATTTTTGCTTAGGCTGATGTATGTGCTCAGTCACTCAATCATGCAACTCCATGGATTGTAGCCTGCCAGGCTCCTCTGTCCTTGGGATTTCCCAGGCAAGAATATTGGAGTGGGTTTCATTTCCTTCTCCAGGGGATCTTCTGGACCCAGGTATCAAATATGCATCTCTTGCTTAGACTGAAACCCCAGCTTAAATTTAGCATGAAAATCCTTGTTTACAAATGGAGAAACTTTCTTCTGGAAAATGTATAGTCAGGAGAAGGTGGCTATCTAGGAGCAAGCAGATACTTTCCTTCATCAAGTAACAGGACTTGGGCACTTGGAAAAAACAGAGTAACTATTACAATTTAAAATTAAAAGAAACAACTGAGTTTAAAATGAGTGAAAAGGGACTTCCCTGGTGGTATAGTAGAAGGGAGTCCATGTGCCAATGCAGGGACACAGTTTGATCCCTGGTCCAGAAAAATCTCACATGCCACAGAGCAACTAAGCCCATGCGCCACAACCACGGAGCCTGTGCTCTAGAGCTCACATGCCCATGCCCCAGCTACCGAGCCCACATGCCTGCAACTGCAATGAGGGCCACACACCTGGAGCCCTGCGCTCCATAAAAAGCGGAGCCACCACGAGAAGTCCGTGCACCGCAAGAAAGAGTAGCCCCGCTCACCGCAACTAGAGAATGCCCACACAGAAATGAAGACCCAGGGCAACCAAAAACAAATGAATAAATAAAATAAAATAAAACCAGTGTAAAGATCTGAATAGGTATTTCTCCAAAGGAATATAAAAGAAGCTCAACATTATCAGCCATCAGAGAAATGCAAACCAAAAGCCCCATGAAAGAACACTTCACACCCACTAGTGTGGTTAGAAATTAAAATAAACAGATAAAACAAGTGTTGGGCAGGATGTGGAGAAATTAGAAGTCTCATACATGACCAATAGAAAGGTAGATACATAGTACAGTACAAGAAAACAATCTGGCAGTTCCTCTAATAGTTAGTTACATTTATTATGCTACCCAGTAATTCCAATGCTAGATATTTACCCAAGAGAAATGAAAACATATGTTCACATAAAAACGTATAAACAAATGTCCATAGTAGCATTATTTATAATAACCTAAGGTGGAAAAAAAACAAATATCCATCTACTGATGAATGGGTAGAAAAATATGATATATTCATACAATGAAATACTATTCAACAATGAAATAACTGAAGTGGGACAACATGGATGAATCTTTTGTTAAGCAAAGAAAGAAAAATCACAAAGGATCATATATGATTCAATTAATAGGAAATTTCCAGAATAGACAAAGGCAGAAAGTACTGATGGTTGCCTAGGGGTCAGTGAATATCTGTAGTATGTGAATTATATCTTAATTTAACTTCTATGCAGAGTACATCATGAGAAACACTGGACTGGAGGAAACACAAGCTGGAATCAAGATTGCCGGGAAAAATATCAATAACTTCAGATATGCAGATGACACCACCCTTATGGCAGAAAGTGAAGAGGAACTCAAAAGCCTCTTGATGAAAGTGAAAGTGGAGAGTGAAAAAGTTGGCTTAAAGCTCAACATTCAGAAAACGAAGATCATGGCATCTGGTCCCATCACTTCATGGGAAATAGATGGGGAAACAGTGGAAACAGTGTCAGACTTTATTTTTCTGGGCTCCAAAATCACTGCAGATGGTGACTGCAGCCATGAAATTAAAAGACGCGTACTCCTTGGAAGGAAAGTTATGACCAATCTAGATAGCATATTCAAAAGCAGAGACATTACTTTGCCAACAAAGGTTTGTCTAGTCAAGGCTATGGTTTTTCCAGTAGTCATGTATGGATGTGAGAGTTGGACTGTGAAGAAAGCTGAGTGCCGAAGAATTGATGCTTTTGAACTGTGGTGTTGGAGAAGACTCTTGAGAGTCCCTTGGACTGCAAGGAGATCCAACCAGTCCATTCTGAAGGGAGATCAGCCCTGGGATTTCTTTGGAAGGAATGATGCTAAAGCTGAAACTCCAGCACTTTGGCCACCTCATGCAAAGAGTTGACTCATTGGAAAAGACTCTGATGCTGGGAGGGATTGGGGGCAGGAGGAGAAGGGGACGACAGAGGATGAGATGGCTGGATGGCATCACTGACTCGATGGACGTGAGTCTGGGTGAACTCCGGGAGTTGGTGATGGACAGGGAGGCCTGGTGTGCTGCGATTCATGGGGTCGCAAAGAGTCAGACACGACTGAGTGACTGATCTGATCTGATCTGAAAGCTGTTAAACTAAAACATAGACAAAGGCTTCAGGGTATACAGCTCACAATGCTATAAACAAAATAACCTTAGAATTTTTAAAACCAATTTTCCCTTCCTACTCATAACTTTCTTAATTTCCTGCTCTGCAGTAGGGTTTTATATTTGATTCTTTAGCAGTGAAGTTGATAAAAAGATAAATTTTTTAAACAAGTGGATAAGCATAAGGTATAAGTGGTTTTTACAATGTCCTACATGATCAGTAACAGATGTGCACAAAGAATCCTAGTTTTCTGATTTTCAGCCTAAATTTGGTCTCTTAGCAACATAACCCTTCAAGTTTCTGGTTCCAAATACTCAAGTCCAGAAAATAGAATTGTTTTAAAAAGCAAGGAAATATAGTCACATGGATGTCTATTAGAATAAAAATGTATGTAATTTGACTCCAGACCTTTAGAAAATACAGTACAAATAGGTCAGAACTCATTCAAGCCAAAGTTAAATAGAATCATTTCTTACCTCAAATTGTGGTTTTTAAAAGGGACTTTTTTGTTGTTCTTCCTTGCAAGAGTGATTTCTCAGGGAAAAGACACAATCTGTTGATTGACAATCAGTTTTTTTCCCCCTGACCTCTCATTCACTGATTTTAAAATTATATTTAGAGCTCAATATATGGTTGGGATGAAGAAATACTGGTGGAAAATAGGAGGACAGGAAGAACAGAATGCTCCAAAACAAACTAGGAGGAGCTGAAGGTTGAAGAGAGCTTTTGGGGGCAACTCAAACCCTCATTTCAATCAGCTCTGTCCTTTTTAATAGCTCAAATGAAGTCTTTAAAGTCATCTCTGTTCTGCCGAGAAAATACAGAGCTCTCTAGCTGAAATGGACAAAGAAAGGCAGATACAGTCCTGAAAATTTTGTTTGGTCTTCTAAACCTGTTTTAAAAATATTATTTGTTTATTTATTGGTGTGCGTATACATATGCACACCAATATCTCAGCTTTCCTGGTGGCTCAGAGGATAAAGCATCTGCCTGCAATGCAGGAGACCCGGGTTCGACACCTGGGTCAGGAAGATCCCCTGGAGAAGGAAATGGCAACCCACTCCAGTATTCTTGCCTGGAGAATCCCATGGACGGAGGAACCTGATGGGCTACAGTCCACAGAGTTGCAAAGAGTCAGACATGACTGAGCGAATTCACTTTCACTTTCATATCTACTTTCTATCCATTTACACATAGTTTTTCTTTTTTAAAAAAATTTGTCTAATTTTAATTGAAGGATAATTGCTTTACAGTATTGTGTTGATCTCTGCTGTATACCAACATGCATCAGCCAAATGTATACATAAGTCCCCTCCCTCCCAACTCCCACCCCATCCCATCCCTCACAGAGCACTGGTTTTGAGCTCCCTGCATCATCCAGCAAATCCCCACTGGCTATCTATTTTGCATATGGTAATGCACATGTTTCCATACTCCTCTCTCCATTCAGCTCACCCGGCCTTCACTCACTGTGTCCACAAGTCTGTTCCCTATGTCTACATCTCCATTGCTGCCCTGCAAATACCTCCAAACCTTTAACTTCTCATTTTTTTTGTATTCCTGTTAACATTTCTATTATCTTCCTATTAGGGCTCTGAGCCATGTTTCAGACATTTGGTCTCTGGTACCTAGATGAGTTCCTTCTTATAGAGTAGAGACTCAAAAATGTGGCTGAAGGTATTGGTCTTTATTTCAGTGGATAGTGGGGTTTTATTCCCCTTCTTTTATACTGTCAGCACCTAAAAATCCCAACTGTTTGTGACCTACCTTTGTCTTCCTCCTGTCTCTTCACAAAATGAATTATAGTTCTAGGAATGAGCCCATGTCTAGTTTGGGACCATGCTTTGGTTTTTCTGAAAATCAACTTGAAAAGAGTAGAGGTTGCTTTGCAGCTGACAGGATGGAACAGAAAGGTCAGCCGGGAAACAGAAAGGGCAGTCACTAAGACTTCAGAAGAAAACGCCAAGCTTTTCTAAAATCAAAACCAAACTGCATTTGTTTATATGCTGTCTCAGTTGGCTGTATCTTTGTTGTACACTGGATTCACAATTTGGCTGATTAACCATGTAAAGGTAAGTATTGCTGGCCTCTGGTGACTGGAAATAAAAGGAAGCCAGGCATGGCCTCTTCACAACCCCACGTATACCATGCAGAAAGGAGCTAAACTTTGGCTAAAAATAAAAGTGTATTAGCAAGTAGGCAAGGAGAAAAAAGGAAAAACAGGGGTCAGTGATTGAGTCAGAGAGTCCACATGGCAAAGCTGTTCACAGCAGCAATCTTTGGACAATGTGACTATCTGTGGCAGACGATTTGGTCATGTACCTCCATTATTGATTCTCCCTTCTTAAAATTCAATTCTTATCTTTCTTGTTGTTTTCCTAGTATCCGCTTTTTGAGGATTCACAATTTTACTTCAGTTTTGGGAAGTGGAGTATAAATAAATTTAACAGGGGGCATTGTGTGAGGTGCCATGCTGTGACAAACTGCTCCTTTAAAAATAATGTTGTGCCCACTTAAGCCTCACCCAGTGCTCTGTTAAATTCTTGAGCGATTTCACTCACTCACAAAGATACCTAAAATATCTTTCCCTTTTTAGACTGCCAAAGCATGCCATTCTCTCCTTCACAACCTGGTTTTCAGTTTATAAACTGAATTTTGGTTCACCAAAAACAGGAATTTTGATTCCTGTTAAATCAAAATTTTAAAAAGATCAAAATAAACAACTCTTGTGTTACATTTGATTATTCTTCTTTTACTCTTCTATATGTAACTCACCTTCCAGCTTTTTCTTCAATGTACATCAAATAACAACATCGTCTCTCATTAGCTCTGATACTTACACACAAGACTGAGACGACTACCATTATTCCTTGCCTGGATTACCACAATAGCTTCATAATAAGGTTCTCTGCTTCCACCTTTTCCTTCTACAGTCTATTCACACAGCAGCTAGCATGATCCTTTTTAACATAAGTCATACGATACTACTTTCTGCTAAAACTCGGGCGAAATGTCTCCATAAAATCAAAGTAAAAGCTTAAGTCCTTAATATGACTTACAAGTCTCTACATAACCCAACTCTGTTATCTCTCTGACCTCCTTGTCTACAATTCCCCCATTATTTTACTCTGAAACACTTACACGGAGGAAGTCAGTATGCTCTTACTCTAAAGCTTTCTCTCTAGCCATAACTCTCTCTGGTAAATTATTCTCCAGATTACTTGAGTAGCAATTTCATAACCTTCAGATCTACTCAGTTAACCACTTTCTGAACATCCCATTTAATGCTGCAATCTGCGTTTTATACTCCAACTCACCTGGTCCAGTCACCACTATTCTACTTCCTTTTTTAACCAATCGAAATTCCCTCCTTCTAACATATACTAAATTATTTATTGTAGCTTGTCTTCATGCACTAAAATTAAGCTCCATAAATACATGAACTTTTGTTTTGTTCATTGATGATTGCCTTGTCCATTAAACAGTGCCTAGTACATGAAAAATAAATCGATGAGTCTATTTACGTTAAGATACTCAGTCACTTAAATGGAGACTTGAGTTGTACTAGTTTAGTCAGTTTTGTAATAATTTTGTTCTTCATGGAACTACATGGATAGCAGCATGTTGGGTGTTGACACATATATTTATCATCCTCATTACCTCAACTTAAATAGAATGTCTAATAAAGATTCATTTACAGACCAATGGGCTTTTAAAGAAAAATACCTAACTCATGACAACTGTTTGTCATTTGCTTCACCAAATCCTCATGCAGAACAAGAGAGAGAGATGATTAAGCTCCATGATTCATCAATTTTTTCATCATCTGCTAATAGATTCTTTTCACTGTTTCTATTCTGCAAGTCATTTTCCTTTTTATAGTTTCTCCATATCTCTCTTCTTTTTCCTATAATAAAGCTTCGATAAAAATGATAAAAAAATTGAAAAAAAATGAAGATAGTTATAAATTTTTTTCTTATGATGAGACCATTTAAGATCTATTCTCTTAGTAACTTTGAAATATATAATACAGTATTATTAACTACAGTCACCATGTTGTATGTTACATCCCCATGATCTATTTACTTTATAACTGGAAGTTTGTAACTTGGTTTGGGAGATGTTGAGTTCAAGACATGTATCAAATGTCTAAATGGAGATGTTAAATAACCAATTCCTTCCAAGAATCTAAAGGTCAGGAGGAAAATTTATGTGAATATGAAACAGAAGATATCCTGGACTACTTCCTTGTTTTATCCATGGCATAGAGGAAAGGAGATGAGAGGAAGCTCGCAAAGGAGACTGAGAAAGAGTGGACAGGGGCGTGGGGGAAGAAGAGGGATGAGAACCAGCTGGGGGTGTTATCAGGAAAGCCAGATGAAGGAAGGATTTCAGGACCATGTCAAACATAACCAACATAACCATATGTTATGCTGGAAATGCCTAAATTATATGAAGCTACCATGGGTCCTATTAAAACCCATTACCATTGGAAAAGTTAAAAACACTGTTAAATATACACTTGCTTGCCAATTTTTAGCACTTCTTGTACTTCTTGGATTTTTAAAAACGTTTCATTTAGGTACTTTACTGATAGAAGCTGAGGAGATACAAACATAATGATGCATGGTCCCTACTGAGATCTGCAGTCTGATGAGCATCTCATGGTTTTTTCCCATCCTTTGATTTTTCTCCATCTTACCACTTTGTAATTTGTGTGAGAACAGAGTGAGGCAGAAGGAGAGAAAACAGCACTCCTGGCAGGGCTACCATGCTGTAAGTGCCCTAGTCCTACCCAGAGAACAATCTGCCCAGAGAACATTCAGTGACTTTTTATTGACCAGTTCAGTCAAGAAAATTCCAATAGAGCTGGATAATACAGTAAAGTTCTAGGGATGAAATGTCAGATACTTCCAGCATTCTAGTTTTGAAAAAGGCAAATATTCATTATAGTTGAAAATCAAATTTGTAGCACAAGGATTAGAAAGAGACTAAAATACTAAATTCTAATTTTGCAAAGAGTTATTTTTCAAAACAACTGGGATTCAATATTAGGTGATTTTTTTTTTTTTAGATTTTTAATTAGACCTTAATTTGGTCATGACATTTTGATAGATTTAGACAACTTTCAGCCTTCCCACAGAGATTCATCATTTTCCTCTTCTGACAATGAGTTCTTCCCACACAGAGAATCTCAGCTTAAAGAGCCTCAGTTGAACAAATATAATTAATAACACACAGCCTTCAACTTCATGTTTAAATGCATTTAAAAGAATTATTAATGACTTTGAAATAATGAAAGAAGTGGAAAGAAATTACTTTTCATTATGAAGGAGAGAATCAAAATATTTCAGGCAAGTCTTTGGGAAAAGTGAAACAAGGAGAAAGATGTGGGGGAGGAAAGAGAAGGGCGAAGAGGAAAAAGAGACATATTCAGAGCTTTTAATGACTTTATAGGATCTCTGTGCAGGATACCCCCATTTCCATGCTACTCCTCTTTTTCAACAACAGAAATAAAGGAATTTCTGATACCCTGCACATTTCACAAAGAGCCATTTCCCTAGCCATCAGGTTTTAAGCTACTCCTAAGTTATAGGGATAGTGATATGTGCAGTCTCAAAAGTGATAAATGAAATGCATATAAGGCAGATTTGGTAGATATTAATAGATCAATTGTAAAATTTAAAAACAAGTCAAAGCAACAACAAAGGCACACATGTATTATTAATTTGTTATTTATCTTAAGTAGGTATAAATATTGAGTGAAATTATAACATAGAGAACATTATTTTGTTTTTTATTCTTTACTTTTATTGAAGTATAGTTGATTTATAATATTGTGTTGATATGCTTGTATGTAGGACTTCCCTGTAGCTCAAATGGTAAAGAACCTATCCTCAATGCAGGAGACCAGGGTTCAATCCCTGGTGGGGAAGAGCCTCTGGAGAAAGGAACGGCAATCCGCTCCAATATTCTTGCCTGTAGAATCCCATGGACAGAGAAGCCTGGCAGCCTACAGTCCATGGGGTTACAAAGAGTGGGACATGACTAAGTGACTAACACACAAACACATGCTTGTAGGTATTACTAACCAGGAAAATAAATCATAACAAGATATCATTACTTATATAAAAAATAGGATAAAATGTTAAGTCTTGTTTT
Organism: Bos javanicus; assembly: GCF_032452875.1. Taxonomy (NCBI): domain Eukaryota; kingdom Metazoa; phylum Chordata; class Mammalia; order Artiodactyla; family Bovidae; genus Bos; species Bos javanicus. The sequence continues at coordinate 97,195,419 of NC_083869.1, forward strand.
AACAAATGTTTGTGAAAATAAGAACCAATAGTGCCCTGACACAAGGATAGATGGAGTGTAAATTATTAGAACCACTTTGTAGACAGTTGAGCATTAGTAATATTAACAAAACTCCGCCTATCACTTCTTCTGCTATATATGTGTCCCATGTACAGAATGGTTTATTATACTCCCAACCTGGAAATATTCCTAGTATGAAGAATTCCTCTCGCTACACAGTGACTTCCTGATGTTTTCAACTGTCTCATAAGCAAGGGTTACATTTAAAGAATATTTTCTCAGTGCTCACCACTGCTCTTAGACTGATTCAGAAAAGGCAAGAAAGATGTGGGAGAGTTGCTGACCACTTTTTAGAAAGTTGGCATCATGTCTGAGAGAGCCACATGAAGAGTTGGACAACAGGATGCCTTTAGACTCATAAGAGACTGTCAGGACTTATAGGACTGATGCTAAAGCCAAAACTCCAATCCTTTGGCCACCTGATGTGAAGAGCTGACTCATTTGAAAAGACCCTGATGCTGGGAAAGATTGAGGGCAGGAGGAGAAGGGGACAACAGAGGATGAGATGGTTGGATGGCATCACCGACTCAATGGACTCAATGAGTTTGGGTAAACTCCAGGAATTGGTGATGGACAGGGAGGCCTGGCGTGCTGTGGTTCATGGGGTCACAAAGAGTTGGACACGACTGAGCGACTGAACTGAACTGAGGAGACTGTCATGCTGTCATGCTCTAACAGGAGACTGTTAAAGCTATTCTACAAACAGGGTGAGAAAGAAGTTCACATCAGGGATGGTATAGACTAGGGACAGAAAGAATCATAGTCTTTGATGACTGTATTAGTCCATTTCTATGAATGAACTCCTGTGTGTGTGTGTTAGTTGACTCGGTCGTGCCTGACTCTGTGACCTCATGAACTATAGTCTGCCAGGCTCCTCTGTCCACAGAATTCTCCAGGCAAGAATACTAGAGTGGGTTGCCATTCCCTTCTTCAGGGGATCTTCCTGACCCAGGGATCAAAACTGGGTCTCCTGCATTGCAGGCAGATTCTTTACTGTATGAGCCACCAGGGAAGTCCAAGTTTACCCTACTGCTTGATGTATTGATTTCTTCAGCCATATTGGATCAAGGTTTCTGTTACTTTGGATGAAACTATCCAAACTGCTACAGGAAGCAAGTGTATCAATGCCAGTATTGTTCATATGCATAACTTTCTTCTCCTTTTGTTACAATATGTCTAACTACAATATCAAGGTAAACTCTTCAGGTAAGATCCATCCACAGCCTATACAATAATACAATGTATTTAAAAGCATCATAACATAGTCCTGAAACTCCAATACTTTGGCCACTTCAAGCGAAGATTTGACTCATTGGAAAAGACCCTGATGCTGTAAGGGATTGGGGGCAGGAGGAGAAGGAGACGACAGAGAATGAGATGGCTGGATGGCATCACTGACTTGATGCACGTGAGTTTGGGTGAACTCCAGGAGTTGGTGATGGACAGGGAGGCCTGGTGTGCTGCGATTCATGGGGTCACAAAGAGTCAGACACGACTGAGTGACTGAACTGTACTGAACTGAACTGAATATAGTCCTCTAACTATTTGTAATCCTAACAGGAAATTATAGAAATCTTCCTATTGTTATTCTTGAAGACATAAATTACAGGACTTCCTAGCAATGCCCTTCTATGTATGTGACCATGCTAGGCTAAAATATATCTTGCTTAGTTTTCTGAAAAGGAAATTTTAACACTTCAAAAAAAATTTTTTTAATTTTATATAAATAATCCAGGTTTTACTAGAGAAAAATTACAAATTATATACAACTAAAAAACTATCCAAATATAGTCAGTCTTTACATTTTGTTTTTATATGCTTTCTGAAATTTTAAGAAACTATGAACACAGACTTTTACAAAAGCTGGGCTAATTAATGCATGTTGATCTGAAATATCCTTTTAAATTCCCCATTGTACTAGGAAAACTGTTCCAACCACATAATTCATCTATCTGATTTATCTTGAACTATGTGGAAAATGTCTTTGGATAATTTTAATGAGTATTCATTGTAGAAGGAGTAAATCACTCACCCAGAATCATGGTCAAGTTCTTTTCAGTTATAGTAGCCACCTCAAAAGTCAGTGCTGAAGAAGTCTTGAATTAGAATAACAGGAGACAATTGATTTGACAATCTTTAAAGAAAATAATTCTGGAAATACCATCCATTACTCAAACCAGAAAGTCATGAGCATGTTCTGAAAACATGCATTATGTTTATGTTTTTCTCTTTAATTTTGTCAGTTCTTGGCTGAGAGATACAGAAAGGTCTTCATTTTTCTTATGCATGTTATAGGATATTAGTTTTGCCTTTATCCTTTTCTTTCCTGTGTAGTAGTGTAAACCTACTTAATGAGCTCTGCCATTAAGTGCTGCCAGAAAGTACCAGTAATTTCACTGTCTTGACATCAGAGCTATAAAAATTAATCTATTTGGAGAGTTACTATGGAAACAGGCAGATGCTGCCTTTATCTACCAAAGACCATAAGCACTGTTCTCACTCATATCCTATGAAAAGCCCTAGAGGTTAGTGGGCTAGAAGAAAGCTATTAAACCTCAGGGACTGGAAAATATCTGTACATATTTTATTGGAGTGGTTTGGACTCAGTGTAGTTTGTTTGCATGGAAAGCACCTGCCTTGGCATGCATAAAACACAGAATTAACTGTGTTTTAAATTCTTTAAGTTCGAGAGAGAATTCTCTCAAATTCTTTCTCATTGCAAAGATCATCCTGATTCTCAGTTTATGGCCCTCTAATGTCATCAGTCTGCAAGGTCTCCTTATTTTACTTATTCTTTTTTATTTTAGTTTCTCAATCCCATCCAACTCTACCCACCTACCTTAGGTAGATAGGCATAAGACATCTGTTTTAGGATATAGATTTAATGTGATCTAATGCCACCACACCACTCTCTAGGTGGGCTGCAGAGTTTACAAGTTCACCCAAAACTGAATCTCTTCCAGTATCCAACATCCAAATTTGATTGTTGATTATAAGTATGTTTCTGATTATATTTTGATTATAAGTGTGTTTGATTATATATGTGCTTGATTAGTAATCTTTTAATTATTGCATAGCCTGCCTCTGAAAATAGACAGCCTTCTGTGACTTCTCTTTTCATTTGTTCTGATTTTGCACTACTCATCCTGCAGATACCCTGTGTCCTTCTGTTACCCCAGGGACCTCCGAGTAGTGAACTTTTAAAGCTTTCTCCTCTTTAAGCATCACTGCCATGATCTAGTGAAGAAGGCAATGGCAACCCACTCCAGTACTCTTGCCTGGCAAATCCCATGGACAGAGGAGCCTGGTAGGCTGCAGTCCATGGGGTTGCTAGGAGTCGGATATGACTCAACAACTTCTCTTTCACTTTTCACTTTCATGCATTGGAGAAGGAAATGGCAACCCACTCCAGTGTTCTTGCCTGGAGAATCCCAGGGACGGGGGAGCCTGGTGGGCTGCCGTCTCTGGGCCCGCACAGAGTCAGACACTGAGCGACTTAGCAGCAGCAGCCATGATCTAGATTTTCTCTGCCTCTTCTCTTCCAGCAGAAATGTGACTCTTTACATAGTCTTATTTCCCTTAAAGAGAAATGGCAAAATAATGTAATGGATTAGTCCATGAAAATGAAAAGTGTTAGTCTCTCAGCTGTGTCTGACTCATGCAACCACATTGACTGTAGCCCGCCTGGCTCCTCTGTCCATGGAATTCTCCAGGCAATAATACTGGAGTGGATAGCATTCCCTTCTCCAGGGCATCTTCCTGGGATTGAACCCAGATCTCCTGCATTGCAGGTAGATTCTTCACTGTCTGAGCCACCAGGGAAGCTCTGAATTAGTCCACGCTGGCATCTTAAAGAACTTCAGTTTCTCTGATGACCCTTTCAATTGCTTGCAGGAGATGAACACTATCATCTCAGATTGTTTGCTAGTCAATACAAACCAGCTACCTATAGATTCATAGGCAGCTTTCAGCTTTTTTGTTTGTTTTTCTTGGGAACAAATTTCGTTGCTTCTTTTCTTTTTCTTGGTTCTTCAATTATTTTTGATGAGTATTTATTCTCTAGAACATTTAATTTGTCAATCCTCCTTTTTTTTTTTTTTGCTTTCTCTACTTTGTCTCTAACCAGCAAGCATTAAGCATTGTATCTCAACCGGCCCATAGATCACTTTTGTCCATTTTCAACCAACACCAACAATTTGTAATAAATCCCCAAAGCTGGCAACTTATACATTTCATGTATTTGGTATGTATTCCTGTGTTTTACAGGACCATCCATTATCTTTCTCATCACTTAAACTCAGCATGTGCTGGTGCGTTGGTGGTGTAGTGGTGAGCGTAGAAGCCTTCCAACATGTGCTGGTTATTTTCTCAGTTTTACTTTTTATCTAATACATTGTTAAATCCGCATTCCTCTTTCTTACTCCATCTCTCAAATATCTCCCTTCCTCTTCAAATCATTTAAATCCTGATAACCTGGATTTCTTGGCTAGGATGACTTCTATATCCTTCTCTCTAGTCTTTTCTCCAACAGTTTCTTATTTTCTTCTTTTTTGAAATAAGAGATGTGACTGAGAAGAAAGCATATTGAATTGAAAATAAGAAATGGATTCAGCATCCCATTTTACATTATCTGGTTGACAAGTCTAGAGAACACTACTTGACTTGGTTTATTTATCCCTACATATGAAAACTGCATGCAGAAAAAAAAAGTCTATAAGAATTACACTTCTACAATAAGTTTCTGTTGGGAACATACCCTCCATTTTTCTGATCACATCACTATCTTCTAATCCTATAGAAGCTCAAGAAAAGCACAGAACCACTGGCAGGGGTCCAGTTTGGATGTTTGCAGTTGCATATTCGCCCCATCTCTTTCTCCTTGGCCACTGAAGTGAGGCTCCTACCTCCCCACAGAGACTGGGAAAGAGGGGTGCTGTCACATTTCAAAGAGAAGGCTTCCAGGTCTTTGAGAAAGGAAGTCCTGTGTTGTAAAACTGGCAAGAAGTTTTTAAAAAAGATTTATATCTCAAAAGGCTTTCCAGGTGGCACAGTGGTAAAGAATTCATCTGCTAATGCAGGAGATGCAAGAAACATGGGTTTGATCCCTGAGTCCAGCTGATCTCATGAAGGAAGGAGTAGTAAACCACTCCCTCCAAGTATTCTTGCTGGAGACTCCCATGGACAGAGGAGCCTGGTGGGCTACAGTCTATGGGGTCGCAGAGTTGGACATGACCGAGCACGCACACGCACACACACACACACACACACACACACACACATGCATATCTCAAAAGGGCAAAGAAAGAATAACATGTTTCCTAGAGTAAATGCTCTTAGGAAAGGAAGTTCAGGCAGGAAGAAGTCTAAAGTTTGGGTAAGCTGAAGGGAATTTTTAAGGCAGCTCTGGTCAGTTCATTTCATTTGTGGCAGCATTCATGAATAAATATCCGTGCAGTTAAAAGCACTGGATGTTCCCAATGGACATTACCTTAGCTTTAATTGTAATATTCTCCCAATTCATTCCCCAGGCATTCCCTAGAATGAACTCATTTTCCCCCTGAATCATAACTACGTGGGTACCTCCTGGACTAGTCCAGACACCAGGAGGATACTCACTGCATTAAAATTCAATTCAATCCAATCAAAGGAAAACAGTATTAACTGCACTGTAAAAAAACATGTCAAGTCCTGCTCAGCATTATTCTAAATAAAAAATTGTCTTCTCTCTCCTTTAATGAATTTCTAAATACCCCCAGAGGCTCTTCTCCAAATAAAGTTGACTTTGTGCATGATGTGTGTGTTAGTTGCTCAGTAGTGTCTGACTCTTTGCAACCCTATGGACTGTAGCCCACCAGGCTCCTCTGTCCATGGAATTCTCCAGGCAAGAATACTGGAGTGGATTGCCATTTCCTTCTCCAGGGGATCTTCCCAACCCAAGAACCTAATATGAGTCTCCTGCATTTCAGGAAGTCTCTTTACCATCTGAGCCATCAGGGAAGTTCCACTGCATGATACCAATACCTAAAAACTAGTTTAAAATGGAACAAAGGGACACATGGTGTGAAAGGCTCACAGTTGCACAAGTATAGAGCGAAACAGGGAAATAGTGAACATAGTAACTTGTTGTGCCAGTCTTTAAATATATGCATTGGTCACCGCCTGTCTACTCATTCATTGAGAGAGACCTTTCTGCTGACATCACAGCTAACAGTATCTGCTGGGACACTGACTTGGTTGGCATATATCTGGTCCCCCAGCTACATACACTGTTTGCACAACCACCCACATCTTGGCAGCCCAGTTTTCTGAAAAGGTACAGCTGCCTGATGAGATGACTCAGGAGTATACCAACTGAAAACAGCCTGACTTTGGCTGGCAGGTTGCTCTGTGTTCAAGGGCAAAGCCAAGAAAGCAAAGGACTCGAAAAATGTTTGTTAAAAAAAAGTGGTACCTCGGGCTTCCCTGGTGGCTCAATGGTAAAGAATCCACCCACCAATGCAGGAGACATGGGTTCAATCCCTTGTTCAGGAAGATCCCACATGTTGTGGGGCAACTGAGCCCATGTGCCTCAACTGATGAGCCTGTGCTCTAGAGCTGGGAAACCGCAACTAATGAGCCCAACTACTGAAGCTCAAGCATTCTAGAACCTGTGCTCTGCAACAAGAGAAGCCACCACAGTGAGAAGTCTGAGCACCAGAACAAAGAGTAGCCCCCGCTCACTGCAACTAGAGAAAAGCCTGCACAGCAGTGAAGATCCAGCACAGCCAAAACTAACTAAATAAATATTTTTTAAAAAGTGGTGCCTCAAAACTCACTATTCCCCAAACATATGACATAGTCTTCTGACATCATGTCTTTCCAAATTCACACTTGTTTAACCAGTAATACTGTGAATTTCTCTTGCTGTTCTGCTATTTTTCCATCTGGCAAATCTCAACAGTCAGTTTCACTCAAGAATCATCACTCCTATAATACCTCTTTGATGTCTCATGAGGCTGAATCAATCTTCACTTCCATATTCCCAGAGCACTTTATATATGCATCTCTCCTGGCACTTACCTCATTTACTTCAATGCTCTGATTGGTGAAAGATGAATAAGGCATGTCTCCAGCTCTGAAAGAACCCACAGTCTAGCAGAAGAGACAGAAAACCAATTACCTTCATCAGTCTAAACCCTGATAAATCTGCCTGATCATTGTCCCAGGTATTCCCTGGTCGGATTTCTTAAACAGTCTTTGCCTTCCAGCTTTTTTTTTTTTTTTTAACTTTACAATATTGTATTGCTTTTGCCATATATCAAAATGAATCTGCCACAGGTTTTTAAATTCCTCCAAACTGGGGTAAACTATTTCTGAATTGTTGTAGTTATTTATGAAATAATTTTATTTTTCAAAATAGAATTTTAATCCAAGAGCAAATTATAAGATTTTTTCTAAGCATAATACAAACAAAAAGTTAGCTTTTTTGTCATTAAAATGAAGTAGAGCAACTAAATTTTGTTGACAAAGCCCTCTCACACTCAAGACTCACCTGTGATTCACTCTTGACTTACCTACATAAAAGGTGGAGTTTATAACAAATAATTTCCACACTTTCAGCCTAAAACTACAATTATTGTCCCAAGAATTTATAGGAATATCTCTTTTAGGGCATAAAAGGGACTTATTCCCCTAACTTTTGGTAGTACTGATGGCTAACAGCTCACAGTTGAGTCTCTGTTCCTGGAAATTATTCTCAGCTGAAGAGTGTCCCCCAGACCAAGCCCAAGGAAAGCTGGCTTCCAGGGGGAATCTAGTGTTCAGTAATGGATTGATGTGAGGATACAAAGACCAAACTCCTTGCCAGCTTAAGACAATTCTGCAAGGCCATCCCAGCTCTAGAGCTCCGGGTGGGTGGCTGAGGCCCTGGTTACAACTGCATCATGGTTCAGTCTCTTCCCAAGTCTGCTTCCTTTACTCTCTATGGGAATGTTGATCTCAAGAGCATTCACCCCCCAATAAATTTCCTGCTGTCAAATCCCCATCCTCATGTCAATTTCCAAGGAAGCTGGCTAGCAACACGGAACACGCTGGGAAAAATATATAATATGATCACCAGAATGGCTCAGGGCTGAGGTTCTTCCCCTGGCAGGTGTGTTCAGCAGCACTCTGACTGTAACTTGGGTCTCTGACAGATGAAGGGAAATCAGAGGGACCTTACCTGAAGCTGTCTCTTAAGGCTGACCGGACTCTTTGCCCAATAAGCCTATTACTTAACCCATGCTATATAACATGATAGAATAAATCCTGAACCCAGGCAAGAAGAGAGGGTGAAAGGACAGTACCCAAACTAGAACAATAATAACAAACTGCCTAACGGAACAAAGCAGTAAACCTGCCTTCTCTGAAATGTAATCTAAATATATTTTCCATATCTTTTTCTTACATTGAGATACCCATTTGAAATTGCACCATCTTTGTCACAGAGAGATCATAGATTCTTAGCTAACAATTGTATCTAAATTAATATATGTGGAATTTTGTAAAATTTGGGATTTTCTGTCACATATGCTTGTATACTTTGGTATTTAAAATATTTCATGCTCAACTCTGACTTTTATGAATTTAACAACTGATTTCAAGCCCTGATCTTGTTTCTCTACCATTCAGAACTATTTGGATCATCCATCACAAGCCTTGTTTGTTTATCTATATGAAATAACTTTTAAAAATTTATTCAAATTGCATTAGAATGTAAATATGCTTTAAAAAGTAATATATGGTGCTGCTGCTGCTAAGTCGCTTCAGTCGTGTCCGACTCTGTGCGACCCCAGAGACGGCAGCCCACCAGGCTCCCCCGTCCCTGGGATTCTCCAGGCAAGAACACTGGAGTGGGTTGCCAGTTCCTTATACCTATATAAATGACTTTTTTTGCCATTAATTACCCTTCACTTCAGGTAGGATTCTTCAGTACAGGCAGTAATGGACTATTTTTAAAGGATAGAATTATAGACAGATATAGTTATAATTCATTAATTCTAATAATTATTGTCATTGTTGGAGGAATACAGTAGAGTCCAGATTCTGGGTTGGAACACAGCTATGTCTGTATCTTCATCTACCAAATCCAGTGGAAGCAGATACCACTGAATCTCGTTCTTGGAGAATACAGACAGGTGGTTTTGACTGGTCACAAAATTATGCAAGAGAGCTGGTTAATTGACTTCCTTTCTTCTGCCCTAGAGTTATGAGGGAAACTAACCTTAATGGGTTAAAAAAAATTACCAAAACTTTACTATACACTCTTCCTTGAAAAAAAGCTACCAATTATTCTGGATACTATTCTCCTAACCTAGTTTGAAAAATACAAATATGCTTAAAAATACCAATATGTTTTGTAACCCTTCACTTGTTGTTTAACCTGGAAGAAAATTAGGAGGGCATAAATAAAAAAATGTTTCTAATGAGAGAACACCATCCAGGTGTCAAGAGGTTTGAACTGTATTCCTAGGTCTTACCTGGATAAATGACTCCAGAAAATTTCTTATCTTCTCTGAATATCTAGGCCTTACTTAAAAAATAAAAATAAATTAAAATATAAATATTTTGAACATTGGGGTACACACAGCACTGTTTATAACAGCCAGGACATGGAAGCAACCTAGATGTCCATCAGCAGATGAATGGATAAGAAAGCTATGGTACATATACACAATGGAGTATTACTCAGCCATTAAAAAGAATACATTTGAATCAGTTCTAATGAGGTGGATGAAACTGGAGCCTATTATACAGAGTGAAGTAAGCCAGAAAGAAAAACACCAATACAGTATACTAACTCATATATATGGAATTTAGAAAGACGGTAATGATAACCCTGTATGCGAGAGAGCAAAAGAGACACAGATGTATAGAACAGTCTTTTGGACTCTGTGGGAGAGGGAGAGGGTGGGATGATTTGGAAGAATGGCATTGAAACATGTATAATATCATATGTGAAACGAATCGCCAGTCCAGGTTTGATGCAGGATACAGGATGCTTGGGGCTGGTGCACTGGGATGACCCAGAGGGATGGTACAGGGAGGGAAGTGGGAGAGGGGTTTAGGATGGGAAACACGTGTATACCTGTGGTAGATTCATGTTGATGTATGGCAAAACCAATATAATATTGTAAAGTAAAAAAAAAATAATGATAAATGGTTAAAAAAATAATAAATTAAAAAAAAGAAAAAATGTATAAATATTTTGGGTTCTTTTTGGTTTGAAAAGCTTATGAATATTATCCAATATATTATTCAATATAACTACAAGAGGCTGCTCTATATACATGCTGCTAAGTCGCTTCAGTCATGTCTGACTCTGTGATCCCATAGACGGCAGCCCACCAGGCTCCCCTGTCCCTGGGATTCTCCAGGCAAGAACACTGGAGTGGGTTGCCATTTCCTTCTCCAATGCATGAAAGTGAAAAGTGAAAGTGAAGTCGCTCAGTCGGGTCCGACTCTTAACGACCCCATGGACTGCAGCCTACCAGGCTCCTCCATCCATGGGATTTTCCAGGCAAGAGTACTGGAGTGGGGTGCCATTGCCTTCTCCCTCTATATACATATATGCCCATATTAAATATGTTAACAAAGACACCTCAAGATTTTTACTATGTAATTACATAACCTCACCCACACTCTATCCTCTTGTTATGATTTATTTTTCTCTACATACATCTGACATATTAAACATTTATGTTTAATTTGTATGCCCCCTCCCAAAAGAATAAGCCCATGAAAGCAAGAAGTGTATTTCTTTCTTTTTTTTTTTTTTTTACAGTACTACTTGCAGCATCGCTGTTATTGACAAACAAAACATTTCTGTAAGATCTCTAAAATGGTGATGCAGAAGAGATTTCACATAAAGGCTCTGGTAACCAAGTTAAGATAAACCACATCATTTGAACACAGTAAGCAAAATGATTAGTAAATTAATAATAAAATTAATTAAAAATTAAAAAAAATAAAATTTTATTTATTTATTTTAAGAAGTTAGACCTAATCACACCCTAAAATAAGAACAAATGAAAGAGACAAAGCTTCTCTAAACACAGACATACCTAGTTTTTAGTTAAAAAAAATGAATTTAAGAAAATAAAACTGGAAATTTAGTTTACATTTATACAAATGAATAGGGTTACAAAAATATTTTTCAAAAGAAATTCCTTAAGGTATTAACACCTCTCGATATGTTTCAGAATCCATGCTTCTCCTTTGTGAAACATCTTTTCTTGGTTTTGGTCCTACTGGGTTATCAGCATTTATATGGATTAACACGAATACTTTAAGTATTATATTTGTTAAAGTATATCTATTATAAGAATTTGGCCTGTAGATACAAAGAATTTTCCCTTTAATATTTAAGATGTGTGTGCATGCTTAGTTGCTCAGTCGTGTCTGACTCTTTTAGACCCTTTGGACTGTAGCCCGATAGGTTCCTTAGTCAATGGGATTCTCTAGGCAAAAATACTGGAGTGGGTTTTCATGCCCTCCTCCAGGGGATCTGCCCAACCCAGGGATCAAACTCACATCCCTTATGTCTCCTGCATTGGCAGGTGGATTCTTTATCCGCTGAGCCATTGCGGAAGCCCTTAATTATGTAAGATAAAGAGTTTTAAATTTTGCCAAATCAAATTATTTTCTTACTCCTTTCATTTATTTATTTTTAAAATAAAGGTTATTATTTTGAAAGGTAATACTTCCTCATGGTCAAAAAGTAAGGAAAGTCTATTATGTCGCTATTCGTTGTAATCAGTTTCTTCCAGGAACAGCCATTAGCCGTTAAGTTTAGTAAGTCCTTTCTTCAGTCAAACAAATATTTTCACTTAGCCCTTCTATTATTTGTTTTTTTCCCATTTAATTCTTTAAACTATACAGGACTTATTTTGATTTATATCAGGCAATATTCTTTTTATTTCCAAAATGACAAATCACTCCTATCAGTGACATGTGTGGGTTGAAGCCCTCCCATCTCTGCTGATTTGTGGTATCTGCTTTAAGATACATTAAAATTTAACATACAGAACAAATGCTTATGAGTTATACCTTCCATTTCATTGATAGGTGAGTGCCTGTGCCAAACCCTTAATTATCTTATGAAGTTGAGAATGTTGTAATAGTTAGTATTGGAATACATATTAATATTTAGAGTTACATAAGGAGTTAGCCCTCCATCATTACTCTTCTTTTTCTAAATTTTTCTGGCTATTCTCGTTAGTTTCTTGCTCTAAATGACCTTCAGAATAATTTTGATAAGTTGCAAAACAATTTAACCAAGTTACTTTAATAGAGACTCTGAGAATTGCTCTAAATTATAAATTATTTTGAGAAGAGTTATTACCTTTACAGATAGGTTGTTAGTAGAAAAAGCAGGATTAGTGATAAGCCTTCTGACACTCTTAAGCTGGATGGCTTTTTTTTTTTTTTCTTTTTTAACTTTACAATATTGTATTGGTTTTGCCATATATCAAAATGAATCCCCCACAGGTATACATGTGTTCCCCATTCTTTTTTTTTTTTATTTCTAATAAAAAAAAAAGTTTTGCCAAATATCAAAATGAATCCACCACAGGTATACATGTGTTCCCCATCCTGAACCCTCCTCCCTCCTCCCTCCCCATACCATCCCTCTGGGTCGTCCCAGTGCACCAGCCCCAAGCATCCAGTATCGTGCACTGAACCTGGACTGGCATCTCATTTCATACATGATATTTTACATGTTTCAATGCCATTCTCCCAAATCTTCCCACCCTCTCCCTCTCCCACAGAGTCCATAAGACTGTTCTATACATCAGTGTCTCTTTTGCTGTCTCGTATACAGGGTTATTGTTACCATCTTTCTAAATTCCATATATATGCGTTAGTATACTGTATTGGTGTTTTTCCTTCTGGCTTACTTCACTCTGTATAATAGGCTCCAGTTTCATCCACCTCATTAGAACTGATTGAAATGTATTCTTTTTAATGGCTGAGTAATTCTCCATTGTGTATATGTACCACCACTTTCTTATCCATTCATCTGCTGATGGACATCTAGGTTGCTTCCATGTCCTGGCTATTATAAATAGTGCTGCGATGAACATTGGGGTACACGTGTCTCTTTCCCTTCTGGTTTCCTCAGTGTGTATGCCCAGCAGTGGGATTGCTGGATCATAAGGCAGTTCTATTTCCAGTTTTTTAAGGAATCTCCACACTGTTCTCCATAGTGGCTGTACTAGTTTGCATTCCCACCAGCAGTGTAAGAGGGTTCCCTTTTCTCCACACTCTTTCCAGCATTTATTATTTGTAGACTTTTGGATCGCAGCCATTCTGACTGGTGTGAAATGGTACCTCATAGTGGTTTTGATTTGCATTTCTCTGATAATGAGTGATGTTGAGCATCTTTTCATGTGTTTGTTAGCCATCTGTATGTCTTCTTTGGAGAAATGTCTATTTAGATCTTTGGCCCATTTTTTGATTGGGTCATTTATTTTTCTGGAGTTGAGCTGTAGGAGTTGCTTGTATATTTTTGAGATTAGTTGTTTGTCGGTTGCTTCATTTGCTATTATTTTCTCCCATTCTGAAGGCTGTCTTTTCACCTTGCTAATAGTTTCCTTTGATGTGCAGAAGCTTTTAAGTTTAATTAGGTCCCATTTGTTTATTTTTACTTTTATTTCCAATATTCTGGGAGGTGGGTCATAGAGGATCCTGCTGTGATGTATTTCCGAGAGTGTTTTGCCTATGTTCTCCTCTAGGAGTTTTATAGTTTCTGGTCTTACGTTTAGATCTTTAATCCATTTTGAGTTTATTTTTGTATATGGTGTTAGAAAGTGTTCTAGTTTCATTCTTTTACAAGTGGTTGACCAGATTTCCCAGCACCACTTGTTAAAGAGATTGTCTTTAATCCATTGTATATTCTTGCCTCCTTTGTCAAAGATAAGGTGTCCATATGTGCGTGGATTTATCTCTGGGCTTTCTATTTTATTCCATTGATCTATATTTCTGTCTTTGTGCCAGTACCATACTGTCTTGATAACTGTGGCTTTGTAGTAGAGCCTGAAGTCAGGTAGGTTGATTCCTCCAGTTCCATTCTTCTTTCTCAAGATCGCTTTGGCTATTCGAGGTTTTTTGTATTTCCATACAAATTGTGAAATTATTTGTTCTAGCTCTGTGAAGAATACTGTTGGTAGCTTGATAGGGATTGCATTGAATCTATAAATTGCTTTGGGTAGTATACTCATTTTCACTATATTGATTCTTCCAATCCATGAACATGGTATATTTCTCCATCTATTAGTGTCCTCTTTGATGTCTTTCACCAGTGTTTTATAGTTTTCTATATATAGGTCTTTAGTTTCTTTAGGTAGATATATTTCTAAGTATTTTATTCTTTTCGTTGCAATGGTGAATGGAATTGTTTCCTTAATTTCTCTTTCTGTTTTCTCATTATTAGTGTATAGGAATGCAAGGGATTTCTGTGTGTTGATTTTATATCCTGCAACTTTACTATAATCATTGATTAGTTCTAGTAATTTTCTGGTGGAGTCTTTAGGGTTTTCTATGTAGAGGATCATGTTATCTGCAAATAGTGAGAGTTTTACTTCTTCTTTTCCAATTTGGATTCCTTTTATTTCTTTTTCTGCTCTGATTGCTGTGGCCAAAACTTCCAAAACTATGTTGAATAGTAATGGTGAAAGTGGGCACCCTTGTCTTGTTCCTGACTTTAGAGGAAATGCTTTCAATTTTTCACCATTGAGGATAATGTTTGCTGTGGGTTTGTCATATATAGCTTTTATTATGTTGAGGTATGTTCCTTCTATTCCTGCTTTCTGGAGAGTTTTTATCATAAATGGGTGTTGAATTTTGTCAAAGGCTTTCTCTGCATCTATTGAGATAATCATATGGTTTTTATTTTTCAATTTGTTAATGTGGTGTATTACATTGATTGATTTGCAGATATTGAAGAATCCTTGCATCCCTGGGATAAAGCCCACTTGGTCATGGTGTATGATCTTTTTAATGTGTTGTTGGATTCTGATTGCTAGAATTTTGTTTAGGATTTTTGCATCTATGTTCATCAGTGATATTGGCCTGTAGTTTTCTTTTTTTGTGGGATCTTTGTCAGGTTTTGGTATTAGGGTGATGGTGGCCTCATATAATGAGTTTGGAAGTTTACCTTCCTCTGCAATTTTCTGGAAGAGTTTGAGCAGGATAGGTGTTAGCTCTTCTCTAAATTTTTGGTAGAATTCAGCTGTGAAGCCGTCTGGACCTGGGCTTTTGTTTGCTGGAAGATTTTTGATTACAGTTTCAATTTCCGTGCTTGTGATGGGTCTGTTAAGGTTTTCTATTTCTTCCTGGTTGAGTTTTGGAAAGTTGTACTTTTCTAAGAATTTGTCCATTTCTTCCTCGTTGTCCATTTTATTGGCATATAATTGTTGATAGTAGTCTCTTATGATCCTTTGTATTTCTGTGTTGTCTGTTGTGATCTCTCCATTTTCATTTCTAATTTTATTGATTTGATTTTTCTCCCTTTGTTTCTTGATGAGTCTGGCTAATGGTTTGTCAATTTTATTTATCCTTTCAAAGAACCAGCTTTTGGCTTTGTTGATTTTTGCTATGGTCTCTTTTGTTTCTTTTGCATTTATTTCTGCTCTAATTTTTAAGATTTCTTTCCTTCTACTAACCCTGGGGTTCTTCATTTCTTCCTTTTCTAGTTGCTTTAGGTGTAGAGTTAGGTTATTTATTTGACTTTTTTCTTGTTTCTTGAGGTGTGCCTGTATTCCTATGAACTTTCCCCTTAGGACTGCTTTTACTGTGTCCCACAGGTTTTGGGTTGTTGTGTTTTCATTTTCATTCGTTTCTATGCAAATTTTGATTTCTTTTTTGATTTCTTCTGTGATTTGTTGGTTATTCAGCAGCGTGTTGTTCAGCCTCCATATGTTGGAATTTTTAATAGTTTTTCTCCTGTAATTGAGATCTAATCTTACTGCATTGTGGTCAGAAAAGATGCTTGGAATGATTTCTATTTTTTTGAATTTACCAAGGCTAGCTTTATGGCCCAGGATGTGATCTATCCTGGAGAAGGTTCCATGTGTGCTTGAGAAAAAGGTGAAATTCATTGTTTTGGGACGAAATGTCCTATAGATATCAATTAGGTCTAACTGGTCTATTGTATCGTTTAAAGTTTGTGTTTCCTTGTTAATTTTCTGTTTAGTTGATCTATCCATAGGTGTGAGTGGGGTATTAAAGTCTCCCACTATTATTGTGTTATTGTTAATTTCTCCTTTCATACTTGTTAGCATTTGTCTTACATACTGCGGTGCTCCCGTGTTGGGTGCATATATATTTATAATTGTTATATCTTCTTCTTGGATTGATCCTTTGATCATTATGTAGTGACCTTCTTTGTCTCTTTTCACAGCCTTTGTTTTAAAGTCTATTTTATCTGATATGAGTATTGCTACTCCTGCTTTCTTTTGGTCCCTATTTGCATGGAAAATCTTTTTCCAGCCCTTCACTTTCAGTCTGTATGTGTCCCCTGTTTTGAGGTGGGTCTCCTGTAGACAACATATGTAGGGGTCTTGTTTTTGTATCCATTCAGCCAGTCTTTGTCTTTTGGTTGGGGCATTCAACCCATTTACGTTTAAGGTAATTACTGATAAGTATGATCCCGTTGCCATTTACTTTATTGTTTGGGGTTCGAATTTATACACCATTTTTGTGTTTCCTGTCTAGAGAATATCCTTTAGTATTTGTTGGAGAGCTGGTTTGGTGGTGCAGAATTCTCTCAGCTTTTGCTTGTCTGAGAAGCTTTTGATTTCTCCTTCATACTTGAATGAAATCCTTGCTGGGTACAATAATCTGGGCTGTAGGGTATTTTTTTTCATCATTTTAAGTATGTCTTGCCATTCCCTCCTGGCTTGAAGAGTTTCTATTGAAAGATCAGCTGTTATCCTTATGGGAATTCCCTTGTGTGTTATTTGTTGTTTTTCCCTTGCTGCTTTTAATATTTGTTCTTTGTGTTTGATCTTTGTTAATTTGATTAATATGTGTCTTGGGGTGTTTCGCCTTGGGTTTATCCTGTTTGGGACTCTCTGGGTTTCTTGGACTTGGGTGATTATTTCCTTCCCCAGTTTAGGGGAGTTTTCAACTATTATCTCCTCAAGTATTTTCTCATGGTCTTTCTTTTTGTCTTCTTCTTCTGGAACCCCTATGATTCGAATGTTGTAGCGTTTAATATTGTCCTGGAGGTCTCTGAGATTGTCCTCATTTCTTTTAATTCGTTTTTCTTTTATTCTCTCTGATTCATTTATTTCTACCATTCTATCTTCTAATTCACTAATCCTATCTTCTGCCTCTGTTATTCTACTATTTGTTGCCTCCAGAGTGTTTTTAATTTCATTTATTGCATTATTCATTATATATTGACTCTTTTTTATTTCTTCTAGGTCCTTGTTAAACCTTTCTTGCATCTTCTCAATCCTTGTCTCCAAGCTATTTATCTGTGATTCCATTTTAATTTCAAGATTTTGGATCAATTTCACTATCATTATTTGGAATTCTTTATCAGGTAGATTCCCTATCTCTTCCTCTTTTGTTTGGTTTGGTGGGCATTTATCCTGTTCCTTTATCTGCTGGCTATTCCTCTGTCTCTTCATCTTGTTTAAATTGCTGAGTTTGGGGTGTCCTTTCTGTATTCTGGCAGTTTGAGGAGTTCTCTTTATTGTGGCCTTTCCTCGCTGTGTGTGGGTTTGTACAGGTGGCTTGTCAAGGTTTCCTGGTTAGGGAAGCTTGTGTCGGTGTTCTGATGGGTGGAGCTGTATTTCTTCTCTTTGTTCAGTCGCGCTCCTTTCGAAGAGTTGGATTGCTTTTCTGGGTGCCTGATGTCCTCTGCCGGCATTCAGAAGTTGTTTTGTGGAATTTACTCGACGTTTAAATGCTCTTTTGATGAATTTGTGGGGGAGAAAGTGTTCTCCCCGCCCTACTCCTCCGCCATCTTGGCTCCTCCCCCTGTTCCCCATTCTGAACCCTCCTCCCTCCTCCCTCCCCATACCATCCCTCTGGGTCGTCCCAGTGCACCAGCCCCAAGCATCCAGTATCGTGCATCGAACCTGGACTGGCAACTCATTTCATATATGATATTATACATGTTTCAATGCCATTCTCCCAAATCATCCCACCCTCTCCCTCTCCCACAGAGTCTTAAAGACTGTTCTATACATCAGTGTCTCTTTTGCTGTCTCATATACAGGGTTATCATTACCATCTTTCTAAATTCCATATATATGCGTTAGTATACTGTATTGGTGTTTTTCTTTCTGGCTTACTTCACTCTGTATAATAGGCTCCAGTTTCATCCACCTCATTAGAACTGACTGAAATGTATTCTTTTTAATGACTGAGTAATACTCCTTTGTGTATATGTACCATAGCTTTCTTTTTTTTTTTTTTTCGTGCAGCATATATTTTATTAAAGTGAAAGGATAGAGAAAGCTTTTGACATAGACATCAGAAAGAGGTAGAAAGAGTACCCTTTTTTTTTTTCTTTTTTTAAAGTGGAATCACACAGTATTTGTTCTTTTGTGACTGGGCTTATTCCATTTAGCTATTTTCAAGGTCTATCTATGTTGTAATCTGTGTTAGAATTTGCTTCCTTCATAGCTTTCTTATCCATTCATCTGCTGATGGACATCTAAGAAGTTTATTTTATTCACTGCTGAATGTCTCAGAGTTTAAAATAAGGTTTATCGCAGAGACATTTATTCAACAATAAACATATGATCGATGAAATGAGTAGGTTAATGCATGAATTAATGAATAAATTGAGGCTTTGAGGAAGGAGAAAAGAAGAGAGGATGGAAGGAAGAAAGGGAGAGAAGGAAGGAGGAGGGAGAGAGGAAGGAAGGAAGAATATTCACTTTTTACCTCACTGATGCCAACTCCTATTACTCACCTGCACACTCTTTACACACTGGTCACCCTGGCCTCCTTTCTCTTCCTCAGACGTGTTAGACATATTCCCAACTTAGAACTTTCTGGAGTCGATTGGTTTGCACGTGTATATGCTCAGTCTCTTCAGTCATGTTTGACTCTTTGCGACCCCATGGATTGTAGCCCCCCAGACTCCTCTGTCCACAGGATAATCCCGGCAAGAATATGGAGTAAGTTGCTATTTCCTCCTCTAGGGGATCTTTCTGACCCATGAATTGAACCCGCATCTCCTGCTTGGCGGGCAGATTCTTTACCACTGAGCCATCTAGGAAGCCTGGATTGATTTGTAGCAACACATAACTGATAAACCCTGTCTGCTATATTCTTCCTCCAGATGTCAATATGGCTGTTTCATCCTCTTCAAGTTTTTGCTCACATGTCACCTTCTCAATACGACCCACCCTGACCACCATGTTTAAAATTGTAACCCACATCCCACCCATCCACATTGTCTGGCTCTCTGGATATGTTTACTTAAACTCTAACACTTCTTAGTATTTTTTTCCTCTGAGACAATATTAATACTGTATGATTTACTTATCATTTTTCTTGGTTATGGCATTCTCCTCATATACAACAACCAAAATGTAAGTCCATAAAACCACATATCTCAATTGAATGTATTCACAATAACATGTTAAATAAATATTTTTGAAGTTAAATAGAGATGAATTCAAAATGAGTTAGAAACACTACCACCCAATCTGGCCTCTGGTTTTAAGCTAAAATAAATAACACAGAGTTGATAAACAGTAATTATGTTTAAAATGTTAATTTACACTTTTGAAGAATTTTCACAAATATATAAAAGTCTTTATTTTATCTTCCCTAAATAAATCCCTTCAGTTGGCAATGGTAAAAGAGAAAGAGAACTTATAAGACAATTTTCAGGGATAAAGTATAGTGGACTTTTGTTTATTCTAAATGAAATTTTTTATGGTTAGAAGTCATTGGTACAAAGAACAATAAAATGATTTTTATAGTTTTACTAAGGTGGTTAATACATTTTTATAATGTATTGGCTAAACTCTTATTAACAAAAATAAAGATTTGCAATAGGTAATGTGTTGTAAAGTTCACACTATATAAATATGAATATACAAACACGTTGAGGATTCTCTATTTATCTGTATTCTCTATACTTTTGTTTCTGTCTACCTGTTTAACTAAGCCTTGTGTAGGTAACCTAGTTTATAATTTTTTTAAGTTATCATTAAGTGTCTCATTTAGTTACATATGCACAAACAAATATGTATTATTTTAGAAAAGATAAAATATATACTCACTTACAAGGTACCTTCCTCATTTCACAGTATATTCTTGACTTTTTTCCCTCTTTATCATACATAGAGACCTCCATTGCCCAGGATCTCATTAGGTGGATGGATGAGAGTTTAACTAATGAGTCCTCTATAGCAAAGTACTTTCTCAAGCCAAATTAAAACAGACATTTTTTAAGTGACTAAGTCTGACTACTATACACTTAAGATACAGAAATTTGAGACATCTCATTATGTAACATTTCTTAAGGTCACACACAGATATCTATTTTTCACATTACACAAGAACAGAAAGAAAACTTATTAATAAAAAAGTACTATTCTTGAAGAAGATGTATTACTCTTTGCTGGAAGAACTCTCTGCCATAAGGAAGGTGATATATTGAATGAATATAAATCAAACAGTAATTCACAAGCTACAAAATCTATTGGATTTCTCAGTTTTGACATTTTGAAATTCTCTGAGAAATCTTTTTCCTGGTGGGAAATACGAAATGTTTTTAAACTGTTTTAATGATAGTCATCATTCTGATGATAACTCTAAAAATAGTGAGATTCAATCGTATAATTTTAACACCGTAAAACAGTTGTTCTTGGGACTAAATCAAAACCAGTTTTGTCTTAAAACTTTTGAAATTGAACATTTGACCATATATGGACATTTTTAGTATAAGAAAAACAACTGAGCTTTTAGATACTATTTAGAGAAATGCCATTGATTCTGGTTTTTCATTAAATCTTCAGATGTCCTTGCTTTTCTCTCAATATTGAATTTATCAACATAGCCCTTGAACTGCCCTCCATTTAGGACTCTCCCTTTGTTAATTACAAGATTTCATTCTAGCTTTCTTCCCTGGCCCACTACACTTGGATATCAGAGTAGGGAATCAAAAACATTTATCCTCATAGAGCCCTCACCAGCTTCATTGCTAGGTACTATTATTTTAATTTTCAGATAAAGAAAATGAACTTAATGTCATGACTATGAAGTTGAAGAGTGCACTCAGATTGACTCCAAGAATAATGTCCTTCCTTTAAATTGACAGACTACTCTTGTATGATATGAATACAGCATGATAGAGTAGGAACAAAATGAACTTGGGTTTGGAAAGATTTAGATATAAAACTCACAAACGTACAATTTGGATGGTGTTGGCAATTAATTTATCTGAGCTTTCCCCACTTATATTCTGCCCCATAACTTGAGGACAATACTTTCCATGTAGCAGTTATTGTACAGTGCATGTCTAGTCCAGTTGGCTCAATTTTTATTACCATTATCTTTATCATTATTTCTATAGGGCATCCCAGGTGGGGCTAGCAGTAAAGAACCCACCTGCCAGTGCAGGAGACATAAGATATGCAGGCTCAATCCCTGAGTTGGGAAGATCCCCTGGAGGAGGGTATGGCAATCCATTCCAGTATTCTTGCCTGGCGAATCCCATGGACAGGGAAGCCTGGCAAGCTATGGCCCATAGGGTCACAAAGAGTTGGATATAACTGAAGAAACTTAGCACACACACAAGATAATGTAAAGCTCTGTATATCAAAGTGTTCTAAAATAACTCATATGTTTATTATAACTTTCATATGTTATGTGAATCCAGTTGTCACTTTTAAAAACTCAGTTTTTATGTATGAAACAATCCCATTTACGATCACATGAAAAAGAAAAAAATACCTAGGAAAAATCTGTCTAAGCAAGCAAAAGACCTGTACTCTGAAGACTAAAGCAGTGATGAAAGAAATTGAAGATGACACAAACAGATGGAAATATATACCATGTTCTTGGATTGGAAGAATCAATGTTGTCAACATGTCTATACTACCCAAGGCAATCACAGATTCAATGCAATCCCTATCAAATTACCAACATCATTTTTCACAGAACTAGAACAAAAAATTTACAAATTTGTACAGAAACACAAAAGACTCCAAATAGCCAAAGTAATCCTGAGAGAGAAAAATGGAGCTGGAGTAATCAAACTCCTTGACTTCAGACTAAAATATAAAGCTACAGTAAACAAAACAGTATGGTACTGCCACAAAAACAGAAAGATAGATCCATGGTACAGGATAGAAAGCCCAGAGATAAACCCATGCACCTATCGTCAATTAATCTATGACAAAAGAGGTAAGAATATACAATGGAGACAAGAGTCTTTTCAGCAAGTGATGCTGGGAAAACTAGACAGCTACATATGAAAAAATTATACTGGAACACTCTCTAACACCATATGGGCTTCCCTGGTGGCTCAGATGGTATAGCATCTGTCTCCAATGTGGGAGATCCAGGTTCAATCCCTGGGTTGGGAAGATCCCCTGGAGAGGAGAATGGCAACCCACTCTAGTATTCTTGCCTGGAGAATTCCATGGACAGAGGAGCCTGGCGGGCTATAGTCTACAGGGCTGCAAAGAGTTGGACATGTCTGAGCAACTAACACAACACTAACACCACACACAAAAATAAACTCAAATGGGTCAAAGACCCATATGTAAGACTGAACACTATAAAGCTCCTAGAGGAAAACATATGCAGAACACTGTTTGACATAAATCACAGTAGCTTTTTGGATCCACCTCCTAGAGTAATGGAAATGAATACAAAAATAAACAGGACCTTATTAAACTTAAAAGCTCTACACAGCAAAGGAAACCATAAACAAGATTAAAAGACAACCCTTAGAATCTGGGAAAATATTTGCAAATGAAACTACTGACAAGAGTTTAATCTCCAAAATATACAAATAGTTCATGCAGCTCTATGTCAAACAAACAAACAAACTAATCAAAAAATGGGCAGAAGATCTAAATAGACAGTTCTCCAAAGAAGACATACAGATGACCAAATAACACATGAAAAGATTATCAATATTACTAATCAGATAAATGCAAATCAAAACGATAATAGGTATCATCTCCCAGTGGTCAGAATGGTCATCATTAAAAAGTCTGCAAACAGTAAATGATGGAGAGGTTGTGGAGAAAAGAGAAACCCCTTACATTGTTGGTGGGAATGTAAATCAGTACAACTACTATGAAGATCAGTAAAGAGGATCCTTAAAAAACTAAAAATAGAGCTACCATATGATCCAGCAATCCTACTCCTAGGCATATATCCAGAGAAAAACGTACTTCAAAATGATACATGCACCCCAATGGTCATTGTAGCAGTATTTACAATGGAAGCAACCTAAACGTCCATTGATAGAGGAATGGCTAAAGAAGATGTGTTACATATATACAATGGAATATTACTCAGCCATAAAAAAGAATGAAATAATGCCATTTGCAGCAACATGGATGGATCTAGCGATTATCATACTAAGTGAAGTAAATCAGACATTGAAAGACAAACATATGATAGCACTCATATGTGGAATCTTATTTTTGTTAAAAATGATTCAGATGAACTTTTTTTACAAAATAGAAATAGACTCACACATTTAAAAAGCTTATGGTTACCAAAGGGAAAAGATAGAGGAAGGAAGGAATAAATTAGGAGCTTTGGATTAATACACATACATGACTATATATAAAATAGATAAACTACTTATAGGACTAGATATAGGACCTACTGCATAGCACAGGGAACTCTACCCAATATTCTGCAATAGCCTATATTGGTAAAGAATCTGAAAAAGTACTTTGCTGTATACCTGAAACTAATACAACATTGTAAATCAACTATATTCCCAAAAAATTTAGAAAATTTTAAAAAGAATAAAAATTAAAAAATAAAAAGGAAGGAAAAAGAAGCAGTTCTATGAAGTTGTGAAATTTTTCAGGTGGTATACATAATGAACTTATAGAATATCTATTCGTCTACATGAAACTTCTGTGTGAAAGTTTTTCTATATTTCTCTGATAATTCAGAATATGAATCTAGGTTGTGGTTTTTAATGGTTTGAAAGGAATAAATGTAATGTGTTACCTAGAGTATTTAATACCTGGACCACTGAGAAATTAGAGTTAATTTGATTTCAAAACTGTATGTGACAAATATGAACTATGCAATTAATAAAGTATAAGTATAGTGAAAGAAAGGAAATGATTTTAAATAATGAGGCAAAAGCTCAGCTAGCAAGAAGAAAAATTTACCACAGACTCTCTATGAGCCTAGAGTATTTTTTCTAATTGTTTTATTTCTGTAAAGAATAGTCAGTGTGTGCAGCCCTAGCATTGCGCTATGGATTCATTTCTTCTCCCTGGAGTATTTGGGGGGTGGGGTAAGGGGGAAAAGCAGAGGGCAGAGGTATTTCTTTGTCCTTTTAGATGTTCATTTTAAAAGTAATGTTGTTCTTGTTATTTAACTTCTATTCATTGTTGAGGTCTCTACCTGGAGATCACTTTCTCTCAGAAACCTTCCTAGACACTTCTGAAAGAGCCCTGGTATAGTTGCTACAGACTTTCCCAACCAGAGTATTGCTGCTATTTCAATTGCTACCAGTTCTCCTAAGGCTTCAGCTTCTATTTCTTTAATACTATTAGCCCCTATTTCCATATTACATTCATTAATTGAGGATGTTTTATGCACCAATATTGAATTAAACATTTTATGTGTCAGTTAATTAAATCATTTTAAAATTCCTACATGAAAAAGATGCAGTGTTATTCTCCTTTTCCTTTAGGAAAGGAAGGTTAACTTAGGTTAAGCCATTGGCATAAGTTTCCCCAGCTAGAAGACAGCAAAGTCAGAATTTGAATCCAGGTCCACATAATTTAGCCATTTTCCTGTATCTTCCCTCTCATAAAAATAGTTTCTCCTCTCTGCTAGCCAGGAAGCTCTGTGAATGCAAGAGGGTCTGGGTCTGTATTTGTTAACATTAAATTTCCTATACTCAAGAGAAGCCATGGCACTTGGTAATAATACATAAGTGTTGAATGGATGTATGTAAAAATATTTGGACATCATTTGAAAACTTTAGGGGAAAACTGATAACTCAAAAACCAGACTCAAATTAAATAAAGGCTCTAGAAGCTAACAGAAAAGTAATATTGTTGTGAAGAAGGTAGCTACTTAATCATACTATTACTTAAGGTAATGCACAATGTAACTACACTGCAAATTACATTGCCTTTTCATTGCTTATGTTTGACTACAACAGCAAAGCTTTCAGATCTGATTGATGTTCTGCTTTCTTCTTCTTTTTTTCATTTAATCCATTGTTACTAGAAATAAGAACAATATGAAAAATGAACATTTCAGTGTTCATTCATCATTGAGCCCCTAGAGAGAAACACAGACAACTGGGGAGTCTTCCCAATGTCCATGAGAAGCCAATTAAAAACTTTTCTCTAGGCATCCTGCAGACAGGCAAAGATATGTGTGGAGTAGCCACAGGACAATCTGCCAGACTTATCATGAATAGTGGGAGACATGCTATCAAGGTTTTCTTTTCCATTTATATAAAACAACCAGATCTTGCTAATTAGTAATTCCCTGACCAACTCAGTATTTATCTAGAACTTGAAGTTTACAAAATGCTTTCAGAGATGGAGTTTCACTTGGCAACATGAAGAGTCACAATCTTAGTTACAAGGTAAGAACATTATCCTCACTACACTCTAACTGAGCCTGAGAATATACTACAGCTAATAAATGGAAGAGAAATCATGTCTCTTAATCATTCTCAGCTTGTATTAACTCAAAGCTTAAAAGTAATCAATAAACAATATCATTCTAAAACTATAGCCAAACAGATGATGATGACTCAATCAATAAACACTGCAGAGCCTTCTACTACTGAACATAGTACTTTTGACACAAAATAGGAGTTTTGTATTGAAAGGCACATTTACTACTGCCCATATGGAACTCCTGGTTTTGTTGACAAGATGTTTTCACATTCAGTGTTTCAGAAGAGACAGATAATATGTACAAAAATTGTATGAAACAATCTAGAGATTTAACGTCATAGGAATTTAATAGGAAACTAGATTATGTACTAGAATATTATATTTTAGATATATTTTAGATGATGTGGCATTTAAAAGTCACCGTTTTCCTTTCTGAACACCACAAATTCAGGTATTTCATGTGTAATTTTATTTTGTGAACAGAGAAAAAATTTTCTACCAGATAATTCCACATGTATAGTAAATGCACTGCCATAAATTCACATCTTAACAAAAATATGAATTGTTAAAGAAGGCATGATAGGCAA
This sequence comes from Bos javanicus, assembly GCF_032452875.1. Taxonomy (NCBI): domain Eukaryota; kingdom Metazoa; phylum Chordata; class Mammalia; order Artiodactyla; family Bovidae; genus Bos; species Bos javanicus. Next base: position 97,221,916 of record NC_083869.1, read on the forward strand.
TAAAGTATTTTTTACTTTAAAAAGGGAATGAAGACCAAGTAGTAAAGGTCAAAAGGATAGAAATAGTAATGAGGAGACTGACAATTAATGTAAGAAAAACTCTTCAATGTACAATGGGAAAAACATAAATGTGCATTCTTGATTCCTGAACCTGTTAAAATAGCTAAAAGGTGAGGCCTGTCAGTGCTATTACAAAGTCAGTATGATTGCATTGGCAGAATCTGTCCAATATAAATATTTTGGAACTCTGGTGTGAGTTGAAATCTTGCAACTTTCAAAGGGGCAGCTCAATAGCAATGAGTAGGCAGCATGCTAACTTCTTGATTTTTAAACACCATTATGTATTTAAAAATAAACATGGATCCTTGGAAAAATTGATGATTCTAGGTCTTTACCAGAAAAACTACAAAACAACCCAGAACTTTTTTTCATCAAAGAGCAAGAATATGTTCAAAGAAAGATGGCAACATATTAAAGGGACAGAGAACTCAGCTTGAAATAATCTTCACTGGCCAAACTAGAAACAGTTTGATCATCAAATGAAAGCAATGCATTGTAACAACTTGACTAACATAGTACTGAATTCAAAACAAAATTACCTCAAACCCTGCAAGTCTTTTCTGACATTCTCTTTCTGAGATGCCCCATGGTGCTCTATGGTTTGTAGTCTATTGTATCACATTGAGGCTAAAACACCTTGACAGTGAAAACTAGGAATAGATAGCACAAAAAAAGCATGGGTGAAAGGAATCTTTTGTTCATTTATCAGATTCAAAACTTTACATTTTATTGTATCAAAAAGTTAAGTATACTTTTAGCTATAAAGTGTTTTGTAAACAATGCTATTGCTATTGCTTAGTCACCTCAGTGCGACCCCACAGACGGCAGCCCACCAGGCTTCCCTGTCCCTGGGACTCTCCAGGCAAGAACACTGGAGTGGGTTGCCATTTCCCTCTTCAATGCATGAAAGTGAAAAGTGAAAGTGAAGTCGCTCAGTCGTGTCCGACTCTCAACGACCCCATGGACTGCAGCCTTCCAGGCTCCTTTGTCCATGGGATTTTCCAGGCAAGAGTACTGGAGTGGGGTGCCATTGCCTTCTCCTTGTAAACAATAGACCCTACAAATTCAAAATTGCTGTTATGACACAAACCATGAGAAAGGAAAATACAAAATAAATTTAAAAAATGAAACTGCTTGTCTTTTTGAGGGCAGGGTCCTCAACGTAAATACTTATATTTCCCATAACGTGTATTTACTTAAGGTAGAAATTGGGGTTTTTTGATAGATAATAAACTGAAACGCCAGTACTTTGGCCACCTCAGGAGAAGAGTTGATTCATTGGAAAAGACTCTGATGCTGGGAGGGATTGGGGGCAGGAGGAGAAGGGGATGACAGAGGATGAGATGGCTGGATGGCATCACTGACTTTATGGATGTGAGTCTGGGTGAACGCCAGGAGTTGGTGATGGACAGGGAGGCCTGGTGTGCTTCGATTCATGGGGTCGCAAAGAGTCGGACACAACTGAGAGACTGAACTGAACTGAACTAAAACTGGAATCCTTGGGCATTCTGATTTCTGACAAAATCTGTGTATGAAAATATTCTTGTTTGATGCTTGGCAGTAAGGAAGTGACTGCATGATATCCTCAGGATGAACACTCTCATGTGATGTATGCACACTGCTGTCACTTCTAACAGCGGGGTGATTGGGTTAGTTATTATGATAGTGGTAAAATACCATTTTCAATAAAAATGAAGAAATAAGACCAAATCTTTTTATGTACAGAAATTTATGAAGATGAAAGAGAAAAAAGAGCCAGGAGTCGAATTTCCTTATTTATGTGAAGATAATGAGTCAGGGACAGGGGATAATCAGAATGCAAATGAAGAAAAAGAAAATATAAACCTTTAGTATTCACCTTTCTTATAATAAAGAGAAATGTAAAATCATTCAATTTCAATATTTGTCTTTAATTCAGCAAAGACAACTCAGATAAGATACAACATTTTTTATTCTGCAAGAGTATAATTTATTTTTCGTCCAAATTTATTAAGTTTGGCAAAATCGAAGTAAGTGAAATAGCTTCACATATCAACACAGTGTAACATAATTCTGAGGATTTATTTAGTCAGATAAAACTTAAAATTTTAACTATTTTGATCCACATGAGTAACAAAGAAAAGACATTAAAGCAACTTCTCTAGGGAACCCAATATATTGCACGATTGGAAGAAATGTTGAAACTATATTCATTATGAATTACTCAAAGATTTCTATAAAACATCTATAATATTAATGATTATTATATATCTTATGGGATTTCAGTAAGAGGAATTCAGAATCAAAAAATGTTAAACTGCATATAAAAAAATTATGCATTTTATCATGGATGATGCAATTTGTTTTAATTACTGAAATGCTTTCAACTATTCACTCAATAGTCACAGAGTGACTTAGATACAGAGGTAAGAACAAAACCCTCAAAAGACAAGAAAGGTCATAAGTAGTACAGGGAAACATTGAAGTCAAGCATGGTGACAAATGGAGCATTGTTTGATTATTATCAGTTCACCTGTGTTCTGTCTTAAACCTCTCTGGGGCAAAGGCCACATCTTAATCACTGGACATTCACAGTCTATATATTGCTCCAGTATCTCAGTTGCTATTGTCTCTGTGACCCCATGGACTGTAGCCTGCCAGGTTCCTCTGTCCATAGAATTCACCAGGCAAGAATACTGGAGTGGGTAGCCATTTCCTTCTTCAGGGGATCTTCCCAACCCAGGGATCGAACCCATATCTCCTGCATTGGCAGGCAGATTTTTTACCACTGAGCCACTAGCAAAGCCCTCAGTATCTCAGTAAAATATGTTACTTTGAAAATGTAAGATCCAAGGAAAAATAATTTTAAGTGAGAGAATCTTTTATCCATGTTTACCTACAATCCAGACAAAATTCTACTGGTACATCAGCAAAAGCTATAGAGTTCACTCTTTCAACAAAGACAGCAAATCTCTCTCCATGGCCACTATGGCAGAAGGTAGATAGACAAGACAAGGTTATGGCCCCTGAGTATTTAGGAGGAATGATACATTGTCAAACATCTGTGGTACAAGTAACTATGTAACAACTTCCATGTGTGGTCCCAAAAGCCATAGGCCTACAAACAGAATGCCATGACTAATATTACCAATCTGCTATGTAATTGTATGATCTGATGTACTTGGAACTAATTTAGTAGATATTTTTTAGCCTGCAGATAAAGTACCAGAGGATTTTGCAAGCATTGTTTTCTCTTGAGATTTCTTTAGGCTTTCAGATAGCTCCAGGCCATGTTATTCAATGTAAAAAAAATGCACTGAAGTTTTGTGTACATGACAACCAAAGGCTTTAAGAACTTTCGTCTTGCAGATATTTTTCATCCAGAAAATGAACTGCTAGAATGTGTAATGAGACTAGGAGTTACATTTTGAAACTCATAATATGTGTATGTTTCTAAAACTAGAAACCAGATTCTCTTACTATAGACAGAAAAATAGGCATGCTCATATACATCTCAAGGCCACTCAATTGGCCCAAATACATGGTAAATACAAATAATTAAAAAAGCTCTCTTTTATAGGAAACAGAGTCAATCCAAGCACATGAGTAATGTAAGTCACTGATTTGTACTTTATCAAAAATGTTTGACTTGTTGGCTGAGAACTGTCAAGTTGAATTGTACAATGGCTTTAACTTTAGTCATACAGATGTCATCCAACATTTGATGAGCATCTACTAGGTGTCAGTCCCAGTGAACAAGTCATGAAGAATCAGTTTTACCTTCAGCCCAGAATCTGGAGTGGTGATGGTATAGTTAGTTGCTAAGTCATGTCCAATTCTTATGATCCCATGGATTGTGGCCCACCAGGCTCCTCTGTCCATGGGATTTCCCAGACAAGAATACTGGAGTGGGTTGCCATTTCCTTCTCCAGGGTATCTTCCTGACCAGGGATTGAACTCTCGTCTCTTGCACTGCAGGAAGATTCTTTACCACTGAACCACCAGGGAAACCCAAAATCTGGAGTTGGATGCCAATATAACTGATTTGTGTGAGGTGTTAGTCACCTGGTCACCATTTACATATGCTCAAAATACATTACACTGTAATTTTAAATGAAATTTTGCAAATTTTAAATTCAAATTTATATCTTTTGGAATAATTCAATACTTTTCTTACATTTAATCAAGTCATCAAGCTTATAAATGATGTTATACTTTCCAAAAACTTAAGCAATATACCTAGAGAGATTTCTTTTTTTTTAAACCAACAAATATTGAATGCCTCATCAATACTAGTGAAGAACAAGAGAATCTTTCTACAATGGTTATAAAAATTAATACATAAAACAGCAATGGAATGGTGATTAATGATGTGCAACACTCTCTATATGATTACTATATATCAAGCACTGATGAGGGTAAATGTTGTCATTGGGTTTTTTCATGTAATCCTTGCAACATTCCAATAAAATTTTCTCATGCTATTATCACTTTACAGAATAAGAACTGAGTTTTCAAGGTGCTAAATAACATACTGCTATGCTAATTCACAGCTGCTCTATACCTTGCTGCTGCTGCTATGTCACTTCAGTCGTGTCCGACTCTGTGTGACCCCATAGACAGCAGCCCACCAGGCTCCCCCGTCCCTGAGATTCTCCAGGCAAGAACACTGCAGTGGGTTGCCATTTCCTTCTCCAATGCATGAAAGTGAAAAGTGAAAGTGAAGTCGTTCAGTCGTGTCCGACTCTTAGCAAACCCATGGACTGTAGCCCACCAGGCTCCTCCATCTACGGGATTTTCCAGGCAAGAGTACTGGGGTGGGGTGCCATTGCCTTCTCCGCTCTATACCTTAAGCAGACTCAAATTCAATTCTCAGATATCATACGCTATAATTGGTCATTGGGTTTGCTGTATTTCTTCTTCTGAAAAACAATTTTCTTTATATGGGACTCTTATACCCCATCAGCCAATAGTACAATCGTTAAGAGCAAAACTTAGCCTGCTCTGTTAAAGAAAAGAGCAGCATTTTTGAATAGTCAGAAGAAATGCTTTACCAGAAACACACAACTATTGCTTTCATTTGTCTTTATTCATGTGAGCTCTATCACCTGTACTTGGCTTTAGAACACAATTACTTATTTAAAAACAAAATTAAAAATGATTAGAAACTTAAATTTCAAATGAGGCTAAGAGGATAATGTTTTTCTACAAGATGAAGTACATTCTCCTTTAAAAATGTATTTGAGCATCTATCACAGGAGATACAAAACTGTTTCTAATCTACCATGAAACTAATAGAATTTTAGTCTGCATGTTTTCCCAAAAGAACGAATTTGGTTAATCAGACTTTTCTTACTAAGCGCTTCTTAAATAAATTTATTTACATATGGAGTTTCAGCTCTCATTGAATTAAGACCTTAAATCTGCATCATGAATCCAGTTCTCTTTCTAAAACTCTGTTATCAAAGTATTCAACCTGCTTAGACTTCTTCAAGGAGGCTACACAAACATCGTACCTAAAATTGAACATAGTTTTTCTCTTCATTCATCTTCATTTCACTCTTTCCTAAACTGCTATATTTATCTTAACATTAGTTCAGTTCAGTTCAGTTTGGTCGCTCAGTCATGTCCAACTCTTTGCAACCCCATGAATTTTAGCACACCAGGCCTCCCTCTCCATCACCAACTCCCGGAGTTCACCCAGACTCACATCCATAGAGTCAGTGATGCCATCCAGCCATCTCATCCTCTGTCGTCCCCTTCTCCTCTTGCCCCCAATCCCTCCCAGCATCAGAGTCTTTTCCAATGAGTCAACTCTTCACATGAGGTGGCCAAAGTACTGGAGTTTCAGCTTTAGCATCATTCCTTCCAAAGAAATCCCAGGGCCGATCTCCTTCAGAATGGACTGGTTGGATCTCCTTGCAGTCCAAGGGACTCTCAAGAGTCTTCTCCAACACCACAGTTCAAAAGCATCAATTCTCTCCCACAGAGTCCACAAGACTGTTCTATACATCAGTGTCTCTTTTGCTGTCTCATATACAGGGTTATTGTTACCATCTTTCTAAATTCCATATATATGCATTAGCATACTGTATTGGTGTTTTTCTTTCTGTGGGAGAGGGAGAGGGTGGGATAATTTTGGAGAATGGCATTGAAACATGAATAATATCATATATGAAACAAGTCGCCAGTCCAGGTTCGATGAACGATACTGGATGCTTGGGGCTGGTGCACTGGGATGACTCAGAGGGATGGTACGGGGAGGGAGGAGGGATGAGGGTTCAGGATGGGAATACGTGTATACCTGTGGCGGATTCATATTGATATATGGCAAAACCAATACAATATTGTAAAGTTAAAAAAAAAAGAATTACAAAAAAAAAAACCAAAAGCATCAATTCTTCGGCCCTCAGCTTTCTTCACAGTCCAACTCTCGCATCCATACATGACCACTGGAAAAACCATAGCCTTGACTAGACGGACCTTTGTTGGCAAAGTAATGTCTCTGCTTTTCAATATGCTATCTAGGTTGGTCATAACTTTTCTTCCAAGGAGTAAGCTTCTTTTAATTTCATGGCTGCAGTCACCATCTGTAGTGATTTTGGAGCCCCCCAAAGTAAAGTCTAACATTGTTTCCACTGTTTCCCCATCTATATCCCATGAAGTGATGGGACAAGATGCCATGATGTTCATTTTCTGAATGTTGAGTTTTAAGCCAACTTTTTCACTCTCCACTTTCACTTTCATCAAGAGGCTTTTGAGTTCCTCTTCACTTTCTGCCATAAGGGTGCTGTCATCTGCATATCTGAGGTGATTGATATTTCTCCCGGCAATCTTGATTCCAGCTTGTGCTTCCTCCAGCCCAGCGTTTCTCATGATGTACTCTGCATAGAAGTTAAATAAGCAGGGTGACAATATACAGCCTTGACGTCCTCCTTTTCCTATTTGGAACCAGTCTGTTGTTCCATGTCCAGTTCTAACTGTTGCTTCCTGACCTGCATACAAATTTCTCAAGAAGCAGATCAGGTGGTCTGGTATTCCCATCTCTTTCAGAATTTTCCACAGTTTATTGTGATATCTTTTTTTTTTAATTTTATTTTATTTTTAAACTTTACAATATTGTATTAGTTTTGCCAAATATCGAAATTTAATGCACGTTAAACATTTGTTACACACTAGCAGAAGAAAGTGAATGACTTTCTCTTGGACCTTTAAAATAGTATGTTCGATTAACTTTGAGCCTACTTAATTGGCAGTATTAACTATGTATTGTAATACACTGTCTTTCAAAAATACTATCATACATGTACTAATAAAAATAGCAACTAAATATTGAATATTCAAATGGCATAATATCTTGATAAGTAAGTGAAATATCAGAACAACCATAACTCAAAATTGAGCCTGAGAATTGTGGAGTTGAAGAAAGATTGGTCTAATGACAATGTTTTAAAAATTAAGAAACTGAAGGTCAAAAAAAGTGTTATGTGTAAACATCAATTTCCTTTAGCGTTTAGATTTTTTGAAGCATCAAATACTTGGTCCCTTTTCGTATATCATCATGAATCACCATTTCATATGATTCTCATTAGTTTAAAGTTACTTTGAAAAACAACAATTTTTGGAAAATATTTGGGAAAATAACAATTTTCCACAATAGTTTGGTTTTTAAAAACTAGATGCTAATTGTGATTATAAATACAAATATCATACATATAATCCTGCAGTGATTTTTCTCTTTGCTCAACAAAACAGCAACTCACCATTACCTTAGAAAAAGGAAACTGGAACACTTCTGCTGGAGAACATACATTGTTATAGTTCACTTGTACCATTTATAAGCAAGAAATGTTTATAAGTATTTTATCCCATTAACCCACTCCAGTGTTCTTGCCTGGAGAATCCCAGGGATGCGGGAGCCTGGTGGGCTGCCATCTATGGGGTCGCACAGAGTCGGACAGGACTGAAGCGACTTAGCAGCAGCAACCCATGAGATACAAAGGGTTTAAGGACCTGTTTTTGTACCAGTGTCATGCAAATTTAGTACCAAAGTCTTTAAAGATAGATAGATTCCTGTGCACTCATATTCCTCCTACTAACTCAGTGGCAATATTCAGGGTAAATTATGACATCAATTTACATTCAACATGCGTTACTCATTTAGTTAGCTATAGCATGCAACGGAAGTGGCTCGACTTTAGAATCAGTCTATTTTATACTTCTGAACACACTGGTTAAAGTCAAAGAACTTAGAGATGCTTTTCTTTAGTAGGAATAACTTATTTTGATTGACAAGAAATTTAAAGGGGAATTGTATTGGGGAATAACTGAACTTTTATCTAGTCATCTGAAAGCCAGTGTACTGTATTATTTCACGAATCAATAAGGAAACATGGCCCTTAAACTTTCATCAGACGATCTCAGCGCGCCCCCTACCATACAGAGTTTAAAATAAAATGTAACTAAAAGCTGAGTGTAAATCTTAAACTTATTTGGTTCAGTAGATAGATCTACAGTTGAATGGTCATTTTCATATCCCAGAGGTACCACTGTGAAATAATCCACACATTGTCTAAACTGATATATATATATAGTTACTTAATGAAACCAAAACTCTTCACTCCCATCGCTAACAATTCTTTCCTCCCTTTGTGTGTTACTGCATGGATGTGTTAGCCTGAGTGCCGGCTCGCGCCTTGTCTACCGTCTCCCTAATGCGGAGTCCTGGCGGGAGGCTCAGAGGAACTGGGGGCCAGGGGCTCGTACCTGGATTCCAGCCAAGCCTGGACCAGCCCGAGGAAGGAAGGGGAACGCTCTCCACGGAGCCCCAGGGAAACACCATACTCCTAAGGAGAGCAAGCAAGTTTGTGAGCTGGAGCGCCGCCAGCTGAACGGCGAGGTTTGGGGAACATCGCCGGGGGTGCCTGGCGCCAGGCTGCCTGCGCCCCACACCCGCTAGGATCTCAGTCCTGCAGCGTGTCCGCTCCTGACTAGTGCGTGTCCGCGGTTCCGGGTACAGCCATTGACAACCGGGGGAGCTTTGACTTCTGCAGCTGCAGGAGGGGCTGGGAGGTGCTCCCGCTCCTCCTCGGAGTCGCTGCTATGCAGCTCAGGAGGAACCAAGAACAGCGCATCCAGGGCATGGCTCCTGCCATCTCCAACTCACACCGTCTCTGCCTCCCTCCTCTCTGTCCCAGCTCCACCTGACCTGTCTCTAGAGCTGCCCTGGCTCCTCCCAGAGTGTCTGAAGGTTCCCTTCTGTGTAGTTGCCTGCTGACCAGCAGCCTCCAAGAACCCGGACAGTGTGGTTGAAGCAGGGGTCCCTGACCTCTGGGATCTAATGCCTGATAATCTGAGGTGGAGCTGATGTAATAATAGTAATAGAAATAAAAATCTCAATAATGTAAAGCATTTGAATCATCCCCAAACTATCCCACCTCCTTCCTCCATGGAAAAATTGTCTTCCACGAAACCAGTCCCTGGTGCCAAAAAGGTTGAGGACGGCTGGACAGGTTTCTGGGGCCAGGGGAATTCTCGACCTGTATGTGGCTCTGGGCTCAAGTCTTAACAGTTCTACATTCTCTGATTATCCCCTTCTGGAAGCATGATAACATTGCCCTTCCCTGGTGGCTCAGATGGTAAAGAATCTGCCTGCTAAGGCAGAAGATCTGGGTTTGGGCCCTGGGTCAAGAAGATCCCCTGGAGAAGGAAATGGCTACCCATTCCAGTATTCTTGACTGGAGAATCCCATGGACAGAGGAACCTGGTGAGTTACAGTCCATGGAGTCACAAAGAGTTAGATGTGACTCTAATACTTTCACTTTTATTTTTACTTCAATATTTATAGTGAAATTTTGTCAACTTGTGGCCTAAAATACTGAACTTGGGCATAGATAAGTTTTAATCTCATATCTATTAAAGAAGTACTTGTGTTTACATGTTAGTCACTCAGTTGTGTCTGACTCTTTGCGACCCCATGGACTGTAGGCTGCCAGACTCCTCTGTCCTTTGCCTTCTCCAGGCAAGAATACTGGAGTAGTTTGGGAAGATCCAGGAGACCTTCCCAACCCAAGGATGGAACCTCGGTTTTCTGCATTTTAGGCAGATTCTTTACCATCTGAGCCAGGAAGCACTTTAGCTAGGTATGAAAAGATAAGTTTTTATTATGGTAGTTGATACTCCAGATATTTAATGAAATTTAAGAACAAAAGCTTCAGCGATCAATTCAAAGAAATAGAGGAAAACAACAGAATGGGAAATACTAGAGATCTCTGCAAGAAAATTAGAGATACCAAGGGAATATTTCATGCAAAGATGGGCTTGATAAAGGACAGAAATGGTATGGACCTAACAGAAGCAGAAGATATTAAGAAGAGATGGCAAGAATACACACAAGAACTATACAAAAAAGATCTTCACGACCCAGATAATCACGATGGTGTCATCACTCACCTAGAGCCAGACCTTCCAGAATGTGAAGTCAAGTGGGCCTTAGAAAGCATCACTATGAACAAAGCTAGTGGAGGTGATGGAATTCCAGTTGAGCTATTTCAAATCCTGAAAGATGATGCTGTGAAAGGGCTGTACTCAATATGCCAGCAAATTTGGAAAACTCAGCAGTGGCCACAGGACTGGAAAAAGTGAGTTTTCATTCCAATCCCAAAGAAAGGCAATGCCAAAGAATGCTCAAACTACCACACAATTGCACTCATCTCACACGCTAGTAAAGTAATGCTCAAAATTCTCCAAGCCAAGCTTCAGCAATACGTGAACTGTGAACTTTCTGATGTTCAAGCTGGTTTTAGAAAAGGAAGAGGAACCAGAGATCAAATTGCCAACATCCGCTGGATCATTGAAAAAGCAAGAGAGTTCCAGAAAAACATCTATTTCTGCTTTATTGACTATGCCAAAGCCTTTGACTGTGTGGATCACAATAAACTGTGGAAAATTCTGAAAGAGATGGGAATACCAGACCACCTGACCTGCCTCTTGAGAAATCTGTATGCAGGTCAGGAAGCAACAGTTAGAACTGGACATGGAACAACAGACTGGTTCCAAATAGGAAAAGGAGTACGTCAAGGCTGTATATTGTCACCCTGCTTATTTAACTTCTATGCAGAGTACATCATGAGAAACGCTGGGCTGGAGGAAGCACAAGCTGGAATCAAGATTGCCGGGAGAAATATCAATCACCTCAGATATGCAGATGACAGCACCCTTATGGCAGAAAGTGAAGAGGAACTCAAAAGCCTCTTGATGAAAGTGAAAGTGGAGAGTGAAAAAGTTGGCTTAAAGCTCAACATTCAGAGAACAAAGATCATGGCATCCGGTCCCACCACTTCATGGGAAATAGACGGGAAAACAGTGGAAACAGTGTCAGACTTTATTTTTGGGGGCTCCAAAATCACTGCAGATAGTGACTGCAGCCATGAGACACTTACTCCTTGGAAGGAAAGTTATGACCAACCTAGATAGCATATTGAAAAGCAGAGACATTACTTTGCCAACAAAAGTCCTTCTAGTCAAGGCTATGATTTTTCCTGTGGTCATGTATGGATGTGAGAGTTGGACTGTGAAGAAGGCTGAGCACCGAAGAATTGATGCTTTTGAACTGTGGTGTTGGAGAAGACTCTTGAGAATCCCTTGGACTGCAAGGAGATCCAACCAGTCCATTCTGAAGGAGACCAGCCCTGGGATTTCTTTGGAAGGAATGATGCTAAAGCTGAAACTCCAGTACTTTGGCCACTTCATGTGAAGAGTTGACTCATTGGAAAAGACTCTGATGCTGGGAGGGATTGGAGGCAAGAGGAGAAGGGAACAACAGAGGATGAGATGGCTGGATGGCATCACTGACTCGATGGACGTGAGTCTCAGTGAACTCCGGGAGTTGGTGATGGACAAGCAGGCCTGGCGTGCTGCGATTTGTGGGGTCGCAAAAAGTCTGACACGACTGAGTGACTGAACTGAACTGAACTGATAGCTCAACTGGAATTGCATCACCTCCACTAACTTTGTTTGTAGTGATGCTTGATAAGGCCCACTTGACTTCGCATTCCAGGATGTCTGGCTCTAGGTGAGTGATCATACCATCTGGTTATCTGTGTCATGAAGATTTTTTTTGTATAGTTCTTCTGTGTATTCTTGCCACCTTTTCTTAATATCTGCTGCTTCTGTTAGGTCCATACAATTTCTGTCCTTTATTGTGCCCATCTTTGCGTGAAATGTTCCCTTGGTATCCCTAATTTTCTTGAAAAGATCTCTAGTCTTTCCCCATCCTATTGTTTTCCTCTTTCTTTGCATTGATCCCTGAGGAAGGCTTTCTTATCTCTCCTTGCTATTCTTTCAAGCTCTGAATTCAAATGGGTATATCTTTCCTTTTCTCCTTTGCCTTTGTATCTTTCCTTTTCTCAGCTATTTGTAAGGCCTCCTCAGACAACCATCTTGCCTTTTTGCATTTCTTTTTCTTAGGGATGGTCTTGATCCCTGCCTCCTGTACAATGTCATGAACTTCTGTCCATAGTTCTTCAGGCACTCTGTCTATCAGATCTAGCCCCTTAAATCTATTTCTCACTTCCACTGTATAATCATAAGGGATTTGATTTAGGTCATACTTGAATGGTCTAGCGGTTCTCCCTACTTTCTTCAATTTACGTCTAATTTTGGCAATAAAGAGTTCATGATCTGAGCCACAGTCAGCTCCCAGTCTTGTTTTCCTGACTATATAGAGCTTCTCCATTTTTGGCTGCAAAAAATAAAATCAATCTGATTTTGGTATTGACCATCTGGTGATGTCCCTGTGTAGAGTCTTCTCTTGTGTTGTTGGAAGAGGGTGTTTGCTATGACCGGTGCATTTTCTTGGCAAAACTCTATTAGCCTTTGCCTTGCTTAATTCTGTACTCCAAGGCGAAATTATCGTGTTACTACAGGTGTTTCTTGACTTCCTACTTTTGCATTGCTGTCCCCTATAATGAAAAGAACATCATTTGGGTATTAGATCTAGAAGGTCTTGTAGGTCTTCATAGAACCGTTCAACTTCAGCTTCTTCAGCGTTACTGGTTGGGGTATAGACTTGGATTCCTGTGATACTGAATGGAATCAGTATCCTGTGATACTGAATGGAATTATTTGCCTTGGAAATGAACACAGATCATTCTGTCGTTTTTGAGATTGCATCCAAGTATACATCAACTAAACTACTTCAAAAGGTAAAATTTTATTCTGTGTAATCCTTTGGCCAATTTCCTATAATGCATTTTCTTACTGATCACTGTTATATACTCAAACATACTGAGATATGAAAGTGCTTATCTTAAGAAGGAAAAGAAATACCAAGGAGGAAAAGGAATTGTATAGACATCAGTTGTGATATGCTTTCAATAAAACTAAAATCTTTTTCTTATCATTTTTATTTATCTAGTAATTTTTCTTTGATGTAAAAACAGATGTAACATGAGGAGTGGACTCTTTGCAATAATAATAGACCCCCTTTTCTATACATTTATTCAATATTTCAGCCCAAATATATAATAACACTTGAGATACATTGAAAAAACTGTATTACGTTTGTAGTGCTTCTGAATTCTCATGTAGAGAGTCAAATCTCTGTCATTCCACAACTTTCCTTTCCTTTCATCTCCGGATGATGAATGTTCTTAGGTTTCCTCCTGTTCTACTCCAGTGTGAACATCTCAATAATGATGTAAGGTAATGACATGATTATTTATACTTTACTTATTTTGAAAACAAACTGAGGTAGCCTATCTGATGATATTAAGAATTAGACTCTGGCTTATGACCCAAGGATAGTCACTTTACTCAAAGCCAAATGATCTACTGTTTAATAAGTACATGTCATAAGAGCAAGAATGGATACATAGCCATTAGTGCACATGCAATAAGTTAAACATGACATTTGCTTTGGAAAATGTTTATGAAAATTAACTTTCAGTTTAATTAGGTGGCATAATTTTCTGGATGCTTCAGAAAACTTACCCTTAATCATATCTCCAGCTTATGAAGATCTTTTTTTCTCTAATCATAATCTGGATATCATAAATCTCCAGAAAACGTAGACATTTGATTCTGATAAAAGGCCAGTATTTTTACCTGTAATTGGAGATGGAATATGCTTCACATCTTGAGAGATGACAGTATTTCAGAATAAATATCCTGAGTGTTATAAAGAATTTTAAAATAATTCTTTAATTCTTACATGTATAGAATTTCAGTAGACAAAATAGCAATCTGTCAGTGCAGTAAGGCAATGTTTTCTGTTTGATGTCAAGTTCCAACTTTCAATAACTGCTGGACAGAATCCAAAAAGCATAGCTCAGAACATATATTGAATATGCTGTAGGCTTTGCAAATATTTAAAAGGAAGTAGAAACATTTAACGTTACCGGAGCAAACAAAAATGTCCCCTGGTAAATGTTCTTTATACGTGGTATTATTTTTTACTGAGTAAATATCTGAAAACAACTTGAGTCAATAAAAAGAATAGTGAAGCAGTCAGGATTATACCTATGCATAGTATTTCCAGGATTTTAATCTAACTAAATATACTACTTCATATATCCAGGACTTGAAAGAAAGATGAGCTTAAGAAAATGGCAGGAATGTTTTATTGACTGTCTTCTCATTTTCCTGAATTTAAAATTTTTCTCATTGCTTTTATGAAATGCTTGACTTTAGAGTGCTCCCTACTCTACAGTGAAAATGTCAGCATATTTCTAATCTTTATATATTTATAAGGTTTTTATTTTTCATTTTGCTTTTACCTAATAAAACAGGTGTGTAACAGACCTGGGTGTGTGAATTAAAGCCATATTTGCAAGATGCTTTGAAATCTGCAGAGTGGTATAAGTTAGGGAAAGTATACATATTTTCAAAATTCCCATGTTAACCAGGTCTATCTAAATTGAATTTATAAAGAAACTAAAACAAATTAAATCACCTATCTAGCATTCTTTATCAAAAATAGATCTAGATTCTTCTAGAGCTCAAGTAAATCTTAGATACTGAAGAAAGTTAGCTTTCTCTAGGAGACAAAATGCATCTGCATAATTGAATGGATTCATCTATTTTATTTTGAATTTTTCTTCTTATGTGCACAGAGAAAGTGATTTTCTCAACCCCAGGGGATGCCCTCAGGACACTAAACACAGTAGGTGATTATATTCTACATTCAATACATTAAAGGCATTTTCCATGAAAGAGGATGAGGACAGGAGTATATGGTACAGGGAACATAAGAAAGGGAATAAAATGCATGCAAGACAACACATATTTATTAAATTTAACAGAGTTTAGGCATTCTGCTAACTACAGAGCTAACTACAGAGCTGCATTTCTGAGCTACAGAAACTGCACACTGAGAATAGCCGCAATACACACAGATGATTCAGATGATGATTTTCTTTTATTACTTCTGTTACTTAACTGTCTGAGTGGGTTGGAATGTCAGTCCTAAAACAACAATTAAAACTTAGAGGCACTTTCAAAACCACTTTGCATATTTACGTGTTTCTGCTCAGTCATTTTTGTGGCAACAGGAAATTTTAACTGCATATATGCAGAAGGTTTGCAAAAGTATTTAATCTTCAGTTAGGCAGAGACTATGGAGAAAATGACATATTTGTCTACCTTAAGTTTATTTAAATTGCCAAGAAAGAATTCTTTAAAAATATGCTTTAATTTTAATAATAACTATTTTAATTTAGATCCTAAAATCCCTTCTTGAGATTTTCTTTTTAGTTTTCTTCATAATATTTTTTAAAAGATGTGTGGTCATAAAGAAACCTGATATTTCAATTAATAGCATTCCACACCACTCACATGATTTTGGCAAAAACATACAATCATTGATGACTGTACACCATTAGAAATAGTATAAAGCTAAATGTTAATGATATGGGGTGAGATTGGCTTGATGTTAAGAGTGTGTGCTACAAAGACAGAAATATAGATCAGTAGAACAAAATAGAAAGCCTGGAGATAAATCCATGCACCTATGGACACCTTATCTTTGACAAAGGAGGTGAGAATATACAATGGAGAAAAAACAATCTCTTTAACAAGTGGTGCTGGGGAAACTGGTCAACCACTTGTAAAACAATAAAACTAGAACATTTTCTAACACCATACACAAAAATAAACTCAAAATGGATTAAAGATCTAAATGTAAGACCAGAAACCTTAAAACTCCTAGAGGAAAACTTAGGCAAAACACTCTCTGATATAAATCACAGCAGAATCCTCTATGACCCACCTCCTAGAGTAATGGAAATAAAAGTAAAAATAAATAAATGGGACCTAATTAAACTTAAAAGCTTTTGTACAATGAAGGAAACTCTAAGCAAGGTGAAAAGATAGCCTTCAGAATGGGAGAAAGTAATAGCAAATGAAGGAACTGACAAAGAATTAATCTCAAAAATATACAAGCAGCTCCTGCAGCTCAATTCCAGAAAAATAAACAACCCAATCAAAAAATGGGCGAAAGAACTAAACAGACAGTTCTCCAAAGAAGACAAACAGATGGCTAACAAACACATGAAAAGATGCTCAACATCACTCATTGTCAGAGAAATGTAAATCAAAACCACAATGAGGTACCATTTCACGCCAGTCAGAATGGCTGCTATCCAAAAATCTACAAACAATAAATGCTGCAGAGGGTGCAAAGAAAAGGGAACCCTCTTACACTGTTGGTAGGAATGCAAACTTGTACAGCCACTATGGAGAACAGTGTGGAGATTCCTTAAAAAACTGGAAATAGAACTGCCATATGACCTAGCAATCCCATTGTTGGGCATACACATCGAGGAAACCAGATTGAAAGAGACACATGTACCCCAATGTTCATCACTGCACTGTTTACAATAGGCAGAACATGGAAGCAACCTAGATGCCCATTGGCAGATGAATGGATAAGAAAGCTGTGTTACATATACACAATGGAATATTACTCAGACAATAAAAAGAATGCATTTGAATCAGTTCTAATGAGGTGGACTAAACTGGAGCCTATTATACAGAGTGAAGTAAGTCTGAAAGAAAAACACCAATACAGTATCAGATCAGATCAGACCAGATCAGTCGCTCAGTCGTGTCCGACTCTTTGCGACCCCATGAATCGCAGCACTCCAGGCCTCCCTGTCCATCACCAACTCCCAGAGTTCACTGAGACTCACGTCCATTGAGTCAGTGATGCCATCCAGCCATCTCATCCTCTGTCGTCCCCTTCTCCTCTTGCCCCCAATCCCTCCCAGCATCAGAGTCTTTTCCAATGAGTCAACTCTTCACATGAGCTGGCCAAAGTACTGGAGTTTCAGCTTTAGCATCATTCCTTCCAAAGAAATCCCAGGGCTGATCTCCTTCAGAATGGACTGGTTGGATCTTCTTGCAGTCCAAGGGATTCTCAAGAGTCTTCTCCAACACCACAGTTCAAAAGCATCCATTCTTCGGCACTCAGCCTTCTTCACAGTCCAACTCTCACATCCATACATGACCACAGGAAAAACCATAGCCTTGACTAGACGAACCTTTGTTGGCAAAGTAATGTCTTTGCTTTTGAATATGCTATCTAGGTTGGTCATAACTTTCCTTCCAAGGAGTAAGTGTCTTTTAATTTCATGGCTGCAATCACCATCTGTAGTGATTTTGGAGCCCAGAAAAATAAAGTCTGACACTGTTTCCACTGTTTCCCCAACTATTTCCCATGAAGTGATGGGACAAGATGCCATGATCTTCGTTTTCTGAATGTTGAGCTTTAAGCCAACTTTTTCACTCTCCACTTTCACTTTCATCAAGAGGCTTTTGAGTTCCTCTTCACTTTCTGCCATAAGGGTGCTGTCATCTGCATATCTGAGGTTATTGATATTTCTCCCCGCAATCTTGATTCCAGCTTGTGTTTCTTCCAGTCCAGCGTTTCTCATGATGTACTCTGCATATAAGTTAAATAAACAAGGTGACAATATACAGCCTTGACGAACTCCTTTTCCTATTTGGAACCAGTCTGTTGTCCCATGTCCAGTATACTAACGCATATATATGGAATTTAGAAAGATGGTAATGATGACCCTATATGCGAGACAGCAAAAGAGACACAGATGTAAAGAACTGTCTTTTGAACTCTGTGGGAGAAGGCAAGGGTGGGATGATTTGAGAGGGTAGCGTTGAAACATGTATATTATTGTATGTGAAGTGGATCGCCGGTCCAGGTTTGATGAATGAGACAGGGTGCTCAGGGCTGGTGCACTGGGATGACCCTGGGGGGGATGTGATGGTGAGGGAGGTGGGAGGGGGATTCTGGATGAGGAACATATGTGAGCCCATGGCTGATTCATGTTGATGTATGGCAAGAACCACCACAATATTGTAAAATAATTACCCTCCAATTAAAATAAATAAGTTTTTAAAAAAAGAGTGTGTGCTATAGTAGTAGCATTAGTTTATTTATTTCATTTTTATCAGTGCATAAACATTGTTCAAGATTTTTCTAACAAGGATTTGGGAAAACCAGGGTCACCTGATAGAGATTTGTTACGTAATGCCAGAAAGTAAGGAAACCCAGAAACTGTTCCGAACCTTTGAAGAATTGGAAGACTGTAACTATTCAAGACACAATTGCAAGTTAGATGAACCAAAAGAAGTACTGAAGTTCTGGGTGTCTTATCCCCTCAGAAGCCAGCTCACCCTTGCTCTCCACTCTAGTGACAGTACCCTACTTACAAACCAGGTCCTTGTCAGATCCTCCCTCAATATCCTGCGGTATACTTACCGTTCTTACTTCTACCACCCTCTCTACAACTCAAAATGTCCCAATAAACAGGATCGAAATAGATTTTTCAATCACTATGCAACACAAAGCATTATTATTGGATAAGAGTCATGTCATAGGTTGCTGTGCTCTGGTACATCTAGCGATGCAGCTAATAATCAGAGTCATTTGTGAACAACATGCAGGGAACAAGCATATGTATGTTCATGAGCACATTCATTCAGTTGAGTCTGGTAGGCAAAGATGGGGGCAACTCCAGGAGAGGTTCAGGTTGGCTTGCTCCCAGGTACGTGGTCTGTCCTGAAGACGGTGGCGAGTATATGTGTCACTACAACTGGTGAATCCACAGAACATGGACCCTCATCGCCTATTCTTGCAGACTGAATTGAAGGTCTATCTTAATTATAGTTATCTATTCTGATTTGTCAGAGAAGGCAATGGCACTTCACTCCAGCACTCTTGCCTGGGAAATCCCATGGACGGAGGAGCCTGGTGGGCTGCCATCTATGGGGTCGCACAGAGTCGGACATGACTGACGGGACTTAGCGGCAGCAGCAGCAGCAGCATTCTGATTAGTAGCATTTCATGTAACTTCAGTTTTAAGGAGGAAGTGGTGGTTGAAGTTTTCAAAATTATTTTGTCTAATAAATAGATGAAAAATATTTTTTATTTTCATAGGGAAAATGTTTCAAAAATCCGACATAAGTAATTAACCTGGTTACAGTTCTTATACTATAACTGAGTGACATCTTTAGTTTGACTTTATTATCCCTATAAACAGAACAACAAATTAATTTATTGTGTTTTGCTACTATTTAGAAAAAGATATTTCTTTATTCAGACAAAGGGCTTGCCTATTGTCACAAAGATACATATCATTTGTCACCACCATGGAAACCAGTGAAATTGAATTTGAAACAAATTCAAACTAAATTTGAAACTCATATATACTACTTTCCATTTTTTCATAAATTAATTTTTAGAACAGTTTTAGGTTCACAGCAAAATTAAGCAGAAAGTACAGAGATGTCCATATATCCTTGCTCCCTCACATACACAGACTCTCCCATTATCAATATCCTCCCCCCAACCTCTGGTGAGGTATATTTTTTACAACTGATGAACCTACATTGAAACATGATTATCATCCATAAGCTATACCTTACATTAATGAACTCTAATGTAAATGATAGATTATAGATGATAATGGTGTTTCAGTTGTAAAACATGTACCTCTCCAGTGGGGATACTGATTTACATTAGGGTTCAATACTGGTATTGTATGGGCTTCCTAGGTGGTGCAGGTGATAAAGAACCTGCCTGCCAAAGAAGAAGACAGTAAGAGACCTGGGTTTTATCCCTGAGTCAGGAAGATCCCCTGGAGGAGAGCATGGCAACGCACTCCAGTATTATTGCCTGGAGAATCCCATGGACAGAGGAGCCTGGCTGGCTACAATCTATGGGGTTGCAAGGAGTCAGACATGACCGAAATGACTTAATATACACACATGCATTGGTGTTGTGCATTCTATGGGTTTGAACAAACATCTGACATATATCTGCCATGAGAGCATCACAAAGAGCATTTTAACTGCCCTAAATATCCTCTGTGGTCTATCTATTCATATCTCCTTTCCATTGAAACCCAGCAATCACTAGTTTTTTCTTACTGTCTCCATACTTTTGCTTCTTTCAGAATGTCATTGGAATCATACAGTAGGTAGCCTTTTCAGACTGACCTCTTTCACTCAGAAGTACACTTAAATTAAATACAGTTGAATTAATTTCATTCATTTTTATTGGATGATATTGGTGAAGATGATGATAATGACAATTCTACAGTAGGATGCTGTGCAGTGTTATATAAAAAGAATACTGAATAGAATTTTTTTGTGTTGTTACTATAATTTTTTACACAATTCATAAGTAATAAATGTCACAAATGATATCCCAGCAGGACACAACATGAACCCAAGGGAAATCTCTGTCTTCTAAAGACACAGAAAAACTTACTTGCTCAGGTCTTTCAAAAACACAGAAAGCCTGTCATGCAACCTGACATTATGTCACATAACAGGTTTGATATCTGATTACTAGAAATATTTAGTGATATTTATGCAAACTGATCAACCAATAATCTACAGTATCTATCTGATTAAAAACACAATACATTTGCTTTCTTTACATCATTGTTGTTTTGTAACTCCAAAGGGAAAAATTATCACCCTCATGCTAAAATTACAACCACCAGAACATTTTCCTACTAATGCTGTTGATTGCTTTAGGCTTATGCTTCAATCTACTTACATTTCCTTCTTTCCTATAATAATGATTTATTTTTATAGAGAATAAGACATGTCATTTAAAGAAATCCTATGTGGAGAAATTAAGGGATATATATGAAATGTCTTAGAATAACATAGAATTTTAGGTATGAGGTGAGGAGACAATGGTAAGTGCTATTATCTGTGACAAGTTAGTTCTATGAAGCTTGAACTCTCGCAATTTTTATTACCAGAAGTTATAAGAACAATGCCTAAATGTCTGGCCTTCAGCTGCTATAAAAAATTTGACAAGATAAAACTCTAAAATCTCACATTCCTCTCTATTTGTATGTCAAAGCTATAATACTATATAAAGTTCCTCACCATTGCATTCATCAAACAGCTTCATGCTGAGAAATCCTCAGGATGACAAGGACTTAAGAAAAATGGAAACAATGTACAGACATCCTCTATTGTAGATATGGGAATCTGATGCTGAGAAGGAGGCTTAACTTGAGAATCTTTAATTTTTACTAACAATAGAAATCGCTGTCTCAGTTTGGAATTCTTAGACTCTTTTGTTTCAAACACTGGAGTAATCGAAGCAGAATGGTATATATAGTCAGTCACTTTGTGACAAATGTGAAGCAGTGACAATACTTTAACACTTCTTGAAATCACGTGGAGTTACTGTGATCTCCATATGTACAAAAGGAATCTTGATCCTTCTACTTTGTTCTCTACATTGATTCTCAGATATGACTGGGAAGTTTTTACAAAATGAAGATTCCTGGACCTTCATCTGTGGGCTTCCCTGAAATCTCAGTCGGTAAAGAATCCACCTGCAATGCAGGAGACCCTGGTTCGATTCTTGGGTCAGGAAGATCCACTGGAGAAGGGACAGGTTACCCACTGCAGTATTCTCAGGCTTCCCTTGTGGCTCAGCTGGTAAAGAATCTGCCTGCAATGCGGGAGACCTGGGTTTGCTACTCACTCCAGTATTCTGGCCTGGAGAATTCCATGGACTGTATAGTCCATGGGGTCACAAACAGTAGGACACAAGTGAAAATTCAAAATTTGTTGTTTGAGATACAGAAATATCTATACATGTTTTTAATTTTCATGTAATATTTTCATGAAGTTAGCACATTAGCAAGAAGAATGAATGGACTTCGGATATAAATTGATTTTTTAACCTAGAAATTAAATCTATCTCTTCCTGGAGACTTGTATTCATTTGAGGTAGCTATGTTAGCTCTCTCATTTCTCTTCTCTTCTGAGCTTTCTCTTAATTATTTCTGTGTGACCATTTCCAACCTGGAAATTCTTCTTAATAGAAAAGATGGAAAGATCAATCAACTTATGTATTTTTGTCTATTCAAAAATGTCTATCAAGCAGCGCCTGTGTTCCAGGCACTCATGTGCTGGGGTAAATGGGCACATAATATTAAATAAGTACATTTTCAAATCCACAAACCACAATTGTGTTACATGCTATATGGGAAAATGCAACAAGCACTATGCCAGGTAAAAGAGACAAAGAATGCTTTCTCTACCATTATAACAAACCTTCTCCACTAAGATGCAAGGTAGATTTGTGTCATACATTTTAATTCTTATCTGAAGTAAATAATTCTGATTAGCCTGAGTTTATTTAAGATTAGACTCCCTAAAATGACAAGTTTTACTTGGTAAAGTAATCTGCAGTTAATTGAACCAAACACAATTTTAAGATTCATGGTATATGGTTTTATTATCTTATCCTTTATTATAAAAGGTAGGTTTGGCATTATTAGTCATTTGGAATTTGTTATTAAAGTTTATGATATTAGTGGTTAAAATGCAGTAACAGGGCATAAATGTAAATGAATCTGCAACTAATTAGTTTTAGGATTTATAGTAGTGTCAAATTTGGAGACCAGTGCTTTCCTAGTTTTTCTTTAAAAATTCTATAATCTTTTTCCCTTCACTCATAGGCATACAATCTTACTATGATATAAAGATTGCTTTAATGGTTAAAAGATATCAGAAGTACAAATATGTTTTCTCATGTAAAGTTTATAGTTTAAACTACTAACAACAGATCTAATTTCCCAAACAAATGTTAAGGAGAATTGTTTTTCCAGAAATTTTAACCTGGAAGGAAATACAACTTAACATATCATGCTTGGGTGCTAAGTCGCTTCAGTCCTGTCCAACTTTTTTCAACCCCATGGACTGTAGCCCACCAGGCTCTTCTGCCCATGGGATTCTCCAGACAAGAATACTAGAATGAATTGCCATTCCCTCCTCCAGGGGATGTTTCCAACCCAGGAATCCATCCCACCTCTCATGTCTCATTGGCAGGCAGGTTCTTTACCACTAGTGCCACCTGGGAAGCTAACTTATCATACTCTTATTCAATAAAATGTCACAAAAGAAAGGAGAGTAATGCAAAAGTTGATAATGAATTTTGAGTGAATTTGGGGTAAAGAGTGACATTTTAATTAGATATCTTAGGATATCCCACATTCAAATCCAAGCGGTTTTAGTCACTTAGAATAACTTGAAAAGGGAAATCAAGGCTAAAAATATTATTCCATTTCTCATTACATTTACTGTGGCATAAAAAGTAGTAACACAGAAATTAGAGCCCAATTGTCTCGGTTTAAGTTTTGGCTCCACCTCTTCTAGCTGTGTGACTGGACAAGTTACTTCTCTGCGCCTCAGTTCTCTCTGCTCTAAAATGGGCACCAGACAGTGCCTACCCCCACATACTCGTGAGAATTAAGTGAGTGCCCACACATGACAGAGCGCCCATCTGTACAGAATCGGCATCCAATAAATGTAACTTATAATTATTGTTGTCCCTAGTACTATTTTCTCTAGTTCAAAAAATGGTTGGGAAGATTTGACTTCTTTGTAAAAACAGCTTTTGTTAGCTGTCATTTAACGGGCTAAGGGCATTAAAAAAATTTGGAGAAGACTCTTGAGAGTCCCTTGGACTGCAAGGAGATCCAACCAGTCCATTCTGAAGGAGATCAGCCCTGGGATTTCTTTGGAAGGAAGGATGCTAAAGCTGAAACTCCAGTACTTTGGCCACCTCATGTGAAGAGTTGACTCACTGGAAAAGACTCTGATGCTGGAAGGGATTGGGGGCAGGAGGAGAAGGGGACGACAGAGGATGAGATGGCTGGATGGCATCACTGACTCGATGGACGTGAGTCTCAGTGAACTCCGGGAGTTGGTGTTGGACAGGGAGGCCTGGCATGCTGCGATTCATGGGGTTGCAAAGAGTCGGACATAACTGAGTGACTGAACTAAACTATGTAACTTCTCTTTGTTATCTTTATATTTTATGAACACAATCATAAATGTTTATTACCTTACTTCCATTTCACAGTAATTGGAGAAATTAACTTCTCAAAGTGCCTTAATTTCTCCAAGTGCTTTGGAACTAACTCTCTTAAATGTCCTTAAAATTATTGAGAAAAAACAAATCAGAGTAGACTAAACCCAAACATTTTTTGAGTGTCACTGTACAACTGTATCCATGGTTTGAAGTTTCAGGCATACAAAGTCCATGCTGAACGTATAACTTACCTATACTTGCCACATCTCACATTAGCACTCGTGTCACAGTGAAAGCAAGACCTCTGTCTTCAACCAGACATTTCACCAGGATATGCCATTAGTCAAAAAATGTAAGCAAGGGTCAGACATCTCAATATAGCTATCAACCCACTGAAGAAACAATACAAGTGCATGTTCCATGAGTCCATGGAACTAAACAGACAATGAGCATTAACTCCTTTCATTTTCTTTTTTTTAAAAAATTTTTTATCTTAGTTTTATTTATTTATTTATTTATTTTAAATTTTATTTTATTTTTAAACTTTACATAATTGTATTAGTTTTGCCAAATATCAAAATGAATCTGCCACAGGTATACATGTGTTCCAATTAACTGAACTTTAAGGACATTTAAATAATCATATTTTAAAATATTTTCCAATTAAATTTATTCATGTTGATTATTAAGAACACTTAAAAGTGCATACACAAATGAAAGAAAAGCAAAAATCATCTGCATGCTCACAACCCAGAGATAAAGTTATCTGCTCACCCAACACACACTCCCTTGCCTCCCCAAGCCCAGGCATTTGGTCACACAATATAACCCCACTCTCTGGCTACCAGTAATTAAAGCAGGAGTCAATTAGGCTGATCTTGGTTAATCATAGTCCCTTCAGCAGGAATTTATATGTGAAGGCAAGAAATTTCAGAGCATTTGCTATATTCATCTTTTTCCCATAAAGACTTTAATAAAACATTTTCAATGTTTAAAATGTTTCTCTCTTTTATTAAAAATTCTTACTTCTTATGGATTGAGTCAGGTAGATTCATTACTTATAGACATTCAAGTTCTCCACAGATATAGTCACAATTTTGTAGTTATTGATTTTGCTATGTCTCTTAATTTGAGCTCATAATTAATAAGCAATTTTCAAGGTAAATTTCTCATGTGTTATGTATTAGTTTAATTGTAGTAGGACATTTTTCTCAAATCTCTGTGAAACATAGCTTTGGCTTTGTCTGTCACAGAGTTCAAGCATCTAAGAATCCCCCACCCCATTTGCTAAATGATCTCAGCCAGAATGCTGAGCTATTCAATTTTTCCATAAAAGATATCATATGATGTTCATAAATATCCAAAGTTATAAGTGAGTACCTAAATATTTTGGCTAACACTAAACATCTAGATACTTAGAAATATTTGAAAGAATATACACGTTTTCAAATTGTTATACAAAGACACTTTCTGTCCTTCTTCCATTATTCAATCTATTTCCCTTTAGATAATTAAAATTTTTCTTGACTAAATTTGTGAGGTTTGGAAAAGAAAGTAAGTTTGCTTGGCTTAAACCTCTTGGGGGCTAGCTGCTCCAAGAGCATGTGGCCTCTACCAAATAATTTCAGCTGGAGAAGTTCCAAGTGTTTCTTCATCACCAGACCTGAAAGCCAGTCATTCTCTGTCTGGGCTAGTGGGTCTACAATGTATGTGGTAATATAATAACTGCCACCATGATTTTCTGGTAAATCTGCTCTGCAGTTGAGTTCTGGATGAGATTTCTCAAAACACAACTGTGAAGCCCTGGAGGGTGGCCACAGACCCAAGTCAAATTCAATTTGTCTAAAGAGTTTGTGGCTCAGATGGTAAAGAATCTACCTTCAATGCACAAGATCCAAGTTCAATCCCTGGGTTGGGAAGATCCCCTTGGAGAAGGGAAAGGCTACCCACTCTGGTATTCTTACACGGAAAATTCCACGAACAGAGGAGCCTGGCCAGGCTACAGACCATGGGGTCACAAAGAATCGGACATGAATGAATGACTAACACTTTCACTTTCAAGAGTTTTTGGTTGATCTCAAAACACAAAGAAGAAATAATGCCATTATCATATCAACAAACTCCAACATAAATATTTGTAGCTAATCAGTC
Organism: Bos javanicus; assembly: GCF_032452875.1. Lineage (NCBI taxonomy): Eukaryota > Metazoa > Chordata > Mammalia > Artiodactyla > Bovidae > Bos > Bos javanicus. The sequence goes on from NC_083869.1 coordinate 97,248,479, forward strand.
TTGTCTCATATAACTACTTCTAAAGAATGCATTGTTCTACTGAAATTATTTACTTTAAAAACTTCAAATCTCTTGTGTAATGCCATTACACTTTAGAAAAGGATGGACTGTCAAGATACAGTTCACAGACTACTTTCACGTCATTTAATGTTAACCAACAAAAGAGAAGACTCTACACATGGACATCACCAGATGGTCAACACTGAAATCAGATTGATTATATTCTTTGCAGTCAAATATGGAGAAGCTCTATACAGTAAGCAAAAACAAGACTGGGAGCTGACTGTGGCTCAGATCATGAACTCCTTATTGCCAAATTCAGACTTAAATTGAAGAAAGTGGGGAAAACCACTAGACCATTCAGGTATGAACCTAAATCAAATCCCTTATGATTATACAGTGGAAGTGAGAAATAGATTTAAGGGGCTAAACCTGATAGATAGAGTGCCTGATGAACTATGGGCGAAGGTTTGTGACACTGTATAGGAGACAGCAATCAAGACCATCCAAAGAAAAAGAAATTTAACAAAGCAAAACAGCTGTCTGAGGAGGCCTTACAAATAGCTGTGAAAAGAAGAGAAGTGAAAAGCAAAGGAGAAAAGGAAAGTTATACCCATTTGAATTCAGAGTTCCAAAGAATAGCAAGGAGAGATAAGAAAGCCTTCTTCAGTGATCAATGCAAAGAAATAGAGAAAAACAATAGAATAGAAAAGACTAGAGATCTCTTCAAGAAAATTAGAGATACCAAGGGAACATTTCATGCAAAAATGGGCTCAATAAAGGACAGAAATTGTGAAGCAGAAGATATTAAGAGGAGGTGGCAAATATACAGAAGAACTATGGGGAAAAGATCTTCATGACTGAGATAATCACAATGGTGTGATCACTCACCTAGAGCCAGACATCCTGGAATGTGAAGTCAAGTGGGCCTTAGGAAGTATCACTACGAACAAAGAGAGTGGAGGTGATGGAATTCCAGTTGAGCTATATCAAATCCTGAAAGATGATGCTGTGAAAGTGCTGCACTCAATATGCCAGCAAATTTGGAAAACTCAGCAGTGGCCCCAGGACTGGACAAGATCAGTTTTCATTCCAATCCCAAAGAAAGGCAATGCCAAAGAATGCTCAAACTACCGCACAATTGCACTTATCTCACACCTTAGCAAACTAATGCTCAAAATTCTCCAAGCCAGGCTTCAGCAACACATGAACCATGAACTTCCTGATGTTCAAGCTGGTTTTAGAAAAGGCAGAGGAACCAGAGATCAAATTGCCAACATTCTCTGGATCTTCAAAAAAGCAAGAGAGTTCCAGAAAAGTATCTATTTCTGCTTTATAGACTATGCCAAAGCCTTTGACTGTGTGGATCACAATAAACTGTGGAAAACTCTTAGAGATATGGGAAAAACAGACCACCTAACCTGCCTCTTGAGAAACCTGTATTCAGATCAGGAAGCAACAGTTAGAACTGGACATGGAACAACAGACTGGTTACAAATAGGAAAAGGAGTATGTCAAGGCTGTATATTGTCACCCTGCTTATTTAACTTCTATGCAGAGTACATCATGAGAAACGCTGGGCTGGAGGAAGCACAAGCTGGAATCAAGATTGCCGGGAGAAATATCAATCACCTCAGATATGCAGATGACACCACCCTTATGGCAGAAAATGAAGAAGAACTAAAGAGCCTCTTGATGAAAGTGAAAGAGGAGAGTGAAAAAGTTGGCTTAAAGCTCAACATTCAGAAAACGAAGATCATGGCATCCGGTCCCATCACTTCATGGGAAATAGATGGGGAAACTGGAAACAGTGTCAGACTTTATTTTTCTGGGCTCCAAAATCACTGCAGATGGTGACTGTAGCCATGAAATTCAAAGACGCTTACTCCTTGGAAGGAAAGTGATGACCAACCTAGATAGCATATTCAAAAGCAGAGACATTCCTTTGCCAACAAAGGTCCGTCTAGTCAAGGCTATGGTTTTTCCAGTGGTCATGTATGGATGTGAGAGTTGGACTGTGAAGAAGGCTGAGCGCCGAAAAATTGATGCTTTTGAACTGTGGTGTTGGAGAAGACTCATGAGAATCCCTTGGACTGCAAGGAGATCCAACCAGTCCATTCTGAAGGAGATCAGCCCTGGGATTTCTTTGGAGGGACTGATGCTAAAGCTGAAACTCCAGTACTTTGGCCACCTCATGTGAAGAGTTGACTCATTGGAAAAGACTCTGAGGCTAGGAGGGATTGGGGGCAAGAGGAGAAGGGGACAACAGAGGATGAGATGGCTGGATGGCATCACTGACTCAATGGACGTGAGTCTGAGTGAACTCCGGGAGTTGGTGTTGGACAGGGAGGCCTGGTGTGCTGCGATTCATGGGGTCGCAAAGAGTTGGACACGACTGAGCGACTGATCTGATCTGATCTGATCTGAAGGATAGTCTATTTGTTTACAGAATTTCTATATAGATTGAATGATCTGAAGTAGCGTTGTTAGAAGTAAAAGAACCATTTAAAGCTGTAAGCCATTTAGTTTTCTCTGTGCACTTTAAGGAAACATACTACTTTGACAGAAGCTTAAAAAACTTTTATACAGTTATGAATCTAACTTTTTCCCACAATCATTTTATGTTCACTTTTTCTAACAGTAATTGTTCACCCTCCTGGGGAGGTGGTGAAGTAAGCTAGCCAGAAGAAGCATAGCACGCCACTTCACACCGGGGTGAGTCATGTCTTGGTTCACTGGGTTTTGGGGGCAGTTATTACTTGTTAAAATTTTTTCTTCTTTTTCTCACAGGAACCTTGTCATTTTAAAATGTGGTATTTTATTCAAATATTGTTGGACAGGAAAAAGCACAATACTAAAAAACATGAAAAATATTTGGTGAAATCAATTTGCTTTTAAAGACTGTTAGCTGAAGGAGCAATTGCAAATTATTTTTGAAAGCCTTTTGGTTAGCACTTTTGCAACTACAAATAGAGATTATGTTCGACTTTCTATCACATTTTTGATCCACAATGGACTATTAAAAAATCCTAATGATTAAGCAATGTCCATTGCAAAGATGACATAAAAGGGAGAAATATTTTACTTACAGTAAAAGTTTAAAACATTCATGCCATAGTAATTAGTTTACCATGAGTCTAAAATTACACATAAATATAAAACACTTACATATCATGAGCTATATATATCTTTCAGACTATTTCACATTTCAGACTTCATAGGTATGTCCACAATGTAATATATCCATTAAAAGAAATGACAAGTAATTTTCAACTTGAATCACTTGGTCATTTATTCTTTATACTAGATATAAAGTAGGAACAGCATGATAGGGTAAGGAACACAAATTTGTAAATCATGTGGAAAATTTTATAGCACATTGTTGAATAAAGAAACCAGAAATCAGAAACAGCAACGGAAAGCATATGTGAAGACACGGTGTGTGTGTGTGTGTGTGTGACTGAAATGATGATACATATTTTTTTAGGAAAAAAGTCTAAATGTGGACACTGAAAAATCACAAATTTTACACAATATTATTGTGTTTAGTCACATTTTGAAATGTAATTGAAGAGATTTTAATCTCACTACATTCATAACAAAGACAGTGGCATTTTAGACCCCTTATTTGATCCTGAATACTGGAATCAAGATTGCCGGGAGAAATATCAATAACCTCAGGTATGCAGATGACACCACCCTTATGGCAAAAAGCAAAGAGGAACTGAAGAGCCTCTTGATAAAGGTGAAAGAGGAGAGTGAAAAAGCTGGCTTAAAACTCAACATTCAGAAAACTAAGATTATGATATCGGGTCTCATCACTTCATGGCAAGTAGATGGGGAAACAATGGAAACAGTGACAGACTTTATTTTCTTGGGCTCCAAAATCACTGCAGACGATGACTGCAGCCACAAAATTAAAAAACGCTTGCTCCTTGGAAGAAAAGCTATGACCCACCTAGACAGCCTATTAAAAAGCAGAGACATCACTTTGCCAACAAAGGTCTGTCTAGTCAAAGCTATGGTTTTTCCAGTAGTTACGTATGGGTGTGAGAGTTGGACCATAAAGAAAGCTGAGCACCGAAGAATTGATGCTTTTGAACTGTGGTGTTGGTGAAGACTCTTGAGAATCCCTTGGACTGCAAGGAGATCAAACCAGTCAATCCGAAAGGAAATCAACTCTGAATATTAATTGGAAGGACTGGTGCTCAGGCTGAAGCTCCAATACTTTGGCCACCTGATGCAAAGAGCTGACTCATTTGAAAAGACCCTAATGCTGGGAAAGACTGAAGGTGGGAGAAGGGGATGACAGAGGATGAGATGGTTGGATGGCATCTCCAATTCAACGGACATGAGTTTGGGTAAACTCTGGAAGTTGGGGATGGACAGGGAAGCCTTGGCATGCTGCAAATCCATGGGGTTGCAAAGAGTGGGACACAACTGAGCGACTGAACTGAACTGAAATGCCTTTAAAAATGGCTACAATGATGATAGAAGAAAAAGACCAGGGGAACTTTTCAGGAATTTTTCTGAATATAAAATAAACTATTTTATATTAATATTTTAATTTACCCATATTTATTTTTATTCACTTCAGGCAAAAATATAAGTTTAAAACTATCAACATATATAGAGCCTTTCCAAAATAGCTCCTTGTAGTTAAACATGTCAAAAGATTTTTGTGTTTTTTGGGGGCAGTAATTAAGTGAGAGCACAGGTTGATTAACAGAGCTATAAGTAGAAAGACAGTAGTTTTTGTGATTATTAGAATCATGTGTTAAATATGAATGACCTAATGGGTTCTAATAAATCTACATACCAAGGCTAAAGATTTTCTACTAATTAGAAAATAATAAAATCAATTCAATAAAATATATAGTGTGAAAATGATCTTTCAAAATTGTTTTGAAAATATTTAATTGACAGGGGAAATGTAAAGAGAAGCATGCTGAAGAATTGCTTCAGTGGTCTCATAAAAATAGGCTGCAAATATATCTTGGTTCTAAAATCACTGAGGATGGTAACTGCAGTCATGAAATTAAAAGACGCTTGCTCCTTGAAAGGAAGGCTATGACAACTCTAGATAGCATATTAAAAACCAAAGACATCATTTTACTGACAAGGTCAAAATTATGCTTTTTCCAGTAGTCATGTACGGATGTGAGAGATGGACATAAGGAAGGGTGAATACCGGAGAATTGATGCTTTTGAACTTTGTTGCTGGAGGAGACTGTTAAGAGTCCCTTGAACTGCATGGAGATCAAACCAGTCAATCCTAAAGGAAATCAACCCTAAATATTCATTGGAGGGACTGATGCTAAGCTGAAACTCCAATATTTTGACCACCTGATGCAAACAGCCAACTCATTGGAAAAGACCCTGATGTTGGGAAAGATTGAAGGCAAAAGGAGAAGAGGGCAACAGAGGATGAGATGGCTGGATAGCCTCACCAACTCGGTGGACATGAATCTAAGCAAATTCCAGGGGGTAGTGAAGGACAGGGAAGCCTGGCATGTTGCAGTCCATGGGGTCACAGAGTTGCCACAACTTAGAGACTGAACAACAACATATCTTGATTCTTTTGAGACACTCTCTATAAATGAGTAAAGACAAGAGTTTTTATTTGAACGAAAGTGTTATCATCCAGCACAGGAATACAACAAATACAAACTTCATAAAAGCAGAGTGGAGGTTCTTAATAATGGGATAGCACATTTTGACAGAGGAATGGTTGGGAAGTCCCCACCAAACTAATGCACCTTCAAAAGCTATCTTTTCTAATTCAGTGTCTCCATTGTCCAAAAACAGAAAACAACAGCAACAACAAAACCTATCAAGCTTGTGCATTGACACATGGGCAGAATTTCATTTGGTTTATTGTCTTGCTCAAACAATCCAATCATCACATCTTTTACCCAGATGAAACAAATACTTTTGTCTTTAATATAATTTGCTACCGTGGTTAAGAGAGACTTCAGTGACATTGAAGTTGTATTTCAGTTTTAGGGTTTTTTTCCTTCTCAATAGCAATGGAGGGATAATAAATTGATCTCAGTCAAAATAACTCATTTTTGTCAAATTATGATAATAAGGAGTTCATGAAAGGTAACAGAATGACAACCTTGGGAGAGTAAGGTTTTTAACTCAATAAATGTGGGCAGTTGTGTTTTTACTGCTTTGTATGTTATGTTTCTATTTTTTTTGTTTAGTATATCCTTTGTAGCACTAGTCTCATTGAAAGCTCAGGAAGCAGACAGAATATGAATGCTGTTTTGTCAAATAAAACATTGTCTATTCTTAATGAGGACAAGCGTTTATTTACTGATCTCCAAGCTTTGAGCACAGGACTCAAAGTTCCTGGTTCAGATTCACTGATGTGGATGAACAAAACAGAGTCACACTGGACAGTCTCTGGAGTACCTCATTCAAATTATTCTTACCCTCAGCTTAGTTTAAGTGGTAACATTCAGCACTTTCAAAACAGAAAAACAGTGTAGAAACTGCATTGGAGTCTGTGGACAAGGAAATCATTCCAGTCACACCAGTTGCCCTTTCCCCTTTTTTCACCCCCAACTGAATGGTGTGAGAAGCCAATAAACACTGTAATTTCCTTGGTTTGTACATGGCCCTATGTTCACCCATGGACTTTATTTTGAGGTAAAATTTTTAAATAGGTAACTTAGTTAAAGGAGCTTCCCTGGTGGCTCAGTGGTAAAGAATCCACCTGCCAGTGCAGGAGACAAGGGTTCGATCCCTGGGTCCAGAAGATCTCCTGGAGAAGAAAGTGGCAATCTACTCCAGTATTCTTGCCTACAAAATCCCATGGACAGAGGAGCCTGGTGGGCTACAGTGCAGGGGTTTGTAAGGATTCAGACATGACTAAAGCTATTTAGCATGCAAGCACACACACACTCTGTTTTCTGATTCAAAACTGGGCAACCTGGACTAATAATAGGACAACCAGAGTAAATCATATAATTATGTAAAATCTGTGCCATGCTGTCATGGTTTAGAGAGGGTTAATCAAGATTGCCGGGAGAAATATCAATAACTTCAGATATGCAGATGACACCACCCTTATGGCAGAAAGTGAAGAGGAACTAAAAAGCCTCTTGATGAAAGTGAAAGAGGAGAGTGAAAAAGTTGGCTTAAAGCTCAACATTCAGAAAACGAAGATCATGGCATCTGGTCCCATCACTTCATGGGAAATAGATGGGGAAACAGTGGAAACAGTGGCAGACTTTATTTTTCTGGGCTCCAAACTCACTGCAGATGGTGACTGCAGCCATGAAATTCAAAGACGCTTACTCCTTGGAAGGAAAGTGATGACCAACCTAGATAGCATATTCAAAAGCAAAGACATTACTTTGCCAACAAAGGTTCATCTAGTCAAGGCTATGGTTTTTCCTGTGGTCATGTATGGATGTGAGAGTTGGACTGTGAAGAAGGCTGAGCGCCAAAGAATTGATGCTTTTGAACTGTGGTGTTGGAGAAGACTCATGAGAATCCCTTGGACTGCAAGGAGATCCAACCAGTCCATTCTAAAGGAGATCAGCCCTGGGATTTCTTTGGAAGGAATGATGCTAAAGCTGAAACTCCAGTACTTTGGCCACCTCATGCGAAGAGTTGACTCATTGGAAAAGACTCTGATGCTGGGAGGGATTGGGGGCAGGAGGAGAAGGGGACGACAGAGGATGAGATGGCTGGATGGCATCACTGACTCAATGGACGTGAGTCTCAGTGAACTCCAGGAGTTGGTGATGGACAGGGAGGCCTGGTGTGCTGCGATTCATGGGGTCGCAAAGAGTCGGACACGACTGAGTGACTGATCTGATCTGATCTGATGAAGATTACAGATATGTAAGGGCAAGAGCAAAGTATTCAATAAAACTTCCAGGCCAATATGAAAGCTATTAGCTATGACAACATCCCCATTCCAAAGAAAGGCAACGCCAAAGAATGTTCAAACTACCACACAGTTGCACTCATCTCACCCACTAGCAAAGCAATGCTCAAAATTCTCCAAGCCAGGCTTCAATAGTACATGAACCGTGAACTTCCAGATGTTCAAGCTGGATTTAGAAAAGGCAGAGGAACCAGAGATCAAATTGCCAACATCTGCTGGATCATTGAAAAAGCAAGAGAGTTCCAGAAAAACATCTATTTCTGCTTTATTGACTATGCCAAAGCCGTTGACTGTAGATCACAACAAACTATGGAAAATTCTGAAAGAGATGGGAATACCAGACCATCTTACCTGCCTCCTGAGAAATCTGTATGCAGGTCAAGAAGCAACCGTTAGAATCAGACATGGAACAACAGATTAGCTCAAATCGGGAAAGGAGTACATCAAGGCTGTATATTGTCACCCTGCTTTATTTAACTTATATGCAGAGTACACCATGTGAAATGCTGGGCTGGATGAAGCACACACTGGAATCAAGATTGCCAGGAGAAATATCAACCTCAGATATTCAGATGATATCACCCTTACGGCAGAAAGTGAAGAGGAACTAAAGAGCCTCTTGATGAAAGTGAAAGAGAAGAGTGAAAAAGCTGGTTTAAGACTCAACACTCAAAAAACAAAGATCATGGCATCCAGTTCCATCACTTCATGGGGAAACAATGGAAACAGTGACAGGCTTTATGTTTAGGGGCTCCGAAATCACTGCAGATGGTGACTACACCCATGACATTAAAAGACGCTTGCTCCTTGGAAGAAAAGCTATGACCAACCTAGACAGCATATTCAAAAGCAGAGACATTACTTTACCAACAAAGGTCCATCTAGTCAAAGCTATGGTTTTTCCAGTAGTCATGATGGATGTGAGAGAAAGCTGAGCACCGAAGAATTGATGCTTTTGGACTGTGATGTTGGAGAAAACTCTTGAGAGTCTCTTGGATTTCAAGATCAAACCAGTCAATCCTAAAGGAAATCAACTATGAATATTCATTGGAAGGACTGATGCTGAAACTGAAACTCCAATACTTTGACCACCTGATGTGAAGAACTGACTCCTTAGAAATGACCCTGATGCTGGGAAAGATTGAAAGCAGAAGAAGGGGATGACAGAGGATGAGATGTTTGGATAGCATCACCGACTCGATGGACATGAGTTTGAGCAAGCTCTGGGAGTTGGTGATAGACAGGGAAGCCTGGTGTGCTACAGTCCATGTGGTCACAAAGAGTATGACATGACTGTGTGACTGAACTGAATGGGATCATGTTTCAGAAATAGACTGTGTCACTATTACACAAATTCAAAAATAAGATCCAGATATCAGACCAATGTAAAGACATAGGCAAGTTCAGATTTCACCAGGGAAGCAAAAAAAAAAAAAAAAAAAAAAGGACATACATCATAGCCTTATACATTCAATTTCTAGGGCCAATTAGAAGGGGTTCAAGGAAACTAAGTCTAAGTATATGGTTTAGATAATGATAAGTGTAAAAAATATGAATGTAGTTTGAACCACACACTGGCTTCATCCTTTAATACTTGGGACATGCATCTCAAGATTCAGCATAGATGCAACTGGCTTTTAAGTTTCAATTCCAGGGAGTGAAAGTTGCTCAGTCATGTCTGACTCTTTGCAATGCCATGAACTATACAGTCCTTGGAATTCTCCAGGCCAGAATACTAGAGTGAGTAGCTGTTTCCTTCTCCAGGAGATCTTCCCAATGCAGGAATCAAACCCAGGTCTCCCATATTGCAGGTGGATTCTTTACCAGCTGAGCCACAAGGGAAGCCCCAATTCCAGGGAAGAAACAGTTAAACTAGTTTTGACCATTTTCTTAGGAGAGTAAATGACAGCTGGCTGATGATGATGCCTTCTAGACTACAACAGCCTTCTGAAGGTCACTGTGGTGACGAGAGAGGGTTGAAAAGCTGGGATTAACTAGTTAGGTGAGCAAAGAGTAATGTCTGTTAATGATGTTCAATGGGTATGTATGTTCAAAATTCAATGTTTATTGAATTTTGTCAAAAGGTTCTTCTGCATCTGTTGAGATGATTATGAGATTTTTTTATACTTCAGTTTATTGATGTGGTGTATCACACTGACTGATTTGCAGATATTGAAAAATCCCTGTACCCTGGGGATAAATCCAGCTCGATCATGGTGCACGATCTCTTTAATGTACTGTTAGATTCAGATTGCTAGTATTCTGCTGAGGATTCAATGTCTATGTTCATCAGTGATATTGACCTGCAATGTTCTCTCTTTTTTTGTGGTATCTTTGGTTCTGGTATCAGGGTGATGGTGGCCTCATAGAATGAGGTTGGGAGTATTTCTTCCTCTGCACTTTTCTGAAATAGTTTCAGAAGGATGGGTGTTAGCTCTTCTGTAAATGTTTGATAGAATTCACCTGTGAAGCCATCTGGTCCTGGACTTTTGTTTGTTGGGAGTTTTTTAATCACAGTTTCAATTTCAGTACTTGTGACTGATCAGTTCATATTTTCTATTTCTTTCTGGTCAGGTCTTAAGAGATTGTACCTTTCTCAGAATTTGTCCATTTCTTCCATGTTGTCCATTTTATTGGCATATAGTTGCTTGTAGTAGTCTATGATCCTTTGATGATCTTTTGTATTTCTGTGGTGTCCATTGTAACTTTGACTTCTTCATTTCCAATTTTATTAATTTGAACCCTCTCCTGATTTTTCTTTATGAGCCTGGCTAAAGGTTTATCAGTTTTCTTTATCTTCTCAGAAAATTATCTTTTAGTTTAATTGATCTTTTCTATTGTTTTCTTCATTTCTGTTCCACTTATTTCTGCTCTGATCTTTAAGATTTTTTTCCTTCTACTAATTGGGTTTTGTTTGTTTTTCTTTCTCTAGTTGCTTTACGTGTTAAGGTTAGGCTGTTTATTTGAGATTTTCCTAATTTCCTGAGATAAGATTGTATGGCTATTAGCTTCCTCTTAGAATTGCTTTTGCTGCATACCATAGGCGTTGAATCATTGTGCTTTCATTTTCACTTGTCTCTAGGTATTTTTTTTATTTCCTCTTTGATTTATTCAGTGATACATCAGTTGTTTAGTAGCATATTTTTGGCAGGTTTCCCTGGTAGCTCGGTTGGTAAAGAATCGGCCTGCAACACAGGAGATCCTGATTCCTGAGTTGGGAAGATCCCCCTGGAGGAGGGCATGGCAACCGAATCCAGTATTCTTGCCTGGAGAATCCCCATAGACAGAGAAGCCTGGAGGGCTGCAGTCCAAGGGATCACAAAGAGTTGGACATGACTGAAGCGACTAAGCACAGCACACAGCATATTGTCTAGCCTCCACGTGTTTGTTTCTTATACTTTCTTTTCTTGCAGTTTATTTCTAATCTCATAATGTGTGGTCAGAAAAGATGCTTGAGATGATTTCAATTTTCTTAAATTTATTGAGGCTCTCTTTGAGGCCTAGAATGTGATCAATCTCCAAAAAAACCAAAGCAATCTTGAGAAAGAAAAACAGAGCGTGAGGAATCAGGCTCCTCGACTTCAAACTATTACTACAAAGTTACATTCACCAAAACCCTATGGTAGTAGCACAAAAACAGACATATAGGTCAATGGAACAGGATAGAAGGCCCAGAAATAAACTGACACGCCTATGGTCAATTAATTTATAACAAAAGACACAAGACTATACAAGGGAGAAAAAGTCTCTTCAATAAATGGAGCTGGGAAAACTGGACAACTATATGTAAAAGGATGAAATTATAATATTCTTTAGCATTATATGCAAAAATAAACTCAAAAATGGATTAAAAGCCTAAATTTAAGACTGGATACTATAAAAGTCTTAATAGGAATACATAGAGAAAACACTCCTTGACATAAATCTCAGCAATATCTTTTTTGAGCCATCTCCTAGAGTAATGGAAATAAAAACAAAAATAAACAAATGAGTCCTAACTAAACTCAATATCTTTGCACAGCAAAGGAAATCATAAATAAAACAAAAAGCAACCCATTGAATGGGACAAAATATTTGCAAACAATGTAACTGACAAGGGATTAGTCTCCAAAATTTACAAAAAGCACACATGGCTTAATATCATCAAAACAAACAAACCAATCAAAAAACAGGGAGAAGACCTAAATAGACACCTCTCCAAAGAAGATATACAGATAGACAAGAATCATGTGAAAAGATGTTCAACATCACTAATTACTGTTGTTTTGTCGCTCAGTCTTGTCTGATTCTCTGAAACCCCATGGACTGAAGCACACTAGGCTTCTCTGTCCTTCACCATCTCCTAGAGCTTACTCAAACTCATGTCCATTGAGTCAGTGATGCCATCCAACAATCTTGTCCTCTGTCATTCCCTTCTGCTTTTGCCTTCAAACTTTCCCAGCATCAGGGTCTTTTCCAATGAGTTGTCTCTTTGTTGTCAGGTGGCCAAAGAATTAGAGTTTCAGCTTCAGCATCAGTTCTTCCAATGAATATTCAGGACTGATTTCCTTTAGGATGGACTGGTTGGATCTCCTTGCAATCCAGGGGACTCTCAAAAGTCATCTCCAACACCACAGTTCAAAAGCATCAGTTCTTTGGTGCTCAGCCTTCTTTAAGGTCCAGCTTTCACATCCATGCATGACTACTGGAAGAACCATAGCTTTGACTAGATGGACCTTTGTTGGCAACGTAATGTCTCTGCTTTTTAATATGCTGTCTAGGTTGGTCATAGTTTTTCTTCCAAGGAGCAAGGGTCTTTTACTTTTGTGCCTGCAGTCACCATCTGCAGTGATTTTGGAGCCCAAGAAAATAAAGTCTGTCACTGTTTCCATTGTTTCCCCATCTACTTGCCATGGAGTGATGGGACCAGATGCCATGATTTTTGTTTTTTGAATTCTGAATTTTAAACCAGCCTTTTCACTCTCCTCTTTCTCTTTCATCAAGAGGCTCTTTAGTTACTCTTCACTTTCTGCCACAAGGGTGGTGTTATCTGCATATCTGAGGTTATTGATATTTCTCCCGGAAATCCTGATTCCAGCTTGGCTTCATCCAGCCCAGAATTTCACATGATGTACTCTGCATAAGATAAATAAGCAGGGTGACAATGTACAGCCCTTGACATACTTCTTTCCCAGTTTGGAACCAGTCTGTTGCTCCATGTCCAGTTTTAACTGTTGCTTCTTGACCTGTATACAAATTTCTCAGGATGCTTACAAGGTGGTCTAGTATTCCCATATCTTTCAGAATTTTCCACAGTTTGTTGTGATCCACACAGTCAAAGGCTTTAACATAGTCAATGAAGCAGAAGTCGATGTTTTTCCTGGAATTCTCTTGCCTTTTCTATGATCCAACAGATGTTGGCAATTTGATTTCTGGCTGCTCTGCCTTTTCTAAATCCAACCTGTACATATGGAAGTTCACAGTTCATGTACAGTTGAAGCCTAGCTTGGAGAATTTTGAGCATTACTTTGCTAGCATGTGAGATGAGTGCAATTATGCGGTAGTTTGAACATTCTTTGGCATTGCCTTTCTTTGGGATCAGAATGAAAACTGACCTTTTCCAGTCCTGTGGCCAGTGCCAAGTTTTCCAAATTTGCTGGCATATTGAGTACAGTACTAATTATTAGAGAAATACAAATCAAAACTACACGGAGGTATTATCTCACAAAGGTCAGAATGGCCGTCATCAAAAAGTCTACAAACAATAAATTCTGGAGAGTATGTGGAGTAAAGTGAATCCTCCTACACTGTCTGTGGGAATATAATTTGGTACAGCCACTATGAAGAACAGCTTGAAGGTTCCTTAAAAAACTAAAAATTGCATGTGATCTAGCAATTCCACTCCCGGGCATATAACTGGAGAATGACATAGTTCAAAAGGTTATATGCAACCCAGTGTGCACTTCAGTGCTGTTAAAATAGCCAAGATATGGAAGCTATGAATATCCATTAATAGATGAATGGACAAAGAAGATATGGTACATATACACAATGGACTATTATTTAGTCATTAAAAGAGTGAAATAATGTCATTTACAGGGGCTTCCATAGTGGCTCAGTCAGTAAAGAATCAGTTTGTAATGCAGATTGCCTGCAGTGTAGGAGACGTGGGTTCGATTCCTGGGTTGAGAAGATCCCTTGGAGAAGGAAAGTGGCCTCCCACTCCAGTATTCTTGCCTGGGAAATCCCATGGACAGAGAAGCCTGGCAGGCTACAGTCCCTGGGTTCACAAGAGTTGGACATGACTTAGCGACTAAACCACCGATGTCATTTGCAGCAACATGGACGGACCTGGAGATTATCATACTAAGTGAATTAAATCAGACAGAGGAAGACAAATGTCATATGATATCATGTGTATGTGGAATCTAAAAAAAAATGATATAAAGGAATCCATTTACGAAACAGAAACAGAGTCACAGACTTAGAGAATGAACTTATGGCGACCAGGCATGGAAGATGAGGGTAGGGATACACTGGGAGTTTGGGATTGACATGTACACACTTCTATATTTAAAATAAATAGCAATGACCTAGTACTCAATAGTCTGTGTAATTATTTAAATAGGAAATTAATTTGAAAAAGAATAGATACATGTCATGTATGGATGTGAGAGTTGGACTATAAAGAAAGCTGAGCACTGAAGAATTGATGCTTTTGAATGGTGGTGTTGGAGAAGAGTCTTGAGAGTCCCTTGGACTGCAAGGAGATCCAACCAGTCCATCCTAAAGGAGATCAGTCCTGGGTGTTTATTGGAAGGACTGATGTTGAAGCTGAAACTCCAATACTTGGGCCACCTGATGCAAAGAGCTGACTCACTTGAAAAGATCCTGATGCTGGGAAAGATTGAGGGCAGGAGGAGAAGGGGACCACAGAGGATGAGATGGTAGGATGGCATCATCAACTCAATGGACATGGGTATGGGTGGACTCCGGGAGTTGGTGATGGACAGGGAGGCCTGGTGTGCTGCGATTCATGGGGTTGCAAAGAGGTGGACACGACTGAGCGACTGAACTGAACTGAACTGATACAGGTAAGTGGTTCACTTGGCTGTATACCTAAAGCTAACAAAACAATATCAATTGACTATACTCCAATAAAATAAAGATTAAAAAAAGAGTAATATCTGTGTCCAAATTTATCAACCTCTAAAGCCTATTCCCATTCACTTTGTCAATGCAGGATAATGACAGAAATTAGGAGGATCATAATTAGGAGTACATATTTGCTTGAATTCCCAAACTCTATCTGCAAATTTCTAAGGCAAATATGAAAAAGGAAAGAGTAATTGTAACAGATAGCAGGGTCTAGAATTCTCTTAGAGAAATGTCTCATTTTGATGTCTCAATTTAGTTTCATAAGAGTGATAATGACAGATGACCAATTCCCTCAATGAGTTCATCATGTCATCAAGTTTTAAACAAGAATAAGTTAAAAAATTATTTGTTTCAAAAAGTTATTTCATCACTTTGTAGAAGCCTTAGAAGATACCAGTTCAATATTACACTGAAAAAATAAGCTTACATATGTCCTACATTCTTTCAATGAACTGAAGACCCAAAATAACATCTTATAATTTCCCCCAAATTATAGTTAAATGATGATGAAAATAATCAAATGGTTATTTAAAGATAGTACATTTTTAAAACCTCCCAATACCTAGGTAAATTTAATACTTACTCAAAGATAAATTGTTGTGATACAATGCTATTCAATCTGCTAAGACTAGATTAAAATTTTTCTTTTGAAGGGCAGTCAAGTAAATTAACTTTGCATTGTCCTCTGATGTTAAATCTTCAATTTATGTCTTTAGGATCTATAGCTCACTTCTTCTTATGTGGTAAAATTACTTGGTTGAACAAAAGAATATATCTCAAAATTTAAAAATCAGCATCATCTTGTCTTTGCAATTTTGGCTGTTAAATGATTCCCATCATTACCTAAACACAAAACTAAAGAAATAGGCAATTATATTTTTAAAATATCGGTTAAATCCATTTCTTTAAATTGGACTCTTTTCATATGAATTGATTTCTCAAGAGAAAAACTATCAAATCTTCTTTTTCTATGAAAAGACTAAATCATCTGGACTTTATCATGTATTCACAAATCCAAAATATCTGAAAGTGCAGATATCACACTGTGATTGGTGAAAGAAGGCAGAATACTTGGCTTGTGACATGAAGCAGTGCAGACATGTGTGATGACTCCTGTGGTGCTGGATCAAAGGTACCACATAAGCATAGGAATGTCATGGCCATTTGTTCCATTCTCATCCCAGTGATTTATTTGCAGGTCACTGGAACATACATCAGTGGCTAAAAATATGTAGGCATATTTCTTCAGTGACGTTGCTTTCTACTATTCGTTGTATTAACCATCTGTCTCCTAATGTCATCCAAACCCACACTTATCTATGTAAAGGACCATGATGTCATAATGGTAAACAGGATCTCCCCAGAAATACTTGCTCTCACCACCAGCAACACCTGAATCCCTTATAAGAATCTGTTAGCAGCTTATTGGCTTATAAGAGAAATGGAAAGATCGTTCTTAAGAGTAAGTTCACAAATATTAGTTTACCTTAAGAAAAGTCTAAACACAGAATTACTAGATTTCTTCAACTTTCACAATTGCCAAAAATAAAATTTTAAGTATATTGATTAGCTTAATTCTGAGACTTCCTACAGTGTTAGCATGAGGTCTCTCATCACTCATCTTCTGTTAGCTGATCACCTCAATAATCCATCTCTGGTTACCTGTGTAGGGACATAGGTTTTGTGCAGTATTTGTAACTCTTTCCAATTCTTATTACTGCATATTGCAATTATTTAATGTGAGACTAGTTGATGTCTGTCATAATAAAGAATTGTTAGAGAAAAAAATGCTGTCTTTTGCCACCTTCAGTCTACTACTATTCAATATCAAACAACACTTAAATCTTCCATAAAAGGGTGTAAGTAATAGTTTATGTCAACCAGAATAATTCAAACTGCTAAGAGGAACAGAAATTAGGATGATTTGGCAAAGCATGAAAAGCAAATGGGAACCAGAAAGTCTCAAGAAGCAGAGTTTAGAAAAGGTTATAAAGATATAGGAAAGTAGGAATATGATACTAGTATTGTGGTTTTGAAAATGTTTTCAAAGATAACCCAATTTTAGCTCACTGAACAACAGTATTTTGATTCAATTAGATAGCTCAGTAAATAGCAAAAACCTGTAGCTGAAAGTCCTCCAGGTAATTATTAAAAATTTTAAGTGTGTTTGAGACAATCATGTGTCTAAAAACAAAGCCAAATTTTAGTTTCTCATGTCAACTTAATATCAAGTAGACTAGAAGTAAAAAAAATATTTAACTGTTAAGACACTAACATATGTGTTTGAGAAAGATTTTTCAATTAGGATGTGTGACTTAGCTTCCCAATGTTAAGAGTAAAAGAAGGGAGAAACTAGATTCCTGTATTTAGTTCTGAGATTATTCTTTAATTCTACAGATATATCTTGGGTATCAATAAAGTTCCCAATAGTGTAAAAACATGAGTCAAGCTCTCTCTTCTTGAAGAGTTCACAACCTAATGGTGAGAGTAACACACAGGCAGTTAATGAGGCACAGATGTAGAAAATGAACTTGTGGACATGGGGTGGGGGCAGAAAGAGAGCTGGGGACAAACTGAGAAAGAAGCATTGACATATATACACTACAATGTGTAACAGTAGAGAGCCAGTGGGAAGCTGCTGTACAGCACGGAGAGCAAACAGTGTAGGGCTCTGTGATGACCAAGAGGGGTGCAATGGGGTGGTGAAAGGGAAGCTCAAGAGGGAGGGGATATAGGTATACATACGGCTGATTCACAGTGTTGTACAGCAGAAACTAATACAACATTTATTAATAAAGCAATATCCTCCAATTAGAAAAATAATAGAGTAACTAACAGGAAGTGAAACAGAGGCCAAGTGTTTACCTCTGTGTGGGGCAGTTGGTGGTGGTGGCTTAGTCACTAAGTAGTGTCCACGCTTGTGACCCCGTGGACTGTAGCCTGCCAAGCTCCTCTGTCCATGGGATTCTCCAGGCAAGAATACAGGAGTGGGTTTCCATTTCCTTCTCCACGGGATCTTCCCAATCCAGGAATCGAACCCAGGTCTCCTGCATTGACGGCAGATTCTTTACCATGTGGGGCTGTTAGAGGTTTCACAAAAATCATTTGCTAATTTTTATGAGAAGATTTACATGATGCGAATCTTGAGGTATGGTTCAGAGTGTGTTCCTACAAAGAGAACAACCGGAGCCTGGGTTAAGTAGCAGAGAATGAAGTATTCACAAGTCATCTCATTGCTTTCAGTTTAGAACAACCCAGTTTAGAGCAGTTTTTATCTCTTTCTCTCATACAGTACCACCTAGAATTATTTGCTTTATTAGCTTTATGAGCAAACATTGAGCTGTTAAAGAATGATCAAAGTAAGACTGTTTATAGAGACCAAGGGACATTGAGGTATCCTAATGATCTGAGACAATAATACAGTTTCAATGTGATGAACTTATAAATAGGAGTCTGTATGTATCTTAGAAAACAATTAGGTCTCAAATTCTGAGATTCAAAAAATTACCTAGTCAACACTTTAATGTTGTAGTCTTGCTCTTGGATTATTTAGAATCCAATTTTTTGTGTGTACTGAAACCATCCCATGGTAGCAAGTTAGCTATGTTCTAATAATTCCTGAGGTTATTACAGTACTATTTCTCAGTAGATAATGCACTGAAGTGTTTATTTTCCAGGTCAAGAATCTTTAAGCTGCAATAGTGTACACAATGAGTTTCAGATTATTATAATGTAATTAAAACAAATTCTAAGAATATACCTACTTGTAAAATTCTAATTAGTGTGATTACTATGGAATTGGAAATTATTCTTTAAAAAAAATAAGAACTTATTTTGGGAAAAAAATCAATGGTAGAATAAGAAACTGCCAAAGTAGCCATTCAGTATGATAAAATACCATTCCCTTGTATTCTGCTGAATATGTTATTTTTCAGATTCAAAGATACCACATTAAAGATTACTTTGCTGAATTTTTCTAAGAAAAGCATGATATAAATAACTCCAAATCAACAAAAGAGGGGGAAAAAAATCTAAGAAATGTAGACAAATGAGCCAAATTAGAACCATTAAGAACTGATTTGGAATTTAGTTAGAATTATATGAGCCCATACCTCAACATAATAAAAGCTATATATGACAAACCCACAGCAAACATTATCCTCAATGGTGAAAAATTGAAAGCATTTCCTGTAAAGTCAGGAAAAAGACAAGGGTACCCACTTTCACCATTACTATTCCACATAGTTTTGGAAGTTTTGGCCACAGCAATCAGAGCAGAGAAAGAAATAAAAGGAATCCAAATTGGAAAAGAAGAAGTAAAACTCTCACTGTTTTCAGATGACATAATCCTCTACATAGAAAACCCTAAAGACTCCACCAGAAAATTACTAGAACTAATCAATGAATATAGTAAAGTTGCAGGATATAAAATCAACACACAGAAATCCCTTGCATTCCTATACACTAATAATGAGAAAATATAAAGAGAAATTAAGGAAACAATTCCATTCACCATTGCAACAAAAAGAATAAAATACTTAGAAATATATCTACCTAAAGAAACTAAAGACCTATACATAGAAAACTATAAAACACTGGTGAAAGAAATCAAAGAGGACACTAATAGATGGAGAAATATACCATGTTCATGGATTGGAAGAATCAATATAGTGAAAATGAGTATACTACCCAAAGCAATTTATAGATTCAATGCAATCCCTATCAAGCTACCAACAGTATTCTTCACAGAGCTAGAACAAATAATTTCACAATTTGTATGGAAATACCAAAGACCTCGAATAGCCAAAGCTATCTTGAGAAAGAAGAATGGAACTGGAGGAATCAACCTACCTGACTTCAGGCTCTACTACAAAGCCACAGTCATCAAGACAGTATGGTACTGGCACAAAGACAGAAATATAGATCAATGGAACAAAATAGAAAGCCCAGAGATAAATCCACGCACATATGGACACCTTATCTTTGACAAAGGAGGCAAGAATATACTATGGATTAAAGACAATTTCTTTAACAAGTGGTGCTGGGAAAACTGGTCAACCACTTGTAAAAGAATGAAACTAGAGCACTTTCTAACACCATACACAAAAATAAACTCAAAATGGACTAAAGATCTAAACGTAAGACCAGAAACTATAAAACTCCTAGAGGAGAACATAGGCAAAACACTCTCTGACATACATCACAGCAGGATCCTCTATGACCCACCTCCCAGAATATTGGAAATAAAAGCAAAAATAAACAAATGGGACCTAATTAAACTTAAAAGCTTCTGCACAACAAAGGAAACTATAAGCAAGTTGAAAAGATAGCCTTCAGAATGGGAGAAAGTAATAGCAAATGAAGGAACTGACAAACAACTAATTTCAAAAATATACAAGCAACTCCTACAGCTCAATTCCAAAAAAACAAATGACCCAATCAAAAAATGGGCCAAAGAACTAAATAGACATTTCTCCAAAGAAGACATACAGATGGCTAACAAACACATGAAAAGATGCTCAACATCACTCATTATCAGAGAAATGCAAATCAAAACCACTATGAGGTACCATTTCACACCAGTCAGAATGGCTGCGATCCAAAAGTCTACAAGCAATAAATGCTGGAGAGAGTGTGGAGAAAAGGGAACCCTCTTACACTGTTGGTGGGAATGCAAACTAGTACATCCACTATGGAGAACAGTGTGGAGATTCCTTAAAAAACTGGAACTAGAACTGCCTTATGATCCAGCAATCGCACTGCTGGGCATACACACTGAGGAAACCAGAATTGAAAGAGACACGTGTACCCCAATGTTCATCACAGCACTGTTTATAATAGCCAGGACATGGAAGCAACCTAGATGCCCATCAGCAGATGAGTGGATAAGAAAGCTGTGGTACATATACACAATGGAGTATTACTCAGCCATTAAAAAGAATACATTTCAATCAGTTCTAATGAAGTGGATGAAACTGGAGCCTATTATACAGAGTGAAGTAAGCCAGAAAGAAAAACACCAATACAGTATACTAATGCATATATATGGAGTTTAGAAAGATGGTAACAATAACCCTGTATACGAGACAGCAAAAGAGACACTGATGTATAGAACAGTCTTTTGGACTCTGTGGGAGAGGGAGAGGGTGGGATGATTTGGGAGAATGGCATTGAAATATGTATAATATCAAATATGAAACGAGTTGCCAGTCCAGGTTCGATGCATGATACTGGATGCTTGGGCCTGGTGCACTGGGATGACCCAGAGGGATGGTATGGGGAGGGAGGAGGGAGGAGGGTTCAGGATGGGGAACACATCCTGTATACCTGTAGCAGATTCATTTTGATATATGGCAAAACCAATACAATATTGTAAAGTTAAATAAAATTTAAAAAAAAGAATTATATTAGCCCTAAGTTTCTGTCCTGAAGTTTTGAATAGTAATCAAGAATAAATCAAGAATGAAAAACAGAAGTATTTTTTAATAAAGTAATTATCAGTTATTTTGGAAAGAGTAAATACCAACATATTATTTACAGATGTATATCAGTAAGCTGCTTCCACAGAAATACACATACCAGACAACCCCAAAACTCAGCAGTGTATGACAGGAAGAATTTATTTCTCATTCACCTGGCAAGTTCTGGGCAGCTGTTTTCAGAGAAGATCGAGAGGGATTGTATTTAGATTATAGGTTTGTGTCTACTCCATGTGCCTTTTGTTCTCTGGAAACCCACAGGCTGCCCACGATAGGCCTTTCTCTTGGCAATGACAGAAATGCAAGAAACCAAGCGTCAATGGGTTTAACTCTGTTTTAGTTTGTGCCAGAAGACACACTACATCCTGGTGTTAAGAGCACATATGATGACTCTGGCTAGATTCAAATCCAATTCCCCACTTACTCTTTGGCCTTGCTAAGAAACTTCAAAAGGGGATAGCTTATAAAATGTAGGTACATTCCTCTCATGCTTTAAATAACTATGTATATACTTGGAACACTTTGTCATTATTACTATAGTCTCAGAGTAGGTTCTGTAGGAATCTCCAGAATGTCATAGCTTATTTTCTAAGTCCCACAGATTGCAAGCTCTTTGGGTAATGGTTTCTTTCTTTCCTCCCTGTGGTTACAGAAAAGAGATGGCTGACCAGTTGACTGATGGTGTTAGGAAGTATAATGGCAGCTAGAAGACAGTAATGGCACCCCACTCCAGTACTCTTGCCTGGAAAATCCCATGGACGGAGGAGCCTGGTAGGCTGCAGTCCATGGGGTCACTAAGAGTCAGACACGACTGAGCGACTTCACTTTCACTTTTCACTTTCCTGCATTGGAGAAGGAAATGGCAACCCATTCCAGTGTTCTTGCCTGGAGAATCCCAGGGACGGGGGAGCCTGGTGGGCTGCCATCTATGGGGTCGCACAGAGTCAGACACGACTGAAGTGACTTAGCAGCAGCAGCAGAAGAAGACAATAAAGTTGTTGCAACTTTAAAGTTAATGAGACCTCCATGAAAGCCAACCTCCAACTCTAAGTATTGACCTGAAAAATTGCACTCACAACATGAAGGATGACACATCTCCTGAGATGCTGTGGCCCCAGAGTGTTCACATGACAGAACAAAAGAATAACTATTTTCTTTAAATGGATGACATTGGTTAAAAACTCAAATGGCTAGTATAAATCTTTCAAAACTTATGCAAAATCCAAAGAAAGCACATTTCTCACTGACTCTGAGTAATAGTAGCTTAGAGATAAAAATCAGCATTTGAATGAGACCCATAAGTATGGATGTGCTTCCCAGGTGGTGCTGTGTGTGCTTAGTAGTTCAGTCGTGTCCCACTCTTTGTGTGTGCTTAGTCCTTCAGTCATGCCCCACTCTTTGCTACCCAAGGACTGTCCATGGAATTGCAGGCAGATTCTTTACCATCTGAGCTACCAGGGAGGGAAGCTCTCCAGGTGGCGCTAGTGGTAAAGAATCTACCTGACAACACAGGAGACCCAGAGATGTGGGTTTGATCCCTGAGTTGGGAAGATCACCTGGAGTAGGAAATGGCAACACACTCTAGTATTCTTGACTGGAAAATTCCATGGACAGAGGAGCGTGGCAGGCTACTGTTAGTCCATGGGTCCCAAAGAGTCGGACACAACTTTGAGATTGAGCATGTATGCATGCTTTTGTGCTATTAATATATGTATTATCTAGCCCTTTCAGAAAGTTTACCAACCTCTGATTTAAACAGTGGGTTTTGGCATAAGTTAATTTCTTTGTTAGTTTGATAGGTTAACTATTTTTTTCTCAAATAATTATTGAAAAAATAGATGCAACCTAACAGTCTAGTGGGCCTTAGGAAGCATCACTATGAACAAAGCTAGTGGAAAGGATGGAATTCCAGTTGAGCTATTTCAAATCCTAAAAGATGATGCTGTGAAACTGCTGCACTCAATACGCCAGCAAATTTGGAAAACTCAGCAGTGGCCACAGAACTGGAAAAGGGCAGTTTTCATTCCAATCCTAAAGAAAGGCAATGCCAAAGAATGCTCAAACCACCACACAATTGCACTCATCTCACACCCTAGCAAAGTAATGCTCACAATTCTCCAAGCCAGGCTTCAGCAATATGTGAACTGTGAACTTCCAGATGTTCAAGCTGGTTTTAGAAAAGGCAGAGGAATCAGAGATCAAATTGCCAACATTCAGTAGATCATCGAAAAAGCAAGAGAGGTCCAGAAAAACATCTATTTCTGCTTTATTGACTATGCCAAAGCCTTTGACTGTGTGGATCACAATAAACTGTGGAAAATTCTCAAAGAGATGGGAATACCAGACCACCTGACCTCCTGAGAAATCTGTATTCAGATCAGGAAGCAACAGTTAGAACTGGACATGGAACAACAGACTGGTTTCAAATAGTGAAAGGAGTACGTCAAGGCTGTATATTGTCACCCTGTTTATTTAACTTCTATGCAGAGCACATCATGAGAAAAGCTGGGCTGGCTGAAGCACAAGCTGGAATCAAGATTGATGGGAGAAATATCAATAACCTCAGATATGCAGATGACAACAACCTTATGGCAGAAAGTGAAGAACTAAAGAGCCTCTTGATGAAAGTGAAAGAGGAGAGTGAAAAAGTTGGCTTAAAGCTCAACATTCAGAAAACGAAGATCATGGCAACCAGTCCCATCACTTCAGGGCAAATAGATTGGGAAACCTTAAAATCGGTGGCTGACTTTATTTTTGGGGACTCCAAATTCACTGCAGATGGTGACTGCATTCACAAAATTAAAATATGCTTACTCCTTGGAAGGAAAGTTATGACCAACCTAGACAGCATATTAAAAAGCAGAGACATTACTTTGCCAAAGAAAGTCAAGGCTATGGTTTTTCCAGTGGTCATGTATGGATGTGAGAGTTGGACTATTAAGAAAGCTGAATGCTGAAGAATGGATGCTTTTGAACTGTGGTATTGAAGAAGACTCTTGAGAGTCCCTTGGACTGCAAGGAGATCCAACCAGTCCATCCTAAAGGAGATCAGTTCTGGGTGTTCATTGGAAGGACTGATGTTGAAGCTGAAACTCCAATACTTCTGCCACCTGATGCAAAGAGCCGACCCATTTGAAAAGATCCTGATGCTGGGAAAAATTGAGGGCAGGAGGAGAAGGGCATGACAGATGATGAGATGGTTGAATGGCATCACTGACTCAATGGACATGAACATGAGTTTGGGTAACTCTGGGAGTTGGTGACGGACAGGGAGCCTTGGCGTGCTCCAGTTCATGGGGTCGCAAAGAGTCAGACATGACTGAGCGATTAAACTGAACTGATGCTTTGTGAAATTGGAAATTTGAATATTTTTTTATAGTAACCTAGCACCATCTTGTGGAATATTACATAAACTGTCAGAAAATTTTATTGAACTACTGTTGCTGAGAATGTGGCATGCTTTGGTCTAACTTCTAAATTTTACTGAAAATAATGTGTAAAAAAAAGTCCAATGTTTTGAATAAAAATAATTTATAAAAGTTAGAGAATATCTTACCCAAATTAAGATTATTAATTAACCTTATCCAGATTATTTTCTGGATAAGGAAACTGGTCTTCCATAATCAAATAACTTAGTATACTTCCATAGTAAGTTTAATAGTGGAATTTTAGAATTTGTCTATGAAAAATGAAGGTGCATTTATATATATGAGCATGCATGTTTAATGTATGGAGTTACAATTTTAGTAATACTTTTTAAAAAAATCAATTCAGGAAATTTTAATAGAACTTTTTAGTTATAAGAATTTTAGATTTACAGAAAAATTGCAAAGGTAGTAAGTAGGGCTAATTTTCATAGACAAAAATATGAAATTACTTACATGGATACCAAAATTGTAGAGATGAAGTTATTTGGGTTATCATGTTCAGTTCTGCACATGTAGATCAGGAGGAACAGAGAAAAACTGGAACATGTTAAGAAGAATAATTTGCAAATAGGTAGATGAGATAATGTGATTCAGCAAACCATTCCACCCAATAAGCTGCGGAGGGGACTGGGGGCTGATAATTGTGGAGAAAACATGGTATTAGATTAGGAAGTGAGGCTTTACGTGTCTCAGTGGCTGCTCTGGGAAATGTGGGTTATGCTTCATTTCATGCAACCGTTAAAGTAAGAATGAGTTCTGATGGGCCAAAGGTGTAGGAAGACAGTTGTTTCATGGCAAAGCACATCATTCTAACTGAAAACAGAAAGAGCAATCTGATGAGTAATGAGTTTTCTGTCATAAGGGATACTCATTCAGAAACATCAGACTCTCCTTCAGAGTTTGGTATGGCAGGGGATACTGTTCAATAGAAAGTTAAGAGACGAAATTTGCTCCTGAAACCACTATTATATATTTGAATTTTTATATTTGTGGTATAGAAATACAAGTGGGATGTAGGTGATTCCCAAACCATGACCAGCTAAGGGTGCTCATTTAAAGGTTAAGTGTATTCTGATGTATCTTGTTAGATAGATGCCACTTGTGTCTCACTGACCAGGAAGGGCAGACAGGAGGAAATCTGTGGGACATTCTGGAATTTTTGAACATGCTCAGACCTGATGAGGATGTTCTGGACTCTGCTGGTGGAAAATGTCGGTCAGTGTTTCTCTAAGAAACCAAGGAGACCAGAGCAACTGTTCCAAGAACATCCCTTGCTTTCTCATTGACATTTCCTGAGTTGAGATACTATGAAATGTGGAACTTCATAAAATCCAACGCTGAAGACAGTTATTAACATCATAGGATGACTTTGTATCATAACGATAAGAGCAAGGATTTCGTCCTAGTAGGCAAATTTGATTTTTAGTGCTTTCAGTCTACTGCTTTAAATCCAAGTGTGCTGAGACCCATTTTCATGTCTACCACCCCTCACAGGATTACCTCAGATGCTCAGTTATATGCTTTGCACACTGTGACTCTGCATACGAGGCCATCGCCCACTGCCACGTGCATGCCCTCATCACCCTGCTCGGGCTTGTACACACAAGGTCGTGCTGCCCCACTGTGGGGACGCCATTCACACCGAGTCCTCAGGGTCAGATGCTCCACACTGGGTGTGCAGGGTCACCCTGCTCAGCCCATTCTGACTTCCATCCTGTGCCTTCCTCCCACATGCATTTCTTCCTCACCCTGAGTGGGCTGACTCGCCACATCAGATCTCTTCCCTGCCCGGATTCTCTCCTAACTCTCCTATGATACTGCTAGCTTAGGGCCCTCTGAGTTCAGCTTCCTTTTGTCTTTGTTCAGGCTCTGCACCAAGCTGCCCTTCAAGGCAGATGGCCTTGTATTCTTTAGTCTCTCTCTCTTCCTCTCTCTCCCTCTCTCTCTGTCTCTGTCTGTCTGTCTCTCTTTCCTCCCTACATTTCACTGCCCTGTCTAAAGCTTTAGGACTAAATTGCTCTGGAAAAATATTTAGGAATGAAAAGAAAGGGAAGAGAAAGGAAGAGGAAGAGAAAGCACACAGCTGGTTTGGTTCCACAATGCAAACAGCAACAATGACAGAATCAACGACAGATTTAGGAAATGAAGTGTTGTAAAGGCACATGTTTATATATAGAGGTTATTTATATACAAACTGAGTGTTTGTAAATTGGAAGTCAAACGATCAATGTATTCCACTGAAAACGCTCCCAAATTAACTAAGACAATGCTGTCAGAAAGAATAATGTATCCGGAAAAACATCAGAAAGGATAATGTAACCTGAGTCCACAGGTCTCTATAAATAAACCTTACCAGTCAAATCTTCAAAGTTAACTTTTAGCATATAAATGGTATGCACTCTCAGAGCAAAATATACCTTTTCCTAATATGAGAAACTATATATTTTGAGTAAAATAGAAAAATAATATTCAATAAAGCATTTATCACTGAAGTTTCTAAGCCAATGAAAGTTTACATATGACTTCTCAATGCAATTCTTATTTCCGTTCAGTGGTAAAACATGTCTAATTCCCATCTTTAGCATATGTCCAACTCTCATCTTTAGTGCAATCAATTGACTATTTACACTTCATCAAAACTCTAGGCAACACTGTTTGCTATTTCTCTGATTGAACTGCATCTCTTATACTAAAACTCATGTTTAATTAGGTATGCATTTTGGAGAAAGCTGTTTTTAATGTTCCATCTACTTTCCTGATGTCACTCACTTGAAAAATCAATTCAAGAAAGGTATTGTGAGTAATTTTTAGTATTATCTATTAAGTTTTACTGTACTTTTTATAGTTAAGAACTTAGAATTAAGAACTAACTTAATGACATCTGTCAGAATGTGTACTTCTCTGAAAGCTTCACTGTTAGCATTTTTTCCTATTTGCACTTTTTATTGCTTTGTGAAAGCCTGCCTAGTTAGTCAAATAAATTAAATTTAAGTATTTTTGTAAATTGCTTAAATATAAGTTGTATTTTGTAACTTTTAAAAGGTATATAACTGTTAAATAAAGGAAGATAAAAATACTTTAAATTCTCTGGAAAAAATTAAAATATAAGGCAAACAGCACCATCTACTGATAAATCTACTTATTTATAAGACAGCTTAATTTTAATTCAATGAAAATTAAAGACAAAAATGACAGGAAATATGATTCTATTTATTCTGTGGCCATTCCAAAGATTTTAATTCCTAGTCTGTTGTTGATGGTTGTTATTGATACAATGCAAAAGAAAATAAGATCCATTTTATTAGAAAGAGGTTTCAGTGTGCCAGCTACCAGCGTATTGCCTCTCAGTTCCAAATCCATTCCATTCTTGACTGTATGGCTTGTGGAGCTGAATCTTAAAATCATTTCTCTTTCCAGCCATCTAGATGGCATCCTGAGGGACACAGCAGGGTAGGAAGGACCGTCTCTTATAATTCCCCTGTGCTTTTCTTTTTTTTTTTTTCCTTTCTTGCTTCTATAGCATTCAGCTGACAAGTGGGACACACAGCTGAACTTACTCCCAGTGAGCTTCCATGACACATCCATGGACTTCTTCCCAGAAAGTTCTGCAGGCAGCACAAGCGACTTCTCAGCAAGTCCAGCAACACCCTCCCTGGGTGACTGCCAGCAAGAGCAAAAGATGGGCTCTCTTGAAACGTACACAGAATTCTTACTAAAATAGACTATATCCTGAGCCTTAAATAAACTCTCAGTATATTGGAAACAAATGAAATCATGCAAACTATTTTCTCTGACCAAAGTGGAATTGAATCACAAATTAACAAAGGAGAGCTATCTGCAAAATTCCCAAATGTCTAGAAAAGAAATGATATCTCTAAACAACCAGATGTCAAAGAAGTTATAAGAAAAAATTTAAATATTTTGAGCTGAATGAGAATGAAATACAACATATTAAAAATTTGTGAAATATCATCAAGGCTGCCAGTAATTGGTTGTGCACCTATTTGAGACAGCCACTTAAACTCTCAGTCTCTTCATTTACCTGACCACAGTTAGCTGGCTGAGTTGGGTCTCTTCCAACTTTGAGTATTTATGAATTTACAACATGAGAAAGCATTAACTTTGAAAACACAATCTCAATAAAACTTTATAGGTCATAGTGTTAGCGGAAAATTATGACAGATTTAGAATTTTAATTTCCTTATGAAGTATCAACTGAAACGGAGTTTTAGTCTAGGCTTGCCATTTTTACTTCATTCCTCAAAACCTAAAGCCCATATAGTGTTGGCAGACTAACAAAACACTCATTGTCATATAACCTCAGGTGCATTAGTGAAGTAAGACACTCTATAATGTCCTTTGTAATCCTACCACTGAAAAAAATGTCCAAACATACAGAAATACTTCAGAAATAGGTGCCCTTGTTACTTATTGTCAGACATAGAAAATTATGATTTTGTATTTGTAAATTAGATTTTATTTTCTTTTGGGTAAAATAGTTCAAACTCACATTTCAAGTTTTGAAGAAAAAAAAAAAAACAGCAGCCTAGAGTTCTTATTGTGTGCATATTAAGTTGCTTCAGTCGTGTCTGACTTTGCGACCCTATGGACTGTAGCCTGCCTGGCTCTTCTGTCCTTGGAATTCTCCACGCAAAAATATTGGAGTGGGTTGCCATGCCCTCCTCCAGGGGATGTTCCTGACCCAGGGATTGAAGCCACATCTCTTATGTCTCCTGCATTGGCAGCCAGGTTCTTTACCACTAGCACCACCTGGGAAGCTCAGAGTTACCACTAGCTCTAGCTAAAACTGAGCTGTAATATGATAAAATAAAATATTGCAAAATAAATTATTCATAAAAATTGAGTTTAAAAGATAACTATTTTTTTTCAGATAAGACTCTCTGGTTGGAAAAAAAAAATTGCAGTAGTATAAGCTTGGTCTGATATTTTGAAATTTGCTTAGTAAAAAGCCTCCAAGCTCTTGTCTGCTCTGTCACTGAAGAGGATGAAAAGCTTAAAGTACAGCAAGTACAGGGCAAGAGTCAGGGCAACTAAAAATAAAACACCTTATTAAGCCTTTATTGACTTGAATTAGCTAAAGGTGCCAGGTGCACCAAGTCCTAAGCAAAAACAGTCATTATATACCCTTAAAATCAGATGTTATCAGATAAGAAGTAACAACCACTCCAGCTAGAATTGCCACTCATTCTAGACTGATGCTAACAATTACATAATTTTAGAAAATTAATTTATTTTACCTTGCTTCGTAAACACTGATTTGTAAAATAAAGACTTCTAGTCCTAAAGTTCCTTGGTCTGATGACAATAGGCATTTTCTTTCTTTTAAAGTTTCTTCTTACATCATCTCTTGCTTAAGCATTATGTGGCTTCTGCTATGATTTAATAATCATATTTGTTTATCACTCCTCCCATGGTAAATCTAGGACTTCTTAGCCTCCAAAACCGTGAGAAATAAATTTCTGTTTATAAGCCACCCAGTCTATGGTATTTTGTTATAGCAGCACAAATAAACTATGCTATGCTATGCTCAGTCGCTTCAGTCGTGTCCGACTCTGTTTGACCCCAAAGACGGCAGCCCACCAGGCTCCTCCGTCCCTGGGATTCTCTGGGAAAGATCACTGGAGTGGGTTGCCATTTCCTTCTCCAATGCATGAAAGTGAAGTTGCTCAGTCGTGTCCAACTCTTAGCGACCCCATGGACTACAGCCTACCAGGCTCCTCCGTCCATGGGATTTTCCAGGCAAGAGTACTGGAGTGGGGTGCCATTGCCTTCTCCGACAAATAGACTAAGATAATTAAATTATTTAAGAATTCCAAATATATATACAGATCCTGTTTTTTGAGTACTGTAGAAAGGCATTTAATAATGGGCCAAAGAACTCAATAGACATTTCTCCAAAGAAGACATACAGATGGCTAACAAACACATGAAAAGATGCTCAACATCACTCATTATCAGAGAAATGCAAAAAAAAACCACTATGAGGTACCATTTCACGCCAGTCAGAATGGCTGCTATCCAAAAGTCTACAAGCAATAAATGCTGGAGAGGGTGTGGAGAAAAGGGAACCCTCTTACACTGTTGGTGGGAATGCAAACTAGTACATCCACTATGGAGAACAGTGTGGAGATTCCTTAAAAAACTGGAAATAGAACTGCCTTATGACCCAGCAATCCCACTGCTGGGCATACACATCGAAGAAACCAGAATTGAAAGAGACACGTGTACCCCAGTGTTCATCACAGCACTGTTTATAATAGCCAGGACATGGAAGCAACCTAGATGTCCATCAGCAGATGAATGGATAAAGAAAGCTGTGGTACATATACACAATGGAGTATTACTCAGCCAATAAAAAGAATACATTTGAATCAGTTCTAATGAGGTGGATGAAACTGGAGCCTATTATACAGAGTGAAGTAAGCCAGAAAGAAAAATACCAATACAGTATACTAATGCATATATATGGAATTTAGAAAGATGGTAATGATAACCCTGTATGCAAGACAGCAAAAGAGACACTGATGTAAAGAAGAGTCTTTTGGACTCTGTGGGAGAGGAAGAGGGTGGGATGATTTGGGAGAATGGCATTGAAACAGGTATAATATCATATAAGAAATGAATCGCCAGTCCAGGTTCAATGCAGGATACAGGATGCTTGGGGCTGGTGCACTGGGATGACCCAGAGGGATGGTACGGGGAAGGAGGTGGGAGGGGGGTTCAGGATGGGGAACACATGTACACCCGTGGCGGATTCATGTTGATGTATGGCAAAACCAATACAATATTGTAAAGTAATTAGCCTCCAATTAAAATAAATAAATTTAAATTAAAAAAAATAAATTTACTTTCAAAGAAACAAAAACATTTTAATTGAATATCTAAATATTATAACCTGACCTAAACATCATACCCTAAGGTACCATGCTATAAGTAAGGATGCACATTTGTGGCATAAAGTTACAGAAAAATTTAAGCAACCGAAGAAAATCAAACCTATTTAACAGAAGAGAAACATCATATCCCATTCCAGTATAAATGGTGCCAAAATTATGGTATCCAGACCTCTAAGAATAATGTTTAATTTTGATCATTCTAAATGGGCCCATTCATATTAACTCAGTTTAGCTGAGTGTGAGAAATAATGACCTGATTAGTATCAATCCTTATAACAATGCCTTAATTTAAATATCACTTTATAAAAACATGCTAAGATTGAATATACGATAAAGCACATAGATAACTGGAACCAGATTTCCCTAGATGGATTTGGGTCCAACACTTATAAACTGTGTCAACTTTGGCAATTTATTAAAATTTTTTCTACCTTGCTTTCCTCTTTTGAAAAATGAGGAAAATCATCCCTTTGTTGAAAGATTGTTGTGAGAGTCAAGTTGTTATATGTGAAGAACTTATAACCATGTCCAGCATGAGAAGTCTTAGGTGTTTTTACATGAATTTCTTATTTAGCCTAAAAAACAAAACAAAAACCTTAGCGGAATTTGTTGTTTAGTGGCTCAGTCATGCTTGACTCTTTGTGACCCCATGGACTGTAACCTGAGAGGCTTCTCTGTCCATGGGATTTCCCAGCGAAGAATATTGGAGTAGGCTGATATTTCCTTCTCCAGGGGATCTTCCCGACCTAGGGATCGAACCCATGTCTCCTGCGTCTCCTGCACTGACAGGCAGATTCAGTGATAATCTGACAGGCTTAGATTACCACTAAACCACCTGGGAAGCCCCTTAGTGGCGTTAGGATGCTGTTATTCTCCATACACAGAGAAGAGGACAAAACTAGAGATTGTCTCTTTACAAAGAGTCAGGGAGTTCCAAATTAGTCCATGTCAGAAAACTGTCAAGAAAAAGGTTGTAAATAAATCTAACCAACAGCTTAAGTTTGACCCGGAGCAAAGACTGCAAGCTTACGTTTCTAATTAAGAAAAAAATACGCATAACATTAACCTTACATGGCTTTTCTTTATTATGCTTGAAACATGTGTTTATATTGTGTCTGTTTTTCAATTGTTTTATACAAAATGTATTTACTGAGACATATTTTCGTTGAAGACTATGTAGAGCCTTTGTTCACATTGCCTGCTTTCTTCCACAACCCCCAGCCATTCCATACTCACCCTAGCTTGCTCTGTTCTCACAAAAAATTGTAAAACTTAATTGATAGAGTGATAATTCTTTCAGAGGTCCTGTACGCCATGTGCTTTACATAAAATATTTATCTTACAATAAACCAATTAGGAAGATAGTAACTTCATTGCACAGATAAGAACTCCCAGGCTCAGAGATGTTCAATAATACGTTGAGAGTTGTGAGGCAGTGAAGGAGAAAGTGAGGTTCTGATCGCTGTGTCCTCATTACAGAGAGCGTTCTTTGCAAGATGAAACGCAGCCTCTCAAAGACTTTAAAGAAAAATCTACTCTCGCCATCACCAGGTCTGTTTCTCTACTCCCCCTTTTACAAATAATCATCCTGAATTAACTGAACAGTGTAAAAAGTTGTTATATGAGTGTTGCATTACAGTTACATAATACCTATATGCAGAAAAAAGTTTAAAAAACAACTGAAGGGCATTAGGAAAACATGTTCTTTAACATTTCCAATTCATCCTATGACCACTGCCATGCAAATAGCCCAGGGTAGCCTGCTGAAGGCTGAGAGACATGTCATTAGCATCTCCTTGGCTAATAGCTATTCAAGAACAGCCATAGAATGCCAATAGGAGGCAATTTGCCTCAATGCTTCCGCTGCAAACACTTTAGGACTGTAGAGCATACATTTGTCCTGCAGAGGGCACCAGTGACCCAGACAGCAGAATTTAGTGCCTCTCATAGGACAGCCTTGGAAGGAAAAACTCCCCTTACCCCGTGTACTGGCTGTGGACTGTGGGGGTTACTGAATGCCAATGCTACCATTTCCTCTCCTGGAGATCTGAGTATCATTTAAGACTTTCATGGCAGGGTTTTCACATTTTTATCAAATATTCGATAATTATCTATTTTGACATATGATGAAAAGTGAAAGTGAAGTCGCTAAATCGTGTCCAACTCTTTGTGATCCCATGGACTGTAGCCTACCAGGTTCCTCCGTCCATGGGATTTTCCAGGCAAGAGTACTGGAGTGGGTTGCCATTTACTCTGCCAGAGGATCTTCCCGACCCAGGGATCCAATCCGGGTCTCCGGTATTGTAGGCAGATGCTTTACCGTCTGAGCCACCAGATAGATATTATTTATATATCATACATTTGCATACTGTAGTTACATTGAAAACTCTGCAAACTGTTTAGATCATTATTTTTTATTTTTAGAGAAAATCAACATTTTTAGAATATTGGGATGCACTTGAAGTTCTAAAACCATTCAATCCCCAGTATTATAATACAAAAATGCTAATAGTGAAACTTCCTTACTTTACCCTTCCCAAAAGACCTAGCTGATCTAGTAGAAACCCCAATTCACATACTTAAATACTGTTAAATTGCTTTTTGTAAATATATTTCTTCCTTATTAAGCTAACATCCTTTTATTCACTCAGGTTGTTTCCTAGGAAGGGAATATTAAACATAAGAGCAAAGCTGATGAAGTGTATGCTCTTTGGCATCAAACTGACCTGGGTCTAAATTCTACTTCTGCCACTTAGTAGCTGTGTAGCCTTGAGAAGTCACATTACATCTGTGAGCCTCAATTCTTTCATCTGTAAGTAAAAATAAGGGTACTTGCTTCACATAACATTGTGAGAATCAAATTACATAATATACAGAAATGCTTAGCACAATGTTAAGTGCACAGAATATGTGCTGAGGAAAAAATGGTTATATAACTGATTAGATAGATCATATTGATTTGTAACTAGCATGGTAGTAATATTTGTGTGGTGCTTGTTGCAGGGAGGACAAAAACTTTGATATGTGTCACTTACTCTAATATATGAACTATTCAACATTTTATATGGTTTTTAGCAAAATCTTCAACCCCAAGATTCACTTTCAAAGAAGAAAATATTTTTAGGGCAAGTCAGAGTGTAGTTATTTAAATATCTATTTGCAAATAAAATATAACTTCCAAAATACTAGAAAAATTTATTCTCTTGGAATTTTTGCAAGATTAATCCTTATAATTCGAACATTTGATTAATAATTGAATACATTTATAATTTGATAAATGATTTAAATAGTTTATAAAAATAATTCATTAATTAAATATAACTATAGCTGAAGTTATGTCTGATTTATGAAAAAGTGTGAATTCCCAAACTTTCACCAAGTTTGGAACAATCTATTATTAAAATAAGGGCTTCCCAGGTGGCGCTAGTGGTAAAGAACCTGCCAGCTAATGCAGGAGATAAAAGAGATGTAGGTTCGATACCTGGGTTGGGAAGAGCCCCTGGAAGAGAGCATGGCAATCCACTCCGATATACTTGCCTGGAGAATCCCATGGACAGGAGCCTGATGGGCTACAGTCCATAGGGTCGCAAAGAGTTTGACACAACTGAAGCAAATCTGCACACATTATTAAAATAAGAATGTTAAGTAGGCACTTATAAGCTTGAGTTCAATCCAACGATCATGAACTGAGCAAAATAAAGAAAGTTTATAATCATCAGTTAGAGCAAACCACATTAACTACCTGTCAGTAACATTTATGCATCAAATTATAGGCCATTAAAATAAAACTGCAAAAATTGTAAATGGGATTAGATAGAAACAAAATAGTCGGGAATAATCTCATCTCTGTGAGCTCAGCACAAAGGGAGATCTAAAACAGAGAATCCAAATTAAAAAAATGACTGAGCAGGTCTTACAGATAGGTATCATAAACTGAAAATTAATTGATGCATTTTAGTTTTCTATAATTATCCATGACATTTCCAAATACTATTTTCAAAATAAATTGCTAGTAAATATAGAAAAGTACATGTTAACTTCACTATTATGTTATTGTTGATCGTAATATTAACAAAAATATAAGTAACAGAAATAAAATTGGCAATTAACATACAACACCTATAAGAAAACTTTTTCAAGTAATTGAGGGGCATAAGGAAGACTTACTCTTTGAAACTTTCAGTCTTCCCTGTGACCACTGCCACGTGAATGGTGCTGGCTGGCCTACTAATGATGAGAGATGTCCCTATCATCACGCCAGCTAACACAAATGACCAGATATAGGAATGAAAGTATTCTAGGCAGTCCAGCCCCAGCCAACCTGCCAGCTGACCCCAGAATAGTCATGTGGTTGATGCATTAAAATGACAAACATTTGCTGTGTTAAACCACCAAAGTTTTGTTTGGTTTCTTACACAGCAAAGTCTAACTGATACAAGACTTAGGCAAGAACAAAGACAAGCTCACACTCTTTCTTCTGACATGACCATTTTTGGGCATAGGAGAAACGCACAGCTTTGCCCTGCTGAACTTCTGAGTGTAGCACAATTCTGAAGCTACAACAACCTCCCTTCTCTCAGCCCCAGAAAGGCAGCCCAAGACTTGCCCTTGGAGTTTTCTCAGGCACGGGTCAGACGGCCAAAGGAAGGGAATGTACTGAGTTGGCCAAAAAGTACATTTGGACTTTTCCATACCATTTTAACAGATGAATCCGAACTTTCTGGCCAACCCAATATTAAGCTCTCCAAGTTCTTTTCTTGCATCCCCATTATTTGCCTGAAAAAGAAAAAAGGAAAAGCACTTTGGTTTTTGCAGTTTGGAAAAAACCATAGAACAGCAACACTCTATTCAAAAATTCTATTTGAATTTCTGATCTATTTTCTTAGACTATCCAAGATCTGTTAGAGGTAAGTAATCAACCAATGATGGAAACCAATATTCTGATACAACCTTTTTTATATCTCATGTCTCACTGTGGGTTGTGCATCTGTCATTTAATGCCTCAGCCAAAATTGGGTCTAAAATAGTTCCATTATAATGTCCTTTATCATGATTTTATAGAATCTTTGCAAAGAGGAGAACTTTGCCGTTATGTTCAAAATGAAGATGCTCTAAAGAGAAATTATGGTGTGTTATTTCTTATTTAATCTGGCTATTGTTCCTTGTGCTTCTCTGTTCAAAATCCTACTGCTAAACCCACAAGTGCTCCATAATCCTAAACCCACTGTTTCATTTCAGTCCTCCTATCACTCAACTTCTCAGGAGTATTAAACACAGTAGAAATAGTTGGCACAGTTGGTTTGCAGGACACAAAATGATCCTGATTTTCTTCCTACTTTGTAAGCTAACTTTGCTCATCTTTGTTGAATTTACCACCTCCTTCTGATCTCTAAATGTCGGAGTTCTCTAGGTCTTTATCTCCTCACTGTCATTAAACTCTAAGTGATCTCATACAGTAACATGACTTTAAATACCATCCATATACTAGTGATTTTCACATTTATATGCCCGGTTCTGTCCTCCTCTTCTGACTTAATTGTCTACTTGATATCTCTACTTGGATACCTCAGAGTCATTTCACAAATAATATGTCAAACACAACTTGATCCCCTTCTATAAATCTATTCTTTACTTTTTCTTCTATATCTCAGTAAATAATACTGTCATCTGTTGCTCAAGCTAAAACCTTTGACATCATCTATGAGTCTCCCTTTTCTCTCTTCCCCATCATTTCGTAACAAAATTCTACTTTCAAACTAGCCAAATATAACTACTTCTTACCAATTTCCTTCCTACTACCTTAGTTCAGGTCACTATGTCTCACACTCAGATGATTGGGTAGTGAGGGTAGTAACTCCTAAAAACATCCAAGTCACTTCCCTGCTGAAAATCTTCCAATAATTTTTCTTAACATATAGGAAAAAACCACAAGTCTTTCTACAGCCTTTCAGACCATATGTGCTCTGATCAACCTATTCAATTCCATTTGTTGCTTATCCCCATTTGCTCACTAATGTTCAAGTCATAGTGGCCCTTTCTGGTTCCAGAACATATCAAACCTGTGCCTGAGTGAGGATTTGCATTTGCTGTCCCATCTGCCTGGAACTGTTTTTAAATTAATTTTTATTAGATTATAGTTGCTTTACAATGTTCTGTTAGTTCCACTGTACAGCAAAATGAAACAGCCATACATATACATATATCCACTCTTTTTTAGATTTCCTTCCCATTTAAGTTATCACAGTGCATTAAGTAGAGTTCCTTGTGCTATTCAGTATGTTCTCTCTAGTTGTATAGTTCAGTCACTCAGTTGTGTCTGACTCTGCGACACCATGGACTACAGCACGCCAGGTTTCCCTGTCCATCACCAAATCCCAGAGCTTGCTCAAACTCATGTCCATCAAGTCAGTGATGCCATCCAACCATCTCATCCTCTGTCATCCCCTTCTCCTCCTGCCTTCAGTCTTTCCCAGCATCAGGGTCTTTCCCAATGAGTTAGTTCTTCACATCAGGTTGCCAAAGTATTGGAGTTTCAGCTTTAACATCAGGACTTCCAATTAATATTCAGGACTGATTTCCTTTAGGATGGACTGGTTGGATCTCCTTGCCATCCAAGGGACTCTCAAGAGTCTTTTCCAACACCAGAGTTCAAAAGCATCAATTCTTCAGCACTCAGCTTTCTTTATAGTCCAAATCTTACATCCATACATGACTACTGGAAAAACCATGGCTTTGAATAGATGGACCTTTATTGATAAAGTGATGTCTCTGCTTTTTAATATGCTGTCTAGGTTGGTCATAGCTTTTCTTCCAAGGAGCCAACTTCTTTTAATTTCATGGCTGCAGTCACCATCTTCAGTGATTTTGGAGTCCAAGAAAACCAAGTCTCTCACTGTTTCCACTGTTTTCCCATCTATTTGCCAGAAGTGATGGGACTGGATGCCATGATCTTCTTTTTGAATGCTGAGTTTTAAGCCAGCCTTTTCACTCCCCTCGTTCACTTTCATCAAAAGGCTCTTTAGTTTTTCTTCACTTTCTACCATGAGGGTGGCATCTTTTGCATATCTGAGGTTATTGATATTTCTCCCAGCAATCTTGATATTATTAATATCAAATTATTGATATTTCTGCTGGCAATAGTATCAATAGTATATATGTATTAATCCCAATCTCCCAATTTCTCTTATTCCTCTCCAACCCCATGGAATCCACACATTTGTTCTCTATATCTGTGTCTCTATTACTACTTTGCAAATAAGATCATCTATACTATTTTTCTAGATTCCACATATGTGTGTTAATATATGATGTTTGTTTTTCTCTTTCTGACTTATTTCACTCTGTATGACAATCTCTTAGTCCATTCAAGTCTCTACTAATGACCCAGTTTCATTCCTTTTATGGCTGGGGAAAGAGCGGAAACAGTGTCAGACTTTATTTTTTGGGGCTTCAAAATCACTGCAGATGGTGATCGCAGCCATGAAATTAAAAGACTCTTGCTCCTTGGAAGGAAAGTTATGGTCAACCTAGATAGCATATCCAAAAGCAGAGACATTACTTTGCCAACAAAGGTCCATCTAGTCAAGGCTATGGTTTCTCCAGTGGTCATGTATGGATGTGAGAGTTGGACTGTGAAGAAAGCTGAGAGCCAAAGAATTGATGCTTTTGAACTGTGGTGTTGGAGAAGACTCTTTGAGAGTCCCTTGGACTGCAAGGAGATCCAATCAGTCCATTCTAAAGGAGATCAGTCCTGAGTGTTCTTTGGAAGGAATAATGCTAAAGCTGAAACTCCAGTACTTTGGCCACCTCATGTGAAGAGTTGACTCATTGGAAAAGACTCTGATGCTGGGAGGGATTGGGGGCAGGAGGAGAAGGGGATGACAGAGGATGAGATGGCTGAATGGCATCACCGACTCAATGGATGTGAGTCTGAGTGAACTCCGGGAGTTGGTGATGGACAGGGAGGCCTGGTGTGCTGCAATTCATGGGGTTGCAAAGAGTAGGACATGACTGAGCAACTGAACTGAACTGAACTGAATATTCCATTGTATATACATACCACATCTTCTTTATCCATTCCTTTGCTGATGGATATTTAGGTTGCTTCCATGTCCTGGTGACTGTAAACAGTGCTGCTACAAGGGCTTTCCTGGTAGCTCAGTGGTAAAGAACTGCCTTCTGATGCAGGAAACGAAGAAGATTCAGATTTCATGCAAAGATGGGCACAATAAAGAAGAGAAATGGTATGAACCTAACAGAAGCAGAAGATATTAAGAAGAGGTGGCAAGAATACACAGAAGAACTATACAGAAGAGATCTTCATGACCCAGAATACTAGGTTCAGATGTATATATTATGATATTAAACATTTTTAATTTTATCTCTATGTGGTAAAGATAGGGAGATCATTTTGCAGAATATGACTCCATTCATAACAATAGCACATCAAAGCTATGATGCCCATAGCAGCACAAATGTACAAATGTACAGGAAAAGTGTCTGGAAAGGTAAAGACAAAACTGATTCATGTGGTTCCCTCTGGGGATAAAATTTGTAACGGCTGGAAGAGTCACCACATTTTAACTTATTAGTTTTCATGTGTAATTGATTTTTTAACAATAATAAAATACTTATGTATTACTTTTACAGCAAGGAGAGATAAGAAAGCCTTCCTCAGTGATCAATGCAAAGAAGTAGAGGAAAACAATAGAATGGGAGAAATATCAGTAACCTCAGATATGCAGATGACATGACCTTTATGGAAGAAAATGAAGACGAACTAAAGAGCCTCTTGATGAAAGTGAAAGAGGACAGTGAAAAAGTTGGCTTAAAACTCAACATTCAAAAAATGAAGATCATGGCATCTGGTCCCATCACTTGATGGCAAATAGATAGGGAAACAGTGGAAATAGTGAGAGACTTTATTTTGGGGGAGCTCCAAAATCACTGAAGATGGTGACTGCAGCCATGAAATTAAAAGGCACTTGCTCCTTTGAAGAAAAGCTATGATCAATCTAAACAGCATATTGAAAAGCAGAAACATTACTTTGCCAACAAAGGTCTGTCTAGTCAATGCTATGGTTTTTCCAGTAGTCATGTATGGATGTGAGAGTTGGACTATAAAGAAAACTGAGCACCAAAGAATTGATTTTTGAACTGTGGTGTTGGAGAAGACTCTTGAGAGTCTCATGGACAGGAAGGATATCCAACCAGTCTATCCTAAAGGAAATCAGTCCTGAATATTCATTGAAAGGACTGATGCTGAAGCTGAAAGTCCAATACTCTGGCTACCTGATGGGAAGAACTCACTCATTTGAAAGATCTTGATGCTGGGAAAGATTGAAGGCGGGAGGAGAAGGGAATGACAGAGGATGAGATGGTTGGATGGCATCACCGACTCGATGGACGTCAGTTTGAGTAAGCTCTGGGAGTTGGTGATGGACAGGGAAGGCTGGCGTTTTGTAGTCCATGAGGTCATACAGAGTCAAACTCGACTGAGTGACGGATCTGAACTGAACTGAACTTTTATAACTTAATAATTCCTAGTTAAAACATAAAAATTACTTTTGAGGGAGAGTAAAAAGAATCTTGCTGTCTTTAAAAATTAATATTTAATTCTCCATTCTATGTGGGGTTCAAAGACAAAGCCTAAGGGGGCTATGCATGAGAGACTTCTGTTTCCACATCATATTGATTTGCCTCTCTCCTTTTTGTTTAGGAAAAAAAAATGTTTGGTGAATATACAGAGTACATTCAGATCTTAATAACTGATGCCACAAAATAGAGAGTTGGCTAAACATTTCATTCAATTTTTTTTCTGTAAGATGTCCACAACGAAATTTTTGGCCAATCCAATATAGAGTGAAAACTGACACATAGAATTGCATAGGTCAGTGTCACACATCAGGAAACAACAGTTGGACATGCTCATCCACAGGGTCCATCTTAATTCACTGCCATCAGAAGTTAAATGGGAAGCTAACATCCAATGTCTGTCCTCTAGGAAATGCATAAGGTGCCAGTACAAATACTCCCCTGCTGTTACTCCTGTACGAGGAACTAATCAGGAAGAAGAAATTGAGGTCTAGAGAATTCTCAGCCTTTTGATCAGTACTCTTGGAAGAGTCCTCTCTACGGTTTCATAGCAACATTTACTCACAAGTTGCAACCCAGCTGAACTGCTCTATACCTGGGCATCAGGGCACTGGAAAGGATGAGAAATCTTATTTTTATCTGCTTATACTTACACAAAGAAACTTTAGAAGAATACATTAAATACTGATATTAGTGGTTCTCTGTGGGAATGGGAGGTGGGGACCAAGCCAATTATAGCAGAAATGTGAGACCTTTTATGAATCATATAAATATACATATTCAAAAATATTTTAATTATAAATAATGTACCAAAGAAAACTAAATTGGGTATAATGACGCTTGGTGACATTCTGAGGCCAATAAAAAAGCATATTTGGAGATCCTTTTGCCTCTGACCCACCTCATTGGAAAAGACCCTGATGCTGGGAAAGATTGAAGGCAGGAGGAGAACGAGGAGACAGAAATTTGAGATGGTTGGATGACATCACCAACTCAATGGACAAGAGTTTGAACAAATGCCAGGAGATGATGGAGGACAGTGAAGCCTGGCTTGCTGCAGTCCATGGCATCTCAAAGAGTTGGACAACTTGGCAACTAGACAACAAAGCTTTGGTTAAAAAAAAAAAAATTTTGCTGGGTCAGTTCAGATGATTTGCCTACAGTTTATAGACTTTATTGTTGTCCTAGGTAGAATCCAGGATCAGGATCTTCTTTAAAACATCCCATTAATTATCTATTAAAAGGTTGACAGTTCTAAGAGACAGTCTCTTCTGATGCAGAATCACTATTATCATATCCATTTCTCCTAATTAGCTCTTTGCTCTGTCATGTTTCTCCTGGGATGAAGTGAAACATAAAACTATCCTATCTTCAGACTTAAAAAAATTATAAATGAGCTTGCTATATTCCTTAAAATTTCTAAACATATTTTCTTTTAAACACTGGAAGATTCGGTTCCTCAACTCTGAGAAACAAATCGAGTTGAGGTATTCCTGAACTTTACTGTCCTGCCTCAGCTCCAAGAGAGAAGACTTGAGAGTTTTTTAGAGTTCATCAATTATTGTGCTAGACTGAATTTCCCAGAAGCTGATCTTACAAAGAGAAAAAGAGATTCTATGCACAAATAATTTATTCAGGAAGTGCTCCCCAACTGATCCTGCAAGGGAACCCTGAAGTATGGGGTACTCTGCAGAGCTGTCCCTAGTAGGGATGAGAGAACTGAGATTTAATATTCCCACAGGGGAGTGCTGGGCCACATAAACTAGGCCTAGGGCAGTGGGCTGAAGGAGAGCCTTAGGTCTGGCCATTGAAAACATTCTGAAAGCCAAGGAGTGAAATGTGTTTGGGGAAGTAGGCAGGGAAGGAAAGTACAGAAATGTGCTAATGGATTAGGGGTTGGGAATGCAGTGCCAACATAATCTTACATGATTATTCAACAGATCTTAATCCTAGACTCAGAATGCATTTACATATAATCTGTGGATTATATAATACTGGGGGACAGAATATATATTTAGTAGTTTTGTATGTTCAGGTGAATTTAGACATTTTATTTCCCCCCATGAGGAGTGTGATAGCTATTTATGTGAACACTTCCTGCTCTTATATCCTGGGATTCAGATATAAATTTTAAATGCAGTAAGAGTAGCTTTCTAATCCTAAATTTCTGATGCAGCATTCAGTCTCTTTTCATGCAGATCTAAAATTAAAAATTTTATTTCAAGTGTTTATTTTGGGTGTGTATCCAAACCATTACCAAATGGTTACCCCAAATCCTTTTAGAAAATAGATGAACTACAAGACATTTAAACAAATAGAAAACCATATTGAAATGCATGTATTTAAATGCTTTTTATCCTGGATTCTCCATTGCTATCCAATATTTGCTATTAGACATCAACTTGGCAAAGTAACTCTGAACCATACTTATATTACAAAATAATTCTAGGACACCTCAAAAGTGACAGTACAAGAGTAGCTCTAAGGAAATCCAGGTGTGAGAGTTTGGCTAGCAGCAATAGCATCCGCCAATGGACTGGTCAAGTCCAAACAAAACTGGAGTACGCAGCAGCTGGAGGCAATAAATGTTTCAGTTGTTTTCCCTGCAATACATCTCAGAAATGTAGCAAATAACATTTTCCTCAAGCCCTCAGGCTCCTAAAAGCTCATTTCCTCTGTTTGAACCGTGGAAGGTCTGTAGGCTTATCCCAACTTGGCAGTCCTCAGATAGAAGCCTGACTCAACAACCAGCTTCCTATTGTCTCTTTCTTTAAACTTTATCAGTGTAGGGAACCAGTGGCTCTTCATATGAGTGTGCTAATTACCCATAACAAGTGACTCTCAGAGTTATTTGATGACAAAAACAACAGCAACACTATGGCAAGAAGGAAATAATGTCTCAACAGCCTTACCATGAAATGTAAAGGTGTTAATGGCAAAAGCATTTCTGGGTTTTAGTCGTGTACTTTTTGACTTATATTCATATTTAATTAACTGAGCACCTTCTAAGCATATTAACATATTTAGTCCTTGAAGCATACCTGAGAGATAGATATAATTTTCC
Source organism: Bos javanicus (assembly GCF_032452875.1). Taxonomy (NCBI): domain Eukaryota; kingdom Metazoa; phylum Chordata; class Mammalia; order Artiodactyla; family Bovidae; genus Bos; species Bos javanicus. The sequence goes on from NC_083869.1 coordinate 97,293,004, forward strand.
TCATTTTATACTAATAGATCATTGAAGCTCTGGGATAATAATGGCTTGTGCAAGATAACATGGTATGAAATTGAAGTTATTTATAAAGGATGTATATTAGACATGCTATTTAGACCACCCAGGATCTCAAGAAATAAAAATCCCAGCTTATCCATAATCGTATATGTTTATTGCAAGGATGAAGGTGCCTGGAGTGGGAGCAGTAATCGGTTTATGCAACACATCAACTAGGGTTCAGTTATCCAAATTCCATGACAGAGATGAGTCTTTATAAATACACAGAAAATGTGCTTGAGAATTCTCAAGACAGAAATTCTGGCCACACAAACCACCATTTTCCAAAGGGAAGAGTTAGCTTGGGGTGGCTTGGATATCATTCAGTGTGCTCTAGTTCTATGAGGCAGTTTTAGCCAACTATCTTGGTGGGATCAGAAACCTACTGTCCTTATACTCAAGCAAGAGGGACTTCTCCACTGAACCACTCTATTCAGAGAGCTCTGCATATCATGCGTGCTAAGTCCCTCAGTTGTGTCCCACTTTTTGCGACCCCATGCACTGTAGCCCACCAGGATACTCTGTCCATGGGATCCTCCAGACAAGAATACTGGAGTGGGTTGCCATTCCCTTCTTCACGCTCTTGCAAACTAATAAGTATACTGAAGAGCACAAGGATGTGTTCCTGGGGCAGACAACCTGTAACCTGGGTGTCCTCCCTTTCGATAAACACCTTTCAAGCTCAGGAAAATAAAGCTTCTCAACATCTTCTGCTCTATGCTATCAAAAAAAAAAAAAAACAGACAAATATCATCAAAATTTATAGGTTTTACTATGCTATGTTGGAAAAATACAATGCTTCAGAATATGGGAGATATTTGAGCAGTTTTAGCCCTTAAGTAATTGAAAAGACTAAGTAATGTGGTAATATTCTTCTCAGATACCATGTTTTTGATTCTTAAGTCTTAAATGTTGTTTCCCATGAACAATGAGTGTCCATTTTATTGCTTCCTTTTATATTGCAATTTGTAGAAATTTACAAATCAGTATTTTCAACAGTTGCAAAAGGCTACTGAATAATATTTTGTGGTATTAAATAATAATATATATATATATATATAATGAGACAGAGAGACATAAGGAGTCATATTGTTTTTTTCATTGGCAACTGGGAAGATACTGAACACTAGAACTCTAGATAATTATTTTCTTTATAAAAGATTTTTAAATGTACTTAAAATTTTTAAATTAACTTGAAAATCTCAGATTCATCAAAGTAATGCTGTTTCAATTTATGACTTCAACTACTTTGGAGATAATGCTATGTGGGATTTCATTTGTTTTCTTGATGCAAAATGCCAATAGTTAGGAACTAGCCTACTCTGGGGTCAGGCAACAGTCAAGATAAAATTGGATATGACCAGTTCAGTGCCTAGGGCTTCCCTGGCAGTTCAGTGGTAAAGAATCCGCCTGTGATGCACAGACACAGGTTCAATCTCTGGGTTGGGGAGATCCCCTGGAGGAGGAAATGGCCACCTACTCCAGTATTCTTGCCTGAAAAATCCCATGGACAGAGGACCCTGGTCACAAGAGTCAGACACAACTTAGCAACTAAACCACCATCATAGTGCAGTGACTGGTTACTTCCCCTTGGTAGCAACGGCTGCTAAGATGGGGAAGGACCAGGATGGGTCAATTTCTTCCAAAAATGGCAGTGTACACTGAGGATATTTGGACTCTTCTTTCAGTTCATCTGCAACATAATAACACCTGATAGAAGATATTTTTCAAGCTTTAAATCATAGATCAGCTCTCTTTCTGGGACAGGAAACTTTTTATTTCCTCACTAGCAACAGAGGAAGTGAGTCTAGGATCTGCCACAGAGACAAGTATTGGATCACAAGAGTGAATCATCACTCTTCCCTATAATTCTAGAGTGAATGACAGGGTGTGGATGCTTATCCAGACTCCAGTAACAGTCCGGAAACAACTGAGAAGAGAGGTGACCTGAAGGCCATTTGGACAATGTCCTTCCATGACCAATAGTCTTTTAGACTCTCCTTTTGAAAGGAAAGCACAGAAAGAGATGGAGGACTTCCCTGGTGGCTCAGTGGTAAAAACATCCGCCTGCCAATGCGAGAGATGCAGGTTTAATCCCTGATCCAGGAAAATCCCATATGCTGTGGAGCAAGTAAGTCTGTGTGCCACACTCATAGAGCCTGAGCCTGGGAACCACAACTACTGAAGCCTTTGTGCCCTAAAGCCTGTGTTCTGCAACAAGAGAAAGCCACCACAGTGAAAAGCCTGTGCACTGCAACCAGAGAGTAGTCCCGGCTATGCGCAACTAGAGAAAAGCCCAGGCAGCATTGAAGACCCAGCACAAACAAAAATAAATAAATAAATATATATATATATATATACACATATATCTATATATATAGATAGATATTTTACCAAAAAAAGAGATTAATCATTAAACCATTATTAGTTAGACTTATCCCTTAGCTAACATGAATTATACAGGGAAATTCAGGATTGTAAAAATGATTGGAATCATAGCAATAATTAAAGCTACCAGTTATTAAGCCTCAAATATGTGTCAGAGACTCAACAAACATTAATTAACACAGAAAACATGTGATGAACGCATTAATATGCATTACTAAGATAAGAAAACTGTGATTAAGTAAAGGGGAGTCAGTTATCCAGAGTCCCACAATGTAACTAACTGGGAGCCAGGAATCCCAAGTTTGTCTGACTCCCAAACTCAGGAAAACATTGACCTTTTGCTAAAGCCTGTTGCCTGCTATGCCAAAGAGAGAATTTGTAGAGAAGAAGGAGATACACAAAGAAAAGTACAACTTAGGGTAATGTAAAAACCATCTAAGATAGTGCTTTTTAAACTTGATACACATAGGAAGAATCCATAGCTTATATTAAATACTATTTCTGCTTCAGTAGATCTTGGTATAATCCAGTATTCTGCATTTTTTAAGTTTCCAATAATGAACATCTGGTCCAACTCCATTATTAATAATAATGCAGATGAATAAAGTGAGGTGCAGACAAGTTGGGTGACTGGTTCCAAGCCAAGCAATTTTTTCAATGTAGACAGATTGCTCTGGTACTCTTTCCAATTTCCTGAACAAGTTGTTCAAAATGGGCACATTCCCATTGCTAGAGCATTTCAGTCTACCCACATTATCTGTTTAGTATAAATGCTGTTCGCACATCCCTGCAAACTTGTGCTATTATATATACCCATAATCTGACATTCCCATTTCTCCCTTCCTATCTGCTATCATATTAAAGATTGCCTTGCTTTATGAAGTAGACTCCTAGAAATTACACAAAAACTGGTTTTTTTTTTTTGTTAAATCACAATTTAAATGCTTTGAAAAATCTTTTTCTTTTTTTTTTCTGAGTAGAGAATAATGCATTCTACCAAATGTAAAAATTTTTAGAAAATCTCAAAAGTTGGGATTTTGCTTACTATAATTCTTAAATTGGAAAAATGCTAGAAAATTAATAGAGTTTAAAAACAAATTTAACTTATTCTAGATTCCAATTTGATGACATGGCACAGAACCATTAACAATTAATTACATTAATAATTTGAATATGTAAGATTATGTTATCTCCATTCAGATATATCATCTTGCACAAAGGACAGCAACCCAAATCTATTTTCCGTTTCTTAAAGGTCATTATCTCAATTTGGGGAAAACTTTTTTCTGATCAAAGCATTGTGAGTAGATTTCTCTAGAACCTACTGCAGTGCAGCCTATTCTTGGCAAAAGGAAAAGTAATTCATTTTTTATTTCATAAATCCTTTAAAAATAGTGTCAAAAATAAAAGTGTCAAAAATGAAAGTGATGTGTCATAATTGAATTTCTTATTAGAGATGGGGCATCCAATGGAGTAAACATATTCGAAATGGAATAAAGTCCTCAGGCAAACTGATATCTATTTCTCTAAGAGTCATTCTAATTAGGAGCAAAGTATTGCTCTTGAACAGAATTTGACCTATTATCACAAGCAGCAATGATGTTTATATACACTAGGCAAATCACATATTACACTTACTTGAGTCATTTCTTGGGAGCCTTTTGAACTGACTGTGTTTTAAAATCGGGTCTATTTCTTTTGCCTTCCTCTGTACAGTTGCCAGCTCATAAGTAGCTTTTTTATGCCAACCTTAATCAGACACAATCACAGCAACCCCAGCAATGGGGTAATGTTCTTCACAGCACACTACAGCTATCTAGCCTCATTCCATTCTGCTTCTCTCCCTGCTCCTCCCTCCCTCCTGCTGTCTGCTTTTACATAATTTCACCTCCTTGTCCTTTCACTAAAGGATTAATCTGAGAATTAAATATGATTAAATTTTACAGAGTTTATTGTGATTACTCTCAGAAAAAAACAATGTCAGCTCTTTTTCCCTCTCCTTCAACCTACACTCCTCCCCCACGTGCACAAAATTATTCACTTTAAAATTTCTAGACTGCAATAAATCATTGAGAAAATCAGCACATCACTAGATCCTAGTCATCCTGGATCACTAACTACCTCTTCACATAGCACACAATTGTACATCTCTCTACCTAAGCCTGGGTCCATACTGTCCCCACTAATTAAGACGTATTCAATCCAAGGCCTATTAAAATGCTACTCTTCCTCCAAGCATCTTCCCCAATGGCTCAGATGGTAAAGAATCCTTCTGTAATGTAGGAGACTTAGGTTTTATCCCTGGGTCAGGAAGGATCCCCTGGAGAAGGGAATGGCTACCCACTCCAGTACTCTTGCCTGGAGAATTCCATGGACAGAGGAGCATGGTGGGCAACAGTCCATGGGTTGCAAACAGTCCAACACGACTGAATGACTAACATTCACGTTCTTTAAGACCCAGCCAAATGCCACCTTCTTGCATCTGTTTCTGCTTTTACCTGGTCTGCCTGGCTTTACTCCCCTAAAAAACTAGGCACCTTGAAGTCAGAGCTAATGTCTCTACATAGAGACTGTATTAGTGTTTCATTTGTGATGGAAGTCACTACTAGTTTGACAGAGGTCAGAGGATAGCAAATATCAATGATTCCATAGAGAATCAGTGCTGTAAAAAACACACAGCTTTCTTGGAATGCCACCATGGATGGTACCCAGCCAGTCTCCTGGGTACTCACAACAGGTGTTGAAAAAATTATTGAATCAATTGATCCATGTTGATCACTTTATAACAGAGAGTCTCAAAGGGTGGTATTCAGATTCTGATAACAGAACCAACAGAAGCTCTGGTTTAAAATGGAAATTGCTGAACCCTATCTGAGATTTTCTGAATCAGTATCTTTAGAGATATCATCCAGGAATAAGGATTTTTTTTTTTAATAACAACTCTATTTGGATCTTAAGCATACAGGTCTTTGAGAACCATTGATTTAGAGGAAGGACATCTCACCTTATTTATAACCCAGGACATTAAAGGGCTGAAGGGAAAGAAACAGCTAGCAAAAATAAACATTATACTAAATGCAACCTCAGACTATATCTGACTGAGTCTGATCTAAGGTGGATTTCTCAAAGGTAGAGAGAAGTGTAAAAGAGATCTAAAATTCCTGCCAGCTAAACGTTTCCCTAATTTTTGTCACAGTTTGAGAACCACAATTTTCATTTATGAAATTGAAAACTGTTGATTTTGAAAAGCTGATCAACATGCTAAACTACAGAAAAGATGAAGAAAGATGAAGAAGCAGTTTGGCAAGATGATTCAAAATTAACCTCTTGTTTCTGTATTAAATAACATTCTGCCATTTCCCACACATTCTTCTCTTTTCTAACCTATCTTCCTTATTTTCTTTTAACCCGAGCAGTATGTGATCTATGTAGAGTCTGCTCAGTTGATATCTGGGGGTTAGCTTTTCCTTAAGAGGAAGCTCTTGAAATGGCAAAATCTCGGTTTTGCTATAGGCTGTGCATGATCGTCCCTGGAAGCTGTATAATCAATGGTCATATAATGAGTGTTTTCTCTTTTCCAGTCAGTTTACATTAATTGCATCTCTTCCAGTGAGTAAATAAAGGCAAACAGATTTGACAAGAGATTTCTCAATTGTTTCTGGGTTATAGTTAGTGTTTTCCTGAAAATTGATTAGTTTTTTTTCCTATTTTTCTTTAGAAACATTTACATCTTGATAAAAATGTAAAATGAAATGGATTTTTGGTGCCTGTTCTGGGTAATAGGTGCTACTGAGGCGTGTGCATAGCTATGTGAATACTTTACTTCTGAGAACTGAATCTCCCCATCATCTTACAGGGCTTCGTAGGGGGCGCTAGTGGTAAAGAACCCGCCAGCCAAGGCAGGAGACATAAGAGATGCTGTTTCAATCCCTAGGTCGAGAAGATCTCATGGAGGAGGGCATGGCAACCCATTCCAATATTCTTGCCTGGAGAATCCCATGGACAGAGGAGCCTGGCAGACTATGGTCCAGAGGGTCACAAAGAGTCAGATACAACTGAAGTGACCTAGCACGCATGAACGCATCCTCTTACAGCTTCAGGTATTGCCACTGGACTTGCTTTGGTGAATGGACAGGGAGCAAAGCAGCGAGTCATTTCTGGGGAGCAGCACTTCTCTGCTAGTGGTTGATGCTGCTAGGGCAATTGTGAGAGCACATGTTAGTACAAAGGTGCCTCTCCTGAGAGAGAAGATCCAGGAACTTGTTTTAAGATTGTGTTGCTTTGTTTTCAGCTTCTTTCAGCAGTTGCCAGTTTCTCCTCAAACACTTGCTCTTAATTATTGGGTTAGACTGACCTAGAAAACTGAGGAAGACATTGTAAAAACCTTCTTCCTGCTTCACAGAGGTCTTCAGGATGAAATGCTACCTGAGGTTATCTCTTGCCATTCATCCTTTTCTTTCTGGGGTTCAGTCTCCTGGGTATTTTCATTCAATGTTCTCACCTACAGGTGCCTAATCTCTTAGGGATTTCTCAAGGTCAAGGTACCTCATTAATCTGTTGTACAGGTCTGCAACTAGCATAATTTAGCTAGCAAAACAGTTTCACTTTCTAGAATTACAGAAACACAGGTTATTTCACCACAAATGGGAGGAAAATTGGTTTCTTGCTCCTGTATCTAGTATATCTCTCAATCCTGTAGCTAAAGTGAACCTTAGTCCCTCAAAATATTCCAAGAAACATGTTTAAAAAACTAAAATCAATCTCAGAATTAGACTAATACATCAAAAGAGTGTTTTGTTATTATTTTCTTATATGTTGATATAGTAAATGTATACAAAATATTTACAACTTTATGTAAATTTAACTATCAGAAAGTGGAGAGTGAAAAAGTTGGCTTAAAGCTCAACATTCAGAAAACGAAGATCATTGGCACCTGGTCCCATCACTTCATGGGAAATAGATGGGGAAACAGTGGAAACAGTGTCAGACCTTATTTTTGGGGGCTCCAAAATCACTGCAGATGGTGACTGCAACCATGAAATTAAAAGACGCTTACTCCTTGGAAGAAAAATTATGACCAATCTAGATAGCATATTGAAAGCAGAGACATTCCTTTGCCAACAAAGGTCCGTCTAGTCAAGGCTATGGTTTTTCCTGTGGTCATGTATGGATGTGAGAGTTGGACTGTGAAGAAAGCTGAGCACCAAAGAATTGATGCTTTTGAACTGTGGTGTTGGAGAAGATTCTTGAGAGTCCCTTGGACTGCGAGGAGATCCAACCAGTCCATTCTAAAGGAGATCAGCCCTGGGATTTCTTTGGAAGGAATGATGCTAAAGCTGAAACTCCAGTACTTTGGCCACCTCATGTGAAGAGTTGACCCATTGGAAAGACTCTGATGCTGGGAGGGATTGGGGGCAGGAAGAGAAGGGGATGACAGAGGATGAGATGGCTGGATGGCATCACTGACTTGATGGACGTGAGTCTGAGTGAACTCCGGGAGTTGGTGATGGACAGGGAGGCCTGGCGTGCTGTGATTCATGGGATCGCAAAGAGTAGGACACGACTGAGCAACTGAACTGATTCATATATAAGTTGTCTCCCACTCAGTATTTCTACCATGAGATTCATCCAGGAGACTACATACAGCTCTCAATCATTAATTCTCCATCACTTCATCCCACTGGATATTCCAATGAAATATATATATATTTATTTATTTATTACAGTATTGATTAACATTTGGTGTTAATTCAGGGTTCTTTTTTCACAACTGTAGATGATGTTTATCTGAAGAGTCCTCTGCATATATTTTCAAATCAAAGTTGATTCCAATGAGCCATACAAGTAGGTGCTATTGAACTCAGTCTCAAAAATCTGGTTTGGTTGTGGTTAGACACTGCAGAAGCAATTTGGTGCAGAATATTTTAGGGAGGCACACTGTGTCTGAGAGCCCTGAGTGTCTCCATAAATTATCATAGTACATGGAGATAATTTGGGATGAGGAGATAGGAAGATGACTTCAGCATTCACCACAGAACAAAATTGAACTGTATCCTTAGAACTGGAAGCAACTGAGGAAGTAGTGTTCATGCAAGGATGACTCAGCCCAGATGCAGAAATAATGAGAAGCAAAGCCCTTTCCTGAAACAGCTGAATTACAGCCTGAAGGAGGGAAGAAGTGGTGAATAAGAACCTTGAAGATGAAGGTGAAAGATATTCCCCGTGTTAGGTAGAAAGCACCAGTCAAGAAGACGCCAAGCATAAGGAAAGGCAACAAGGCATGAATCAGAAGCATTTAAGAATTACAAATATTTTATTTCTTTCAAGGGAGGAAGATATAACATGACATAATAATCAGCACTCATAACAATAATTTCTGTCTAAAATCATTGCTCTGTTCTTCAGAGCACCTTGAAATGTTTATGTGCAAAAATTGGCAGTAGGAGTTAAATAACTAAGGCAAATGGAAGGACAGAAATTGAAAATTTGGAAGGGAGACAGAGAATTCAAGGAGACTCAGAGCTGTGTGGAAGGAGAAAGGAGATGGGGTCACTGGAGTATGAGAGCAGTGAAGAGCATCTTTGGAAAACAGAACAGTAAATAAGCATTTTTAGGTTGCATGCTGTCGAGTCTTCCCTTACTCCCCATAGAGTCTTCATACAGGTCTATATTGCCCTTGTAGCTTTCATATGGATCTTTAAGACAGAACCTAAGGATTAAACAAGAACAACAAAATGGATTGTTAGGGCTTCCCTGGTGGCTCAGTGGTAGAGTCCTCCTGCCAATGCAGGAGAGTAGCAGGTTCAACCCCTGGGTGGGGAAGATCCTGGAGAAGGAAATGGCAATCCACTTCAGTATTCTTGCCTGGGAAAGAATACTGAAGAGGAGTATGGAGACAGAGGAGCCTAGCAGGCTACAGTCCATGGTGTCTCAAAAGAGTCACACATGACTTAGCGACTGAACAACAACTAGGATTGTTAAGGTATATGTGTAAGCCCATCTGCTACAATCATACAGCAAACGAAGATGGAGGAAGAAGTACAAAGGCCCATGAAAGAGTAAATTCCTGGAATCCAGAGATTAGGGATTCCTTAGGCCATGGAATTGAAGTTTTATGGCACTCCTATCTAGATTTCCTTGGGCAGGAATGACCCAGCTAACATCTTGATATATTAAATTATATAGAAGTGTCAATCAATATTTTCGCTACATTAGGGGTTGCATGCATTCTTTATCATTGTTAAAAAAAACAAGCAGAAACTTATAAATAAGTAAATAAGTAAAAAATGAAAGTCTCTAGTGAAATCTTCACCATCTTTTCCTTATCTCAGTATTATCCCCAGAGATATTCACTGCTAATTATTTGATGGATTTCCTCATGAAAGATTTTCTTTTCATTAGCATTCCTATATTCTGCAGATTATTTCATATCTATATAAAGTTCTATTTTTTTCTAATAGTATGATTTCACAAGAGATTACAAATGTGAAATTTCTATCTTTTCTGTATTAGGAGGTTGTCTGAGTTCTCAGAGGGATGGTGATCCTCTGAGATCACCATGGATCTCAGAGGATTGAGAATTGGACTCATGGCTCTCTCCAAGGGATGGGAAACACTCTTTCCATATTCTGAATAGAACACTTTTTGTCAATGCCACTTAATGGAATATTGCCACAGTGTAAGCCTTTACTAATAGAATGATTGGCAGCACGGGTGAAAAGAGGGAACATTTTGCCCCTTCTCCCACTTGGGTGGAATCCTATTTTTAAGAGTGACTCTGGATAGAGTGGTGTGCCTCCTGATCACTCTTGAGGCTGCAATCTATATTCTGAGAAAATGAATTAGGGAATTTCATTACCTCTACTTCCCGTTTGCAGCTAGGAATATCTTAAGGGAGAATGATTCCTTCATTGATGTTTCAGAATTGCTTAACCAAATCATTCATCATTCTGCCTATAATTTCCTTTTTATGTATGCTTTCCCAGCATCAGAGTCTTTTCCATTGAGTCAGCTCTTCCCATCAGGTAGCCAAAGTATTGGAGCTTAAACTTTAGCATCAGTCCTTCAAATGAATATTCAGGGTTGCTTTCCTTTAGGATTGACTGATTTGACATCCTTGCTGCTCAAGGGACTCTCAAGAGTCCTCTCCAGCATCACAATTTGAAAGGAAAGGAGACTCAATGCATAAATTATTCTGGGTCTTGATATTCATTTGGGAAAAAAGATATGTTTGAGTCCTACCTCACACTAAGTGCATGTGTGCTATTGCTTTAGTCGTGCCCAGCTGTTTTGTGACCCCATGGACTGTATGCCACCAGGCTCCTCTGACTATGGGATTCTCCAGGCAAGAATACTGGAGTGGTGGAGTGGTTGTCATTTCCTCCTCCAGGGTATCTTCTCGAAACAGGGATTGAACCCGTGTCTCTTGCACTTCCTGCATTGTCAGGAAGGTTCTTTGCCACTAGTGCCAGTGGGGAAGCCCACCTCACACTATACATGATATAAATTCCAGATAATAAAAAGTGTAAATGTAGAAAACTAAAAGAAATATAATAATAATAACTGGCATATGGGAAAGTGTAGAGAATCATGCATAATTTGGGTGGGATATCAACAAATGCCTGTATGCAGGTCAAGAACCAATTGTTAGAACCAGACATGAAACAATGGACTGGTTCAAGATTGGGAGAGGAGTAGGTTAAGGCTGCATATTGTCACCCTGCTTATAACTTCTATGCAGAGTACATCATGTGAAATGCCAGGCTGGACAAAGCTCAAGTTGGAATAAAGATTGCTGGGGAAAGTATCAATAACCTCATACATGCAGATAACACTACCCTTATGGCAGAAAGCAGAGAAGAACTAAAGAGCCTCTTGATGAAAGTGAAAGAGGAAAGTGAAAAATCTGGCTTAAAACTCAACATTCAAAAAATCAAAATCATGACATCTGGTCCCATTGTTTCATGGCAAATAGATGGGGAAACAATGGAAACACTGACAAAGTTTCTTTTCTTGGGCCCCAAAATCACTGCACACATGGACCACAGACTTGTCTAATTCAATGAAACTATGAGCTATGCCTGCAGTGTAGGAGACCTGGGTTTGATCCCTGGGTTGGGAAGATCCCCTGGAGAAGGAAATGGTGACCCACTCCAGTATCCTTGCCTGGAAAATCTCATGGGCAGAGGAGCCTGGTGGGCTGCAGTCCATGGGGTCACAAAGAGTCGGGCATGACTGAGTGACTAACACTTATGAGCTATGGCATGTAGGGCCACCCAAGACTGACGGGTCATGGTGGAGAGTTCTGACAAAAAGTGGTCCACTGGAGAAGGGAATGGCAAACCACTTCAGTGGTTTCATTCCTGCCTTAAGAACCCCACGAACAGTATGAAAAGGCATAAAGATAGGACACTGAAAGATGAACTCCCCAGGTCAGTAGGTGCCCAATATGCTACTGGAGATCAGTGGAAAATAACTCCAGAAAGAATGAATAGACGGAGCTGAAGCGAAAACAACACGCAGTTGTGGATATGACTGGTAATGGAAGTGAAGTCTGATGCTGTAAAAAACATTATTGCATAAGAACCTGGAATGTGAGGTCCATGAATCAAGGTAAACTGGAAGTGGCCAAACAGGAGATGGCAAGAGTGAACATCGACATTTTAGGATTCAGCGAACTAAAATGGACTGGAATGGTGAATTTAATTCAGATGACCATTGTATCTACACTGTGGGAAAGAATCTCTTAGAAGAAATGAAGTGGCCTTCATAGTCAACAAAGAGTCCTAAATGCAGTACTTACGTGCACTCTCAAAAATGACAGAATGATCTCTGTTCGTTTCTAAGGTAAGCCATTCAATATCACACTAATCCAAGTCTATGCCCCAAACAATAATGTTGAAGAAGCAGAAGTGGAATGTTTCTATATAGACCTACAAGACCTTCTAGAACTAACACCCAAAGAAGATGTACTTTTCATCACAAGGAACTGGTATGCAAAAGTAGGAAGTCAAGAGATACCTGGAGTACCAGGCAAGTTTGGCCTTGGAGAACAAGATGAAGCAGGGTAAAGGCTAACGGAATTTAGCCAAGAGAACGCACTGGTCATAGCAAACACCCTCTTCCAAAAGCACGAGAGAAGACTCTACACATGGACATCACCAGATGGTCAATACTGAAATCAGACTGATTATATTCTTTGCAGCCAGAGATGAAGAAGATCTATACAGTAAGCAAAAACAGGACTGGGAGCTGACTGTGGTTCAGATCTTGAATTCCTTATTGCCAAATCCAGACTTAAACTGACGAAAGTAGGGAAAACCACTAGACCATTCAGATATGACCTAAATCAAATCCCTTATGATTACACAGTGGAAGTGACAATAGATTCAAGGAATTTGATCTGATAGAGTGCCTGAGGAACTATGGACAGAGGTTTGTGGCATTGTAGAGGAGGCAGTGATCAACACCATCCCCAAGAGAAAAAATGCAAAAAGGCAAAGTGGTTGTCTGAGGAAGCCTTACAAATAGCTGAGAAAAGAAGAGAAGCAAAAGGCAAAGGACAAAAAAGCAGATATACCTATTTGAATGCAGAGTTCCAAAGAATAGCAAGGAGAGATAAGAAAGCCTTCTTCAGTGATCAATGCAAAGAAATAGAGGAAAACAATAGAAGGGAAAGATCAGAGATGTCTTCAAGAAAATTAGAGATACCGAGGGAACATTTCATGCAAAGATGGGAACAATAAAGGACAGAAATGGTATGGACATAATAGAATCAGAAGATATTAAGAAGACATGACAAAAACACACAGAAAAATTATACAAAAAAAAATCTTCATGACCCAGATAACCATGATGGTGTGATCACTCACCCAGAGCCAGATATCCTGGAATGTGAAGTCAAGTGGGCCTTAGGAAGCATCACTACAAACAATACTAGTGGAGGTGATGGAATTCCACTTGAGTTATTTCAAATCCTAAAAGATGATGCTGTGAAAGTGCTGCACTCAATATGCCAGCAAATCTGGAAAACTCAGCAGTGGCCAGAGCATTCTAAAATGTCACTTTTCATCCCAATCCCCAAAAAAGGCAATGCCAAGAATGTTCAAAACCAAACAATTGCACTCATCTAACATGCTAGCAAGTAATGCTCAAAATTCTCCAAGCCAGGCTTCAACAGTACCTGAACCATGAAGTTCCAGATGTTCAAGCTGGATTTAGAAAATGCAGAGGAACCAGAGATTAAATTGCTAACATTCGTTGGAACATCAAAAAAGCAAAAGAATACCAGAAAAACATTTACTTCTGCTCTATTAATTATGCCAAAACCCTTGACTGTGTAGATCACAACAAACTGTGGAAAATTCAAAAGAGAGGAATACCAGATCGCCTCACCTCCCTCCTAAGAAATTTGTATGCAGGTCAAGAAACAACAGTTAGAACCGGACATGAACAACAGACTGGTTCCAAATTGGGAAACGAGTAGGTCAAGGCTGTATATTCTCACCTTGCTTATTTAACTTATATGCAGAGTACATCATGTGAAGTGCCAGGCTAGATGAAGCACAAGCAGGAATCAAGATTGCTGGGAGAAATATCAATAACTTCTGATATGAAGATAACACCACCTTTAGAGCATAAAGCAAAGGAGAAATAAAGAGCCTCTTATTGAAAGTTAATGAGGAGACTGAAAAGCTGGCTTAAAACTCAACATTTAATAAATGAAGACCATAGCATCTGCTCCCATCACTTCATGGCAAATAGATGGGAAACAATGGAAATAGTGACAGACTTTATTCTTTTGGGCTCCAAAATCACTGCAGATGGTGACTGCAGCCATGAAATTAAAAGACACTTGCTCCTTGGAAGAAAAACTGTGACCAACCTAGACAGCATGTTAGAAAGCAGAAACATTACCTTGCTGACAAAGATCCATCTAGTCAAGCTATGGTTTTTCCAGTAGTGAGTATGGATGTGAGAGCTGGACTATAAAGAAAGCTAAGTGCCAAAAGACTGATGCTTTTGAACTGTGGTGTTGGAGAAAACTCTTGAGAGTCTCTTGAACTGCAAGGAGATCCAACCTGTCAATCCTAAAGGAAATCAGTCCTGAATATTTATTGGAAGGACTGATGCTGAAGCTGAAACTCCAATGCTCTGGCCACCTGATGTGAAGAGCCAACTCATTGGAAAAGACCTGATGCTTGGAAAGATTGAAGGAAGAAGGATAAGGGGATGACAGAGGATAAGATGGTTGGATAGCATCACCAATTCAATGAAAATGAGTTTGAACAAACTCCAGGAGATAGTGAAGGATAGGGTAGCGCGGCATGCTGTAATCCATGGAGTAGCAAAGAGTCAGACACTATTGAGTGACTGAACAACAATAATCAATGACACAATCTAACTCTTGTGAAAAAAAATTGGTATTATCTATCAAGATATTCAATATACAATTCTGTAGCAAGATTTTACTCCTAAAAATCCTACAAAACTAAAATACAAATTGGAAAGATTTATACATAAAAGCATTTATGACAGCCTGGTTATCTACAGAAAACAAATCAGCCTATGGAACTGACAATAGATATTGTGGAATAAAGTATGGGATGTTCCATAATGAGTTATTCTGCAGCATTGTTAAAGACTAGACATATCTTGCTACTGGAGATCAGTGGAGAAATAACTTCAGAAAGAATGAATAGCCAGAGCCTTAGCAAAAACAGTACCCAGTTGTGGATGTGACTGGTGATGGAAGTAAAGTCCAATTCTATAAAGAGCAATATTTCATAGGAACCTGGAATGTTAGGTCTATGAATCAAGGCAAATTGGAAGTGGTCAAACAGGAGATGACAAGAGTGAACGTTGACATTTTAGGAATCAGTGAACTAAAATGGACTGGAATGGGTGAATTTAACCCAGATGACCATTATATCTACTACTGTGGGCGAGAATGTCTTAGAAGAAAATGAGTAGCCATCACAGTTAACAAAAGAGTTCGAAATGCAGTACTTGGATGCAATCTCTAGAATGACAGAATGATCTCTGTTCGTTTCCAAGGCAAGCCATTCATTATCACAGTAATCTAAGCCTATGCCTCAACCAGTAATGCTGAAGAAGCTGAAGTTGAACAGTTCTGTGAAGATCTACAAGACCTTCTAAAACTAACACCCAAAGAAGATGTCCTTTTCATCACAAGGGACTGGAATGCAAAGGCAGGAAGTCAAGAGATACTTGGAGTAACAGGCAAATTTTGCCATGGATTACAAGATGAAGCAGGGCAAAGGCTAATAGAGTTTGCCAAGAAAACACACTGGTCATGGCAAACACCCTCTTCCAACAACACAAGAGAAGACTACACATGAACATCATCAGATGGTCAACACCGAAATCAGATTGATTATATTCTTTGCAGCCAAAGATGGAAAATTTCTATAAACTCAGGAAAAACAAGACCGGGAGCTGACTGTGGCTCAGATCATGAACTCCTTTTTGCCAAATTCAGACTTAAATTGAAGAAAGTAGGGAAAACCACTAGACCATTCAGGTCAAATCCCTTACAATTTTACAGTGGGAGTGACAAATGGATTCAAGGGATTAGCTCTGACAGACAGAGTGCCTGAGGAACTGTGGATGGAGGTTCATGACATTGTACAGGAGGCAGTGATCAAGACCATCCCCAAGAGAAAAAATGCAAAAAGGTAAAATGGTTGTCTGAGGAAGCCTTACAAATAGCTGAGAAAAGAAAAGAAGCTAAAGGCAAAGGAGAAAAGGAAAGATATACCCATTTGAATGCAGAGTTCCAAAGAATAGCAAGGAGAGATAAGAAAGCCTTCTTCAGGGACTTCCCTGGTGATCCAGGAGCTAAGACTCAGCGCTCCCAATGCAGGGGCCCCAGGTTCATTCCCTGGTCAGGGAACTAGATCTCACATGACACAGTTAGGAGTTTACACACCGCAACTAACTATCACACACGCTGCGACTAAGGCCTGGTGCAGCCAAATAAATAAAAATAAATATTAAAAAGAAAAGAAAGCCTTCTTCAGTGATCAATGCAAAGAAATAGAGGAAAACAATAGAAGGGAAAGAGCAGACATGTCTTCAAGAAAATTAGAGATACCAGGGAGCATTTCATGCAAAGATGGGTTCAATAAAGGACAGAAATGGTATGGACATAACAGAAGCAGAAGATATTAAGACAAGGTGACAAGAATATAAGAAGAACTATACAAAAAAGATCTTCATGACCCAGGTAATACGATGGTGTGATCACTCACCTAGAGCCAGACATCCTGGAATGCAAAGTCAAGTGGGCCTTAGGAAGCATCACTACCAACAAAGCTACTGGAGGTGATGAAATTCCAGTTGAGCTATTTCAAATCCTAAAAGATGATGCTGTGAAAGTGCTGCACTCAATATGCCAGCAAATCTGGAAAACTCAGCAGTGGCCACAGGACTGGACAAGATCAGTTTTCATTTCAGTCTCAGAGAAAGGTAATCCCAAAGAATGTTCAAACTACCACACAATTGCATTCATCTCACACACTAGCAAAGTGATGCTCAAAATTCTCCAAACCAGGATTCAACAGTACATGAACTGTGAACTTCCAAATGTTGAAGATGGATTTAGAAAAGGTAGAGGAACCAGAGATCAAATTGCTAACATCCGTTCAGTTCAGTTCAGTCTCTCAGTCATGTCTGACTCTTTGGACCCCATGAATTGCAGCACACCAGGCCTCCCTGTCCATCACCAACTCCCGGAGTTCACTCAAACTCATGTCCATCAAGTCGGTGATGCCATCCAACTATCTCATCCTCTGTCATCCCCTTCTCCTCCTGCCCCCAATCCCTCCCAACATCAGAGTCTTTTCCAATGAGTCAACTCTTCACATGAGGTGGCCAAAGTATTGGAATTTCAGCTTTAGCATCAGTCCTTCCAATGAACACCCAGAGCTGATCTCCTTCAGAATGGACTGGTTGGATCTCCTTGCAGTCCAAGGGACTCTCAAGAGTCTTCTCCAACACCACAGTTCAAAAGCATCAATTCTTCAGCGCTCAGCTTTCTTCACAGTCCAACTCTCACATCCATACATGACCATTGGAAAAACCATAGCCTTGACTAGACGGACATTTGTTGGCAAAGTGATGTCTCTGCTTTTGAATATGCTATCTAGGTTGGTCATAACTTTCCTGTCAAGTAGTAAGCGTCTTTTAATTTCATGGCTGCAATCACCATTTACAGTTATTTTTGGAGCCCCCAAAAATAGATCATAGTAAAAGCAAGAGGGTTCTAGAAAAACATCTACTTCTGCCTTACTGACTATGCCAAAGCCCTTGACTGTGTGGATCACAATAAACTGTGGAAAATTCTGAAAGAGATGGGAATACCAGACCACCTGACCTGCCTCCTGAGAAATGTGTATGCAGGTCAAGAAGCAATAGTTAAAACTGACATGGAACAACAGACTGGTTCCATATCCGGAAAGGAGTATGTCAAGGCTGTATATTGTCACCGTGCTTATTTAACTTATATGCAGAGTACATCATGAGAAATGCCAGGCTGGATGAAGCACAAGCTGGAATCAAGATTTCCGGGAGAAATGTCAATAACATCAGATATGCCGATGACACCACACTTATGGCAGAACACGAAGAAGAACTAAAGAGCCTCTTGATGAAAGTGAAAGTGGAGAGTGAAAAAGTTGGCTTAAAACTCAACATTCAAAAAACTAAGATCATGGCAGCAGGTCCACCACTTCATGGTAAATAGATGGGTAAACAGTGGAAAGTGTGACAGACTTTATTTTGGGGTCGGGGCTCCAAAATCACTGCAGATGGTGACTGCAGCCATAAAATTAAAAGACACTTGCTCCTTGGAAGAAAAGTTAGGACCAACCTTGACAGCATATTTTAAAAGAGAGACATTACCAACAAAGGTCTGTCTAGTCAAGCTATGGTTTTTCCAGTAGTGATGTATGGATGTGAGATTTGGAGTGTAAAGCATGCTGAGAGCCAAAGAATTGATGCTTTTGAATTGTGGTGTTGGAGAAGATTCTTAAGAGTTCCTTGGACTGCAAGGAGATCCAACCAGTCCATCCTAAAGGAAACTAGTCCTGAATATTCATTAGAAGGATTGATGCTGAAGCAAAACTACTATCTTTTGGTAGTAAAGAACCGATGCAAAGAACCGACTCATTAGAAAATACCCTGATGCTGGGAAAGATTGAATGGGGGAAGAAAAGGGGACAGCAGAGGATGAGATGATTGGATGGCATCACCGACTCAATGGACGTGAGTCTGAGTAAACTCCAGGAGTTGGTTATTTACAGGGAGGCCTGGTGTGCAGTTCATGGGGTCACAAAGAGTTGGACACGACTGAGCAACTGACGGAGAAGGTAATGGCACCCCACTCCAGTACTCTTGCCTGGAAAATCCCATGGACAGAGGAGCCTGGTGGGCTGTAGTCCATGAGGTCGCTAAGAGTCAGACACTGCTGAACAACTTTACTTTCACTTTTCACTTTTCACTTTCATGCATTGGAGAAGGAAATGGCAACCCACTACAGTGTTCTTGCCTGGAGAATCCCAGGGACCAGGGGGCCTGGTGGGAGGCCATCTATGGGGTTGCACAGAATCAGACACGACTGAAGCGACTTAGCAGCAGCAGAGCAACTAAAGTGAACTGAGACATATGTGTGTGCAGCAAGCTTGATAATTACACATGACTCAGTCCATTTAATGTATTTAGGAATGTAAAATGTTGAGACTGCTCACATACACTAAAATCTTGAAAGATATTCAACAACGATCATTCTTGAGGAGGGGGAGACTGGTGAAAAGGGAATGAAGGTTGATAACATTTTATTCTGTAATGTTGGGATTTATTTCAATGTACATGATTGTTTTCATAATTTTAAAAGCAATAAAATTTGAAAAATAGAAACAGCCTCTGTCAAGGCAATGTAAATTTTTTTTTTGCTTCTATTGAAGCAGAACAATTTTTTCTCTGGAGGCTCTTAGCTATAGATTCACTGCAAGTGTTTAAGATTCTATGGGGCTTTTTTTCCTGGGAAGATAAACACATCAGTCCAGTGCAGGTAGTAGCTATTGTTCAGAACACTGTTGCCAAGTCTGCTCAAATAATTTAGGGTCTCCATCTCAACTCACGCATTCATTAATCTGGGGCAACAAATATGCCTATGTTTTCATAGGTTAAACTACATTTTTCCTTTAAAATATATGTATTTCTCATGATTTTTGTATATGTAAACAATCAGAAGCAATAAATTTTCCTCATTTTGTTTCATTTTTCTGAACTCCGTTTTAACCCGCATTTAGGTTTATGAAACAAAAAGTTTTGGTATAACCAGGAGAAATGAAATTAGATCTACAAAACATATATTGGCTATATGTGTGTATGTGTTAGTCGCTCAGTTGTATCCGACTGTGCAACCTCATGGGCTGTAGCCTGCCAGGCTCCTCTGTCCACGGAATTCTCCAGGCAAGAACACTGAGATGGGTAGCGATTCCCTTTTCCAGGGGATCTTCCCAACCCAGGGACCGAACCCGAGTCTCCTGCATTGCAGGCAGATTCTTTACCATCTGAGCCACCATAAAAGCTCTATATTGGCTATAAAATAAGAAAATAGTCATTGCTGGAAGAAGCACACATTTAAATATCTTCTTGTAAAGCAATAGTCAACTGCATTACAGAACCAACTCAAGAAAAGTAAACTTACAAGCAGAGAAAACTGAATTTTGTTTTGACATTGAGAAATTTGACAGTGAAACTCGACAATTAACACAGAACAGATCAGAGTATATCTGAAATACGGAGGTTGATTTGCCCGATTCATTTTAAGTTATTTACATGTATTTGTCTAAGGCTTCTGGCTGACTCTTAAGAAAAGCTATTTATATTCCAACAATGTGAGAATCAAGTTAAGGAAAAAATAATCTATATTTTCAGCTAAATAAGAAATGCAAATAATTTTACTTCAAAATTATATTAACAATCTCAATGGTGCTCAAGTCATTAAAATCATGTTATGAAAAGCAATATGTACCGCTGATATTAAAGCTGCTTATTTGCTAATGACCCAAAGTAAGTTAACTGAATGTTTACACTGAAGAAAACTTAAACTTTGTGATGCTAAACAAGGAAACAATAGAAAATAATGTGAAAAAAT
The DNA here is from genome assembly GCF_032452875.1 of Bos javanicus. Taxonomy (NCBI): domain Eukaryota; kingdom Metazoa; phylum Chordata; class Mammalia; order Artiodactyla; family Bovidae; genus Bos; species Bos javanicus. The sequence goes on from NC_083869.1 coordinate 97,313,630, forward strand.
CATGTTGTTATTAGTTAGAAAATTAAATACTTGTGTCTGTTTACCATAATGTTTTCCAGCAACATCTCCCCCAGAATATACTGATATTAAAATGATCATGGTTTGAGGCAACAATGACGTTAGGCAGAGCTATGTCCTTTTCTTTGCATGTCACTAAACTCTCCTTTGATGCTGATTTTACTGAAACTTAAAACTTTACTATTGACTCCCAGTCACATACTTTCAAAAACGTTAGTCAGGTCCCTTCCAACTTCAGCTCTGTATTGTAATTCTGTGTGTATATAAATTGGATGTCTTTCTAATCTTTATCTTCCCCCAATTCATAGCCCAATACATTAACCAGAATGCCTCAGTAGTAAGTGCTTTATGAACAAATGACTGACAACCAGGCGTAGGCTCATTGAAGATGTTCCATCATCTTAACTATAACACGATAACCCACTTTTTATTTTTCAGTACCCAGCAATTAAATGGTCTTGCCTCCATAGAAACCTAAGCTTTTGGTTAGGGTGACATGTTAGTGAAAATAAAAGTGTTACATCTCTTCCTCTAGGAAGGCAGTAAATTTTGCCTCAATTCAGTTATAGACTCTTTAACCTGATTTTTTTAAAATGTACTTTTTGAGAGTCTATAGAGTTGCGCTAACACATATAAAACTAACCTCAGAAAGTTTTTTTTCTTTTGTCACTGCTGTTTGTTTTTTCCTCAAAAAGCTTTTATGGCAGGGTGTGGCGGTGTGGGGGGAGACTTCCCCGGTGGCCCAGTGGTTATGACTTTGCCATTCAATGCAGGGGTGATGGTTCGATCCCTGGTGGGGGAGCTAAGATCTCACATCTTCATGGGCCAAAACCCCCAAAGAACATAAAACAGAAACAATATTGTAACAAATTCAAGACTTTAAAAATGATACACATTAAAAAAAGTTTTTATGGACATTTAAGGGAAATCAGTGTCCAACTATATAATGCTCTTTTCTTTTCTTTTCTAATATCACATTATGAAAATTTCCCAATTACCAGAAATTATACTAACCATTTTGGCTAAATAACATTTTTTAGGAAAATTTAATTCTCTTTTAAATGTTACCTATTTGAACATTGTCAAGTGCTAATGCTAAAGCACAAAGTTAACCATTTCAAAGGCAGTTATTAATTTTCCATAATTCTAAATTATTATATTTGGGTACTATTTACTTCCTGATTCTCCAAAATGTGATTTCTCCACATTTCTTGGATGTTTAATAAAAGAATATGAAATATGCATTTATATCATTTATATCTGACAATTATGTAGCAAAAGAGTTCCTAATTATAAATTCAAAATAAAGACAGACAAAAATTTCTCCTGTATCTCTGTAATAATTTTACATGCAAAACATGGTGGGAATCAACAAGCTATTCTGAACACAATAATCAGAACAGATTACCACTGGAAGAATAAAATTTGTTATCGTGAAAGTGGATGTTATATCTTCCCCCTAGAGAGAAATTATGATTTAATGTTTACATTTTAGTCCTTGCTAAATCTTCATCCTTGTTTCAGAGTAATGGCAATATTCTTGTTCTTACCCTCACATCACCTGACTCCTTTTCCTTCAGAGGCATCTTGGTCAAATCTTTTCTTCTGAAATAGAAGGATGAAAGAGCTCTCAATAGCTCTTATGACAGATTAGGTTGGATCTTCCCTCTGATAATAAACAGTTAACTCAAAGAATAGATCAAATAGAGGGAATTTTAGGTACCATTCTACAAGTTTCTAAAACATAGATATGTGCATAAGTGAATAGGTCCTTTTCAGAAAAGATTATGTCAAAACCGTGAACTTGTGACTAGGAAAAGATAATATTGAACAATTATTATTTACCAGCATGTTCACATGCACTTGCTAAGATTTAGCCTGTGGTGGTGGTGGTGGTTTAGTTGTTCGGTCATGTCTGACTCTTGTGACCCCATGGACTGTAGCCTGCCAGGCTCCTCTGTCCATGGGATTCTCCAGGCAAGAATACTGGAGTGGGTTGTCATTTCCTTCTCCAGGGGATCATCCCCACCCAGGAATCGAATCTGGGTCTCCTGCATTGTAGGCAGATTCTTTACTGACTGAGCTATGAGGGAAGCCCAATTAGCATATACCTACTACTCAATAACATCAACAAACATCTTCTGAGAACTTATCACGCAAGACACCTGTAAAAAGAAATAAAGACTTAATTTCTATTCTCAAAAAGTTCACAACTTAAAGAGGAAAATAAAAGTAGATTAAAGTGCAAAATTGTATGTCATAATTGCAAGTCAACTTATTGCATTGATAATGACTAGTGGGCAATAATAATAGCAAATATATATCTAATGTTTGTTATGTACCAGGAATCTCCTCACAATAAAGGACATTGCTACTATTATACTCTCCATCTTACAAATGATAAAAGTGAGGCCAACGGTCACTAATTGTTTCAAAGCTCCAGAGCTAGTATGCAACAGAGCTGTGATTGGCAGTGCAGCTATGGGCAGAAAGGAGACTAACACAACTTGGTAATAGTGTTTTGATTTGACGGTCTGGTTATGAAGACAAAAAAGAGTCATACACAGCACTCTACTCTAAATGGTAAGTTTATTTCTCACAGAGGTATATGTTAGCAATCTGAAAATTATTTTATAGGTGTACTGAAACTCAACAAATAAGTAAGTATACTGTAAATGTTGAGAGTTCCTCACTGTCAGAGAATACTACTCAGCAATATAAGATTATAAATATGCACAAGGGGCTTGCTAGAATGCATCTTGTGAGAGTGGCTTGGAATTGGAATATTTATAAGAATTAGGCTTCCCTGGTGGCTCAGACGGTAAAGAATTTGCCTGCAATGCAGGAAATCTGAGTTCAATCCTTGAGTCAGGAAGATCCCGTGGAGAAGGGAATGGCTACGGAGAATTCCATCAACAGAGGAGCCTGGTGGGCTACCATAAGAATTCATCTTCTTTTAAGGTATATATTTTAAGGCATGTTGTATGTGTTGTGCGCTCAGTGGTATCTGACTCTTTGCGACCCTCTGGACTGTAGCTTGCCAGGCTCCTCTGTCCATGGAATTTTCCAGGCAAGATACTGGAGTGGGTTACCATTTCCTGCTCCAAGGCATCTTTCCAACCCAGGAATCAAATCTCCATTTCTTATATTTTCTGCATTGGCAGGTGGATTCTTACCACTGTGCCACCTTGGAAGCTCAAAAAGAGGATAGTGGCTTTGTTGTGGAGAAATCTGACAGGCACCACCTGAACTGATGATCAAGATTAACATCACCAGTCATCAGACATATTGCTAACATTCAATTCTAATACAGTACACTAAAAAAGGCAAAGCTCTTCTGTGGTTTTCTTCCTCAAAATTCATATTCTCAGTCTAGTCATTATGAAACATCAAATGAACCCAACTGAGAGACATTCCATGAAACACCTGACCGCTACTCTTCAAAAGTGTCAAGGTCATAAAAGTCAAGGAAAGATTGAGAAACTATCGTACGTTGGAGGAAACTGTGGAGACATGACAACTGATAAATAAAGTGCACCATCCTGGGTTGAGTTCTGGAACACAAGAAGGACATTAGTATAAAAAGTAGGGAACTTTGAACAAAACCTATAGTTTCATTAGTAGCATTGTACCAAGATTTAATCGCTAGTTTTGATTATTTTACCACTGTTATGTATGATGGTAACCCTAGGGAAATTAGAGTGAAGAGTAAACGAAAACTCTTAATACTATTTCAATTCTTCTGTAAGCCTAACATTTTTTTGCAAGACTTAAAATGAAATCCAGTAACAAATACAAAATGTGCTCACACAAATGTCCAAGCAGCAACACTCTTAATTGTATTTTTAAAAAAAGAAAACAAAACTAAAAACAGCCTTAATATCCATGAACAGTTGAGTGAATAAATATTTGTGACATTTATACAATGGAATATTACTCACCTTTGTGGGGAAAAAACTATAGCATGGATCACTGTCAAAAAATTTATGCTAAGCAAATGAGACACATCAAAAAGTAACTACTGAATAATTCTATTACTATGAAATCTATGAAATTTTAGAATTAAAAAAACCCCTAATCTATAATCATAGAAAGCACATAAGTCATTGCCTGGAGTTTGTGGTGGTGAAAATAAAATACTGACTGAAAAGAGAGATAATGTAATTTTGGTGGATGATGAAAATACAATTTGATCAAGGTGGGTTCCATGGATAGTTGCATTGTTCAAAACTTATCAAACTTTGCACTTAAAATGGGTTCATTTTATTGTATGTAAATAATATCGTGGGCTTACCAGGTGGCGCAGGGGTAAAGAATCTGCCTCCCAATGCAAGAGATGCAAGAGAGGAGGGTTCCATCCCCGGGTTGGGAAGAACCTCTGGAGTAGGAAATGGTAAGCCACTCCAGTATTCTTGCCTGGGAAATTCCAAGGACAGAGGATCCTGGTGCGATGCAGTCCATGGGGGTCACAAACAGTCAGGCATGACTGGGCTGCTGCTGCTGCTAAGTCACTTCAGTCGTGTCCGACTCTGTGCGACCCCATAGACAGCAGCCCACCAGGTTCCTCCATCCATGGGATTTTCCAGGCAAGAGTACTGGAGTAGGATGCCATTGCCTTCTCCCATGACTGGTCATGCACACATAAATTGTATCTCAATAAAATTAATTGAAAACTAAGAAAAAATAATCACCAAAAGATTTAATTTACATGCTCTGCTAATTTCGCATGGTGGCATAACCTGGCCACGATTTCTGGTGTATGAATGGATATCGGTGCCCATGTTTTCCTATTTCGCATTGCCCCAGAACTATTTTCTGTGGAAACATTCTCTGCCAGCCCTGTGCTGAGGTAGAAGAGCTGTCTCTCCAGACAACTGCTCTGATTGGCTTCTTCAGTTTCACTGAAAACTTCGATTCTTCTCCTCAATCTGGCACATTATCAAAACCTATGGATTCGTCCTGAGATAACAATATAAAATATCGCCTTTCAGGTCTCACCAAAAATTTGAACCCTGGAGCACCATATTGCTAATTCTCATTGAAATTGTGACTGTTGTTTTTTTTTTTTTTAATTTTTGGATCTTTGTTGCTGCGTACCTTCTTTCTCTAGTTTGGGTCAGCAGGGGCTACTTTCTAGTTGCCGAGCCCAGTTTTTCATCATAGTGGCTTCTCAAGCGCAGAGCACATCCTCTAGGTGAGAGGGCTCAGTAGTTGTGGAGCACGGGCTTAGTTGCTCCTTGGCATGTGGGATCTTCCTGGACCAGGGATCAAACCCCTGTTCTCTGCATTGGCAGGTAGATTCTTAACCACTGACCTGTCAGGGAAGTCCCTAGATTTTCTTTGAATATATTGTACTTTGGCATGACTATCAGCTTGAGTTGAGAAAACTATTAGGGAAAATATAAAACTCAGTATTGTATATACTAATTTATTCAACTTTTAAAAACTTGATTTATGATGTGCTAACATTGAGGAATCTGTGAGAAATCCAAGTGGCTATGTAATGTAGCCAATGGAGTTTCTAAGTCTCAGGTAGTGAATTGTTTTAATTGAGAGATGGTAGCCAATATATTGAACAACCTGTGAGCTGTTGAACAACCTGTGAACAACGACAACCAGCTCACAGACACTGGTCCCCCAGGAGGGACACCTCTGGAGTGCTGGAGCAGTTATGAAGTATCCTTGCTTTGCCAAATTTCATCCCTGGCTGCTGGATGTTGTGGACAAGCAAGGAATACAGAGGGATGTAAAAAAGGCATGCAAGGCAATGGCTATTTTATCAATCAGTAAGTTGGACACGACTGAAGCGACTTAGCAGCAGGAGCAGCGAGGAAGTACTTCAGCATTTTAATAACCAGGATGGCCATGCTAATAATGTATACTCACTGAATAGCAATCGTGAATGGACTTGAACATATTTATTAGTGCACCAGCTAATAGCTTATTTATGAAGACCACTGGGAGAAATTTCTTTCAGAATGATATAAAGCTATATAGTTCTTAAGCATCTGGCTTTTAAAAAATGTATCCCAAGGACATTCTGAATCTCAAAAATCTCTTTTTCTCTCTGGCTACTTGGAAGCATGGAACTGTATTTGCAGCCAAATTTAACTATACTATTAAATATTTTAAAAGAAGATACCTTGTATTTCTGCATTTGGTTGTGCTTTATCTTTGTTCTAATTTCTTATCTTTTGAGTGCTTCTTCTTGTAAACCTATTTGTATAATATTCTATACATTTCTTAAGGAAATTTTTAACTTTAATATATTTTCAATTAAATACACATATTATACACACAAAAGGGATGGGTTAACTTTATCTGAGTTGGTGAAAAGAGTGATATCTGAACTGGGAATTAAAAGACAAAGGTGTTTACTTAGTAGACACGGGAACAAGGACATTCCAGAGAGAAGTCACTGTATGTTTAAAGGCATAAATTTGTAACAGCAGGACATGCTGTTGAACTTCAAGTAGTTCATTTTTAATTAGAACAAGTGGATGGAGGAGAGGTTTGCAGAGGCCAACTCACAAAACAAAAACAAGGAGCACGACTCCTGCACCTACTGGCTATGTGCACATGGACAAGTTATTTAATCACTCTGTCTCAGTTTCCCCATCTGTAAAATGGGGATAAAAATAGTACCTACATCATGGATGATTTTAAGGATTAAATGAGTTAATGCTTGAATTCACCTAAAACAGTATTTGACATATATATATATATATATATATATATATAAACACTTATATAGATATAAAAGAGTTTGCCCTTTTTGTTACATATAGTCTATTAAGGTAGGTCTGATGAGACGCAAACTTAACCCCTCCTATGGTGAGATGAAAACTTAACTCCTCTAACTCCAAGCTCAGTGCTCTTTCCATCCCACCACTGACTTGTTAGGAACCCAAAGAGAGGTGCAAGGAAAGGACCATAGCAAAAGAGAGACAGTAACCACTCCAGCATTCTTGCCTTGGAAATCCCGGGGACAAAGGAGCCTGGCAGGCTACAGTCCATGGGGTCGCAAAGAGTCGGACACGACTTAGTGACTATACAACAACAACAAAATCTCAAACACTACTTTCATCCCTTTGTGATTTTCTTGAGGGCTAGTGCATGCCTTGGAGAAGGCAATGGCACCCCACTCCAGTACTCTTGCCTGGAAAATCCCATGGACGGAGGAGCCTGGTAGGCTGCAGTCCATGGGGTCGCTAACAGTCAGACATGACTGAGCGACTTCACTTTCACTTTCCACTTTCTTGCATTGGAGAAGGAAACGGCAACCCACTCCAGTGTTCTTGCCTGGGGAATCCCATGGACGGAGAAGCCTGGTAGGCTGCAGTCCATGGGGTCGCACAGAGTCGAACACAACTGAAGCGACTTAGCATCAGCAGTGCATGTCTAGGGACTTTCAATATTTAATAAAGCTTCATGCAGCCCCTGCATATCTAAGAGAAAGGAATATCTCAATCTATCATGTAAAACACTATTTCTCAAGATGAGACTAGCTTATGTATTTGAAACATTTAACAAGAACATTATGGTTCTTCTTGTTGCCTAGAGTAAAATTCAAATTTTCAAATGGTTTTAGATTCTAATCATAGTAAAGTAGTTCTAATTCTAGACAACAGCAGCATTCTCTGTTCCCTCTCAGGGAAACCTGGCATCACAAGCTGGTTAGATTGTTCCTTATCTGATTGGAGCTTTGTCAGTAATTCTCATCTCTTACACCTGTCTGTAAGGTCTAAGAGGCAACGCCACTTCAGATCATTGACTCATGGCACTGGAATGAAACTAACAATTGGGAATGAAACTAGAAGTCTTATTGACAACAATGGCATCGTAGGCTCATGAACCAGAGCTATGGCTTCACGTTGATAACAAGTCGTGGCTAGAACATTTTCCCTGCAATTAAATTCCTGAGACACTTCTTTCTTGAATCAGATCAAAACTCACATTTTAAAGCAGGTATTTCTGAACTTCTTCCAGCCTCACCTGTGAGTATAATATATTAAAAACAGAGCTGCAACCTGGCGCAGGGTGAAAATGGGGGGGAGGGTAGAAGGGAAGTTTGAGAGGGAGAGGACATTCGTTACGGTAAGGCAGAAACCAATATAACATTGTAAAGCAATTATTCTCCAATTAAATAAGCAAAGAAGATATTGTATAAAAGGAAACATAAAAACATTAGAGCTATATGTTCCAGACAAGTGTTGCAACTACTATAGAGTGTGTTGTTTAAAAGTGAAACATCAATTATCTTATTCTATTGTGAAGACAAAGTAACTATAGAACAAAACAAGATATATGGACCTAACAATTGCCCTTACAAAAGAAAATGGTTCTGCTGTTAATAAACACAAACATTTGGCAGAGAAGACTGCCAATCCTTCTTCGATCTCCAGACACAGTCATTTAACAAATGCAGCCATAAACAATATAACGCCATCCCTTTTTTGTGCACTTGTTTGTTTCAAAGTCTGGGCAGGACACTTCACTGCTCTGTATTCCTCTTCTTTATACACTATGAAGATGATAAAAAAAAATGTATTACTACCTGAAACTAATTAACTTTTAATTGATCTGAATGGTGATAAAATGCTCTTTAATAATGACAAGTACAGCCGGGGCCCGCGGGAAGAAGTACAATATAAATTATGGACAAAAAGCAGTCATCTGGCAGACTGCATTACTGTGGAAGCATTTATGATCTTTCTCAAACATTCTGCAAAAGTGTAAATCAATATGGAGGGTGCTAGACAATATTGGTCTAGACAAGATTGGTGCTCCACCCATCTCCAATGGGTGGAGATGGTTTTCATTCAGAATAAGTGAGAGCCACAAGAGTCTAGGCAGATGGTTCAAAGGTCAAAGTGCTTTCACAGGTACTCACATACACATGAATTAGCATCCTTATATTTAGCATTTACCCATTCAGTTCTACTCACCTGAAACTGCTCCTTTGCATACTTTGTCAGCCTTATAAGTCTCTAAGCCACAGGGTGTGAGAGAATCTTGGTGTTCATAGACCCTGATAACTATGACAATTACATCAATACTGAATTAAACTTTATAGCAAATGTCACATTAAAAGTGGTAAGCATTGTTATGGAAACATAAATAATGCACAGTGTCTGCCATTAGTAAGCATTTAAGAGAAATGTATGTATTCAGTGAATGAAAAGTTCTGGACAAGGATTCATGGAATATGGACTTAGGTGTTTACACTTAGGCATGGTAACTACATATTCAAATCATTATATAAATCAATGGAAATATACATGTAAAAAGAGAATCATTTCTATGAAAACTAAGTTGAATGCTTTGGAAAGACTCCATAAATGTAAATCCATCAAAAATCTTTATCAATTCAGGTATATCAAGATAACTAAAAATTTAAAGGGAAAATCATAAAATAGGTCAAAGAAATTTGTACTCTAGTGTCTTCACAAGTATCTTTAAATTCTCCTTCCTCTTTAAGCAAAATAAATCTGGGAACTGTATATGATATATGATGAATTTTATTTTATCTTAAACTTTTTATTTCGTATTGGAGTATAGGAGATTAACAATGTTGTGATAGTTTAAGGTGGACAGCAAGAGGACTCAGCCATACATATACACATACAAGTATCCATTCTCCCCCAAACTACCCTCCCATATGATGAATTTTAGATGTGTATTAGGCAAGAAGATGAAATTCAAAGCACAGAATCCAGAATAAAGGAAAAGACCTGACATAATATAAGCATATTGACAAACTGAAATTAATTTTAGAGCTACTTAAATAAAAATAAACCTAATATGTATTATTTTTAAGCTTCCTCAATGAAATAAGTTTTTTGAACTACCCAACCAATCATTGAACCTGATGTCAGAAAACAGGACTTTATCTCAAATATACATGAAAGAACTTTACAGATCTTTAAGCTTTATAGAAATTTTACTTATGTGCACTGTTGTGTGTTTTTTACCAATAATCTACAAAGTCAATAAATAGAGATTCCCTTGAGCACCAGTGAACTGGCAAGCATGTGCTTGGTTATGAAGCCGAAAGGATGCATACTGTGACTTGAAAGGAGAGAATGCAAAATGCCAACAATCATAAATTGGAAGTGGAATCCAAAGAGCCTTCCTTAACGTCAAACTCAGTGGCTTTACCAGGAATAACTAACTAGCTAACTAACTCTTCTCTCACTCTCTCTCCACTCACTCTGTGTGTATGTGTGTGTATAATATTTAGATATATGATATGTATATCATGATTCTTTACACCTATACCATATATAAGACCCCTGTGGCTCAGACAGTAAAAAATCCTCCTGCAGTGCAGGAGGCTGGGGTTTGATCCTGGAGTTGGCAAGATCCCCTGGAGTAGGAAATGACAAGCCACTCCGTTATTGTTGCCTGGAGAATTAAATGGACAAAGGAGCCTGGTGGCCTACAGTCCATGAGGTTGCAAAGAGTCAGACACCACTAAGCAATTAACACTATACCATATATACTTGTGCACCCATATCAGATCAGATCAGATCAGTCGCTCAGTCATGTCCGACTCTTTGCGACCCCATGAATCGCAGCACGCCAGGCCTCCCTGTCCATCACCAACTCCCGGAGATTACTGAGACTCACATCCATCGAGTCAGTGATGCCATCCAGCCACCTCATCCTCTGTCGTCCCCTTGTCCTCTTGCCCCCAACCCCTCCCAGCATCAGAGTCCTTTCCAATGAGTCAACTCTTTGCATGAGGTGGCCAAAGTACTGGAATTTCAGCTTTAGCATCATTCCTTCCAAAGAAATCCCGGGGCTGATCTCCTTCAGAGTGGACCGGTTGGATCTCCTTACAGTCCAAGGGATACATGCCTATAAATACACAGTCACACATCTGTCTATAAAACACTGAACACTCCACTTCCCCTTAATCTTATTCTTATAAACTCAATTTCCAGCCAATAATGTGATGTTTCAGAACCAAAATTACTTGAAAAAGAACTTCACACTTAGCTTGAGCCTTTTTAGATTTTTTTCCTGTGGCACTGTGTTCTCAAACTTTACTTCTGGCATTTAAAAAGCCTTGCTGCTGATCTTAAATCATAGAACCTAACACATAAACAATATAGCCTACATTTTACAAACACTTTGAGTCTATTCATTAATCTATATAATATCCTCGCAAAGTGAATAATTTATAATTTTCACAGGTTTCCCCCCGCCATGACAAAACTGAGACTCAGTTAAATAAAGTATCAGATAAAAAAGGACATTTATGAAACTTAATTCAACATGTAATTCAACTTAATTCAACACCAGATGGTCAATACTGAAATCAGATTGATTATATTCTTTGCAGCCAAAGATGGAGAAGCTCTATACAGTCAGCAAAAACAAGACCAGGAGCTGACTGTGGCTCAGATCATAAACTCCTTATAGCCAAATCCAGACTTAAACTGAAGAAAGTAGGGAAAACCACTAGACCATTCAGGTATGAACCTAAATCAAACCCCTTAAGATTATACAGAGGAAGTGAGAAATAAATTCAAGGGATTACATCCGATTGTCTATCAGTCAGCCTGAAGAACTATGGATGGAGGTTCGTGACATTGTGCAGGAAGCAGTGATCAAGACCATCCCCAAGAAAGAAAAATGCAAAAAGGCAAAATTGTTGTCTGACGAGACCGTACAAATAGCTGAGAAAAGAAGAGAGATGAAAGGCAAAGGAGAAAAGGAAAGACATACCCATTTGAATGCAGAGTTCCAAAGAATAGGAAGGAGAGATAAGAAAGCCTTCCTCAGCGATAAACGCAAAGAAATAGAGAAAAACAATAGAATGCGAAAGACTAAAGATTTCTTCAAGAAAATTAGAGATACCAAGGGAACATTTCATGCAAAGATGAACACTTGGTATGGACCTATCAACAGAAGATATTAAGAAGAGGTGGCAAGAATATACAGAAGAACTATACAAAACAGACCTTCATGACCCATATAACCATGATGATGTGATCACTCACGTAGAGCCAGACATCCTGCAATGTGAAGTCAAGTGGGCCTTAGGAAGCATCACTAAGAACAAAGCTAGAGGAGGTGATGGAATTCCAGTTGAGCTATTTCAAATCGTAAAAGATGATGCTGTGAAAGTGCTGCACTCAACAGGCTAGCAAGTCTGGAAAACTCAGCAGTGACCACAGAACTGGAAAAGGTCAGTTTTCACTCCAATCCCAAAGAATGGCAATGCCAAAAAATGTTCAAACTACCACACAATTGCACTTATCTCTCACGCTAGCAAAGTGATGCTCAAGATTCTCCAAGCCAGACTTCAACAGTACATGACCTGTAAACTTCCAGATATTCAAGCTAGATTTAGAAAAGGCAGAGGAATCAGAGACCAAATTGCCAACATCCACTGGATCTTTGAAAAAGCAAGAGAGTTCCAGAAAAACATCTACTTCTGCTTTATTGATTACGCCAAAGCCTTTGACTGTGTGGAAAAGAGACACTGATGTATAGAACAGTCTTATGGACTCTATGGGAGAGGGAGAGGGTGGGAATATTTGGGGGAATGGCATTGAAACATGTATAATATCATGTATGAAACGAGTCGCCAGTCCAGGTTCGATGCACGATACTGGATGCTTGGGGCTGGTGCACTGGGACGACCCAGAGGGATGGTATGGGGAGGAGGAGGGAGGAGGGTTCAGGATGGGGAACACATGTATCATTTCGATATTTGGCAAAACTAATACAATATTGTAAAGTTTAAAAATAAAATAAAATTAAAATGGTAAAAAACAAAAACAAAAACACTGTGTACAATTCTGAAAGAGATGGGAATACCAGACCACTTGACCTGCCTCCTGAGAAATCTCTGTGCAGGTCAAGAAGCAGCAGTTAGAACTGGACATGAAACAACAGACTGGTTTCAAATAGTGAAAGGAGTACATCAAGGCTGTATATTGCTACCCTGCTTTTTTAACTTATATGCAGAATACATCATGTGAAATGCTGGGCTGGATGAAGCACAAGCTGGAGTCAAGATTGCCTGGAGAAATACCAATAACCTCAGATATGTAGATGACACTACCCTTATGGCATTAAGTGAAGAGGAACTAAAGAGCTTCTTGATGAGAGTGAAAAAGTTGGCTTAAAACTCAACATTCAGAAAACTAAGATCATGGCATCTGGCCCGATCAATTCATGGCAAATAGATGTGGAAACAATGGAAACAGTGAGAGATTTTATTTTTGGGGGCTCCAAAATCACTGGAGATGGTGATTCCACCATAAAATTAAAAGACGCTTGCTCCTTAGAAGAAAAGCTATGACCAACCTAGACATCTTGCTAAAAAGCAGAGACATTACTTTACCAACAAAGGTCCATCTAGTCAAAGCTATGGTTTTTCCAGTAGTCATGTATGGATGTGAGAGTTGGACTATAAAGAAAGCTGAGCACCGAAGAATTGATGCTTTTGAACTGTGGTGTTGGAGAAGACTCTTGGACTTCTTCGGCTCTTAGACTTCTGGTTGGACTGCAAGGAGATCCAACCAGTCCATCCTAAAAAAATCAGTCCTGAATATTCACTAGGAGGACTAATGCTGAAGCTGAAACTCCAATACTTTGGCTACCTGATGTGAAGAACTGTCTCATTGGAAAAGACCCTGATGCTGAGAAAGAATGAAGGGAGGAGGAAAAGGGGATGACAGAGGATGAGATGGTTGCATGGCATCACCGATGCAAGGGACATGAGTTTGAGTAGGCTCCTGGAATTGGTGATAGACAGGGAAGCCTGGCATGCTGCAGTCCATGGGGTCTCAAAGAGTTGGACATGACCGAGGGACTGAACTGACTGAATTCAACACCATTATTTACAGAAGGAGAATGACATAGGAAAGATGAAATGGTAGTTCAATAATATATACTGGGCCCTTATTTTGTGCCTTACAAGTGAAGGAGAAAAAGCAATTATTTCTGTCCTTAATATGATTACAACACAGTGTGATGTATGCGAAGAGAGATTTGTCCAAAGCACAGTTGAAATACAGGGGTAGGAACAACTTACTGTCGTTTGTTGTGGGTGGGTAGAAGTGGTAGAAAATTTGTTATAAAATAACTTTAATGGAGTATCTTGAATAGGATCTCCACTTAGTAGACAAAGAGAAGGACATTCTTACAAGAGAAACATCACATATCAATGCACAGAACTGCTTTTTCGTCCAAATAAAAGCATAGCAGTGCAGTAGGTCTGAATGAACCCTGAGGTTTCAATAGGAAATGGCAGGACATGATGAATAATCTTTATCCTATCTATGGAATTTTAATCTCCTTTGGACCTCCTGGAGCTACTGCATTCTAGAAGACTTTCTCTATAAGTAAGCATTGCTCCAGTTCATTAATTTGAACAATAAGGAGAATAAATTGAAGGGAAGGAAGAACAGGATTAAGTTGTTGGACTGAGAATGAAAAGATGGTGGCAGTTTCCATTCTTATTTTAGAAGCAGAATTAATAACACTCAGTGCCTTTAAATATAATTGATGACTTTCGTTCACTAGTGGCTTCTGACAGTGTGCTGAGCTTTTCCACTCCAAGTCATTCATAGGTTAATTGGGGGACAAGGTAGGATAAAGTAGTACATAACCCAGCTCACTGGATTGCTGCATTACCAAATGGGCTAAGAATAGATTGAAAAATCACACAACTCAGTGTTTTATCTAAAGATATTCTCATTTAAAATGACAGCAGTGTTTGCCTCTTAACGTGAAGTCTGTTGTTGTTGTTGAGTCACTTAGTCACGACAGACTTATTGTGACCCCATGGACTGCAGCACACAAGGCTTCCCTGTCCTTCACTATCTCCCAGAGTTTGCTCAAACTCATGTCCATTGAGTCAGTTATGCTATCCAACCATCTCGTCCTCTCTCATCCCCTTCTCTTCCTGCCTTCTATCTTTCCCAGCATTATCTTTCCCTAACTTGAAATCTAGGATTAAGTCAAATTTACACAATCAATATCTGCTTCTCTCCTAAATTAAACCCAGATCAAGACTGACTGACCTATGGATCTGCAGAGGGAACTTGTCCAGACAGCATTTGGGTTCTCATTTCTGCCTTACTTGAGAGAGAAGAAAAAAATGTGAGACATAATAAAGCGCATTTAATTGTCCTTAATTTACACAATCAATCAAATTGCCAACATCCATTGGATCACAGACAAAGCAAGAGAATTCCATTAAAACATCTATTTCTGCTTTACTGACTATGCCACAGCCTTTGATTGTATGGATTACAACAAACTGTGAAAAATTCTGAAAGAGATGGGAATACCAGACCACCTGACCTGCCTCTTGAGAAACCTGTATGCAGGTCAGGAAGGAACAGTTAGAATTGGACATGGAACAATGGACTCATTACAAATTGGGGAAGGAGTACGTCAAGGTAGTATGGTACGTCAAGGTTGTATGTTGTCACCCTGCTTATTTAACATATATGCAGAGTACATCATGCAAAATGCTGGACTGGATGAAGCAAAAGCTGGAATCAAGATTGCCTGGAGAAATACCAATAACCTCAGATATGCAGATGACACCACCCTATGGCAGAAAGTGAAGAGGAATCGAAGAGCCTCTTGATTAAAGTGAAAGAAGAGAATGAAAGCACTGGCTTAAAACTCAACATTCAAAAAATGAAGATCATGGCATCCAGTCCCATCACTTCATGGCAAATAGATGGGGAAACAATGGAAATATTTAGGCTTTATTTTCATGGGTTCAAAAAATCACTGCAGATGGTGAAATTAAAAGATGCTTGCTCCTTGGAAAAAAAGCTATGACCAACCTAGATGGGATATTAAAAAGCAGAGACATTACTTTGTGACAAAGGTCTGTCTAGTAAAAGCTATGATTTTTGCAGTAGTCATATATGGATGTGAGAGTTGGACTATAAAGAAAACTAAGCGCTGAAGAATTGATCCTTTTGAACTGTGGTGTTGGAGAAGACTCTTGAGAGCCCCTTGGACTGCAAGGAAATCAAACCAGTCCATCCTAAAGGAAATCAGTCTTGAACTTTCATTGGAAGGACTGATGCTGAAACTCCGATACTTTGGCCACCTGATGGGATGAACTGACTCATTAGAAAAGACCCTGATGCTGGGAAAGACTGAAGGCAGGAGGAGAAGGGGATGACAGAAGATGAGATGGTTGGACGGCATCACCGACGTGATGGACATGAATTTGAGTAAGCTCCGCGAGTTGGTGATGGACAGGGAAGCCTGGAGTGCTGATGTCCATGGGGTTGCAGAGTCAGACAGGACTGAGCAACTGAACTCAACTGAATGTTTACCAAGCCATTGTTTTCAATGATGATAACAGAAAGAGGGATGACTGACTAGCATCGTAGGTGTCTTCAACATATGTCACATGTCTTAAAGGGGGCCTTCATATTTCCCCTAGAGTTCTCCGTGGGGAAAACCTATGATCAGTTTCTAGTTAGATGTCTAAGAAAATTTCCCTCCTAGTGAAACTCTGCACAAGGTTCTCATGATAAGAATGGAAACAAGATTTTTCAGCCATCCAGGAGACTCTGCAGTGCAATGCCATAGGCAGTCTGCCTGGATGGCTCACTGGTGTCAGGCACAGGGAAGCTATTGTGTACCTCAAGTCTGGCCTATTCTTCACCTTCTTATGCATGAGCTTAGGCATATGATTGAACCCAGCTGTGTCTCAGTTTCTCCTGTGTAAAAGTGTGAGAATTATAATTACTTTCCTCTCAGGGATGTTATGACACTAATTAATGCCTCAGAACTCTGTGACTAAAAATCATTCTGCACAGATGTTAATGACTGTTATTCAAAGAACAGTCATAAGGCCAACTGCAGTGGAAGAAGGGGGTGGGCAGGTTTTCAGTTTCCTTAATAAAGGCCAAATAGCAGTTAGTAGGAAAAAGATTAAAGAAAAATAAAACAATTAACAAAGGACTTAAGATGAAGGCATTGTATTAGCAGAACTCAAGCAACCAGGCATCTACTGAAAATGAATGTGGGGTGCATATTCCACAACTGAAAATCACTGAAAATTTTAATGGTCTATGGCAATAGTTGGGCCACCTGATGCTAAGAACTGACTCATTGGAAAAGACCTTGATGCTGGGAAACAATGAAGGCAGGAGGAAAAAGGGACAACAGAGGATGAGATGGTTGGATGGCATCACTTACAGGATGGACGTGAATTTGAACAAGGTCCAGGAGTTCGTGATGGACAGGGAGGCCTGGCGTGCTGCAGTCCATGGGGTTGCAAAGAGTTAGACATGACTGACTGACTGGACTGAACTGATGGCAATAGTTCATGACAGAAAATGTTTTTAACCATACTTGAATTTTAGTGGTACAAATAAATTTTGAGGGATTCTGCTATACACTGTATAATCAAAATGACTAATTCACCTAAAAGTCACCATGTGATTCCACCTGTCATTATCCTTTTATAATGTTTAGTAGAGTACAGCCATGAAATTAAAAGACATTTGCTCCTTGAAAAAAAGCTATGACCAACCTAGATAGCATAATAAAAAGTGAAGACATTACTTTGCTGACAAAGGTCTGTATAGTCAGGTATGATTTTTTCAGTAGTCATGTATGGATGTGACAGTTGGACCATGAAGAAGGCTGAGCATTGAAAAGTTAATGCTTTTGAACTGTGGTGTTGGAGAAGACTCTTGAGAGTCCCTTGGACTGCAAGGGGATCCAACCAGTCCATCCTAAAGGAAATCAGTCCTAAATATTCATTGGAAGGACTGATACTGAAGCTGAAACTCCAACACTTTGGCCACCTGATGGGAAGAACTGACTCATTAGGAAAGACCCTGATGCTAGGAAAGATTGAAGGGCAGAAGGAGAAGGGGATGACAGAGGATGAGATGGTTGGATGGCATCACTGACTCAATGGACATGAGTTTGAACAAGCTCCAGGGGATGGTGAGGGACAGGGAAGCCTGGCATGCTGCAGTCCATGAGGTCACAAAGAGTTGGACACGACTGAGTGACTGAACAACAACAAGTAGTTCAAGATGCGAAAATTAATAAATCCTTAGGGACTGCAGAAGGGACAATCGTCAAATGAGAGAATTCTAGAATCTCCCTCATCTGTTATTTTGTAATTGAGAAAGGTAAGGTTTTTGTCTTGATGTTTGAAAGGCTATGTTTAAAGATACCATAGTTATTTTCTTGTGATTTCTATAACTGTACCCTTCAGGCTTCTGCCCACGGTTCACTATCTAAACCAGATGTTTTATTCCATTTGTTTTCAATGAAGAAACTGAGGTGAAGAGAAATTAAATAACATCCTAAGATAGTTTAGCAAAATAAGATGCCTTTGGCTTCCAGTCTAGGGATCCTCCATTTATACTCGTGGCTTCCTCTGATGTCATCATTATTTAAGTGTCTAAAGAGGCTGTATGAAACATGAGTGTGACACTTCCTGAGGGACTCTGCCCTAGGTTTCAAGACTACAGCTAGACACACTCATGCTCCATTTACTAAGTAGTAGAAGTAGTAGCCGGCTTGAATGGCACTGAACAGCGGTAGCAGACAGATAAGAAAAGAGTTTATAATATTCGCTGCCACCAAATCACCATGATGAGGAAAACCATGCGCTTGCCCATTTTAACAACCATAATTTTGGATAATCTATTATGCATCATCCCTACTAGGTCTAGGAATGACATGACAGTCAAGAAAGACTAAATCTTTTCTTGAAGAATTTAACCATCCCCGAGGAAGACAGTCATGAAAAAAAAAATAAGTACCCAAACAAACATCTAATTTCAAGGGAGAGTAAAATGAATG
This sequence comes from Bos javanicus, assembly GCF_032452875.1. Classification (NCBI taxonomy): domain Eukaryota; kingdom Metazoa; phylum Chordata; class Mammalia; order Artiodactyla; family Bovidae; genus Bos; species Bos javanicus. The sequence goes on from NC_083869.1 coordinate 97,332,479, forward strand.
TAAATATTTACTTACTATAATACCAAGTATGTACAAAACAGATGCAATTTTTAAACAGTTGTATTGTTTTTAATGCAAAAATATCAAATTTCAGCTAATGATCTATATGTGTGCTCATACATATTCGACTCTTTGCGACCCCGTGGTCTGTAGCCTGCCAAGTTCCTCTGTCCATGGGATTATCCAGACAAGAATAGTGGAGTGGGTTGCCATTTCCTCCTCCAGGGAATCTTCCTGACCCAGGGATCGAACCCGAGTCTCTGATGTCTGCTGCATTGGCAGGCAGATTCTTTACCACTAGCACCACCTTGAAAACCTTAATTGTATGAGAAGAGGAGTCAAATATCACCAACCCCCATAATTGAGGAGGGTGGACTGGAGAGGAAAAATACACCTCTCCTACATCTTTGTCCAAATCTCTTCTCTCTGATGCTCTTTCACTCTCACACCCTTTGGCTCCACCTCACCAATGGAGAGACAAACCAGTTCTTCTAGCTCTTATAGGCTCTTCACCCAAAGGCTTTATTCTGACACCTTTCCAGCTCTCCATTGAAATAGCAACCTTCTGCTTCTCCACTCCTCCCATACTCCCCCTTCCTCTGTGGGAGCACCCATGCATGTATTTTGTGATTTTTTTTTTAATGTTCATGTGTCAGGAGTGGAGGAGTGAGAAAGGCAATAAAACTCATTTTTCCCTTTTTCAGTGTACTGCCACAGGTAAGCACTTCACAGCTCACCCACTTCCGTGTAATTTCTATTGCCTCGCTGCAGATAAAGAAGCTTCTATAGATACCCAAGACAGGTGCATAATTGAGTTCCTGATGAAACTTTTCTGCTTGGCTTTGTAAATAGATTTGACAACAGTTTCCAGGAAATTGCGCCTGATGTTTCAAGGCTAGACCTGGCTGTCAAGCATGCTGAGTCATAATCACTGAGTCAGAGAGTTTCATGCTGTAAGGGAATTTTTCTAAGATTAGCCAGCCTCCTTGCTTTGGGATAAGGAAAGCAGCAGGGTTTCCTAGCAAATGATCCTGAAAGGGTAGGAAAGCTCTCCCCACTTTTTTTCTTTTGTATTTTTTCAATATTTCCCCCTTTTAAGAGGTTGTATTATATACTTGCTTTTTCTTCAAGGTCTTATTATTGTCTCACCAGTCAAATACAACTCTGAACTCAACTACCTGGGAACTAGAAGCTTATAGCTCAGATTATTTTTTCTAATAAATATAATTATGGAAGAAAGGAAGAGGTCTGACATAAATAGTTTAATTAAGCTTTTGTAGGATCAAAATAAACATATAGCTAAATGCTCTGAGACTAAGGTCACAGACCTCAATATTGCAAAAGTAAAATATTAGCCATAGAACCATATTATTCTTTTCCCTTAATCCTTAGATGTTAAAAAATGACCAAGAGTCTACCAGTTTGTTAGAAATAGTGGCCTACTTATGACAAATTCAAACACTGTTAGGACCCTTAAGTTCCAAATTAATTGGAACCTACAAAACAAGGTGACTTGACTTCTAGTTTTAGAAGAGGCCATCTATCAAGAGTTGAACATAATACATCCATGTAGTTTAGGGTTCACAATTGAATTAAAATACATATTAAACAGAAAAGTTAGTTATCCTTCTTCAGTAGCAAATATCCAAGCTAAAATCACTACATTAATACAAGTCATACTTCAGAAACTCAGGGAACTCTTGCAATAAGTCTGCAGTCTTCATAAACTGATCTCAATGGGGAAAGGCACAAAGAATTTGTGGCTTGGTGAAAACCACAGAGAACACTAGAAATCAATACAAATACTTAGGCCCTCAATCACATTACATTCATACATTTCTCAATATGCGATGCCAAGGTAATATTTTAAGTTACATCTTTTAGAAAAACAATGCCATTTGTAGCAAATGAATGGACCTAGATAATGTCATACTGAATGAAGTCAGACAGAGAAAGAGATATATGATATCCTTTATATGCGGGATCTAGGCGAGGGTGGAATGATTTGAGAGAATAGCATTGAAACATATATATTATCATATGTGAAATAGATTGCCAGTCCAGGTTTGATGCATGAGACAGGGTGCTCAGGGCTGGTGCACTGGGATGATGCTGAGGGATGGGATGGGGAGGGAGGTAGAGGGAGGGTCAGGATGGGGAACACATGTACACCCATGGCTGATTCATGTGAATGTATGGTAAAAACCACCACAATACTGCAAAGTAATTAGCGTCCAATTAAAATTTTAAAAGAAAGAAAAATAAAAGAAAGAAATGATTCAAATGAACTTATTTACAAAAGAGAAACAGACTCACAGACTTAGAGGATGAACATATGAACTTACTGTCGTGGGGGCAGGAGAAGAATGGGCAGAAGGGATAGTTAGGGAGTTTGAGATCGACATGTATACTGTTATATTAAAAATGGAAAACCAACAAGGTCCTGCTGTATAGCATGGGGAACTCTGCTCACTGTTATGTCACAGCCTGGATGGGAGAGGAGTTTGGGGGAGAATGGATACATGTATATGTATGGTTGAATCCCTTCGCTGTCCATCTGAAATTATCACAACATTGTTAATTGGCTATACTCCAATATAAAATAAAAGATTTTTTAAACATTAAATAAATTAAATCTTTTTTTGTTTTCTATTATTGAATAGAAACAAAACTTGATTACATCCCTATAATATGACATTAAGAAAAGTCTACATACTTGTCATTTTTTCTTCAGTATTGTAAAAAGTTTTCCTAACAAAAGCATTACTGAATGAGTGTTGACATATATAGGGTAAAATTATTTCTGCTACCTTTACTTCCAAGTTTTTCATCAAAATTCCATAATTCAACTCCATTTCAATTCTATAAAACACTATTCTATTTATATAGCAGATGGTGAAAGGTTTTATGAATGCTATAAAATGATTTTTATATATTTATGCTGGTTCCTAAAAGACCTATAAAACATTTTCTTTCCCCAAATATAATGTATTTGAGGCAGAGACTAAAGATAGATTGCATTTTAAAAATATGCATTACTTCTTCCTTCCTTCCCCAGTTCCTTTTTATCCATTTGAACAAGAAGGCATGTAGAGAACAGTAGAAAATTCTTTACTATTAAAGGAGTAAATGAGTAACATTCCAAATCAGTGATAAAATAACAGTTGCCCTAAGGACAGAAGTAAGGAAATGTTGGTGGCTCAATTCTCCTATCCAGAAAGCATATTACTGGGACCTGATGAAGAATTTAAGGAGTTTCAGGCAAGGTATCTGGATCTACCAAATCTTCCCCATCACCTACCTAAGCTAATAAAATCCCTTATGCTGGATTCTGAGACATTTTGAGGGCGTAGTCTTCTATTAAAGTGCACAAAGCTGAATAAGAGTGGGGAGGAGTAAATAAAGGTTCAGGTAGGTGAGATAGAGATGGCTCTGCGAGTGTGAAAGGGGGCATGAAAGGGAAAGCAAGTAAGCAATAAAGACATTCTCTGACATCTAGAAGCCCCCTGTGCATGCTGTGCACTGGGTGTGATATCTTGAGATATCTAGGTATCTTGTGATATCTAGACCTGATTTTTTTACTCTTCCTTATATCTACCCTCTGTTCTACATGCCACTGAAGTTCCTTCTACTAAAGGCAGTGTCCTCTCCTACCATCGACTAAGTATGACTATCCCAAAGAACACTAGCAGACAGGACTCAAATATGCTTGCACATTCTATTGCCTTTCTGCAACAGCTGCGGGTAGAGTGTAATCGAGACAGCACACAGGTCCAGGAAAGATCGAAGAGCCAGGTGAATCAGAGGTGGCTTCAATCCATATTTTGGAGCCAAACCCACACTAGCCAAATCCCTGGAGGCCTGCAAATGCACAAGCAAGATTTGAACAACTGTCCCTTTAAGCCATTGAGAATTGAAGTGCTTTGTTTTGAGGTCTCATTGTAGCAATAGACAACAGATACATTGATTGAGGTTCTGGGAAGAAGGAAACAAGACACAACCCTTGCTATCAAGGGATTTACAATGTAGTCGATGGTACACATTAGTAAACAGAAAATAAATTGCTGTCAAGGATACTATAAGACATCTAACTTGATCTTGAGGACTCAGGTGCCCTAGATGGAGTGACATCTAAGCTTGGAACTGAAGGATGAATAAGAATGAGCAAACTAAGAGGGCTGGAGGAGAGTTATGATTTGACAGAGCACCACAAATCGAGAAAATGTGCAAAGATGTGCAAAGACCTGGGAATGTTAGAGAACACAAGATTTTAAAGGAACTGTGAGAAAAAAGAACATGGACTTTGAGGTAGAGAACAACAGCCACATGGCTCTAATCAAAGACCGTACTGTGTAAGAAGGACAGCAAGAACGGATGTGAGGTTTTCGTACAGTTACAGCAGAATGATTACCAGGCTGTAAGTCACAAGACCAGAGTTCCCATTATTCCTTTCCTAGCTCTTTTTCCTTGAATATGCCACATCTGAGACTCTCTTATTTGGTTGTGACTCAAAACTAATCATATCCACTTTGAAGTGTTGGGAATAGTTTTCATAAATTAGATCTCCTGGAGGAGGGCATAGCAACCCACTCCAGTATTCTTGTCTGGAGAATCCCATGGACAGAGGAGCCTGGAGAATCCCATGGACAGTCCATAGTGTTGCAAAGAGTCAGACATGACTGAAGCAACTTAGGAGATGCAACTCATGTAAGTGCTATTATTATGTCTGCTAATAACAATATCCTTCTGTCATGCTCCTTGTTGAGAAAGATAAAAATAATGACTAAAATGGTAAAAAGTGGCATATGAATTTCTATTTTTCAACTTTTAGTATTTTAAAAGTAATTTTAAGAGTGTCTATAGAGATATACAGGGTTTTAATTTTTTTTAAGTTAGAGAATATTCTCAGTACTCATGTTATTCTCCCAACCAAAACTTTTCTCTCTCCTCTCCAAACATAAATGCAATGTTGAATTCTGTGTTAATAATTCCCTCACTTTTCTTTATAATTGTATCCTTCCTTAAATGATCTACTGTTTAGCTTTGTGTATTTTACTTTCTTACTGCATTTATGCTGTATGACTTGCTTCTCGACTCAACATTAGGTTGTGAGAATCATCTACGCTCATGTGTGTAGGGGATTCTGTAAAGTCTTCAGCACTTTTGTTATCATGCCCAGAGAACCAGAAACATTCTTCACTGTTCTGCTGCACCTGTGCAAGGATGCCTCAAGACTGTCTTCCAAAGCGTGCAATTGCTGGGTCATGTGCATGCGTGCATACTCAGTCGTGTCTGACTCTTCACAACCCCATGAACTGTAGACCCCTCTGGCTCCTCTGCCCATGGGCTTATACTGGCAAGAATACTGGGAAATGTGTGTTAGTCACTCAGTCGTGTCTGACTCTTTATGACCCCATGGACCGTAGCCCGCCAGGCTCCTCTGTCCGTGGAATTCTCCAGGCCGATATACTAGAGTAAGTGGCCATTCCCTACTCCAGGGGATCTTCCTGACCAGGGATTGAACTCAGGTCTCCTGCACTGGCAGGCAGATTCTTTACCACTGAGGCACCTGGGAAGCCTTAGACTATGTATATTTTCAAAACAAAGAGTGTTAAATTTTTTTCAGAAATGTTACTACCAGCAGTGCCTATTAATTCACCCTGGTTCCTTCCTTGTTCGCATTTGCTATTGTGCATTTCAATTTTGCAAGTCATCTTAAACCCATCTGCTTTCTTTCTGTCCTTCCTTCTTTCCTCCCTTCTCTCCCATCTTCCCTCATGCACTGTCTTCTTTATCCTCCATCACTGACCTGGAGAAGAGATAGTAATGGCTAAATTTTCTAGGATGGAGAGTGGGGGCAGGGGGTGGGGAACTTGAGATGCTTTGCAGGCTAAAACAGGCTTTGCTACTTCAAATTCTGTGACAACACTGATGTCAGCTTGGCAATCCTTATGGTATTTTTCTCCAGACTGCTTTAGCATCATTTCTGGCAGAACGACATTTAAAAGGTGAACTGGTGAATCAGAGTTAATGGTCAATGTCAAATGCTCTAGAAGCAAAGCTGCTGTTTTGGAAATCTGCACCAGCTATGTTCTGCACCAGCTAGATGCACAAATAGATGAAATCATTCACTAAGGACTGCAATCGCTGACTCCACTGTTTCCATGGCAACGTATCCCAGGCAAGGCATTCCAAAGACTCTTTATTTAAGAAATATCAAATAGCCCCAGGGAGTCACTAGTCATGTCAGACCACCATAACCACAATAGCAAAGATTATCCCTTGCCCAGCAGAAGGGGATAATCCTTTCCCAATTTCATGACTTTCTGACACGTCTTAAGAGGAATAAAATCCCATCCCAAAGCATTTCTTTTCATTTTGCTTTCTTGGGACTAATAGAATATTCAGGATACAAAGCAGAAGGAAATGGGGGTTGGAAAATGGATTCACTCTGCTTCCAGTGGTTATATTTATGCAAGCTGTCTGGAAATATTCAACACAAAGATTCAGGAGGCCTAGTTTTTAATCACTCCTGCTTACTGCTTGATATTAATGTTTGTGTGTTGGGTTTCTCTTTTTTAAAATGACAGAATTGAACTGGAGTACTTCAAAGTAGCTTCAAGTTATCAACTGAAAAATATGTTGTGTGTTATCTGTCATGTAAGACTTCTATATAAACTATTCCTCCCTCAGAAAATGATCAATAATAAGAGCAAGGCTGAAGTCCTAAGAACCTGGTCAGTATTGCACCACAATATTTTTGTGCGTTGTATAATATTTTTATTTTGAAACAAGCAAAAAATATATATATTTTTTTATTCTGTACAGACCTCTTTGTCAGGATTTAGAAGGATCAGTTTTGTAATTCATCATGGTACAAAATGAAGCTCTTTTCAGTGCTAATTACTACATATTCATCGTTTCCTTCAACAAATGTTAGAAAGGTAGAATGCCCTGGTATGTGTTCTAACTTTATGAGCAGTGAAAAAAAGAAAGTGCTAGTTGTTCAGTCGTGTCAGATCTCTGCGACCCCATGGACGGTAGCCTGCCAGGCTCCTCTGTCCATGGAATCCTCCAGGCAAGAATACTGGAGTGGGTAGTCATTCCCTTCTCCAGGGAATTTTCCTGACCCAGTAATCAAACCCTGGTCTCCTGCATTGCAGGTGGATTTTTACCCGCTCATCCACCAGGGGAGCCACCAGGGATGACATAAAATCCAAACTTCTGTGCTTACTCACATCACTGACTTCTGTTTAGGGCCTCACTAGCCATTTGAGGAGGTGTTGCCCAGTTAGGATAGGCCTCTAGGAGTGGACAACCTCATTTGTGTGCCTGGATCAGTCCCTTCCTGGCCCTTTCATTGCAGGCACCTTCCATATCCTCTTGGATCTCAGTTTCCACATACATAAAATAGGAATAAAGGTGGTAAATCCACCACAGAATTAGAAGAAATAAATAGGTCAATACTTTTAAGTACTTAACAGTTCCTGGCATATCATAAGCACTCAATAAATATTGGCTATTATTACTTTATCATTTCAGAAGCATTCCTTAGGGTACCATTCAGTGCACTCAAGTGCTCATTTAACTGATAGCAGTGTAGCTGCCCACATATTCATTTGCCTCCAAAGTAAGCAATTTACTGGTTAATTGCCTAATGCACTTTAGCATAAAAATAACAAAAGTCAATCATGACGCATTACTATTATCATTTTAGAAACTACTGGGGGAAACTAATGCAGATAATTAATGCGGAAATTTTATTAAATTTAATTCTTTGGAATTATTGGCAAGCTATTGTTGACATTTACATTGCTTAATATTCAAGAAGCAGTAAAAATAAGACATTCTTATGTTTTCTTTAAAGAAACTTATTTTTCAGCCAATGCAGAGCCAATTTCTCTTTTATCTCATTGTCATTCAGACACAAGATTTTTTTCCATTTCAGTTTGCAAGAGAATTTCAATTTTATAGGAACTTCTGATCCCCTTATTTTCTTCCTTTTTTTCTCTCCCTCATTTCCTCCTTCTGGTCCCTCTCTTCAAAAGTCTCTGTGTACTGCAAAGTTGCTTCAGTCGTGTCCGACTCTGTGTGACCCCATAGACGGAAGCCCACCAGGCTCCCCCGTCCCTGGGATTCTCCAGGCAAGAACACTGGAGTGGGTTGCCATTTCCTTCTCCAATGCATGAAAGTGAAAAGTGAAAGTGAAGTCGCTCAGTCGTGTCCGACCCTCAGTGACCCCATGGACTGCAGCCTTCCAGGCTCCTCCATCCATGGGATTTTCCAGGCAAGAGTACTGGACTCTGGTGCCATTGCCTTCTCTGCTCTGTGTACTAAGACTAATTAAAATGGTTCAAAAATGACTTCAGCAATAAGTGCTAGGAACCCAAAGGAGAACTACATTCAATAAAACCATTAACCACAACAATATTTGTATTTGTATTTAATCATTTTTATTATCTGTTTAATTTTAATACTTGATTATTTTATAGCTAGATCAAAGGTGATATTTGGTTTAACAATAAATTTTCTGTGCAAAAGTATTTTTTAAGTTTTTGAAAGTGAATCATCAGTATCATCTTTTTGGTGTATATATATATATGTGTGTGTGTGTGTATATATATAATGGATTGCTTTTAAAACCATCCCATCTGTAGTTTTCCATTTCCAATAAGGGTGCACTCAGGCCAACTGCAGCAGGAATGCAGTGAGATATTTGGAAGGATTTCTATGTTGTTGTGGCTGGCAAACCCTGGGGTGCTTTACTAAGGCAGAAAGCTCTTTCTCTGAAGTTTTTAGGAACAGAATGAGTAACTTGTCTGGGAATAATGCCATCTTGAAATCTGAAGGACAGGCTGGAATTTCCAGATCATTTAATATAGTTCTATCTTATCACTTGCTTATCAAACTTTCAATGCATTCATTGATAGCCAGCCTCCTACAAAACACTGAAATAATCAACAATGTGGCTTGCTTGCCTTTCTCTGCAGTGCAATGTTACTCATAATGTTACCTTAATCCTTACCAGGCAACTGGTGCTGTATCTCCCAAAGCCTATGAACCATACACCATGGGAAAAATTAAGTGAATTAGCATCATCCTACATAGACTTCTTTAGTACATAAACACTTACATAGTTACACTGAATTCTCACAAAACAACTCTGAGGAAGACATTCTTCCAATTTTGCAATAGGGGGATAAACCAGCTTATTCAAGGCAAACCAGATGACTCCAGATCTGTTTCTCCTGCCAAGAAACTAAATTTTCCTATACTGTCCAATAACTCCCAAAATTAACTACAAAGGATGGCCAACTGAGATTTACAGAGACCACTGAAAAACAGGCAGGGAAACTCTTTTAGAGTTAGGGGAGAGGCAGAACTTTTCCCAGCACTCCTCACTATGTGGTGAACAGCCAGCTTCACAGTCTGACTGTGTCTGAGCCCAGGATTTCAGATTTCTCTGAAGCATAGTAGTCTCCCCTAATCCATGGGGTATACTTTCCAAGAACCCCAGTGGATACCTGAAACTGCAGAATGTACAGAACTCTATATATACAGTTGACCCTTGAATTCAGAGATCTGGGGCACCAACCCCTGTAGCTGGCCAGGCTCCTCTGTCCATGGGATTCTCCAGGCAAGAATACTGGAGTGGGTTGCCATTTCCTCCTACAGGGGATCATCCTGACCCAGGGATCGAACCTGAGTCTCCTGCATTTCCTTCATTGGCAGGCGGATTCTTTACCGCTGAGCCATTGGGGAAACCCATTACCATCTATTACTGCAGTATACATTTATTGAAATAAACAAACATACATGTACAGGTGGATGCGTACAATTCACACCCATGTTATTCAAGGGTCAACTATACTATACTTTTTCCTATACATACATACCTTTATACTTTAATTTAAAAATTAGGCACAGTAAGAGATTGACAATGATAATAAAAAATAGAATAATTATAGCAATATATTGTAGTAAAAGTTATGTGAATGTGGTCTCTCTTTCTCAAAATATCTTATTGTACAAGTTTGACAACTTTTCCATCTTAATGCACTCATCATGCATTGCTGCTATAACTTTTGCAGCTTGGGGTGCAACAGCAAAACCAGTAAAAATTTCTTTTTTCCTTCTTCACAATTTTACAACTAGAAGATTAATTCTTACTGTAGGTCTTAGCAACCTCAGCATTTGATTTTTTTCTCTCCTTATTAAGTCAGGAATTCTTACCTTTTCACTTAAAGGAAGCACTTTACAACTCCTATTGGGCGTGTCTGAATTGCCAGAATCACTACTGCTGTGCATTGGGTCCATTACTAGGTAAAATAAATGTTAACTGAACACAAATATGACAGCTGACAGATGAGAGGTCTGCTAAGTGACTAATGGGGGCTACCTTGGACATCAGTCCTGAATATTCATTGGAAGGACTGATGCTGAAGCTGAAACTCCAATACTTTGGCCACTTGATGCGAAGAGCTGACTCATTTGAAAAGACCCTGATTCTGGGAAAGATTGAAGACAGGAGGAGAAGGGGACGACAGAGGATGAGATGGTTGAATAGCATCACCGATTCAATGGGCATGAGCTTGAGTAAACTCTGGGAGTTGGTGATGGACAGGGAGGCCTGGCGTGCTACAGTCCATGGGGTTGCAAAGAGTCGGACACGACTGAGCGACTGAACCGACTGATTGACTGACCTTGGACTAAGAGATGATTCACATCCTGTACGGACACTTTTATCAAGCTACCCACAATGATGCACAATTTAAAAATGATGAACTCTTTATTTAATAAATTTTCCATTTAATATTTTCAGACCATGGTTGACTATGAGTAACTGAAATCATGGAAAGCAAAACCATGGGAAAGGGAGGACTACTGCAAAGGCATTTGTCCTTAGGCGTTTCACTTGCAAGGCAGTCTGAATCTTGTACATAAACTGTGGCTATTCTTACATTAGCAAGTTACTCTCCCTCCACTCCATCCTTTTGCTCATGACCAGAATAGATCATTTCTTAAGTCTTATCACTCATTTTCTCCACATATTATTATGCAAGTACTTAATATTTGTGGCAGAACAAGAAGAGCAGTACTCTTCTACTTAGACCTCATAATTACTTTGAAATTTCTGCCTCAGCATCTTTACTAGCACTTGCAAAGAAATGTAAATACTTTAATGTTACAAAAGGGAATGACTGGAGTGTTGAATCATACATGTATGTTTGCCTGATGATTCAAAAACTATTAACCTGGAATGAAACTCTTTATCATTATGTTTCAATATGTACTTGGACAAATTCACTGTTAAAAATATTAACATTTGTTAAAGAAACATTTTTGCTTAGAATTTAAATTAATAAATACATTAAATTACATACATTTAAAATAGTTCAAATAGTCAATGTTTATTAAATAATTTATTACTATTTATTTATTTAATATCATTACTACATGATGTCATGTATAGTGAGTGTTTTGCTGACAGTCTGACATAGAGTAATGGTAAAATAAAAGTTATTACTGTTTTTGTAAGTCTAAAGAACATAATCCTATATACTCTTTTATTTTGTTAACTTTTACATTTTTATTCTCATAGTAATTTGATCCATTGCTATTTTTTAAAAGACTCTGCAATAGTAAACAACTGAAGCTAAAATATGTACAGGTTATACTGCAGTGTTGTTAAGACATGCTTATTATCCATTTCACTCTCAGATCTTATCTATTTCAACTCTTTTGTAGACTCTTCATATTAATCTTAGTTTTCTTTAACTTTAAAAAAGCTATTTACTAATATTTCCAAAAGAACATGGAGATTAATAGATTGAATACAATCTTTTGCTTAATCTGTTCAAGAATCACCCAACAAAAATGATTAAAAAAATATTTCTGATTATAATTGTGTATGTGTCACCACAATTAGGTTATGTTCTATTGGAGGAGCAAAGATTTATTTTAGTAATTTGTACATTCATTTATGCATTTAACACTTATACATTATAAATATCAGGAGCTGGCCTCCAACCACATTGGAATACATTCATTTATCTCTATTTTATCCACTATCACAAGGGATCTATTCATCATCGTCTCTTGCGTGAACTCTCACAACAGCCTGTTAAGTTTTCCTCCCACCCACAAGACAGCTCTGGGTTAATTTATGACTATCTTCAGGAGGAGATATGTTAATAGGATGCTGATTCATTAATTTCCTCATCCATCTTTCTTGGAAGAGATCAGTTTGTTAATTTTTCTGGATATAGATATTAAAGTATATACAGATATTTATATATGGAAAGAGAGAGGAGAGAGAGCAACGGATAGAAACACTAGGGGACAAGAATTAAGGAAAAGAAGGACCATTGAAGTTATTTGAATGACTAAAACATTTAGCCACACTGAAGGAAGAATTATAATACAAATCTAGCTCATTTCTATTCACGTTTATAAGAAAAGATCTCAATTAAACACTACATATTTGTTTAGTCATGTCTGACTCTTTGCAACCCCATGGACTACATAATAGTTCATGGAATTCTTCAGGCCAGAATACTGGAGTGGGTAGCCGTTCCCTTCTCCAGGGTATCTTCCCAACCCAAGGATTAAACCCAGGTCTCCCACATTGCAAGCAGATTCTTTACCAGCTAAGCCACCAGGGAAGCCCAATAAAAATATCACTGACCCTTAAAAATTGGTTAGAGTGTACCTATAAAATGTACTTGAAGGGTAATTAGAGAGAATTTTGTAAAGAAAGAGTGGTTATTGAATCCAATTATGGTCAAGAGAAAATAACACTAGAGGAGGTATTATACTTTATTTGCTTTAAAGCATAAAGTGTACTTGATGTACCTCCAAAGAGGTGTCTAATTGGTTGTTAGGAAATGGGGGACATAGTCAATAAGAGTGATAAATATTTATAGTATTGAACAGAAATGGAGTGGAAAACTACATTCATGGCACTGAGCCCTTTGACCATATTACAAAGAATATTTGTTTTGAAAAGAATTTTAAAACATCATAACTTTATGTGCTACTCTTACTTGTAAAGCTAGAGCACCCAAGTTTCTGCCTTCTGGAATATAGAGAAATAGTTTCACCCCTATGCTACCCTTATTCTGTAGTTACTCTAATGATAGCCAGTGGGGTTCTTAAAGTTGGCAGTATTCTCCCCTAATTTAAATGGTTGAAAGAGGGGAAGTAAAAGAACATGCTATTTCTTTTATGATAGAGCAAATTGGCCAGTTTAAATTACTTGTTTGTATTTCCTTTTAATCAAAATACTGTTCAATTTGTTTTTTATAGACAAGAAAAAATATTTTGCGTAAATTGACTCCCACTGTTGAAAACAGAATGTTTTAGATGGAACCATTAGAGCTTCAGACTCAATCTTTTCCTAAATAAAAAACATTAAAGCCTCAAAAAACAAACAAACAAAAAAAAAAACATCATGACTTTAAAGAAAAATAGTTAGGGGAAGTATTTTATATTTACATATCAACTTCTATTAAATAATATATTTTGTATTTTCTCATATTTTTATTTCAGCATGCATTTCTTATTATATAGTAATTTATATAATATGTGGGAATAGAAAATATAAATAATTAAAATAAAAATAAATACCCATTTTATTGCTTTTTATTGCATGTAATTAACCTTATATATCATGAATATTTTTCCCTCCATTACAAATTCAAGGCAGACTATGGGTCAAGACCCTGAACTCTGAAGTCAGAAATTCTGGAATTAAATTCTGCTACTATTTGTGTGCTTTTGCTTAGTCAACTTCTCGAAGATTTAATTGCCTTATACAAATAATGGGATGATGAAAGTAACACCTATCTCATAGCACTGATGTACAAAATAATTAGATTACATGTAAAGAACTTAGTATAGTGCCTGAAAGTGAAAGTGAAGTCGCTCAGTCGTGTCCGACTCTTCGCGACCCCATGGACTGTAGCCTACCAGGCTCCTCTGTCCATGGGATTTTCCAGGCAATAGTACTGGAGTGGATTGCCATTTCCTTCTCCAGGGGATCCTACCAGGCTCCTCTGTCCATGAGATTTTCCAGGCAATAGTACTGGAGTGGATTGCCATTTCCTTCTCTAGGGGATCTTCCCTACCCAGGGATCGAGCCCAGGTCTCCCGCGTTGTAGACAGACGCTTTACCATCTGAGCCACCAGGGAAGTCCTAGTATAGTGCCTAGCACATACTAATGCTTATCAAATTATTTTTATCATTTTAATGACTGCATATTTATCTCATTATAATGTTATACTCAAATTTATTTTACCAATTCACCTCCAACACTGCTTCCAAATTTTGTCATTATTACCAAAGCTACAATGAACATTCCTATCACAAAATATAATTTTTATTTTTTATGTACTCCTGGTATAGATGCAATTGCTGGTCAAAAGGCATACCCATTTGGAGAGCTTTTTAGTCACTTATATTTGGTTCAGGAACAAAAAAAGTAAGACAAAAAAGATACCTCAGTTGTAGAAATATATTAATATATGCCTGATAAAATTTTAACTACACACTGAAGATAGGAGTAAGGGAAAAAAAAAATAGGTTCATGACATTATGCCCTTAGCTGAGGTAAGTTCAATCAAACGAAACAATGTAGACTACATGTAGGTGACTGGGATAAAACTTACAAAAGCCATCCATAATAGGTTAAAGGCTAAGCATTTCAGAACATTCCAGCCTTGGGATAGCAGCCTGAAATAATTAATCCTGGCACCAGTTCTTTCAGGAGAACATTGACAGGCATTATCCTATGAAGAGAGAAGAAAATCAAAATATAAAACATGTCAGTACCAAAGGAATGCTGAAATCCTGTTAAGTCTACACACAGAGCACAAATAATATTTTCATTTGTAAATGGAAGAAAAAATAACAGATTAGGATACACTCATTTAGAGGGCTGATAAATTCAGAACAATGGATCAATCAGCTTCTGAAAAAATAATGTAAATCCAAAATAAAATAAAATTGAATAGGATTTCAGCTATGTGTAACCCAGCAAGAGAAGAGATGGGCTGGCGGCTTAGTGAAGTGCGGAAAGTCAGTAGCCAGGCAAGAGCCATGGGATTGGGCCTATGTCCTCTCCATTCACATACACTCCTCCATGTTACAATGTGTCTACTCCATAACTGTGAAGTAATGTTGCCATGGGAAGCTCCATGGTCCCCTGAAGTTAGAATTACAACTATAGAAAACTCTTATTCTTTAAGCAGAACAGTACATGAAATCACCTATGCAAAGCTTGCAACATGATGCATGATTGATTCCTTTTGTTCTAGATTTGTATGAAAATTGTAAAATTTTCAACACAAGAGAAACTAAAAACAAACTCATGAAAAACCACTACAACAAAAGATGTATTTCTATATTCTTAATTTAGATACTGTATATAGTTTCTCTCTCTAGATAAAAGATATTGAAATATTAACACTTAGTAAAGCTAGTTTCTAGAGCTATAGAAATGGTAATGAAAAACAAGAATTTCAGGGTTCACTGAACCAGTGCATGGGGGGTAAGAAAGTAGGTAAAAATACTGCCTAGGTTTTTGTCTCTAAGATGGAATTAGAAAATCAACTGTAAGTGGATATGGGCTAAACATTCTCAAAATAGAGGCCTCAAATAATCCCATGAAGCTAGGAGGCCTTATTCATTAAAAAGCTACTTCTTATTAAGCTCTTAACTACCTGCTGTATATAAAATTTCAATAAATCTTTCCAACCATTTGGTGAGACTACTACTTTCCTACTTTAGAGAAGAGAGCTTGTGTATCTTGTCCAACATGACACAGCCATTAAAAGGCAGAACCCAGATTCAAACTTAGCAATTTTTCTGTGATTTCAAAGCCTGTTACTGAAAACATGAAATTTAAAAAAGCTTGTTCCTTGGAAGGAAAGCTATAACAAACCTAGACAGCATATTTAAAAAGCAGAGACATCACTTTGCCCACAAAGATGCATATAGTTAAAACTATGGTTTTTCCAGTAGTCATGTACGGATGTGAGAGTTAGACCATAAAGAAGGCTGAGTGCTGAAGAATTGATACTTTTGAATTGTGGTGCTGGAGAAGACTCTTGAGAGTCCCTTAGAAGGCAAGGGGATCAAACCAGTCAATACTAAAGGAAATTAACCCTGAGTATTCATTGGAAGGACCGGTGCTGAAGCTGAAGCTCCAATAAATGGCCACCTGATGCGAAGAGCTGACTCATTGGAAAAGATTCTGATGCTGGGAAAGATGGAGGGCAAGTGGAGAAGAGGGCATCAGAGGATGAGATGGCTGGATGGCATCACTGACTCCATATACATGAGTTTTAGCAAATTCTGGGAGATAGTGAGGGACAGGAAAGCCTAGTATGCTGCAGTTCTTGGGATTGCAAAGAGTTGGACATGAGTTAGCAACTGAACAACAACAACAACTGAACACACTCTACTATCTAACTTTTGGTTACAGACAGTAGCTCATTTCCAAGGTGGAGCAGACTTATAAAACCTGGCTGCCTGTTTAAATGTCAGATTTGTAGCTGGGATCAGAATAGATTATATATAATCTTGATATAGGAATATCAGGCATCACTCTCATTTACCAAACTTCCAGTTCAACTGTAAATTGTAAAGCTTAATAACTCAGCCAATAAATTGTAGGAGAGATTTACCTACCTATAGCTCAAATAGAACTGATCTCTGTTTCATTTTAAAAATTAATTAATGCCATTAAAGGACTGAGATGTAGAATAGGCATGAGAACGGGGATGATTAAAATGGAGGATATAAAAACAACAATAAGGACTAGGTGAAGACATTTCAAGCATTAATGATTAGAAAGAAAAAGTGAAATGTGATGAGTGGGAGTAAAAATAGGATACTGAGAAATGTTAAGACCATGTGGTTGCCAAGGAGACACCAAATCGTGCTGTGGATGACCTAGCTAAGAGAAATATTCATCACAGAGAAAATAAATGGTTTTGAGCGAGATATAAAGACCATCATATTCTAAAGCAGCATATGGGGAAATAAGACATACTAGAACATTTGGTTTTTGAATGCCTGGTAACAAAGAAATGTTCGGGAAAAAATAGCAATAGATTTAAAAATGCCAAGGTTGGAGAATTGTCTGTATAAAGGAAGAAATACCGGAGAACAATAAATGCATTTTCAGTAAAGGGCACTGGAGGATAATTATCTACCAGAGAATACAGAGCGACTTTGCTGGTGTCACTGAGCATCAATAACCAGAAAAACCTTTGTGCTAACTTGCCCATAACAAAATTACTCAGAGTCCTGAATAACTTTCTGATTTGCAATACTAGATTTGTAAAATCAATTTATTTATACCTATTATTTAATACATTCTGCATTGTCAGCCACCAGGTGACTGCTGATGCTATATTTATAAAACAACATGCAATCACTAACATTACTGTCACTATAGTTAGGAGAAGATATAAGCAAAGCACAGTACAAAGAAATGCATTTTTCTATTAAAAACCAAACTATTTGGTTTATCTCTACCTATTACATGGCACTGAGCTCAATGCCTTGTATATACTACTTGGTTATGAATCCCACTGAACAAAGCATTAATACTAACTACTCACAATGATAAAGTGGGAGTACTTTTATAATGAGAAATTGGGAACAGTTGGAATTTTATTTATATATATATACACAAACTATTTAACATTGTTTATATTTTCTCAAATTTTTATAACCTTGGTTGATAAAACTTAATTTTTAATGGAGCAAATTTTTTTTTTGAAAAAAATGGTGGAACTACTTGAGTTTGAGAATGTCATTGATGGTATCATCTACACACAACTAATTTCTCACTAACTTCTGTCAACATAAGAAAGAATCACTCTTTGGTTTACTTGACTCTATTACTTGGTAAATGTAGAAGAACGTGTACATGCTTACACACTGGATTGGCCAAAACATTTTGTTTGCGTTTTTCTGTAAGGCCTTACAGAGTGTGTGCTCCAAAAGAGCATCCTGTACTTCTCAGAAAGAATTGTGAAAAAAACCCCAAAAAACCAAAAAAAAACCCAACAGATTTTAAAGAAATACATGGAAATTCAATTGATTCAAAAAAAAAAAGAGAGAGAGAAATTTATACTTAGTAAAGGTACCATTGTGTTTAAAGGGAAAGAAATTTATTGCATATCATATCCAGTTTATTCTTGACAATTGCAAACATTCACATTTCTTTCCCAAATCCCATTTTCAGATTTTCCTCACTCATGAAATCAATCAACTTCATCTCAAAAAGCATATTTCAAAGAAACTGACCAATAAAATGCATCATTCACCTATTTCATTAGCTCAATTTGGAGCAATATCAGTAATACTATTCTGAATTTCTATAAAAACTTTTCTTTAAGGATAAAGATTTAAGGAACTGTTTAATAAATAGTGATATCAACCATGTAAGTTTTATTTTATTTTATTTTTTTTTAAACCATGTAAGTTTTAAAATGCAGCTTGGCCAAGATTTCAAATGTTGGCCTGGATTTTAGTTTGATCTAAATAATAAAAACTACTCCATGGCAAAATATGAATATATTCTATTTGATTTAAAATAAAAATGAATTTCTTGAGATAAGTTGCCAGGTATTCTGGATTCTTCATGTGAAAAGAGCTAAAATAAAACAAATGACATTCAAATATTTTGATTTACTATTCAAGGGACTAGTCTTGTGTTATACCTTATGCTTTAATTTGAGGAGTATCTTTAAATGTACAATATATTTTAGGTGATAGCTTAGTTAACTACTTGTTTTTTTCTCTTTCCCCTAGTAATTTCACAATACAATGGCAATAGACTGGTAGGGGCACTGCATGTGACTAGGAGGCTTCTGGTACTCTTTGATTCATGTCAAACTACATTTATCTCTGCATTTTCAATCCTATTAATTAAAAATACAAAGACTTATTCAAAGTCACACAACAGTCACTGCAAAATTACTTGGCTTCTAGATATCTGAAGACCTTGTCTTGTGACCTTGTCGAGTACAATAATTTTTGAAAAATGACACTCTAATTGGAAATACTTTCCTTAATTATATTGGCTACTTTCAGTATGAGGTCATCATTTAAACATGTGTTGGTGTTTTGAGTGAGAAGTGTGTGTGTATGGTTAGGTGGACTTGCAAGGATGAGAACCTGAGAAGCCAAGGTGAAAGTGAAAGTGTTAGTCACTCAATTGTGTCTGACACTTTGTGATCCATGAACTGTAGCCCATCAGGCTCCTTTATGCATGGAATTCTCCAAGCAAGAATACTGGAGTGGGTTGCTACTTCCTTCTCCAGGGAATCTTCCTGACCCAGGGAGCTAACCAGGGTCTTCTGTACTGCAGGCAAATTCTTCACCATCAGAGCCACCAGGGAAGCCTAAGAAGCCAGGAAGATGGTATAAATGATCTATAATGTGTTAGAAAAACAGTGTTTTTATTTATAATTTCTTGCACTCTAAAGTATTGTCCATATTACTTTTGTATAAGCCAAATAGGCATAAAATAAGGATAGGCAGCTGTTGCAGTGCTGGAGTCTTTTCTCTGAAGAATTGGAGGTTGGTTGAAATATCACATTGTCCAAAGTCTGAGCGTACTCAGTATCAATCATCATAACCCAGGCCCGCTTAAAGTACAGCATCAAAGTACTGTTGTTTGTTAATGGAAAAATACAAAGCCTCTGAATTATCCCCATTGGCCTTGGGGTAAACTGACTTGTGTGTCAGAAGCAGTTCAACTCTGTGCCTTTTTCAGCACAGCTGTACTCAGATTATGACTTCCTTTCCAAAGGTAAGAACAGCTCCAAGGTACTGCTGATCAGTTTTATTAGTTGGTTTCTAAGCATCTGACGAGACCCGGAAGGGCCACCTCGCTTCTCTTGGCAGCTAGAGTGTATGGTATCTTGTGCTATAATATTCATCATATACATCTTCATAGCGTTGTCACGTCACAAGAATAAATACTGTCATTTTATGTTGACTAGGACATTGCCCTGGTGGCTCAGGTGGTAAAGTGTCTGCCTGCAATGTGGGAGACCTGGGTTCAATCCCTTGGTCAGGAAGATCCCCTGGAGAAGGAAATGGCAACCCACTCCAGTATTCTTGCCTGGAAAATCCCATGGACAGAGGAGTCTGGTAGGCTATAGTCCATGGGGTCACAAAGAGTCGGGCACGACTGAGTGACTTCATTCAGGACACTGCCCTGCAAAGCTGGAGGTGCAGCCAAAATATCTTTGATCAGTGAGAGAATATCATTCAGTTAGAATAGGAAAAAAGTGCTATTTTGTACAAGACAATTATACTCTGTAGCAATGTGTATTATCAAATGGCCTCTTTTGAAATGCTGAGTTGTACAGAGCATTGAGAAGAACTAAATCATAATGACTCATCTTTGGAGAACAACTTGCTTACATATTAGAATTTAATCAATTTGGATATAATAAATTTGCACAGCATTTATTTCAGCCTCATTCTACTACCATACACTGCAGATGCTAGAACGCCAAAACCTATACATGCCCCATGCTCTTGCAGATAGGGTTCTAGAAATCATGTTTAATACTTTCTGCCATTTAGAAAGAAATGTGTGAAAGTAGCACCAAATGAATATTGATGATATAAAATAACCACAATAATAAGGTATTTTAGAGTTTAAAATATTCAGAGAAATAAAATATATGACAATTGTACATGAGTCAGGAGGGGATATAAGTGAAATTAACGTGTTTTAAGTTTCTTGGTTTTCTAGGAAGTGGTAAGAGGATGTACGCAGGTTGTAATCACTGGCGTAATCACAAACAGGCCAATAAAAGAATGTACGACTAGCTATCTAACAGAGGTAATTTGAAATAAAAAACAGTTGATTAATCCAGGTAAAGGAGAGAAAGAAAAGAAACATAAAGCACTTGGATAAATATAAAACAATAAGATGGTAGATTAAAACCTCAAGGTAAAATGAATTATAATAAATGGAAACAGACAAAACAGATCAAAACTGCCAGACTGGGAAAAGAACAAAACTCAATTCAATGTTGCATAAATTGCTTATGACTTAAAAGAAAATAAAAGGGACCAAAAGGAAAGATAATGGAAAATGGATACATCATGTGAACACCAGGGAAAAGAAAGTCGATAAAGGCACTCTAAGACAAAGGAGGTTTTAAGACACCACCATAAAAAAGACGAATATTTTGTAATTATAAAATAGCTAAATCAACCAAGGATGTATGATCATTTTGAATGTGTTTAGTATAACCTCACGGAGAAGGCAATGGCACCCCACTCCAGTACTCTTGCCTGGAAAACCCCATGGATGGAGGAGCCTGGTAGGCTGCAGTCCATGGGGTCGCTAAGAGTTGGACACAACTGAGCGAATTCACTTTCACTTTTCACTTTCATGCATTGGAGAAGGAAATGGCAACCCACTCCAGTGTTCTTGCCTGGAGATTCCCAAGGATGGTGGAGTCTGGTGGGCTGCCGTCTATGGGGTCGCACAGAGTTGGACATGACTGAAGTGACTTAGCAGCAGTAGCAGCAGCATTATAACCTCAAATATGTAAAGCAAAAATTGGTAGAATTAAAAAAAGAATTAAATAATCACAGTAGGAGACTTCAACTCATAGCCTTCAGAAATTAATCAAAGAGGTTAACAAAATATCAGTAGGAAATAAAAATTTTAAAATACAAATTGAAAGTTGATCTAGTACATATAGATATAGAATATGACTTAAAAAACAGAAGGCTACACGTTATTTTTAAGTGTAAATGGGATATTTGGAAAAATGAAAGAGTTTAGCCTTAGACCAGAGTAGAGAAAAAATTTTAAAGCTAGAATAATAACAAAACTATAATGTAGAAAAATGAAAATGTTTAGAAAGGAAATAATACTCTACTAAAGAACCTATGGATCAAGAAGGAAATCACAATGGAAAAAAAAATAAGACTAAATGATAATTAAAATGACATATTTGTGAGATGGATATAAAGCCATACTTATAGAGAAAGTTATTGTCTTAAATGCATGTATTAGAAAAGACTCTCACCTTCTATATAAGGAAGATAGGAGGAGAATTCCATATAAAACTCAAGGAAAATAGTACAAAGTAAGAAAAATGATTAAAAAAATCAGTATGATAGCGAAGAATTATTTTCTATTTCAACAAAGACAAAAGTTGGCTTTTAAAGTGACTTTAGAAATGGTAGAGCCTTGCTCTTTGATATATAACCAAGCTAAATGTCTATCAACAGTGAAGAGATAAAGAAGATGTGGTTTATACATACAATGGAACTACTCAGTCATCAAAAATGAAACACTGCCATTTGCAAAAACATGGATGGACTTAGAGGGTACTCTGATAAACTGAAATAAGCCAGACAGAGAAAGACAAATACTTTATGATATCACTTATATGTGGAATTTAAAAAATAAAAGGAACTAGTGAATACAACAAAAAAGAAGCAAATTAATAGATACAGAGAACAAAGTAGTGACTATCACTGGGGAGAGGGAAGAGACGAGGGGCAAATAGGAGCTGAGGTTTAAGAGGTATAAACTATTATGTATAAAATAAGCTATAAGGATATACTGTATAATACAAGGAATATAGCCAATATTTTATATGAACTATTAATAGATTATAATCTTAAAAATTGTAAATCACTATATTGTACAGCTGTAACTTACATAATATTGTACATCAACTATACTTCAATAAAAAATAAGATGACAACCAGCCCAGAGAAGCAGTATTCATTAATGTTATGGGAGGTATTTATCGTCAAGTGTAAATTACAAACTATCACCATTATTGCTTTTTAGAGTTAATAAAGAACTGTTTTCCCTTTTCTTTAATACTAAGATTATAGCAGTTGGATGAAAAAAGAAAAACAGTTCTTTGGCCTATGTACAGTCAAGAAATCAAGAATATAATGTGGTGTTCTCTGTTTACCTAGATAGAAGGACACACATGATCTGGAGTATATTGACCAAAACTCTGCCATGCCGAAGCATGTAATAGAATAATTTGGGTTTGTATTTTGCTCTGTGCACACCTCAGGAGTTCCAAGAAGGCAGTCCAGCCCTTAATATCACACAGGGTACAAGAGTGAAAGCCATCTGAATTCTACAGCTCTTCCTGACTCTTGTCAATGCCTGCACACACTGAAGAGGTATGGCCGTGAGGCCTGGAAGCAGATGGGATAGCTGGAGTGCCTTTTAGGGCAACAAAGGGAAAGAGGAAACGTTTTCTTGATACTGGAAAGAGGTCAGGATTTAGAAGGTTCACTGAGATACAGAATCTGGCAAGACAAGGGGGTATCTGTACAGTGTACCCAGAGAGGCTGGATGCTTTGCCCCTAGTCCTCTTAGAGATTTGTGAACACCAAGCATGGACTAGAAGTGGTGGAGAAGCAGAGTCTAAAAGGACCAGACTAGCTGGATAATGGCCTTCTCCATATATTCCAGTAAGATCTAATGATCCATAAATAGACCTATGATCCTCACTATGCTTTGGCACCATTTAAGATCCCAAACATTTGCAAAACGCTTGGGACAGGAGGGCTTCCTTGGTGGCTCAGCTGGTAAAGAATCCACCCGCAATGCAGGAGACCTGGGTTTGATCCATGGGTTGGAAAGATCCCCTGGAGAAGGGAACGGCTACCCACTCTAGTATTCTGGCCTGGAGAATTCCATGGACTGTATAGTCCAAGGGGTTGCAAAGAATTGGACACGACTGAGCAACTTTCACTTTCAACTTGAGACAGGAGAGCAAAAAAGGTACAAATTACCAATATTATAAATGAAAATTACATGTAAAATAAGATACCATAAACAATACCAATAAATCTGCAAATTTAGAAAGCAAGACAACAATCTGGAAAAACACAACATATTAAAAACACATCTAAGTAGAAATAAAAATCTAGATACATTTAATAAATAAATTTAATTTATAATTGAACAACTTGCTACAAAGAAAACGTTAGGCCAAGGTGGCATCCTAGAATACTCTCCTAATCATTTTTGATAAAGAATACCAAACCTAAACAAATAGGTTTGATAGGCAAATTTTTCACCCAAAGATTTAAAGAAGGAAAATTCCCAAAATTATTTTATAGAGTTAAATGTCTCATAAACATAGATGTTGGACAATGAATATGAAACGAATATAAAGTATTAACAATCCAAGTCCAACAACATAGCACAAAGATGATAACATCATAACCCAGTTGAATTTATTTCAGAAATTCAGGATTGGTATAATAATCAAAAATAAACAAATTTTCTGACCATAGTAGCATAATAAAAAAGAAAAATTATAGGATTATCTCAATAGATGTTGTGACAGATAGAATAATATTCCCCTCTTCTGAGGTTGTCCACACCCCATCTTCAAAATCTATGAATACATTATTTACATGACTTCTGGTCCCATCACTTCATGGTAAATAGATAGGGAAACAATGGAAACAGTGATAGGCTTTATCTTCTTGGGCTCCAAAATCACTGCAGATGGTGACTGCTGCCATGAAATTAAAAGATGCTTGCTCCTTGGAAGAAAAGCTATGACCAACCTAGACAGCATATTAAAAAGCAGAGACATTACCTTGCCGACAAAGGCTCATCTAGTCAAGGCTATGGTTTTTCCAGTAGTCATGTATGGATGTGAGAGTTGGACTGTGAAGAAAGCTGAGCGCTGAAGCATTGATGCTTTTGAACTGTGGTGTTGGAGAAGACTCTTGAGAGTCCCTTGGACTGCAAGGAGATCAAACCAATCAATCCTACAGGAAATCAGTCCTGAATATTCATTGGAAGGACTGATGCTGAAGCTGAAGCTTCAATACTGTGGCCACCTGATGTGAAGAACTGGCTCATTGGAAAAGACCCCTTTGCTGGGAAAGACTGAAGGCAGGAGAAAGCAACAGACAGATGATGAGATGGTTGGATGGCATCACTGACTTGATGGACATGAGTTTGAGTAAGCTCCTGGAGCTGGTGATGGACAAGGAAGCCTGGTGTGCTGCAGTCCATGGGATTGCAAAGAGTAGGCCATGACTGATTGACTGAACTGAACATATATATAATATACAAATTATATATTATATATACATATTACTTATTAGTTAGTTAGTTCAGTAGCTCAGTTGTGTCCGACTCTTTGCGACCCCATGAATCGCAGCACGCCAGGCCTCCCTGTCCATCACCAACTCCCAGAGTTCACTCAGACTCACATCCATTGAGTCAGTGATGCCATCCAGCCATCTCATCCTCTGTCGTCCCCTTCTCCTCCTGCCCCCAATCTCTCCCAGCATCAGAGTCTTTTCCAATGAGTCAACTCTTCCATGAGATGGCCAAAGTACTGGAGTTTCAGCTTTAGCATCATTCCTTCCAAAGAAATCCCAGGGCTCATCTCCTTCAGAACGGACTGGTTGAATCTCCTTGCAGTCCAAGGGACTCTCAAAGAGTCTTCTCCAACACCACAGTTCAAAAGCATCAATTCTTTGGCACTCAGCTTTCTTCACAGTCCAACTCTCACGTCCATACATGACCACAGGAAAAACCATAGCCTTGACTAGACGAACCTTTGTTGGCAAAGTAATGTCTCTGCTTTTCAATATGCTATCTAGGTTGGTCATAACTTTCCTTCCAAGTTGTAAGCGTCTTTTAATTTCATGGCTGCAGTCACCATCTGCAGTGATTTTGGAGCCCAGAAAAATAAAGTCTGACACTGTTTTCACTGTTTCCCCATCTATTTCCCATGAAGTGATGGGACAAGATGCCATGATCTTCGTTTTCTGAATGTTGAGCTTTAAGCCAACTTTTTCACTCTCCTCTTTCACTTTCATCAAGAGGCTCTTTAGTTCCTCTTCACTTTCTGCCATAAGGGTGGTGTCATCTGCATATCTGAGGTTACTGATATTTCTCCCAGCAATCTTGATTCCATCTTGTGCTTCTTCCTGCCCAGTGTTTCTCATGATGTACTCTGCATATAAGTTAAATAAGCAGGGTGACAATATACAGCCTTGACGTACTCCTTTTCCTATTTGGAACCAGTCTGTTGTTCCATGTCCAGTTCTACCTGTTGCTTCTTGACCTGCATACAGATTTCTCAAGAGGCAGGTCATGTGGTCTGGTATTCCCATCTCTTTCAGAATTTTCCAAGTTTACTGCCATCCACGCAGTCAAAGGCTTTGGCATAGTCAATAAAGCAGAAATAGATGTTTTTCTGGAATTCTCTTGCTTTTTTGATGATCCAGCGGATGTTGGCAATTTGATCTCTGGTTCCTCTGCCTTTTCTAAAACCAGCTTGAACATCTGGAAGTTCACAGTTCACGTACTGCTGAAGCCTGTCTTGGATAGATAGAGTGCCTGATGAACTATGGACGGAGGTTCATGACATTGTACAGGAGACGGGGATCAAGACCATCCTCATGGAAAAGAAACGCAAAAAAGCAAAACAGCTGTCTGAGGAGGCCTTACAAATAGCTGTGAAAAGAAGAGAAGTGAAAAGCAAAGGAGAAAAGGAAAGATATAAGCATCTGAATGCAGAGTTCCAAAAAATAGCGAGAAAAGATAAGAAAGCCTTCCTCAGTGATCAATGCAAAGAAATAGAGGACAACAACAGAATGGGAAAGACTAGAGATCTCTTCAAGAAAATTAGAGATACCAAGGGAATATTTCATGCAAAATGGGTTCAATAAAGGACAGAAATGGTATGGACCTAATAGAAGCAGAAGATATTAAGAAGAGGTGACAGGAATACACAGAAGAACTGTACAAAAAAGATCTTCACGACCAAGATAATGAGGATGGTGTGATCACTCACCTAGAGCCAGACATCCTGGAATGTGAAGTCAAGTGGGCCTTAGAAAGCATTACTACGAACAAAGCTAGTGGAGGTTTTAGGAATTCCAGTGGAGCTATTTCAAATCCTGAAAGATGATGCTGTGAAAGTGCTGCACTCAATATGCCAGAAAATTTGGAAAACTCAGCAGTGGCCACAGGACTGGAAAAGGTCAGTTTTCATTCCAACCCCAAAGAAAGGCAATGCCAAAGAATGCTCAAACTACCACACGATTGCACTCATCTCGCACGCTAGTAAAGTAATGCTCAAAAAACAACTGGATATTCATATGCAAAAAAAAAATAATGGACCTAGACAGAGACCTTGCACCCTTTACAATAATTTACTCAAAATGAATCATAAAGTGAATATCTGTGTCCCTCCAAAATTCATATGGTAAAACCTAATACCCAATGAGATAGTATTGGGAGGTGGGGTTTGGGGAGGTGCTTAGGTCATGTAGGTGAAATCGTCAAGAATAGGATTGATACTTTTGTACAAGAGGCCCTAGAAAGCTCCCTTGCTCCTTTTACCATGTGAAAACACCATAAGAAGGTGTTATTCATGAGGAAATGGGCTCTCCCCAGACACAATTTGCTTGCACCAAGCTCTTGAACTTTTCAGCTTCCAGAACTGAGAAATAAGTGTTGTTTATAAGTCACCCACTTTATGGTATTTTTATTTTGGCAGCCCTAACGGACTAAGAATTAAATGAAAAACACAAAGTTATTAAACCATAAAGATAATGCAAGAGGAAATCCTAGTAAACTTGAGTCTGGCAATGCCTTTTTAAATACAGCACTAAAATCATGATTCATGAAAGAAAAATTGATAAGTTGGACTTCATTAAAATTAAAAAGCTTTGCTCTGTGAAACACACACCCTACTAAGCAAAAGTAGAACATTTCATTGGTAAGCAGAATGGCATAAAATGAAGAAGCAACTGCCTTAGGACTCAGCTTGCTTATATATGCACAGATCCTCATAGACAAGAGTTTAAAGCTATGGGGGCTTGATGGAATTTGGTGGTGCCATTCTCACCGCTCCAATGTGGCTGCAAAACAAATAATGAATGCTATTTTGTCTTTTTTTTTTTTTTTTGTAAAAGCAAAAATTCTCCCTGGATTTCTTTCAGTTAGTGAAAACATATACTAATGTAGATCAATAAAAGAGAAGTGGCATGCAGCAAAGTTTTAGAAAGCAGGGGAATCCCTGTATTGGGATGTTTGTACTTCCTATTCAGTTTTTTGAAATGTAAAACTGTTTTGAGAAATAAAAATCTATTAATAATAATTTTTTTAAAAACCCAGGAAAACAAATTGACACCTATACCATGTTCATGGATTAGAACAGTCAGTAGCAATAAGATGGCAATAATGCCAAAAATTGACCTTTAAATTGAACACAATTCCAATTAAAAAACAGTATTATTTTTATAGCAATGGATAAGGCACCAAAACTTATGGAAAAATGCAAAGTACTAGATGATTCAAAAGAATTTTGAAAAAGAAGAAGATTGTAAGACTTGGCAATACATGACATCAAGACTAACTGTAAAACTAGAGTAATCAAAACAATATTTTGGCTTATAGACAATGACATTAGGGAGAACTGTGTTCAACACCAGAACACAATATCTTTTTACTTTGAACTCAGAGTTGATGCAGATGCAGGGGAGTTCTACCAGAAGTGAAGGAAAGTAGAAGGAGCACCACTACCTACCTTGGGATGTTTTTCTTGCACAGAACTAATAGGAACTGAGAAATAATAATAGAAGTAATAAGAGGATTGATGACACGCTCTCAGTGAACATCTGCAGCTTTGTGCTAGGTCATGAATGTCAACTTCTAACACTCTAGTAGGATTCTTACTCCTTTCCATCCATATCATTTAATAATCCCCTAAGACCTCCTTGACTCATTGGAAAAGACCCTGATGCTGGGAGGGATTGGGGGCAGGAGGAGAAGGGGACGACAGAGGATGAGATGGCTGGATGGCATCACCGACTCGCTGGACATGAGTCTGAGTGAACTTTGGGAGTTGGTGATGGACAGGGAGGCCTGGCGTGCTGCAATTCATGGGGTCACAAAGAGTCAGACACGACTGAGTGACTGAACTGAACTGACGGAAGACCTCCTTATTCTCAATCATGCCAGTTTCTGAGGAGGAGTCCCAATTCCTCCAAACTCCTTGTTACTTGGCATGCCCTGACACTTCCAACCTCACTGTGAGCATTGGGACATGGAATGAAGCTGGACAGAGGGAAGCAATACACAGAGCATGGGGTGTGATTTTTGAGACCAGCGTTTCAGATTTTGCTCCGTTTTGGTTTCTAATCTTTACAGTATCTCATCATTAGGTCTCTTTTTCAAACTGAAAATTGAGGAACTTGGACCAAATGCCTAAGAAATCAACCCCAAGGTTCTATGGTTTTATGATTCTATGGATAATTTAAATGACAAAACCAAATTTAACTACTGTTGAAACTGCACAGACCACACCCCACTATCTTGGTAACCTTCTTAGCACTCCATGTAGAAGCCAGAAACAATTCTAAATTGCTTCTTACCTCTCTTACTTACAATGAAAAGCTGTTCTATGATTATGAAGATTCCATGGTAAAGAATTATCTGTTTTCTCAGTTGGTCATATTTCTTTCAAAAGTATTTAAGAGGTAATTCTTTTAAATGGTGACATTTCAAGGTCAACGTTTTCTGTGCTAATTCATTATTCTTGTATCATTCTTCATATTCTTCACAGACTTTCATTATCTAATTATATCCTCATATTAAAAACACTAGAGGCGTAGGGCTAACATTTTTTAATCCTTATTTGACACAGTCATACATGAGATTTATACTAAATGAATTGACCCTGGAACTTGGATTTGGCTATTTAGAATGTACTGTTGTTGAAGGCAAGTTTTTTTTTTTTTTGGAGGTAGGGGAGTTTTGTTTTATTCACTGATGTTTCCACAGTGCCTAAAACAGTGCCTGACTCACAGCAAATTTAATACACATTTGTAGAAGGAATAAACGAATGAACAAATCTGATTAGTGATCGAACGGGGGTCTAGTAATTCTCTAAACCCTCAACCCTTGTTCCTTTAGTACTGAGAGGAGTTATTGTTTGTCGTCACGCTTCCCCCCAATTTTCCTATCTATTTTGGACGCAACTTGTCTTGAGGTATGTGGAGGGAGGCCAGGGAGCTCTCTTCACTGAGGGGTAACCGGAACTCCCACCGTCACAGTGATGGAGAAGGGAAAAGAGAGGCCTCTATGGGGGACTCCTCTTTGAGAGACTAAAGCTGACGCCACCCCCGCTCCTCGCCCCAGCCACTCCGAGTTCACCAAGGATATCAGAAAAGGGTCCAATGGGTCCCTCTGTCCCAAAGGTGCTCGTCTCACTCTGCTTCTGGTGGCGGAGAGGGCAGGGTTCTTTAAAGGGGCCCCCCACAGTCCCAAGCCCGAAGTGGCTGGGGTTTGGCCTGCGCTCTGAGGCTGCCACCCTCGCGGTCCCCGCCGAACGGCGGGCCGACAGCTGCGGAAGGCGGGGCGGCCGCGCTCCCCTCCAGTACACTGTGGCCGTGCCCGCGCCAGCCCCGCCTCCGCCACCGCCCGGGCCGCCGTTCAGGCGGGGCTTGTGGGGGGCGAGGGGCGGGGCCTGCGGAGGGCGGGGTGGCCGCGGGGAGCCGGCGGCCAGGGCGGCGCTCAGACTGGGCCGGGAGCTCCGGCTGCGCGGGCTCTCGGCGGCCGCGGCGACAGCATCCTCCACCGCCTCCTCTCTTTCTTTTCTTCCCCTCCGCTTCTTTCTTTTCTTTCTCCTTCTCCTTCTTATTTTCCTGCCCTGTCCCACCCCCACCCACCCCCCTGCTCCTTCTCCAGAGGACCTTAGGTCCTCAAGTCCCTGAGCGGTGGCAGCGGCGACTGCGGGTGCATCGTTTCCGCGCCCAGGTAAGAGAGCCGTTCCCCACCTCTGATTCAGTATAAACGTGCCTCTCCCTTCTCCTGCCTCGCCCACCGCGTGGAGGGAGGAGAAGGAGCCCAGGGAAGGAACGGGGATGGGAAGGGATTTGTCTCATCCCGTGTCCTGGGAGCAGGCACAGGTTGGTGGAGCTGTCTCCCACCTGGCGGCAGCTTCAGGCCCAGCCTCTCTAGGTGTAGCTCCTACGCAGCAGGGGACCAGGGCTGTACCTGGGCTCTGGATTTGGAGAAGGGTGTGTGACCTTGGTAGGTACCACTTTGAAGCGCCCGGAAACTTACATCGGGTTAGGATACTTGTCTTTAAAGCTAATATTACCTGAGCTGGGGAAAGCTAGAGAATGAATTATACTGGGCTAAAAGAGAATTTCGAAGTAGAGGTTTTTTGTTTAGGTTTTCTTTTGTTTTTGGTCCATCGAACTGCAGAGAACTGCACACTGACGGATGAGTAAGTTAAAGAAACCTTGTCAATTCGAAATCATTTTCCCTGTAATTGTCCCAGACACAGCTGGAAGAGAAAGATTGACGAATGTTTATAGTTTTAGGAAAATGAAAAATTAATGTCTGGTCTCGATGGAGGGCGGGATACGAAAAAATGAGTCTGGATGAGCTTGAACGTCTAAGAGATGGGAGTGGGAGGCAGCATCTACAGTCCACCAGTTCTTTTCTTTTTCTTCTTAAAAGGCGTTTTGGGGGCTGCAGTGTTGGGTGTCTTCCTTCCCCAACTTTGTCTTTTGTTTAAGGATGAAAATTTAAAGAAAGAGTGTTTGATAGGAGCCGGGAGTGGGGATGTGTGTTTGGGTGTGTGTAGGGAGGAGGGGATAGTAAAATGGATGGGGTCAGAAAAAAACATCCTTGAAAACTGGAAATGGATGTTATACTGCCTGGCATCAGGGTTTGTGGATTTTGTCAGAAAATTAAAAAGCTTTCATTAGCTACAAGCCCGTTTGTAACAGTTGCCGGGTGCCATCAGCTGGAAGCCCTTAGCATAATGATTCCAGGACATAGACCCTTTATTACTGACTCAGTGTGAAGGGTTTTTGTTTAAAAGCATGCACAGGTGTATGGTGGTACACACCACAAACACACACACATAAACACATTCGCACGTATAATATATACCTAATTTTGCAAAAGAGTAGTACTTAAAAGACAAGTCTTAAAATATTTTTCCTTGAAGGTTTGGGGATTATGGTGTGAATCAAATTTGTACTGCAGAACAAATAAATATATGTTGTTGGGTGGTATATAAGTTTGGATGTGAAGCAAAGGGATTAATGAATATCGGTAAGGTATTAAATGTCAAAAATATGATTTATTTTGAAATGATTGGTCTGGGAGAGAAAATGACTGCTAACTGAAATTGAGGTTTGTAGCCGCAGTGAGGCGATGGAGAACAAAGCCTTTTATGTGAGCCATGTTATGCAAAATGCCCCATGCTTGAGCGGCAGGTACCAGCCCAGTATAACGCATGGCTCTGTAACCCTGTCATTTCACTGTGGGCAATTATAATTTTTTTGGCAATGAAAATAGATTAAATAAATAAAAGCTCTTTAAAATGCCCAAGAGGAAGATTATAGCCTTTCACTTGAATGTGACACAAAACACCCATTTAGCTGGTCAATTGCTGTGTATTTTGGTAGAAATCTTTATGACTCTGTAAAAATATCATGGGCGTTTCAATCACCCCCTCTTCATGCACAGAAACATTTCCTTCCCAAGAAAAGATGAAATGCATTTTTCTCTTTTCAATAAAAAGTATTGTTAAGTGTGTGTATTTTAAGGTTGATTTCCTGATAAATTTATCTGATTATCATAGTTTTATATCTGGAATCCACAATTTGCATTGAGCAGAGCTATTGTGCCATTAGGATCAGTGGTACGTGCTGTTTGCCTGTACTTTATTTAATTTCAATTTTTAGTATTTCATGATATGCTACAGTATTATTTAATTTCCTAAAGGTTTTTTTTCCCCATAAGCAGAAAATTGCTTAACATACATCTGTAGATCTGAGCAATTAAAAATTGAGCTTCTTTTAAAAAAATTTTTTTATACATGAATGTCCATTTTCTCTGTTTTTCTCCTTTTCCCTCACCTCTATCAAATAACCTGTTTATTGTGACTCTATCTATGCTCCTTTAAGCTTCTAGTTCTGTCTAGATTGTCAAGCGCAGAGCCAGCTTTCTCAGGAATTTCGAATTTAGGATTTGTTCATTCTCTGTAGCAACTCTCCTAGGATGACGTGTTTACAGCACCTTCTCAGGGAGGAGAAGGAGAAAGAATGTGCTGACAGAGCCTGACCCAGTGAAACTGGCACAGCCATTACCTCATCCTAGTAGCTACTTCAAACTCATTGAGAGAGCAAGCACCCTCTCAGTGGAAACCAAACACCAGCAGCACACCCTCGTAAGGCAGAAGCCTTTCGCTTCCCACAGCAGCCTCTACTCTGTTGCTCTGCTAAGGTTAAAGGGATATTTCCTCTTTTACATATTTCTTTTCAAGGATCTTGAACTTGGTCATAAATATGCTGCCAGAAATGAAACTTGGCACAGCATCCCCTAAACCTGAAAGAATAATTTCATTCCTTTACCACTTTTGGCTTAAAATCAATTTGCAGATTTTCTAAACACATCAGAAGGGAAAAGGAAGAAGAATGCTTATTGGCGTATATTTGCATGTTTTCTTATGATACACATTTTTTGGTAAAATTTTACTAGCATCTAGATAGCAGACTGGATTGCTATGCTTTTGAAAAATGGGGTTGTGCTCTTGGACTTTAAAATGCAATAGTTATAACGTTTGCTTAGATGCACATGACCGTATGTACATCCTTAAAATATTCATTGATGTCCCCATAAGATTGAGCATATGAAACCAACTTGGAGATTTTAGTATTCAAGTTGATCGCTTTGGTTAATGAATTCCTTTCAATGCTTAATTTCCTCTTGACAGATTAAGATAAAGAATCTAAAATAACAGTTACAGTGGATAATAACACTACCCCCAGAACAATGTCATATTCCTTAATCCTAAAAGCAGTCATTTAGGTAAGTTATTAGTAATGCATTAGTGAATGTTACTAAAGATAATATTCTGAAACAATTATAAACTCTTATGTCTCTGGTATATCAGGTAAAGATGCTATTAAGCTCTTTGAGTCATGTCTGATTCTCTCTGATATGTCTGTTCTTTTGTACTTCAGTTCTTTATACGCCTTTCTTAATTTGATCTACTCAATCTAAACCTTCTTAAGTGTGAGCAGTATTTTGATCATTTCACTGATTTTTTTTCCTCTCCTTTCATTCTGTTCTTTGTAATCTCCTGTTTGAATGTTAGTCTTCTCCAGGCATTTTGTCTTCAATGCTGTTACTCTTATTACAAACAGCCTTTACTCTTCATTTAGGAGAGCATTTATTCCAACTTATTTATTTATTTATTTTGTTAGTTCATTTCAGTTGCTCAGTCGTATCTGACTCTTTGAGAGCCCATGGACCGCAGCACACCAGGCTTCCCTGTCTATCACCAACTCCTGGAGCTTGCTCAGACTCATGTCCATTGAGTCGGTGATGCTATCCAACCATCTCATCTTCTGTTGTCCCCTTCTCCTCCTGTCTTCAATCATTCCCAGCAACAGGATCTTTTCCAGTGAATCAGTTCTTCGAGTCACATGGCCAAAGTATTGGAGTTTCAGCCTCAGCATCAGTTATGTATTTTGTTATGTGTCTATTATATTTCTACTGGATGCAGAATATCTTCCTGGGGACTAAGTGTAGAGACACAAAAAGTACTACAGGGCTCCTGGCTTTAAGAAATCTTCAAATCAAGTTAGAGGGATTTGTTTCTTTTGTAATGGGGAATAACTAAAAAAAATAACATTTAAATGGGCAGTTATTGTATTTCAGATATGGGACACAAGGAGCTGCGCATGGGGACAGTATTGTCCCAAACCTCAAAGACAACTGTTTGTGTATCAGTATGTGAATGTCCTAATGTAGACCCTGTATACCTAACCTCCTTTTCTCATATATGTATTCTCTCTATATAATTATATATAGAAGGAGAAGGAAATGGTAACCTGCTTCAGTATTCTTGCCTGGGAAATCCAATGGACAGAGAATCCTGGAGGGCTACAATCCACTGGGTTGCAAGAGTCAGACCTGACTTACCCACTAAACAACAACATATACAATTGTATAAATATTTGTATATATATATAAACTGGGGCTTCCCTGGTGGCTCAGTGTTAAAAGAATCCGCCTGCCCAATGCAGGAGACACAGGATCGATCCCTGGGTCGGGAAGATCCCCTGGAGAAGGAAATGGCAACCCATTCCAGTATTCTTGCCTGGAGAATTCCATGGACAGAGGAGCCTGTTATGTTAATAGGCATTTTAGAGAAAATAATTAAGCTTCTAAGATCACACAGCTGGACTTCTTTCTTGCTTTCTTTTTTTTCTTCCTTTCCTCTTTACCCATTTTCCTTCCTTCCTTTCTTCTTTTCTTCCTTTGCTCTTTGCTTTCAATTTGTATTGGCCAAAAAACAAAACACCAATTTTTAGAAAATAGAACCTGCCATTTTTATTGTAATGTATTTTCCATTATATCTATATTTCTCATTTAACATACAGTTTTATGCCAACTTCTTCTCAGGGCTTCATCACTGTCTCGGTCCTTCCTTTGATCTTGACTTATATATACTCTGGCCTTGAACAAACTTTTCCTTGTATACCAGCCTTTGATCCTGCTTCCTTTCTCTGGAAAGCGTTTCTGAATCAGGAAGAAAAGTTACTGTCTTGCGTCTTCCCATTATTTGTACCCAAGCTGACCCAGATTCCCTTATCTTATAGACAGTTGCTTATCCCAGCTGTGTTCCTACCAGCCTTCTTCAAATGACTTGAAAAAGGTAAAAGTGGTGTAGCCGTACAACCTACTGCTTTCAAATGAAAATTTTGATTAGTTAACTGTATTTTGTTATTTTATTCACCTGACATCAAGTAAAATGGAAACTGACTAGTAAAGTCATCTGGGCTTTCCTGGTGTCTCAGAATTTGCCTGCCAGTACATGAGATGTAGATTTGATCCCTGAGTTAAGAAGAACCCCAGGAGGAGGAAATGGTAACCCACTCCAGTATTCTTGCCTGAGAGATCCCATGGACGGAGGAGCCTGGTGTGCTACGGTCCATGGGTCGCAAAGAGTCAGACACGACTTAGCGATAGAGCATGCACACACAGTAAAGTCATTATCTGTCAGGCAGTCCACTGTCTTCATTTTATGCTAGCTAACTATATTGATGTTCCCTTAAGTTGAACTGAATTAATTTAATTTTAAATAAAATATCCCTAGTTACATTGCTGTGTACAGTGTTATCGTTAGCCATCTTGAATCCATCTCTCAGTGATCATAAAATATAGTGCTTGAATGTCCATTAGTATATTTCATTGCTTAACTATCTAGTTCTCCTATATTTAAAGCAAACTTGTAAGTAAATATACAAACTTGTAAGTAAATATACAAACTTGCTCATTTAGTTTGAGATAGAATATTCATACTGATACGAACCTTTTATATTGCATTAAAGTATTAATGGGTTTATTGTTGCCCATGTTGTATTGTTTTAACAGTTGCAACAACACTGTATTATCTTGCTAATGGACAACAGTGAAATTATATAATAAAATGGTATGAGAAAATGTTTCCTAGTTTTATTGACTAGGAAGCATCACAATTAAATAATTCTCAGCTTTGAAATTGTATTACTTTATTTGGGTATTGTGCCTCTCAAAGTTGTAATTTAGTCTTTCCCTTCAACTGTGTTTTTGAACAAAACAGTATTTTAAACAATAAGCTGCCTGTTTTTCTGGCGTTTATGAGACCACATTCCTTTGGCCCACTTTGAAAACAAAGAACCAAAAAAAAATTTTTAGGATCAGTAGTGCATTCTTTTTATGTTAGTGTCATCTAGTATAGCTAGGAAAAGATCTGATTCTGTAATTTACTACACATACTTATTATATCATTTGAACGAAGATTGCAATCTGTTGCATACAAGTCTTTGCTATATGGAGTCATAATACCTGTAACAACCTATTAGTCCACGAAATTTGTTCACTTTGTGTTTTCCAAAGTGCTATCATAGTGATATTTGTGTTTGTGTATGTAATAATCACAGAATTGTTGTTGTTCAGTTACTAAGTCATGTCCAACTCTTTGCAACCATGGACTACGGCATGCCAGGCTTCCCTGTCCTTCACTATCTCCTGGAGTTTGCTCAAACTCATGTCCACTGAGTTGGTGATGCCATCCAACCATCCCATCCTCTGTCGCCCCCTTCTCCTTCTGCTCTCAATCTTTCCTAGCATCAGGGTCTTTTCCAATGAGTTGGCTGTCTCATCAGGTAGCCAAAGTATTGGAGCTTCAGCTTCAGCATCAGTCCTTCCAATGACTATTTAGGACTGTTTTCCTTTAGGACTGACTGATTTGATCTCCTTGCAAACCAAGGGACTCTCAAGAGTCTTCTCCAGCAGCACAGTTTGAAAGCATTAGCCTTCTTTATGGTCCAAATTTGACATTTGTATATGACTACTGGAAAAACCATAGCTTTGACTATATGGACCTCTGTCATGAAAGTGATATCTCTGCTTTTTAATACACTGTCTAGCTTTGTCATAGCTTTCCTTCCAAGGAGCAAGTGTCTTTTAATTTAATGGCTATAGTCACCATCTGCAGTGATTTTTGGAGCCCAAGAAAATAAACTCTGTCACTGCTTTCACTTTTTCCCCCTCTGTTTGCCATGAGCTGATGGGATTGGATGCCTAATCTTATTTTTTGAGTTTAAATCTGGTTGAGTTTAAACCAGATTTTTCACTGTCCTCTTTTCACCCTCATTAAGAAACTCTTTAGTTTGTTTTCTGCCATTGGAGTGGTATCATCTGCATGTCTGATATTTCTCTGGGAAATCTTGATTCTGGGCTTGTGATTCATCCAGCCTGGCATTTCACATGAAGCACTTTGTATATTGTCACCCTGCTTATTTAACTTATACCCAGAATACATCATGAGAAACGCTGGGCTGGAAGAAGCACAAGCTGGAATCAAGATTGCAGGGAGAAATATCAATAACCTCAGATATACAGATGATACCACCCTTATGGCAGAAAGTGAAGAACTAAAGAGCCTCTTGATGAAAGTGAAAGAGGAGAGTGAAAAAGTTGGCTTAAAGCTTAACATTCAGAAAACTAAGATCATGGCATCTGGTCCCATCACTTTATGGCAAATAGATGGGGAAACAGTGGCTGACTTATTTTTCTGGGCTCCAAAATCACTGCAGATGGTGATTACAGCCATGAAATTAAAAGAGGCTTACTCCTTGGAAGGAAAGTTATGACCAACCTAGACAGCATATTACAAAGCAGAGACATTACTTTGTCAACAAAGGTATGTCTAGTCAAGGCTATGGTTTTTCCAGTAGTCATGTATGGACGTGAGAGTTGGACTATAAAAAAAGCTGAACGCAGAAGAATTGATGCTTTTGAACTGTGGTGTTGGAGAAGACTTTTGAGAGTCCCTTGGACTGCAAGGAGATCCAACCAGTCCATCCTAAAGGAGATCAGTCCTGGGTGTTCATTGGAAGGACTGATGTTGAAGCTGAAACTCCAATATTTTGACCACCTGATGCAAAGAGCTAACTCATTTGAAAAGACCCTGATGTTGGGAAAGATTGAAGGCAGGAGGAGAAGGGAACGACAGAGGATGAGATGGTTGGATGGCATGACCAACTCAATGGACATGAGTTTGGGTGGACTCCAGGAGTTGGTGATGGACAGGGAGGCCTGGCATGCTGCAGTTCATGGGGTTGCAAAGAGTCGGATACAACTGAGCGACTGAACTGACTGACTGACTGAGTCTGCATAGAAGTTAAATAAGCAAACAATATATAGCCTTGATGTACTCCTTTCCCAATTTAGAACCAGTTCATTGTCCCAGGTCCAGTTCTAACTGTTGCTTCTTGACCTGCATACAGGTTTCTCAGGAGACAGGTAAGGTGGTCTGGTATTCCCATCTCTTTAAGAATTTTCCACAGTTTGTTGTGTCCACACAGTCAAAGGCTTTCAAGTAATCAATGAAGCAGAAGTAAATGTTTTTCTGGGATTCTCTTGCTTTTTCTATGATCCAAAGGATGTTTGCAATTTGATCTCTGGTTCCTCTGCCTTTTCTAAATCCAGCTTGTACATTTGGAAGTTCTCGGTTCATGTACTGCTGTTAGCCTTGTATTAGTATTTATAGATACCATTTTTTCTTAATGAGATAAATTGTTATACAGTTGATTTATAAAAAATTGAAAATTATACTTTGATGTTCACATGAGAATATTGATTTTAAATACACTTTTATAGGAAAAACAATGCTATATGTTTTCATTCATAAAGTCAAATTAACCAATTTCAAATAATTACTATATTTTTCTGTTTTGAGAAATATGATCCAAATTCCATTGTCCATTATTGAATTGAAATGATAAAGCTAAATCTGGTGCTCAATATCAAAGCATCTCCATGTTGATCAAGTGTCCTAAATTGAAATACTAGTCACTTAAATTTATCTTTTAGGAAGTGCATATGACATTGCTATTGCATGTAAAATGCAGATTTTCTTCTTTTTAAAGAGGAGAAACCAGTATTGATGAAACTTTAGAAATTTTACTTCTGAGAAAGCACCAAGCATCCTACTGGAAGCTATGTCTCTTATGAAACCACGAAGTGGGTATGATGTAGGGTTTATTTAAATGGGTTTGGCCATTGCATCTCAAACTAAAGCTTGCCTCATTCATGATTGTATGATGTAAACTATTATAGACTATTAATTGGTCTTTGGTGAAATTGACATTTTGTGGATTTTTTAAAAGTGCTTATCACTTTTAGACTCAGTCATAAGTTCCATGATTACGGGGTGTGGTTTTACTTTATTTTGAGTAGAACCATATTAAATGAAGGTGGTCCATATCAAAATTGTAAGTTATTAAACTTTATACAATCTAGGACAGTCTCACTGCCCCATTTCAGCCCTTTCTGAGAGACCTCCATCAGGTTTTGGGAGAAGAATCCTAATTTTTCTATTAAAAAATTGATATTGATTTCTATTAAAAAACTGATATTGAGCAAACCTATTTTTAATGAAATCCTTTCCTTTTGCTTAATATGTTTATAGTCTATATACAGAGTGACTTTTTGTAACTCTATTAATTAGTGTCTTAGAAGGATTCTGTGCTTGTACAAATGGAAACATAAAGTGTATTTTTCTGTGCCTCTGCCCTGTGGCAGAAGGACATCAGTTCTTAAGACTTGCGAAGTACGTATAAGTTAGGAGCAAATGGTGTGAACCTCTGATGTGCCTGTAAGGAAACTGGGACAGGGAGTGGTTAAATGACTTTCCTGAGATTCTGAGTGGTGGAACCAGGCCTAAAATTGTTATTCAGGTCAGACTCAGCTCTTGGTAAGGAGTTGCCCATGAAGAACCATCTCACTCTGACTCTTCTTCCAATTTAGTTTATATTCCTGTTCTCTGACCTAAGGGTGGGGTGATCTGCCTGTCATACCTCCCCTACTTTGTGACTCAACTGTGACTTTCACATGAATATAAAAGAAGGAGAGACTCAGCATTTTAAGGCCCTTCCAATGAGCTCTGTGCCAGCTCCACTACTGAACGTGGTGAGACTAAACCTGGTCCAGGAAACACTGACCAGGCTGCTGCTCCAGGTTCATTCCTGTGGTTTGGATCTCTTAGGACAGACATTTAAACTCTCTGGGGATGTGTGCCCAGCTTTTCTCTGAACTTGAACTATCCATACTGATGCCTCCAGATTGATTGAGTTTGTGTTTAAACTTGACTCTGTGTACAGAGAAATCCAACAAAAATAGCCAGGTGGAAGCTTCTTTTTGACCTATAGCACTATGAAATTTTCTCAGAAATAGCTTTCCTTTTGTGTCTCCCCAGCTTTAACATTTTTAGCTAAAAGGAAGTGAGCTAGAAAGGCTGTGGCCTCTATGTCTGTGTCTGTTTCCCTCTTAACTTTCCTACTCTTGTATGTTTTGCTCTTTCTCTGCCTCTAGTGCTCCATGCCTCTTGTTTCTTTGCCTCATCCAAGGAGACAGCAAATTAAATAAGAATTAGGTATTTCCATCATTACTGTGTTCAGTAGAGCTTCACCTGTACCCACACTGCTTAGGCATCATAAGAGTCTTAAGTTGACAAATATTTGCAAAGCATGATGGGCAAATTGGAGGAAAGAAATTGAGCAGAAACCATGCTTAAATATTTAAAGAGAAATATATTCCTAGTCAGTGAAAACTGAAACTATACCACTATTTAGGGAGTGAAGGAATTCTAATGTCCTCTTTCTGTTAGAGAATGTTATATAGTATGTCCTAATTCTCTAAATGGACATATTTAATCATTAATCAAAATTGGAGTTACTGTTTTATCATTGAATGGATGGAACAAAGTTCCTTAAAACGTTTTCCATGACCATTTGAGATAGAATGGGCTGTGCATATTAGCTTCTCCTGAATATCTTTATTTTGAGCCATAATCTAGAAAAAAAAACCATCTTATTTGCACATAAGTAATCCATACCTAAACCCACTCCAGTTTTCTTGCCTGGAGAGTCCCAGGGATGGGGGAGCCTGATGGGCTGCCATCTGTGGGGCTGCACAGAGTCGGACACGACTGAAGCGACTTAGCAGCAGCAGCAGCAGCAGCAATCCATACCTATGAAAGCAAATCTTTTGAAATAAGATATTCTGTCCTCTTCTTCTTAGATGTGATTTACTGAATTTGACCAGTCTGAAAATCCAAATGATCCATAAAGAGTTAAAATAATATCATAGTAAATGATGTTCTTGGGAATAATTCATTTTTAACTTTTGTATTATGAATAATCTATACATGCTATTTTACAGGCAACACATATTTGTAAACTTCCTCATGCAAAATTAGTATGTGTAACAGGGATATTATTAATCACTTCACTTGAAAAATTATAGCTTATTATTTTTTAAAATTGCCAAACTCTCTGAAATGTAAAAAATTCTTGTACAGATATTCCTTTATATGAAAAGAAATTTAGTGTTTATCTTGAAGATTTTTTTAGTTCTAAATAGGAGAAAATTTATTAAAAAAATTTCAGAGTCATCAAATTTTAACATTTTTAAACACTACAGGACAAATAGATATTCTCTTTTTCTTCCATTTAAAATATCAGTCTAGTGTGCCCAACGT
Source organism: Bos javanicus (assembly GCF_032452875.1). NCBI lineage: Eukaryota > Metazoa > Chordata > Mammalia > Artiodactyla > Bovidae > Bos > Bos javanicus. The sequence continues at coordinate 97,374,617 of NC_083869.1, forward strand.
ATTTCAAATATCATGGTTCATAAATCATTTATTTAACAAATGGTTGTTGGATCCCGAACATGCAGCAGGAACTTTTCTGAATATTCAGGATATTGGGACAAACCATACAGATCCCTGCCTTCATGGAGCCTATATTCTAATAGTGGGAGACAGAAATTAACTTGTAAACAAATAAATGATTAAGCATTTCAGACATAAAAAATTATTGGAAGAAGTGGAAAACAAAAACATACGATAGAGCTTGTCTCGGATGGGATGGGCTGCTCTTGGAGACATGAATAATGAAAAGTAGCCAAGCAAACGAATATTTGGGGAAAAAGTTTTTAGGCGGAGGGAACAGAAAAAGCAACGGCATTAAGAGCAGGAAGAAACCTGGCATATTTGAGAAACAAATACAAAGCCAGTGGCAGCAGAGTCTCATGGCCATGGTAGAGGGTAACGGGACAGGAAATCAGAGCAGAAGGCAGATTTCAGGCCTTGTGGGTTCTCTTGACCATGATAAAGGGTTTGACTTTTATTTAACTGACAGTGCATTCTAATTTTTAAGGTAGTAGAAGCAATTCTTTTTGAGACTCTCATAAGAGTTTTCAGAGATTAATTATGTCTTCTAAATCCCTGTAGATATATCTGTAACATTCATTGATATCTTAAATAACAAGAGAAAAATAATTTAGAAAATTAGAAATCAATGGTAGAGACAAGATTAGACTTCAGTTGATATAGTCTAATAAAATGGTCTAAACATAGGTATCCTAAACTGTGTCATTTTCTTGAGATACTGGAGTATTACCTATATAATTAATTTTAACCCTTGCAGCCATTTTGGGTCTGAAATTAAGTTTTTTTTTTTTTTTTTTTTTAAATCTAAACAGAAAATTACAAATCCATGTTTGAGAAAAGTAGTCACAAAAATCATTGCAGTTTCAATATGAGTGTGTTCTTTGACTATTTCCCCGTAGCAGCTTTGGTTATAAACAAATCAGATACCAAGCAACAACCAATATGGTATCAGAATTTATAAATGAATTAAATAACCTAATTACACATATTTTGCTTCTTACAGGTAATGGCCTAAATGCCCTGAAATTCAGTAAGTGAACTAATCCAATTTCGTGATGATCTTGAATCATCTTTGAGATTAGTGTGCCTCTTCATGTATATATTGCTTATGTGAAAATACTTAAATGTGCTTTTCAAATATTTGTAGACCAAGTGTAATGCTCTACTGAACTTAACATTAAATACAGTGTGCCAGACTTTTGATTGATTATACTTTGGCATATTTCAGGGCTGTTTACTTTTTTCCTAGACATTTTTCTCAATAGAAGACAAAGCTATTAAATTTTTTGTTCTTTCATGTAATATTATTTATAGGACATTTTCAAAAATCACATAATTTAGGAGAAAGTGTTTTTATTTTGCAAAGAAAAATTGAATTATTATTGTTGTTCTTCAAGCTTCTTTTCTTGATTTCCATTTTGTTTTGTTTCTAGGGTTAATTAATTATGTAATGTAAATTGCTTTAACATGGAGCAGTTAGCTGGAATGATATTTCTATCTCCCAGACTAGCAGTTCCTCAAGTTAAATATTAAACATATTAATAACAAACCAACATATAATTCAAATATATATTAAGCTTTAAATAGTGTTCTTGGAATCTTATTTAAGCATAATGATAGTGAAGTCGCTTGGTTGTGTCCGACTCTTTTCGACCCCATGGACTGTAGCCAACCAAGCTCCTCTGTCCATGGGATTTTCCAGGCAAGAATACTGGAGTGGGTTGCCATTTCCTTCTCCAGGGGATCTTCCCAACCCAGGGATCGAACCCTGGTCTCCCTCATTGTAGGCAGATGCTTTACTGGTCTTTTAATATTGAGATGTCACTAAATATCAAATATAAACTGTTACTTCAAAAAACTAGTGAAAGGCTTTAATAAAAACAAGAAAGTGATTAATTTTCTTCTATATGTACAACCATGCTTATGCTGTGGAATGTACAGTATACAACATGTTCTCCTCTAGTTTGGACTGTAAAATATACAGCGTGTTGTTTTTCTCTAGTTTCCACTCACTAGAGACATAAGACATAAAACTAATATCAAAAAGAATATAATGCACACTAAGATAAATGATAAAGAACAGCGTGTCTCGTAAGTGCTATGCAAATTTAGAGGAGAGAAATAGACCACCATGTGCAGAAGCTAAAGATTTTATGTGGGAAGTGACGGTGCAGCGTGGGGCTGCATATGTGGCTGGGTTTAGAAAACACCCAGGTAGGATAATAGCAGAAGCAAAGACACTGAGGTGACAAAGAGCACAGTAAACAATATTGTCTGTGATGGGAGATTTCTTTGGGGAAAGAATAGAATGGGTAAGTGGTCTTGGATGTGTAGAGGTCCTTAAATTCTAGGCTTTACTGGGATTTTGGTATTACCATAAGGCCTTTGGAATCAGTGAAGGATTTTGACCTAGGGAGCAAAGTGAGGAATGCAACCTTTTAAGATTAGCAAGGTGAATTTGAGAGGACTTAATAGTAGGCCGAGAATTTTTACATATGGTGTGGCATAGATACACCAACCTATTTAGAGGGAGAGACTAAGGCGTGATTCTGTACTAATTTCATTATTAGTGAAATATACAAAGTATTTCGAACATTAGCAAGACAGTCAGGTTAAAGAGTATTAACTTAGTCATAGTAAAAAGATGGGCTCATATTTTCCTAAAGCAAATACAATTTGAATTTCTCATGCTAAAAAAACCACATTTTATTGTATATATTAGATTTAAATGGAGACAGTCTGTAAAGAAGGATGTAAATGGAGCACACGTATTTAACCTTGATAATATCCATTATTTTAAATGACCATTTCAAGGTGAAAATTACTTTTCAGTACTCTGTGGGGTATATTTTTCATATTATAAAGCACATCAAAAACATGAGCAAGAATACTGGAGTGGGTGGCCATTCTCCTCCTCTAGGGGATCTTCCCGACCCAAGGATTGAACACGCATCTGCTGTGTCTCCTGCAATGCAGGATTATTCATCCACCGAGTCATCAGGGAAGCCCCTAAGAGCAACCACTGTAGATTTTGTAACAAACAGAATAACCATATCTTTATATCTTGTGATAAAGTATAGCTTATTGTGTGATAACTCTTAATAAATTGATTCAGAAAGCTTTTTCTGGAAAGAGCATGAGGAAAAGAAATTGAACAGTGATAGTTGCCTTTCCCAAGTTATGCTGCTGCTCAGAGATTCTTAGACCTGCATAGAAGGTTATGTATGTGGAGAATCTGTTCCTACCAGTGAGCTGAGGAGCCCTAGTTTAGGCTAAGGCATGTGTGGAAAATGCTGCTGAAAAAACTGCTGTTGACTTAGACTGGCAGGCCATTTCTGAACTCAGGTCAAAGTCCCTCCAGAAGGAGTGAAAACTAACTTTTCAATGGCACAGTTCTCTGGTGGTCAAATTTACTATTGTATACCATCATAAAATCTAGGTGTACATGTATCCACAGCACAGGATGTAGTTAAGATACAAGCACTTCACATTTGGAAAAACTGTGTTATACAGTTAGTTGTAATATAACCTAATAATAGAATAAAAATGGACCCCAAATTGGAAAAATCTGTACAACTCTAATAACAATTTCATTTCGTTTTACACTTAAATATTAATTTACTGACTTTTATTTTGTTACCACTGAAGTTAATAAAATTGAAAAGTTAAACATTTGAAAGTGTACAGAGACATAAAGATGACTCATCACTGAAGGTCTGTAAACGTTTCTTCTCCATTTCTGAGGTTAGAAAGAATAGAAGAGAGAACAGAGAGGGGAAGTATCTGTTGGGTACTTGTGTAACTCCAGGCTTTACTTTGCATTGTTATTTCTCAGAGCCCACATTGATGCTTTGTTTTGTTTGTCATTTAGGAGACTACGAACACTTAATTACTTAGTTTCACAGCTACTTGTGATTGCTAAGGTCCACATTTATTAGTACTTACAGTCCTTTGTGAACTGATAGTCCTTTGAGGGCTTCCCCTGATGGCTCAGCGGGTAAAAACAATCCGCCTGTAATTCAGGAGGCACAGGGAGCATGAGTTCAGTCCCTGGGTCGGGAAGATCTTCTGGAAAAGGAAATGACAGTCCACTCTAGTATTCTTGCCTGGGAAATCTCATAGACAGAGGAGCCTGGTGGGCTACAGTCCATGGGGTTGCAAAGAGTCAGACATGACTTAGCAATTAAACAACAACAAAAACAATGAGAATGAGTGATGCAAATAATCAGAGCTGTTGGAAAGATGAGACTAAGACAATGCTTTAGGAAAAGATGGATATAACTCTACATACTTGGCAGATGTTTGCCCTTCTCAGCCAGTGTGGATTTTAAAAGGAAAGAACAATGGCTTTTGAAAAAAAATATTTTACAATAGAAAGGCAAAAAGCATTTTATTCACTAATATATATGATACTGTGCTTTATTTCTTGTATATTAAGTTTAAAAATAATCCATCAGACTTATTGTGGAGAAAACATTTCTCCTAAATCCTTTAAATTTCTTCTTAGTGCTAGATGATCTTCATATATCCATTTAAATTCTCTGAGAATGTGTTCTACTTCAAATGTAAGTCCTTTGGAGGACATGATGCTTTAGAAAGGAAGGGAAGAAGAGGGCAGAATGCCCAAAGGATTTGTTGTACCATTTTTCAAAGCAGAGGCCAGCTGTTTGGGAACTAGAATTAAAATGTAAATTATCAAAGGGGAATAATGAGAGCCATTCTTTTCAGACAATGTCCAATGCAATCACAGTGAGAAAAGGGTTCAGGGAGATTTTCTACTATGCACAAGTCACAAATGAATTGAAAGGCTAGGAGGGAAGTGATTTACAAGGAACTAAGTGGACACAACCCACAGATTGTCTAGGACTCTGGGTAGTTGAATTAATTGAGGAACAGTACTTCAATTCTGCTGGGACTGAATCCAAATTACAAGATAACGGTGCACAGAACTGAGGAAGTCACTGCATTAGTACCATAGCAGGACTGTAAATTTAACTATAGTGCTGGCATGAGTTGCATTTCATGTGGTTTTATGAATCAAAATAGAGGTCTTTGAATACAAGGCAGTGCCACATGGGAACAAAATAGGAAGATTATGCACGAGCTTGGTCAAAATTTTTTGTGTTCACAGTAGAACAAAAATCTATGAGAGCTTTCAAATCCAAGGATTTTCACAGATAAATTAGTTTTTATTTGTATTATTATACAAATTTAAGTACTTTGAGAATAAGTCCAAAGGGCTACACGTAACTCTTGTAGGTATATGTTCATTTGAACTTGGTCTAATCCTAGTATTTGGTGTCAATCAGACATCATAGATCTGTAATGAAGAAAACAACTATCAGTGAGGAAGGAAAACTATAAATATATTGATTGAGTTTTGTACAAACTATGGAAGTGAAGGAATAAAAGAACTTTTTAAAAGTTTGGGGCTTGGGGGGGTCATACACATTTTCATAAAACATTCATCCATGATTTTGCCTTTTATATGACAATAAGGTTTATATAAGCTAATGAATAATTTCTGTACTATTGAAATAGCTAAGGACTAGGTCTCAGTTAGTGCTTGAAATAATAAGAGGCTTGATTAGCCAATAAATGTTTAAAATTATGGTCTCTTCCTCCTTCCCCCACTGTCACCTAAACACACACACACACACACACAATATCTTATTTGGTTTGGATCCATTACTATTACTGGTCAATTGGTTCCATTTTTAAAGCTTAGCAAACACCTGTATTCTGCCAACCCTCTATTTTGTATCTCCAGTTTGGGGCTTCTTTCTGAGAGTCTGACTCCTATACCGCACTGCCTTCTGAGTGGCTCCACTTAGCATTCTGTAGGCACCTGAAACTCATTATGTTCGTAATGAAACTTATTTCAACATTCATCCTAGATTCTTTTTACAGTCTCTATTTTAGGTAATGGAACTATTCCAAGTCAGAAACCAAAAGTTATCATAGACTCCTAATGTATTTCTTAAATATTAATTTCTTTCAAATTTTTCTTTTTGTCTCTACTCTCACTGAATTGATTGTCCATTTAGTTTATTGATTTTCTTGCCTCCAACCTTTTCACATTATATTCAGTCTTTAGAAGAATGAAAGTGATTTTTTTTAAACTGTTTATCTAGCCAGATCACTCTTCTGTGTAAAATCCTCCCTTCAGTGTATTTTTAACATAACTGTAAAGCTATGCAAATCTATAAGCATGATATCTTTTCCATCTATTTTCAGCCACCGCCTGCATTTTGGCCTCTCTCAGAACTACCAAACTTACTATAGGTCTCCCCACAAACTACTTGCTCTAGTCTTTCCATTATGCCCGCCCCCGCCCCGCTGGCCCCGTGGCTATTTGTTTTCCAGACTTCCCAGGTGGTTCAGTGCAAAGAATCCTCCTGAAAATGACGGAAACCCACCGCAGTATTCTTGCCTGGGAAATCCCATGGACAGAGGAACCTGGCAGGCTATAGTCCACAGGGTCGCAAAAGAGTCAGACGTGACTTAGTGAATAAACAGCAATTGCTTTTATCTTGCAAAACCAGATCAACTTTTGTATTTCTCTCCTGCTGGATATTTATGCTTCTTGAGGAAAGGAACCGTCGTATTCGTTATCATAAATTCAATACCTAGCAGAGGGCCTGGCATACACTATACACTTGATAATTATTTGTTGAACTGAATAATGCTGGTTTATGATTCTGTTTACCTTTTGCTATTGATTGCTTTGATTAAATGGATGCTTGTCTGCAACACTGAGTTTCCATCCATGGAGTTAACTTTGGTCAAATACTTAAGTATACCAAGTATTTTCCTCATTAATTTACGCTCTTAATCTCTTCTCCATCCACTCAAAGAGCAGTTACTTCATGTTTACACCCAAATCTGAGTAAAATAAAGGCTTCTTCACCTTAGATTATTGCTTTCTTAGTGGGTTCTTGTGAAAGTTCACCGTGATGGAGAACTTACTTGGCAATGATATCAGCATTTCATAAGGTGAAGAAGGACACTAGTGTGCTTGAAGTCTATATTGTTTTGCTTTGTTGTGTTGCCCAGTTGCTCACTCATGTCCAACTCTTTGCGGCCCCGTGGACTACACAGGCCAGGCGTCCCTGTCCTTTACTATCTCCTGGAGTTTGCTCAAACTCATATCCTTTGAGTTGGTGATGCCATCCAATCATCTCATTCTCTGTCTCCCTCTTCTCCTCCTGCCCTCAATAACCAGCATCAGGGCCTTTTCCTGTGAGTCAGCTTTTTGCATCAGGTGGCCAAAGTATTGGAGCTTCAGCATCAGTCCTTCCAATGAATATTCAGGACCGATTTCCTTTAGGATTATCTGGTTTGATCTCCTTACAGTCCAAGGGACTTTCAGGAGTCTTCTCCAGCATCACAATTCGAAAGCATCAGTTCTTCGGCACTTAGCCTTCTTTATGGTCCAGCTCTCATATCCATACATGACTACTGGAAAAAGCATAGCTCTGACTATACGGACTTTTATTGGCAAAAGTGATGTCTGTAGTTTTTAATGTGCTGTCTAGGCTTGTCCTGGCTTTTCTTCCAAGAAGCGAGCGTCTTTTAATTTCATGGCTGCAGTCACCATCCACAGTGATTTTGGAGCCCAAGATTATTTTGTTTAGGTTAACTTAATTTAAAGGTAAGCATTGATTTGCCAAGAAGATTAACCATTGAAACCAACAAACTGATTGGAAGTTTGGCATATTTGTCTCAAATCAGTGATGGAAATTAGGACCTCCAACTTTTACTTTTCTTGGAGACTAAAATAGAAATTTGTATGACTTTTCCATCCAATATTTGTTTTTGCTGTAGGATTAATTATGTTATTTAATCTCAGTAAGAAAATTAATAATTTATGCCTAAATAATATACAGTGAACACATGAATACTAATTAGTATATTATAATTAAAAGACTTGAATTACACCTGCATTGCACTGTCAGGTCAAGTGTAAGTATACATTCCAGTTAAATCCAGCCAGTCAGTATTATGTATAAGGAGACAGAGCTATTGGTCTAAAATTTGAACTTGAATTGGGTTGCTAATCTGAATTGAAATCTTTGGTAAATTTTTGGTTGCAGTTTAATAAAATTACTTTTAAGTAGTTAGAGGGAAAATGAAAATTAGAGTATAATTTAGATTCCATTACACTGACTTCTCCAGGGGTATGTGAGTTATTTATTTAACCTGGAATTTAATTATAATGACTATTTTCAAACTGAGTCGTCTTTGAGATTGAGACTAGTTTACTATTCAAATATCCATTGAAGAAATGTGAAAAACATTATGTTTCTGCATTAAATTTTTTAAATTGGAGGCAATTTTTAAATAGTGAATTTAAAAATTCTAAAACATTTTATAAAATGCCACACTTCAGAAAATATTTGGTTGTTACATTTTAAAAATCATAAATCAAGGAGCTGTGGGGCTCCTCTGGTGATCCAGTGGTTAAGTGGTTAAGACTTCCTGCCTCTGTTACAGTGGGTGTAGGTTTGATCCCTGGTTGGGGAACTAATATCCCACAGTCCACTCAGCATGGCCAAAATGTTAAAAAAAAAAAAAAAAAAGAAGAAGAAGAAACTATGATGCTGGGTGGATTACCAGCATTACTCTGAAGAAGACATGATTTGTCATTTTAGTTTGCATGTAGCCTTGCTTGTGTCTGATTCTATAATCAGTAACTTTCCAAGAAGGATATGGCATATTTCTGTATCCCCATTCAGTTTTGGATTTATAATCTAAGAGAATTATTCTAGTATTCAGATACTAATCACGGTTCAGTTCAGTTCAGTCACTCAGTCATGTCTGACTCTTTGCAACCCCACAAACGGCAGCACGCCAGGCCTCCGTGTCCATCACCAACTCCCGAAGTCCACTCAAACCCATGTCCATTGAGTTGGTGATGCCATCCAACCATCTTATCCTCTGTCGTCCCCTTCTCCTCCTGCCCTCAATCTTTCCCAGCATTGGGGTCTTTTCAAATGAGTCAGCTCTTCGCATCAGGTGGCCAAAGTACTGGAGTTTCAGCTTTAGCATCAGTCCTTCTAGTGAATATTGCAGTGAATATCCAGCAAGGACTGGTTGGATGTCCTTGCAGTCCAAGGGACTCTCAAGAGTCTTCTCCAGCACCACAGTTCAAAAGCATCAATTCTTCGGCGTTCAGCTTTCTTTATAGTCCAACTCTCACATCCATACATAAGTACTGGAAAAACCATAACCTTGACTAATGTCTCTGCTTTTCAATATGCTGTCTAGATTGGTCATAACTTTCCTTCTAAGGAGTAAGTGTCTTTTAATTTCATGGCTGCAATCACCATTTGCAGTGATTTTGGAGCCCAGAAAAATAGTCAGCCACTGTTTCCCCATCTGTTTGCCATGAAGTGGCCATAGGACTGGAAAAGGTCAGTTTTCATTCCAATCCCAAAGAAAGGCAGTGCCAAAGAATGCTCAAACTACCGCACAATTGCACTCATCTCACACGCTAGTAAAGTATTTGGTTAGAAACACTTAAAAATGATGGAGCCCAGACTGGTGTCCTGTGATGAGCTAGAGGGGTTGGGTGGGAGGAGGGGAGGGAGGCTCAGGAAGGAAGGGATAGATATATGTGTGTGTGTATAGTTATGACTGATTCAAGTTGTTGTATGGCAGAAACCCAACACAAAATTGCAAATCAATTTTTCGTGAATTAAAAAACAAATAAAAATTTTAAAAAATGGTTCCCTCTTGAAGAAATTTCAGAAATCACTGATAAAAGCACAGTCCTATTCTAGCACATCTAGTGGGCAATAAGGACAACTAATATCATTATTGTCTTTTTGCTTGCTAGAGAGGGGTTTCTGTTTACACTAAAAGAAAAAAAAACCAAACACTGTGGGATGCACAATGTCAATTTCTGCTTTGCCAAGAGTGATAGTGAACATACATGAAAGTAAAACCTACATCATAATCATTGTTCAGAACAGATTGAGAAGAGTGTGGTTTCAGTGTTTGTGTTTTCTTAAAACCCTAAAGCTATGTGACACTGGTGTTTCGGCAGAGAAATTGCAACACATTTAAAATATGTAGCCAAAAATATGGGTGGAGCCAAGAGAAAAGTTAGTACTCTTGTTTCTTATGGAAAAGCAAACATCGCTCAGAACATAAGATCCTACTGGGCCCATAGATAGTCTGCTTTGAGAGTAAGATGTCATTTTTATGTGACATCTTAACTATGATGGCTTATAACAGATGATCAAGAAAATCATGTTCTATCAACAGAACTAAACTTGGGAATGATAATCAGATGCATTGGCAAACCTTTCAGACACCCACATCTTCCAAGAAAATTACTCATAATAGCAATTTTGCTTTGAGGTATTAGGCAGCGTGTTTTGGTAAAATGTGCGTATAAACTCAACCAGAAAACAAAGCGTTTCCTTTCTTTTTGTCTATAGGCCATAAAACATACCATAAACTAAATGAACAAAAAGCCACATATTTTTTTGACAATCATAAACTAAGTATCTTTGTTTCCTGCCCATTACAGAATGCCATAACAGAATTAGTTTTACATCATGAGATGCATCTGCAAGATGCCACACAAGCAAATGCTAAAAATTATTTGGATTTGAGGGGGTAGATAAGTTTATAATGGCTCAGTTTAATTCCATACTGTAGTTATAAGCTTGACATGCTTTTAGAAAAAGTGAAATTATTTTAGAAAAGCGTCATTTTTCATATACTTTCTTGCAGTTCTATTCATTAAAGTAACAAACAAGTGAAGGAAACTTTAATAGACCGCTGAATGTGGTCCTGACAGACTATACCTGGTGTTCTTTAGATTTATATTAGCCTTTTGTCAACAGTTTGATTGTAGTTGCATCCAAGGGTCTGCCTGGGATTATTTTTCCTCCTTTGACTTAGCTTTAATGTTACAGTGTATATTTTATCTTTTTTATTGAAAAAGAAAAATCCCAAGAATAGCTTGGGTATACTTACCCACCCTGCCACCATCACCAATCTCAGTTTAAAAATTAAAAATAAAAGCTTTGTACATTAAATTATTTTGAAAATGTTGGCTATTTAATGAACAAAAATGAAACACACTGTAAATTTACAGTGGTGGAATTTTTTGGTGTGTCTGTAGTTAACCTAGAACTATCTGACACGAATGAGCCAAGGAAAGCAATTTTATAGTAACAACAAAATCGTCTAAAATTATATTATTAAAATAGACAGGAGGGGAAGGAGATTCTAGCTGTCTTATCTCTCCACCCAAGTTTGAATAAATATACCTGGTTTTTCTCAGATCATGGTAATCAGTTTCTTCTTTGTGGAACTAATAATCGAGAGACTCAAAAAGTCCGCTTCCTCACACCATTTTACTATTTTATTTAAGTGGAGTAAATTCTGCAGAATTTAAATTCTGGCCTCCTATTGAAATTTAATTCGTCCATGCCAAATTCAAATACAGAGAGCTGTATTCATTTCCCAAGACTTCAAAAGTTTGACAGTGTCAGTTGGAGAGCAGATATTTTCTTAGATCTTACCTGTCTAGGTACTCTAGGTAGGACTGTGTAGGTCCTTTAAAGCCAACAATTATTTTCTTCTGGCAGAACAGTAGCTTGCTTCTGCCCACGTCTTCTTTCCTTTTCTGGAGCTAATATCTAGCTACATGACTGGAGGAATGCAGTGAGATACCACAGTAGCTGCCTGGCTTTTTCTCCCAGACCTGAGTTTTACATGGACCTGAGACTTTGGCCTTCCTGTTGTGTAGACTAAGACACCCTTTGTGTTCAGGTCTTCTGGAGTATCAGTATTTAGCCTATTACGCTAGCCCATTCCACATTTCTGGAAAATGTGGTAGCCACTACATACTACTGGTACTTATGCCTGTGGTTTATGAACTAGAAAAATATGAAGATGCCATACCTGAAGTGCACCTTCAAAATGTCATTATTAGAGTCCTACTACTAAGGACTTGAACCCACTTCCATTGGGTCCTCTTTGATTTAATGCCTGATTTTCATAGGGGTTAGATAGGGAGCTACCCAAGTTCAGCACCTTGGCCTAACAGAGGCAACTGAGGACAACTCTTAGGTTGTAAATGCCATGAGCCTTATTTGCCAGTATGCTGCTGCTGCTAGGTCGCTTCAGTAGTGTCCGACTCTGTGCAACCCCATAGACAGCAGCCCACCAGGCTCCCCCATCCCTGGGATTCTCCAGGCAAGAACACTGGAGTGGGTCGCCATTTCCTTCTCCAATGCATTAAAGTGAAAAGTGAAAGTAAAGTCGCAAATTGGCTGGATCATAGTAGATGCATAACATAGATTTTCTTAAATGAAAGAAGGAACAATAGGGTAAGAAAGCTGCTTCAGGTCCAATAGACACAAATATTTAGCAAGGGCAAGCTCCTTAAACCAGAACTACCTGGTGGCTCGGATGGTAAAGAATCTGCCTGCAGTGCAGGAGACCTGGGTTCACTCCCTACATTGAGAAGATCCCCTGGAAGAAGAGGACCTTCTTCTTGGAGAAGGAAATGGCAATCCACTGCAGTATTCTTGCTTGGAAAATCCCATGGACAAAGGAGTCTGCAGGCTCCATGGCCTTGGGGTCACAAGAGTCAGACACGACTTAGCAACTAAACCACCACCGCCAGCATGCACTAGCATGCTGGATGCTGGATTTGAAACTGAAACTTTTTTTGAAACCTGAAAGAGGGCATGGCAACTCATGCCAGTATTCTTGCCTGGAGAATCCCCATGCACAGAGGAGCCTGGCAGGCTACAGTCCATGGGATTGCAAAGAGTTGGACATGACTGAATGAATAAGCACATGAGCTCCTTATCCCAGAACTACAGAAATTCTTTGAGAAGGACAGATTAAGAAATCCCGATGTTCAAGGAAGCCCTTCCTTCTCTCTGTAACATAAACTTGTGTTTTCATATCAAGTCCGACCTCTTCTATCAAGCTTTCCAACTTTCACAGTCTGTACCAGTGACCTCAAACTATTTTGGTAGTTTACCGTATACTAAAACAGCAGTGAGCATATAACCTAATGCATATTGATTTTATGATATTTTTAAAAATTCCATAAACTGTTACATAATTATAAATATAAAAATAGAAATTAAAAAAGACTGAATTAAGCAGGAAATAAAGAGTAGCTTTCTTTTGAAAATCACAATAGCTTTATTAACATCTCAAAGGCAAATTTGAGTAAATTTTATCATTAATGAATTTGGATATAAATCTATATTATACATAATCACCTTGTTTCTAATTTCTTTGGCTGACTTCTTGTCAGATTGGTATAGGCTTTAGTCTTGGTAACATGTGACATCTGATGTGTTAGATGTGTAGGGACTAGGTGAAGCTGGCAATGCCAAGGACAGTTCAGTTCAGTTGCTCAGTCGTGTCCAACTGTTTGTGACCCCATGGACTGCAGCCCACCAGGCTTGCCTGTCCATCCCAGAGCTTACCCAAACTCATGTCCATAGAGCTGGTGATGCCATCCAACCATCTCATCCTCTGTTGTCCCCTTCTTCTCTCACCTTCAACCTTTCCCAGCATCAGGGTCTTTTCAAATGAGTCAGTTCTTTGCATCCAGTGGCCAAAGTATTTGAGTTTCAGCTTCATCATCAGTCCTTGAAATGAATATTCAGGACTAATTTCCTTTAGAATGGGCTGGTTGGATCTCCTTGCTGTCCAAGGGACTCTCAAAAGTCTTCTCAAACACCACAGTTCAAAAGCATCAGTTCTTTAGCACTCAGCTTTCTTCATAGTCCAACTCTCATATCCTTACATAACTACTGAAAAACCATAGATTTGACTATGTGGACCTTTGTTGGTAAAGTAATGTCTCTGCTTTTTTAATATGCTGTCTAGTTTGGTCATAGCTTTTCTTCCAAGGAGTAAGTGTCTTTTTATTTCATGGCTGCAATTAACATCTGCAGTGATTTTGGAGCCCAAGAAAATAAAGTCTGTCACTGTTTCCATTGTTTCCCCATCTCTTTGCCATGAAGTGATGGGACCAGATGCCATGATCTTACTTTTTTGAATGCTGAGTTTTAAGCCAACTTTTTCACTCTCCTCTTTCACTTTCATCAAAAGGCTCTTTAGTTCTTCTTCACTTTCTGCCATAAGGGTGGTGTCAAGTGTCGGACACGACTGAGCGACTTCCCTTTTACTTTTCACTTTCATGCATTGGAGAAGGAAATGGCAACCCACTCCAGTGTTCTTGCCTGGAGAATCCCAGGGACGGGGGAGCCTGGTGGGCTTCCATCTATGGGGTCGCGCAGAGTCGGACACAACTGAAGCAACTTAGCAGCAACAGCAGCAGCAGCAGCATCTGTGTATCTGAGGTTATTGATATTCCTCCTGGCAATCTTGATTCCAGTTTGTGCTTCATTCAGCCTGGATGAATGAATGAATGCCAACGAATACATTGGTACTTTTCCTGATGTACTCTGCATATAAGTTAAATAAGCAGGGTGACAATATACAGCGTTGATGTACTCCTTTCCAGATTTGGAACCAGTCTGTTGTTCCATGTCCCATTCTAACTGTTGCTTCTTGACCTGCATATAGATTTCTCAGGAGGCAGGTAAGGTGGTCTGGTATTCTCATCTCTTGAAGAATTTTCCACAGTTTGTTGTGATCCACACAGTCAAATGCTTTGGCATAGTCAATTAAGCAGAAGTAGATATTTTCCTGGAACTCTCTTACTTTTTTGATGATATAACAATGGATGTTGGCAAGTTTATCTCTGGTTCCTCTGCCTTTTCTAAAACCAGCTTGAACATCTGGAAGTTCACAGTTCATGTATTGCTAAAGCCTGGCTTGGAGAATTTTGAGCATTACGATGCTAGTGTGTGAGATGAGTGCAATTGTGTGGTAGTTAGAACATCCTTTAGCATTGCCTTTCTTTGGGTTTGGAATGAAAGCTGATCTTTTCCAGTCCTGTGGCCACTGCTGAGTTTTCCAAATTTGCTGGTATATTGAGTACAGCACTTTCACAGCATCATCTTTTAGGATTTGATACAGCTCAACTTGAATTCTATCACCTCTACTAGCTTTGTTCGTAGTGATGCTTCCTAAGGCCCACTTGATTTCACATTCCGTAATGTCTGGCTCTAGGTGAGTGATCACACCATTGTGGTTATCTGTGTCATGAAGATCTTTTTTGTACAGTACTTCTGTGTATTCTTGCCACCTCTTCTTAATATCTTCTGCTTCTGTTAGGTCCATACCATTTCTGTCCTTTATTGAGCCCATCTTTACATGAAATGTTCCCTTGGTATCTCTAATTTTCTTGAAGACATCTCTAGTGTTTCCCATTCTATTGTTTTCCTCTATTTCTTTGCACTGATCACTGAGGAAGACTTTATGTCTTCTTGCTATTCTTTGGAACTCTGTATTCAAATAGGTATATCTTTCGTTTTCTCCTTTGCCTTTAGTTTCTCTTCTTTTCACAGCTATTTGTAAGGCTTCCTCAGACAGCCATTTTGCCCTTTTGCATTTCTTTTCTTGGGGCTGGTCTTGATTACTGCCTCCTGTACAATGTCACGAGCCTCTGTCCATAGTTCATCAGACACTCTGTCTATCAGATCTAATCCCTGAATCTGTCACTTCCACTGTATAATTGTAAGGGATTTGAATTAGGTCATACCTGAATGGTCTATGGTTTTCCCTACTTTCTTCTTTTGAAGGCTGAATTTGGCAGTAATGAGCCAAATTCATGCCATGATCTAAGCATGGCAGCCACTGCCAGCTCCCAGTCTTTTTTTTGCTGAGTGTGTGGAGCTTCTCCGTCTTTGGCTGCAAAGAATATAATCCATCTGGTTTTGGTATTGACCATCTGGTGATGTCCATGTGTAGTCTTCTACACATGAGTCTTCTCTTGTGTTGTTGGAAGAGGGTGTTTGCTATGACCAGTGTGTTCTCTTGGCAAAATTCTTTTAGCCATTGACCTGCTTCGTTTTGTACTCCAAGGGCAAATTTGCCTGTTGCCATGTATCTCTTGACTTTGCACTTTTGCATTCTAGTCCCCTAAAATGAAAAGGACGTATTTTTTGGGTGTCAGTTCTAGAAGGTCTTGTAGGTCTTCACTGAACTGTTCAACTTCAGCTTCTTCAGCATTACTGGTTGGGTCATAGACTTGGCTTACTGTGATACTGAATATTTTGCCTTGGAAACGAACAGAGATCATTCTGTCATTTTTGAGGTTGCATCCAAGTACTGCATTTCAGGGATTCTTGCCCACAATAGTAGATATAATGGTCATCTGAGTTAAATTCGCCCATTCTAGTCATAGAATATGGTGAAGTAGAAGGACATGCACTCATCTTCTCCTGCAAGAACTTCAAAATTACAACTCACTGCTGAACAACAATTGACAGGAGACTGTTGGATCTCACCAAAAAAAGATAACCCACATCCAAGGGCAAAGGAGAAGCCCTAGCAAGACCGTAGGAGGAGCAAAATCGCATTTAGAATCAAACTCCGTACCCGCTAGAGATGCTCGGAGGGCTCAAAGAAACCTTGTGCACACCGGAACCCAGAGAACCCACAGAGCCTGAGCCAGAATTGTGTTTGAGTGTCTCCTGTGGAAGTACAGGTCATCAGTGGACTGCTGCAAGGTCAGGGGCTCTGGGTGCAGTAGACTTGGGTATGGCATAAGCCCTCTTGGGGGAGGTCGCCATTAACCCCACTATAGAGCCACCAAAACTTACACAGGACTGGGGAAACAGACTTATTGGAGGGCACAAACAAAAGCTTGTGCACACCAGGACCCAGGAGAAAGGAGCAGTGACCCCAAAGAGACTGACCGAGACTTGCCCGTGAGTGTCCAGGAGTCTCCGGCGGAGGCGTGGGTCAGCAGAGGCGTGGGTTTGGCGGTGGCTGGCTGCAGGGTTGGGGACACTGAGTGCAGCAGTGCCTGCATGAGACCTTTTGAAGGAGGTCTCCATTATTTTCATTTCCTCCACCATAGTTTGGCCTCAGGTCAAACAACAGGGAAGGAACACAGCCCCGCCCATCAACAGAAAATTGGATTAAAGAGTTACTGAGCTTGTCCCTGGAGAAGGCAATGGCACCCCACTCCAGTACTCTTGCCTGGAAAATCCCATGGACAGAGGAGCCTGGTGGGCTGCAGTCCATGGGGTTGCACAGAGTCAGACACAACTGAAGTGACTTAGCAGCAGCAGCAAAGCATGTCCTTGCCCAGCAGTACAAGACCCAGTTTCCCCCACAGTCAGTCTCTGCTATCAGGAAGCTTCCATAAGCCTTTTATCCTTCTCCATAAGAGGGCAGACAGAAAACCACAATCACAGAAAACTAACCAATCTGATCTTATGGACCACAGCCTTGTTTAACTCAGAGAAACTATGAGCCATGCCATGTAGGGCCACCCAAGATGGGTGGGTCCTGGTGGAGAGTTCTGACAAAATGTGGTTCACTGGAGAAGGGAATGGCAAGCCACTTCAGTATTCTTGCCACAAAAACCCCATGAACAGTATGAAAAGGCAAAAAGATAGGACATTGAAAGATGAACTCCCCGGGTCGGTAGGTGCCCAGTATGCTACTGGATATCAGTGGAGAAATAACTCCAGAAAAAATGAAAAGATGGAGCCAAAGGAAAAACAACACTAAATTTTGGATGTGACTGGTGATAGAAGTAAAAACTCTTCCCTGGTGGCTCAGATGAAAGGCCAATGCTGTGAAGAGCAATATTGCATTGGAAGCTGGAATGTTGGGTCCATGAATCAAGGCAAATTGGAAGTGGTCAAACAGGAGATGGCAAGAGTGACCATTGACATTTTAGGAATCAGAAAACTAAAATGGACTGGAATGTGTGAATTTAACTCAGATATATCTATATCTATATCTATATCTATATCTATATCTATATCTATATCTATATCTATATATAGATAAAACCATTATATCTACTACTGTGGGGAAGAAATGCCAACTTAAATATTTATAACAATTCATTTATTCCTCTTAGTAAAAAATGTAAATGGAGTTTCTAACATTTACTTCCTATACTGCAATAGAGCCCATGTATTTTTACTGTTATCACTTAGTAGTTGAATATCTAAAACTTTTTATTATTTGCCTTCGCTCAAGTATATTTATATACCTAACCATTAGAATGTCTGTAAAGGACATGAAGGTCATATCTTACACTTCAGTATCCTGTGTATCACCTGAAAACACCTGTAAATAATGTTCAAAAATTTTTTGATTAAGGAATGTAGCTAATTGGAAAACCCTATTTCTTGATAATTTTTGATTCATTACAATAATCTAAAGAATCAGAATCTAATAGGAATTACCTTAGTTACCTTAAAATGGGCAGAATGGTAGATGGTATGAAAAAACTATTTGAACTGTCTTGCAATCCATGTACTCCTATACTGGAGTGGGTTGCCGAGATCTCCTGGAGAAGGAAATGGCAATCCACTCCAGTATTCTTGCCTGGAAAATTCAATGGACAGAGGATCCTGGCAGGCTATAGTCCATAGGGTCGTAAGAGTTGGACATGACTTAGCGACTAAACTACCACATACAGTAGTCAGATGTAATTATTAGAATTTGCAAGTTCTCTTATGAAAGAGTTTTATTTTTTTTCAAAGCTATTAGCAAGTTCACATTTTACGTTTTATTTCCCCTGGCTGATATCCTTTGGACTGGTAAACCAAGAGATAATAATCCAAACCCATATAATTTGAATCTGAACAACTGAGTTATTAATACTTACTCTCCGAAACTGCTGTTTATACCCTTTGATACTGAGGAGTCATTAAAATGAAGTTGGGCCATGTTAGGGAGGAAAGAAGTTTTTTTATAAAAGATTCATCATTTATTCCTCACCTCCTGACTCTGCCTGCCTGGTTGCGGTTGGGAAGAGGGTCAAGGCGGGGAGTGAGTATAACCCTCAGGACCTACTTCATCCAGGCTCCTGTTCTCTCTGACTTCTTGCTCTACTTTAGTCACTAAGTTGTGTCCGACTCTTTGCAACCTCATGAACTGCAGCATGCCAGGCCCCTTTATCTTTCACTATCTCCTGGAGTTTGCTTAAATTCACGTATGTTGAATCAGTGATGCTATATAATCATCTCATCTTCTGCTGCCTTCTTCTTCTTTGGCCTTCAGTCTTTTTCAGCATTAGGGTCTTTTCCAGTAAGTCAGCTCTTTGCCATCAGGTGACCAAAGTATTGGAGCTTCAGCTTCAGCCTCAGTTCTTCCAATGAATATTCAGGGTGGATTTCCTTTAGGATTGATGGTTTGATCTCCTTGCCATCCTAGGGACTCTCAAGAGTCTTCTCCAGCACCACAATTCAAGAGCATTAATTCTTCGGTGCTCAGCCTTCATTATGGTCCAACTCTCACATTCATACATGACTACTGGAAAAACCATAGCTTTGATTAGATGCACCTTTGTTGGCAAAGTGATGGCTTTGCTTTTTAACATGCTGCCTGGCTTCTTTTGGGTTCAGCAGAAGGGAAGCAAGAATGGTTGATCAGTGGGTGGGAGAAGAAAAAGGTCAGGTATTTATCCACTCTTCTCCTCTTCCCTCTGCTGCTGAGAATGCCTGTGTCTCCCTGGTGGATAGGGCAGGCCCCTATCCCTGGCTGTAGCTTTTATGGAGTCTGGTTATACTGTTTTTTCTCTTTGCTCCTATGTCCCAGGGATGAAAATAGCTTTGTACTTTTCTAGTTCCTAGTCGGCAACATCCCTTGTTGGTTTTGTTAACTTTATCCACACCTCTAAAGAATCCCCTCCTCAAAATCCCACTTTTCTGATTGGACCATGACAGATACCTGTGCTAAACAAGGTTGGAGTGTTTAATACAGATCTGAAGAAAATTTGCTGCTGAGTGTATGCAGGCACAGCTGCAGGAGGCTAAGAATAGCTCTGTTTGCAGCATCTTTTTTTTTTTTTCTCTTCAGAATCTTTTGCAATTCTAAAGTACTTTGGAGGGGTTCAGTAAGGACTTTATCTCTCACTGCCAGTGTTTCTCTTGTAATCTGATTCTCTACTCGTTCAGAAGAGCCTGATATTGGAAGTTACCCTTGTTACTTGACCACAACAGAATTTTAGAATTGATGAACTTTAAAGAAGCATACCTCAGCCTTGCATTTATCGTTTCAACTTTCTCTCTCTAATTTTGTATAGAAAATCTGTATTGATTGTAAGTGAAATTTTAGGCAACACCAAGTTGATGTAGTAATAATTAAGGACCCAGAAGAACATCTTGAAATCAAACAAGGTCTTTTTTCAAGTCTTGCTTTCAGAGTAAACCTGATCATGTCTTTGAGGTTAAGAGTAAAGTTAAGATCATGTCTGTGAGGTGAGAGTCCAGGTAGTTTTCTCCTCTACAGATAGACCTGTGATCTCTAGAAGCTGACTGAGATGGGGGAGGGTTGACCTATATGCAAATAAGAAAGACCTATTTCTAGGAGCTATTTAGTTTCCCCAGCTTCTTCAAGGAGATAAAACCCGCTTTCATCTAGTCTCCTGGCAGGTCCTTCTCCTAGAAAGGCTTTCCATCCAAAACTGTCCTCTGTCTTTTTGAGCATAGACGAGTTTCTTTAGTCTAAAGATCTCCTTATACATTTTGTATTTTCTCACACACCTAAGGGGGGAAAAAAAAAACCCTGTGGTATTTTAGTACCCTTTTATGATATTCTGGGGCGTGTCCCTAGGCATCCTATATTCTTCCTGCCTTTGATAATAACATTTCTTCTGACAAAGTATACCTTCAGAATGAAACTGTCAGTTGCAATAGAATAAAAACATTGAAAGATTGATCCAAATTTTTACATTTTTGATAGCAGTATGTTCGGTTCTGCAATACACAGTCCCATCTGTCATATGCTCCTCCATCCCTCCAGTTCCTAGGCTGTAGACACCCCTTAGTACCAGCCAACAGTTCTCAATGTAGGTTGAAACATGGAGGGAGGCAGAAAGGTATGCTTTTACTATCTTACCTAAACTCCTTTGCTGAAGTCTTACAGCATTATTTTGTTTGATAATCGAAGGGGATGCATGTAGTTGGTCATTATCCTCTCTACAAACATTGTTGATCTTTCATGTATATAAATAACCGTTACGTCTCTCCATTTTCATATTTACTATAAAATACATTGAGAATATTTAACCATAACCTTGATTTTTTCCTTCATGATTCTTATGTTCCAGTCCTATAGTTATTTTCTTTATCCATGTTTTCTCCTGCTCATCTATATTTTGAAGATAGACTAGCCCCAAAATGAATTCTGAGCTTATATAAAAACACATATTAGACAGAGTGAAAATGTGCCTTATGGTCTTTGTGTTTTGTACTCTGTTATTACATCTCAAAATGACAGTATAATTGTAGAGATGTTATTTTTTCTTTTGTAAACTATCCGAACCCCCGGATATTCTCTGCTTTAATGATGCATAATCAGCCATTATCTATCTTGTATTTATGCCTTTGTTTAAGAAATTAATGACAAACTGGCAATGATAGTTCTAATTTGGCACTTTTCTTGGCACATTCAGTCCTAAATTAGTCAGATTTCATATGTCAAAAAGATATTATTTCCCCTTAAGAAATAAAATATGAGTCTGAACATTCAATATAAAAATATTCTAAAGTTGACATGTATAGCTTTAATAAACAACAATGTACCATAACAATTTAAGATGGCTGAAGGTTAGGATTATATATAAATACCCATGACTGTTACTGATTATATTTGTTTTCCAAAAGAGTAAAACCTAAGTCATCCCAAACACATTTGTGCCCATCTTACACTGAAAGTCTTGCAGAGAAAGATTCCATACATCCTCTTAGTAACCAAATTTCTTATTTAGAATTATTTTTATAGAATAAGTTATTTTTCCAACCGTGGGCTCCCTGGTTCTGCATTTATTCAGATGCAGTGTTATGTCAGGAAAAACAGTGTTTCTCGTATGAGTAACTGTTTTATTATGGGCATTAGTAGCATACACAGATGGCACTAGGTAGAGTCACCCTTCCACTGTAAATTTTTTTAAAAATAGCAAATTTTAATGCTCTTAGTTCAGTCAGTAGTGAGTAAAAACTCTCAATCCTAAAATCAGAGAAAAAGAATTTTATATTGTTCATGATCTGAGGCAGGAGTTTATTCATCTAAACTAATGTGTTAGAAAATCATCAGTATGTTCACTGAGTGCTAAATATCTTATACATTTAATAATATTAAATTATAATATTTTATATTATAATAAAACAGTAATATGTAGTAGTATATAATGGCTTCCCTGGTGGCTCAGTGGTAAAGAATCCACCTGGCAATGGCAGGAGACATGGCTTCAATCTCTGAGTCGGAAAGATCCCCTGGAGAAGGGAATGGTAACCCACTCCATTGTTCTTTCTGGACAGTCCTATGAACAGAGGAGCCTGGCAGGCTACAATCCATAGGATTGCAAAGAATCGGACATGACAGAGCATGCAGCAATAACATGTAATATGTAAATATGTGATAAGAGCTAATCTTTACATACTATATAATAAGGTTTAAGCATGTGCCTTGCGCTCTTTCCAGTGTGTATAATCATTTGCTGTTGTTGCTGCTGCTAAGTCGCTTCAGTCGTGTCCGACTCTGTGCGACCCCATAGACAGCGGCCCACCAGGCTCCACTGTCCCTGGGATTCTCCAAGCAAGAACACTGGAGTGAGTTGCCATTTCCTTCTCCAGTGCATGAAAGTGAAAAGTGAAAGTGAAGGCGCTCAGTTGTGTCCGACTCTTTTCGACCCCATGGACTGCAGCCCACCAGGCTTCCCCATCCATGGGATTTTCCAGGCAAGAGTACTGGAGTGGGGTGCCATTGCCTTCTCCAGTATAATCACTTACTCCTTACAATAACCTCATTAAGTAGATACTGTTATTAACCTTATCATACAAATGAGGAAACTAAGGTGAAGGAGATGTTAAGTACTTTGTCCAGAATCACACAGGTAGTTAGTAGTAAGGTGAAAATTTTATTCCATAATCCTAACAACAGGAATCCTCTTTCTTCTCTAAAATCAAATCATGTCTGTTCTATATCTTGTGAGGTGATTTCAGGTGTCCATTTGCTTGAAATATTTAAATTAGGTTACTTAGTAATATTTTTCCATTTATTAAATTATTCTACAATTATGTCTGGTATCTAGTCCTTATTGACTATCACATTTTAAAGGTATGTTAACATATAATGGATTAGCAAGTTATCTTATCTTTGGAATTGCTCAGCTCTGTTTGTAGTTGTATGAATTCAGGTCTGTATTCACGATAGCCAAAGCAAAGTGCAAATTTTGTTTACGCTTGTTCCATATGTACCATTTCTTGTAATGATCCTCAAATGCTTGAAATAGAGACACATCTTTAGGAAGATTTTCTGAACAGAATGTAAAAATTATCAGTGTTAAATACTTCTGTAATACGTAAAGCATTAATAAAAATTGCTGCTTCAGATTTCTTTTTAATATATTTAGAGCTGAATGACCCTGTCATATAAATATTATAAAGAAAACTTGCAATAGTGTTTCAAAAATCAGCTTAGAAATCCTAGGCTTGAGGAATGGTCATGATGATTCATGGAGAATAACTGGATTCTCGTTCTTGCCTGTTAATCATTCACCTAGCTCTGAACTTGACTGACATCATCCTTGTGAGTACTACCACTCTGCTGCTGCTGCTGCTGCTACTATTATTAGTCCTACAGCTACCGCCACTGCTACAGCGTTATTGTGAACAGTTACTTAGGTGTCCTAAGTACCAGGCATACTACTAAGCACTATCCACATTTCACTTCATTCTCACAGTGATTTTGTTAGGTTAGTTTACCCCAGTTTTATTGTCAAACCTGAGCATCTTTAATCTAAAGCAGCAATAAAATGAAGTGACTGTCACCTAATCTCCTGAACGTTTCATCCCTCACCTGCCACTGAGTCATCCTTAAAGGGAGTGCTTAAATGGCCTCTTTCATGTTGTGAGGCACATTTGAGGGGCTAAATGGAGAATCTTCCCACTTTGACAGAGGGAGTTGAAATGGTTTATAACATCTTCCAGTGTAGTTTAGGAATTATATCCTCAGGCTGGGAGAATTGGTTCCCTGCTCACTGAATTAAAGAATGACATGCCTGGGAAGGACTTTATTTTACTAAAGGAAGTTAATCTTTGGAATAGAAAAATGGTCACATTGCAGAACTTTTAGAAGAATAAAATTATTGTTTGTTTTCCCATTCCATCATATACATACATGCATATACATCCACACGTGGATCAAAGAAAGCAGATGGGTCATTTTAATAAGAACCCTACCCCACCAGTAGGTGACCATCTTAATCAGAGTGTTTATTTAGCGCTCTGTTGTGTAGAAGTGTACTCTACATGCATTATTTCATTTAATCATTCAGTCTCTTTTAAAGTGGTAGTTATTATTTTCTTGATTTCACAGATGAGGACACTGAGTCTTAAAGAGAATGAATCTTGAAGACCATGAATGATTTGTTTTTGGCAGCTGCCCAGAAGAGCATTTATGTGGGTATTGCCATATCTGTTCTATATTCACTGAGTCTTGTAAAATTTTAAATTACCCATTTTGTAAAGATACCTGGTAGCCAAATTATCTCAACTAGAGAGCAGTGAGCCAGTTTGCAGGAAATTACTGTGTATGTGCACAAGAGAATCCTATGTCACCACTCAGTTTTGGAAACAAGAATGTCATAATGTAACAAACTATTGTGGCCTCTAGTAATTCTTTCAGTTTATTATTTTTTTTTGAATATGTGGGCTGCTGCTGCTGGTAAGTCGCTTCAGTTGCGTCTGACTCTGTGCGACCCCATAGACAGCAGCCCACCAGGCTCCTCTGTCCCTGGGATTCTCCAGACAAGACTACTGGAGTGTGTTGCCATATCCTTCTCCAGTGCATGCATGCATGCAAAGTCACTTCAGTCGTGTCCAGCTCTGTGTGATCCTATGGACAGCAGCCCACCAGGCTCCTCCATCCACAGGATTCTCTAGGCAAGAATACATTTCCTTCTCCAATGTATGGGCTACTTAGAATATAATGGAAATAGTGCTGAATTCATGGCCAAAACAGGAAGGTTTCAACTCCAGTTTTCCTACTTATGAGTTCTGTGACCCAAACATTTAACTTCTCTCCAAGCATCAATTTCTTATCCATTAAAAAGAATGAGACTATCTACTTTGTAAACTTCATAGGATCATTGAGAAGACCAAATTCAGTACAGCATATGAAGGTTCTTTGAAAACCGCAGGATACCTGAGAAGTGTTCTGGGCTCATTAGGGATGGGGACAGGGGAAGGGTTAGGCCAGGATATGTCCTAAACATATAGAGACTGAGTTTCCTTGCCGTCTTTGCCTTTCCTTCTTGAGTTAGGATGGTCCAAAGTGAGTTCAGAACTACATGCCACAATATTGCAACATGCCACTATCCAACCACGTGCCACTATCCATTGCAACCATTTAAATGAGTTGCACCTGCAAAAGAAGTCATCTTCATGGCATGTTTGTCCTTGATTTTGCTGTGACTGGCAAATCTGCCTTTTTGTTAAATTAATAAAGGTCACACTGTGTAACCACTGTTGGTTATTAATGTGTCCTAAGCATCAGGATAATAATGCAAGCAAACAGGTAAAATTTTTCTCTCTGACAGAAGTCCTTGTTGTTAAGATGCCAAGAATCCCATTTAATAAAGTAGAATCAGTATAAAGGGCTTGGCTTGACTCCCAGAACAGGAGGTTCCCCAGTGAGAATCCAGTTGTTAGCAGTCTTCATCTCACTGTTTGGAGTCACGGGAGAATATACATTATCCAGAGAAAGCAACACAGAGGATCTGGAGGGAATTATCTCCCCCACACAATTCAAAGACTGTAGAGTTATACCTCTATTAGATGATAGGATGTATTCAAACTATACCCTTTGTTGATTCAAACTTAAAAAGAAAAAAAAGGTAGAAATAAGAAGCAAAGGAAACAGGGAGACAGAGATGAATACCAACCAAAATGGGCTTCCCCATTTGTGACTCAGCAGTCAAGAATCCAGCTGTCAATGCAGGAGATCAGGGTTCGATCCCTGGGTCAGGAAGATCCCCTGGAGAGGGTCATGGCAACCCATTCCAGTATTCTTGCCTGGGAAATCCCATGGACAGGTGAATCTGGTGGGCTGTAGTTTCTAGGGTCACAAAGGATCGAACACAACTTAGCAACTGAACAAATGTGGTATTTCATTGTTGTGTGTGCATGTGTGTGTACACATCCGCACATGGATGTGCATAGTTTCCTCAGTAAGTTCTGAAACCATTTCTTTCTACATGGAATAGATGAGAGAAATCAGCCACCATAATGTATGAATATTACTAATTTATGACTAATTTTGTCCTCAGTGACAATTAGTAAGTATCAGGTAATACTTACTGATGGAGAAGCAACATGGGTAATTTGACAAATTAAAAGCATTGGGGTGTGATGCTGTTTCATAATGGAGACGTTGGTTTGCTCCAGAAAATCATTGCAGTGCCATAAATTGAGTGACTCAGGTGCCTTTGATTTCATGAAGAAAAAAATTTGTTAGTAACTGTGATCTGGGTAAACTGGGAAGGAATGATTTTCTTTTCTGTTTACTCTCTTTTTTCACCTTCTAAATAATTGAAAAGAGATTTCTTTGGTTGTGGGAAGTAGAATCATTTAAGTAGGTCATTATAAAGTGAAAAATTTAAAGATATAAACTAGTTTTACTAGAAAGTAAGAAGCAAAAAACATAATATTCCAGAAAACCTAATAATTAAAGAGGTGTGTTAATTACTATTATGAGAAAATCATTCATAATAATTGAAGGTAAAAGTATAGCTGTTGTTCAGAAGTCTGCTTCCAAAATTAACCTCAAGTGGCTACTTAAATTTCAATTAATTAAATTTAAAGGAAATTTAAAATTTAGTTCCTCAGTTGCATTTTTTCAGGACTCCATATGGCTAGTGGCTACTGTATTACCTCAGAACGTTCCTCATTTTAGTAAACATAAGTATATTTTTAAGATAATACTTAAATTTTCTGTAGCACTTTTTCTCTCAACTTCGTTTTAAAATCTTCAGTTGAAGATCATCTTACCGTGGTGACTTTCAGGAGTCCAGCCTCTTTAAATGAGGAGGAATGTGTATGTAATTATCTATTTACTTGCCTGCTCATCCATCAAGCCCAGGACAATGACACATGCATGTGAGTGCAGACACACACACACACACACCCACACGCATGCTCATGAGCAACTTGAAGACAAGGCTGTGTCTTCTATCTTGCCTTCTCAGTATCCATCTCATACTGATTATCTGGTAAATGATGGAGAAAAAGGGAGATAGAAGAGATGGAAGAAAGGATGAAGAAACTTTTTATACTGAGTCATTATACAGTCTTTCTATAAGTTGATTCCCATCAACTCAAACTTATTCTTCACTTAATAATATGGCCCTTTAAAATTTGTTCTGATAAGTCATGGTATGTCTAATTTGTTTTATTTTATAGAAACTAATAAAACCCAATTTCCTACTATTTCTTAACTTTTATTGTCTCACAAAAAGTGTACATTTAGCAATGCATCCTCTTAATGTTTATGATCCACTTCCAAGTAAGGGCTGACTTTCCCAGCCAGGAGATACTGGAAAACATTTTTCTTTTTCTGATTTCTCCCTGAGGAGAAAATAACTATTAATTTACTCTTTCTTTTTGGATTTTTAAAAGTTAAAAGCAAGACATGCTAGTTAATTAATAAACATCATTATAACATACATAATATAGATCAATGAGGTATAATAATGACACATTTAAAGTAAAACAATCATAAAAATATATGCACCAAAAGACCAATGCTCATATTTCAGATATCGGGAAACTGGAATCCAGAAAGACAAACTCAGTTGCACAAGATCAGAGAGAAAACCGGGGTTATATCAAACTTTGTTTAGTCGCTAAGTCGTGTCCAACTCTTTTGCAACTCCATGACTATAGCTCGCCAGGCTTCTCTGTCCTTGGGATTTCCCAGGCAAGAATACTGGAGTGGGTTGCCATTTCTTTTTCCAAGGGATCTTCCTGTTTCCAGGGGATCTTCCTGTCTCAGAGGTCAAACCTGCGTTTCCTGTGTGGCAGGCAGACTCTTTACTACTGAGCCACCTGGGAAGCCCATAAATCAAAGACTATAGGAAAGACCAGATGTAGATTTAGTCTCCAGTTATCCCATGGGTCACCTACTGCAACACCCATTTTTTAAACTGTTACCGAAAAATATAATTGAAATAATCCATGATAGTTTTCTAGTTCCTTTTCTTTCCTTATCTCTGTAGATTCCTCTTTATTGAAGCTTTGAAAAATTGTAAAATACTATTTGCCTAAGTCAAATAAGAAAATGCAGATTTAGTGAAATAAATAAAATTGTTAATGTAGGGATCACTTATTTCTGAACTATCTCCTGTTCCCCAGAGTTAGGGTTCTTTACAAAGTTTCGGGCAGAAAAACATCTCCCTCATTCTGGAACACCCAATTCTCAGCATGATGAATGTTCCAGGTGCTCAAATCACAGTGATGGGGAATGTTTAATGAGTCACTAGGGCAGATGGACTATACTATTTTTTATTGTGAACAGATCTGTCTACAATAGTACGTCTGGAATTTGAGAGTATATGCCTTGCCATTTTAAATTTCGTGAATGAGTGAAATGGCCTACTAAGATTAATCATTGCATTTCAGTACCAGTATAGGACTAGCGTTTTTCTTGTTAATGTGCCTTTAATTTCTGATTTCTGAGGATTAAATGACATAGGTACTTCAAATGAAAATAGTATGGATTTCATTAAATATTCATAACCATTTATTCCCCACTCTTGAATTAATGTGGTAAAAGTCCCTCCGTGTGATTACTTACAGTAATTTCCATGAAATAACTTAGGTTTATTTAAATTATGCTGTTTAAGGAAGAAAAATGGTTGTGGACAGAATCTTTTTTGTAATATTATCAGGCAATGTTTATTGTTTGGGGAGAGTTTGAGAAAGCTTGAAGGAAACTTTATTTCTGTTTTCCTAAAAGAATGAACTGGTAAAGAGAGGTATAACTCTGCAGACATTAAATTTTATACTGTTGGTTAATTTCAGAAGTGATTGATTTGTTCTAATTCAGCATTCAAGTGACTAGCCTACATTTAGTTACTTATCCTGTGTATATCACTCATATTTTAATGATAAAAATGCCCAGATTAAAAAAACCCAGCTTATAATAAAGATTAAAAAATGTGGATTTTTAAAAACAGCCTTGCTAATTACATAAAGTTGTTATGCACTACTAATAAAATTTTAAAAATACAAAGATATAAAATAAAATTGCCTGTTTTATGCCCCTAACAACTGAAATAATTTTGTAATTTTTTTAAAAAAAAGTATTCTATTTTAAATTAATGTGTATGGCTGTGCCTATGTGTGTTTGTATACTAAAACACACAGATCATTATAATTGCGTGTGTGAATAATTGTACACTATTCTATATGCCACCCTGTTCATCTCATGTCATAAATTGCTACATACGTTTTATCATGAGTGGGCTCTAACCATTTTTTTGCTGTTGGGCACTTTAGTTGTTTCTAAAGGTCATGGTTTAATATAATCATAGAGCTGGAAAGGGGGCTTAGAGAAGATTTAATTCAGTCCCTTTCCTTGTATGTTCTTTCCTGGTAGCTCAGATGGTATAGAATCTGCCTGTAATGCAGGAAAACCTGGGTTTGATCCCTGGGTTGGGAAGGTTCCCTGGAGAAAGGAATGGCTACCCACTCCAGTATTCTTGCCTGGAAAATCCCGTGGACAGAGGCGCCTGGTGGGTTACAGTTCATGGGGTCCCAGAGTCGGAGACAAATGAGCAGCTAACACTTTCTTGTATAATATGATTTTATAGTTAGGACTAAGGTCTAGAAAGGTTGACTTAGACATTTATTTCTTTAGAAAATAAATGTGAGTTATGTAATTCCAGAAATACTTTTTACTTTAAAAAAATAGAAGTGAAAGAAAAATAAACTTAATCTTCAAGCCACATTTAAAATAGAATAAAAAATGTGGATGAGTAATCTATCATTGGGGTGACTAATATATCATTCGCTATAAATATTTTCTTCCCATTTTAAAGGCAAAATGCATTCATATAACAATTGTTATAGTTTCTATCACAATAAGAGAGGGGCACACAAAATATGGCATTTTATAAAAATTTAAAAATGAATTTCCAGTCTCTTCTTCGAGATATGTTAATTGCATGGCTATAAAGTGAGCACATGTTGAAAAGTAAACTTGGATTTTAAAATTCTTTCCATTCTAATATGTTATTGCAAAGAACAATAATACTTTTCCCACTCTAGGATGTAAATACTTGGCATTTAAGTTATATTTCATTTTCTTATATAGTATTGCCAGCACTATAATTTATGGCTTCCACATCAGTCTAAATGATAGTTTAGTTGGTAAATGCCCTTAGGTTTAAGACACATGTCAGTTCTTGAGAGTTTTACTTTTTCTGTTCTAATGGTGTCCAGAGGTGGAATTTAAGGGAAAAAAAAAGTGTATTAATAGGCTATGATTTATTTTCCAAGAGTAGTGTGATGGAGATACCAAGTCTATTCAGTGATAAAGTCCTATGTTTTCTCGTGTCTGTCCCAGTTGAGACAACTGGACAAGGAGTCTAAAGAGTCAGAAACTTTGAACAAGCCGACTTACATAGAAGTCCCATAACACTTCTGAAGAAATAGTTTTTAGTCCAGAGAATACTATTAGAGTTTTGTCTGAAGTGTTCATAGAGTAAAATTTGAGAATAAAATCAGATTCTATCAGCTAGTGGTGCCTGCCTTTGTGAACAATGAAATGGAATCTCTACCGTATTCTTTCTCTCATCTGTCTCTATCTCATCTCTCTCCTGGGTTCTTTACTAACATTTCTAGCCTCCAGTTTATGTTTCCCTTGAATGTTCCACTGGTACTTCAGACTCAGAACTTATCACTTCCTCCCGACCGTCTCTGTTTTGTCGTGTTTGTTTTTGCACATAATGGGGTTGGTTCAGTACCTGATCCTTGGTGCTGAATAATCCATTCAATAGAGTTGTTCATAGATTTGTGTCTTGTATCTCCAAGCAAGGTCATTGAGTGTTTAAGAAAACTGAAAAAGGGTTTTGTTTGTAGTACAGTGTTTTTTAAGCACACAAAGCCTTAGTTTCAATTGATTGGGAGTTTATCCCTTCAGCTCTCAACCTCACAGGTTTTATGGTTCTTGTGTCTTTGCACAAACTATTCTGACAGATAATGATATGGTATCCTTGCCAAAGGGTTTTACGGATTGCATCCAATTATCCCAAGTAGATGTCTTTGATCTGAGTACATATTACCCTTACTTAGTAGGTGAGAATACAGGAGACAGAGGCACAGGGCAGTCAAGCAATGTGGATGGGACTCGGAGCCAGTCTGACTCCTCTGGTGCCCGGGGCTGCCATGTGGGAAGATTTCTCTGTGGCCCTGAACTTCCAGGATATGTTGCTTCTGAAGATTGTGGGATAACATCCAAGATGATACTATCAGGACCATGCTGTGAGCCCCAGACTGAACCAGATCATGGAATTTGATTAATAAGAATCAGAGTTTTAGCAGAGATCTTGCATATCATCTTGTTCAATTACTTATGCATGAATTCTTCTATGATCTGAGCTCATTCAGTCTTTACTTGAATTCCTCCAGTGTTAGGGAACTTTCTATCTCTTAAGTCAGCTCTCCACATTTTCCTCATTGCTAGAAAGAGCTTGTGAGAATCAGGCCCCAGCTCATGTTCTTATAGTTTTCACTCATTTGTGCAAGCTCTTCTCTCAAACTATCCACAATACGTCTCACAGTCTTCCATAGGATGGCTGTACCAGGATGATAGCATAGACACCATGCCCCTTCTCTGAGTCCTCTTCCTTAGGATACATATCCTTAGTTCTCTCAAATGGTTCTAACATGGCACAAAATTTTATATTTTATTTTTAAAATTTATTTTTTGCTGGAGTATAGTTGCTTTACAATGCTGTGTTAGTTTCTGCTGTACAATGAAGTGAATCAACTATATGTATACATATAGCCTCTCCCTTGTGGACCTCTCTGCCCGCCCTCCATCCCACCCCTCTAGGTCATCACAGAGCACTGAGCTCAACTCCCTGTGCTTCATAGCAGCTTCGCACTAGCTATTTTACCAGTAAGTGTATACACAGTGTACTTTTTCCAGTGGTGACTAATAGGCCTAGCTTCATTTCTTCTCTGTCTTCTTAGGAAGAGAAGAAGCAGTGATATGCTACTTCCTCCCTTCACACTCAGTCAGCCAGTTTGTCTGTCCATCTCTTTCTTTCTCTGTCTCCTCTCCTCTTGCCTAAGCCAGTGTAGCTTATGCTTGCAGTCTAGTATTGTGAAAAGTAATTTGGGTTTCAGCTGCACACAGGAAGATTTGAATTCCAGCTTACTAGCTAACTCAGTGCACTTCTGTTTCTTCACCTGCACAATGGAAAATTGAATTCTTTTCACAAGTGGTGACAATTAAATGAAATAGTGAATGTAAGAGTGCTTGACTCAATAATAAGTGCTCAAAAACTATGAATTTCCCTTCTACTGTGGGTCTGCATTCTCAAGAGCCCACCTACCAGTTTTATGATGGATTGCTGCATCAAACACATATGTTTGCTTTCAGAACTTATTCCATATTTTTTTAATATAGCGAATCTTCAGTGTTCAAAATTAGTGTGGCATGTTTGAATTTAAACACTTGTAATTGAAAGAAGTGAAAATCCAAACAATGCTTTGGGTGAGGCAAATGCTGTGCACGAAGAGATGATCATTGGAAACAACTCGTCATGTAGATGAGCAATGCCCCTTGGCACTGTTTTAAAAGCAAAAGAAATAGATTTTACATATGGCAAAGTGCTTATGTATATTTATCCAGCCGGGCATATTATTAATGTGTCTTTAGCTGTTTGAGCTTGTGCTGTACTGTAATTACACATACTTTTTTTCTTCACTCAGACTTCTGCCCTACTCAGAAAAAAAAAAATCATTAAAAATTTTTTTTCTAAAATAATTCCCTTTCCCCTTCCTGTGTTTTAAAAACAGCTGATGCCACTGAATCACAGTGGGCAATAGTAAAACCTAATCAGAAAGGGGTCCCAACTTTTACCAGTACCTTCTCATCCTCACCCCTATCAACACCCTTGACTGTCTGTCTGCATCTTGGTTCCACTCACAATAAGCTTTCACTTCAAGGTTAACTAGGGGGATCGAATGTGACCACAGGACCTTTCTGATTCATCTTTTCCCTAGACTAAGACACGTGGATTCCAAAAGTGAATACTGACAGGGAACACCTTTCTGAGGGTCAAAACCACTTGCATGGGATCTTTCTCCTTTTATTCTATCTAATGAACACAAAGCCCTGCTTTAATAACCTTTTACTAACTGATTTCCTGCAACTACTCTACCCCCCTTCCTCCATGTCCACCATACTGGAGTAGACGTAATTTTGTAAAAACATGAATCTATCAGTTTCTATGTCTTAAATAAATGTCTTTAGTGGCTTCCCATTTGTCTTCTGGCTTCTCATTTGTCCTGACCTAGGGATCAAGCCCACGTCCCTTGTGTCTCTTTCACTGCAGGTGCATTCTTTACCAGCATGATATCCCCAGTACCTTAGCATAGTCTGGCATATGTTAGCATATTCTTATCTTTCATACATATTAATTTGCATAATATTAATTGATAATAGTTGAATAACTAGTAGGTATAGACAACTAATAAAAGTAGGAGCTGCTATAGGAGGGAAGGGCTAGTAATTGCTTGTTGACCAATTGATCTACAATTGTAGGTAAATTTAGTAAAGGAAGTTAGTATCATGCGATTACTTACTAAAAGGTTTGTAAAGCAGTGGGAGCATTGTATCCAAATATTTCAATAATTGGTATCATTCCCCTGCCTGCCCCCCCTCCCCCCATTTAATAGCAAAATAAAGAGGGGAAAGAAAAGTCTTCTATAAGGAAGCCCACTTTCCTCCATTGGATATATGTTATTCAGTTCAGTTCAGTTCAGTCTCTCAGTCATGTCCGACTCTGCGACCCCGTGAATCACAGCACACCAGGCCTCCCTGTCCATCACCAACTCCCAGAGTTCACTCAGACTCACGTCCATTGAGTCAGTGATGCCATCCAGCCATCTCATCCTCTGTCATCCCCTTCTCCTCCTGCCCTCAATCCCTCCCACCGTCAGAGTCTTTTCCAATGAGTCAACTCTTTGCATGAGGTGGCCAAAGTACTGGAGTTTCAGCTTTAGCATTATTCCTTCCAAGGAAATCTCAGGGCCAATCTCCTTCAGAATGGACTGGTTGGATCTCCTTGCAGTCCAAGGGACTCTCAAGAGTCTTCTCCAACACCACAGTTCAAAAGCATCACTTCTTCGGTGCTCAGCTTTCTTCACAGTCCAACTCTCACATCTATACATGACCACTGGAAAAACCATAGCCTTGACTAGACGGACCTTTGTTGGCAAAGTAATGTCTCTGCTTTTTAATATGCTGTCTAGGTTGGTCATAACTTTTCTTCCAAGGAGTAAGTATCTTTTAATTTCATGGCTGCAGTCACCATCTGCAGTGATTATGGAGCCCAAAAAAATAAAGTCTGACACTGTTTCCACTGTTTCCCCATCTATTGCCCATGAAGTGATGGGACCAGATGCCATGATCTTCGTTTTCTGAATGTTGAGCTTTAAGTCAACTTTTTCACTCTCCACTTTCACTTTCATCAAGAGGCTTTTTAGTTCCTCTTCACTGTCTGCCATAAGGGTGGTGTCATGTGCATATCTGAGGTTATTGATATTTCTCCCAGCACTCTTGATTCCAGCTTGTGCTTTCTCCAGCCCAGCATTTCTCATGATGTACTCTGCATATAAGTTAAATAAACAGGGTGACAATATACAGCCTTGACGTACTCCTTTTCCTATTTGGAACGAGTTGGTTGTTCCATGTCCAGTTCTACCTGTTGCTTCCTGACCTGCATATAGGTTTCTCAAGAGGCAGGTCAGGTGGTCTGGTATTCCCATCTCTTTCAGAATTTTCCACAGTTGATTGTGATCCACACAGTCAAAGGCTTTGGCATAGTCAAATAGATGTTTTTCTGGAGATTTCTTGCTTTTTTGATGATCCATTGGATGTTGGCAATTTGATCTCTGGTGCCTCTGCCTTTTCTTTAAAACCAGCTTGAACATCTGGAAGTTCACAGTTCACTTATTGCTGAAGCCTGGCTTGGAGAATTTTGAGCATTACTTTACTAGCATGTGAGATGAGTGCAACTGTGCGGTAGTGTGAGCATTCTTTGGCATTGCCTTTCTTTAGGGTTGGAATGAAAACTGACCTTTTCCAGTCCTGTGGCCACTGGTGAGTTTTCCGAATTTGCTGGTATATTGAGTGCAGCACTTTCACAGCATCATCTTTCAGGATTTGAAATAGCTCAACTGGAATTCCGTCACCTCTACTAGCTTTGTTCTTAGTGATCCTTTCTAAGGCCCACTTGACTTCACATTCCAGGATGTATGGTTCTAGGTCAGTGATCACACCATCGTGATTATCTTGGTCTTGAAGATCTTTTTTGTACAGTTCTTCTGTGTATTCTTGCCACCTCTTCTTAATATCTTCTGCTTCTGTTAGGTCCATACTATTTCTGTCCTTTATCGAGCCCATCTTTGCCTGAAATGTTCCCTTGGTATCTCTAATTTTTTTGAAGAGATCTCTAGTCTTTCCCATTCTGTTGTTGTCCTCTATTTCTTTGCATTGATCATTGAGGAAGGCTTTCTTATCTTTTCTTGTTATTCTTTGGAACTCTGCATTCAGATGCAGAGTTTTCTCCTTTGCCTTTAGCTTCTCTTGTTTTCACAGCTATTTGTAAGGCCTCCCCAGACAGCCATTTTGCTTTTTTGCATTTCTTTTCCATGGGGATGGTCTTGATCCCTGTCTCCTATACAATGTCAAGAACCTCCATCCATAGTTCATCAGGCACTCTGTCTATCAGATCTAGTCCCTTAAATCTATTTCTCACTTCCACTGTATAATCATAAGGGATTTGATTTAGGTCATACCTGAATGGTCTAGTGATTTTCCCTACTTTTTTCAATTTAAGTCTGAATTTGGCAATAATATATGTTATTATTACCTTGAAAATGTTGTCCATTCTTTGAGAATAAGGGTTTTTAAAAATTCCAAATAAGGGAACATTTTAATGATAACCTTGAGAACACATAAACCTGGTCTCTTGCATCTTCTGATTTTAGAAAGTCCTAATAGAAACTCATGCAAATGAACTATTTCATTTTCACAGCTACAGTGCAGAGGAATAAGTCGAATTTTACAGTTAAAAGAATTTCAGAGTCAGCTGAGCTGCTGTTTATTCCCTTCCTCCTCTTCATTGTAAAGATTTTTCCATTAGGGTTAATATACTAGGTATGTTATGAAAAGCAGGCAAATGCGTATTATGGAGCTATTGATTTTTAATTTTCATTTGGAGCCCCTCTGGGATGTTACTAGTGATGCCCTCAGAGCAAATGTGTGTCTGGGCAGTCAGCCAGGGATTTACATCAGCAACCAGGTTTATTAAGGAGAAAATGGGCCCCTTAGAATTATTGCAGGTATATAGCAGCAAGCTGAAAAGTACAGTCAGGCTTTCTGCTTCCTTTTGGCCAGAGTTCTAATGGGTAGAACCAGCCCTGAGTTTTGTTGGACTTGTAAAGTGACCCTCCTAAAGCTCAGGGCTAAGTGACTGTCAGGAAAAGTGGAAGCTTTCAGTCCACACTTTTCATTTACAAAAGATTGAAAGCAAAATCCATCAAATTACTGACAGAGGCATCAACCTTGAAACGTGTGTAGTGAAAGAAAATCTAAACACTAATTGCTAATGACTGTCTGCCTCCTGAATCAGGTTTGAGGGAGGATTGATAAAAGCATAGGATTAAATAACAGAAATGAAGGTTCAGACGATTCTGAAGAATGCTCTTGCCATCGCTGAAGTTGCTTTGTCATTGGTTTGTGTCTAAGAACAGACAACTCTGAATTTGGATAAAATAGTTACTGCACACTATTTGATGTGGGGTTCTCAAGTGGCTCCGTGGTAAAGAAATCTGCCTGCTAATGCAGGAGACACAGGTTCGATCCCTGGGGCAAGAAGATCCCCTGGAGGAGGAAATGGCAACCCATTCCAGGATTCTTGCCTGGAAAATCCCATGCACAGAGGAGCCCAGCAGGCTGCAGTCGGTGGGATCGCCATGAGTTGGCCACGACTGAATGAGAACGCGCACATACAGTATTTGGTAGAATTGAAGTATTCAGTTTGTAGGAAGTTTAGAGATCTTCTAGGCTGGTCTTGTTTTATAGAAAAACAACAACAAAACTTGTGGATTGGTAATTGTCAAGCCAGTATGAGGGATTTCACGTGGTTTGGGTATATGTTTGTGGTTTTTCTGCTCTCCTGATTCTCCGTGTATCAGCCTGAGAGCTTTGATGGCTGGGGCTGTGATCCGAGTTCCAGGGCCAGGGTACTGCTCTCTGGCCTGCCTTGGGTCAGACCCTTCTCAAAGTCACAGAGCATTGTCCCTACCTCAGCCATTATTGGGCTTTCCACCCAGCATAGTGGTATGTTTGTTCTGGTCTATCTCTACCACCTAATATCATTGCTGAAACTGAGTTTTGTTCATCTGTGAATTCCACATATTTTACACAGTAGTTGGCAGGCTGTGGTAGTGCACAATAATTATTCTTTGCTGAGAAAATAAATGATAAAAAACTGATCTGTAGCTTTCTACTCAGTGACATTTAGAAGATTTATCAACAAGTAAAAATATTTTCCCCCCTCATTTTTCTGAGTATTTTTATGGAGACTATTTAGTTGATGAAAATCAATTTGTTATAGAGCTAGGGACTTTAGGGTGAGGAGGCTAGATCAGGGCCTAGGAGTAGAAGGTGCTCTAGTAATATATATATTTGAGGGTTTGGCATCAGTTAAAAATGTTTTTATCAGGCGATCTGTATAACTTTATAATACGAGTTATCATTCTGAAATGTTAAATTTTAATTTAAAAATTTGTGCTTGGCAATAGCAACAGATATGAGATACAATTGTTAATGTCACTGTTTAGTTGCTAAGTCATGTCGGACTTTTATGACCCAGTGGGCTGTAACCCACCAGGCTCTTCTGTCCATAGGATTTCCCAGTCAATAATCCTGGTGTACGTTGCCATTTTCTTCATCCAATAAATCTTACCAACCTAGGGATTGAACCTGTATCTCCTGAGCCCATGAGATACAATAGAGATATATACATATAGTTTTCTACTTATTAGATAGTTTGGCCTATTAAATAAAAAGTTACAGAAATTCTTAATAGAGCCCTCTGAAGTGTGTTTGAGACTAGTTACTACAGAACTTAGATATGAAACAACTAGTAATAAATTAGAACCTATTGGAAAATAAAACTAAAATTTATAAATCAGTAAATTATAAAGTACTCTCTTAAAACACCTATAAAGTACTCTGTTAAAATCCCTTGGCAAACAGTGACTGAACACATCTTTGCTGCTGCTGCTGCTACTGCTAAGTCGCTTCAGTCATGTCTGACTCTGTGCGACCCCATAGATGGCAGCCCACCAGGCTCCCCCGTCCCTGGGATTCTCCAGGCAAGAACACTGGAGTGGGTTGCCATTTCCTTCTCCAGTGCATGAAAGTGAAAAGTGAAAGTGAAGTCGCTCAGTCATGTCTGACCCTCGGAGACCCCATGGACTGCAGCCTTCCAGGCTTCTCCTTCCATGGGATTTTCCAGGCAAGAGTACTGGAGTGGGGTGCCATTGCCTTCTCCAGAACACATCTTTATGCCCTAGAATTTCATAGAATATATTGTTAAAAATAGTATTGCATATTTCCTCTTAAGATTTCTGGGGGAAAATACTAATATTTCCAGTTTACTGTATTTATTTACCCTAGGCAATCCTTGCATTACTGTTTTCTTTGGTTTCACCAGTTGATGGTCTACCCCTCCTTGCTTTATGCACATTTTGCCATCCTGATTTGTGGTGTTTTCTGACATTGAACCAATCCAGGGTCAAATTTAGAAATGAGTATTCATTACCTTAACTGCTCCCTACAGTGGTTAACCCAAGAAGAGCTTGAGATATGGGCATTCCGCCAGGAGGTGAACCAAAGCAATTTTGGTTACAGCTGATTTGTGGTTTGATCTTTGCAGATGTACTTCACTTTGATCCCAGTTTTAGGAAGTCATTGCAATTCAGTGGAGCCAAATGTGGTAAGTGCCTGAAGATGGTGACTTAAGTGCCTATGTTTTATCAGCTGGATATCTTTTCTTAGCCAGAATGAAAATTATGAGTTCTTCACATAATTTATATGATAATAGAAAGGCTATTATATAGCTTTTAAAATGATTAATGATTGGCTATTCCGTTGGCCCACGGACAATACATTATCTATAGGAAAAGGATTCTCAGTATTGGTATCTGACAGATGGTTTCCCAGTATATTCAGTATTCCTGCAATTGGAGATCAGTATTGTTATGAGGAAGGGTGAGGGAACTCTTTTTTGTATATATTTTTTCAAAGATATTCCAAATTGTGTATGTTATTTATATATATTTTACAAATTATATTTGTTATTACACAAATGTATAGTACTACAAAAATTAAATTTGCATATGAATAACAAATAGCAAGTTAACTAAGTCACAATAGGACAAAGGGGTGCTGCTTACAGTTTGAAATAGGTGATTTTTCTGCTAAGTAGAATTAAGTAATATTTTACTACACAGTAAAATGCATGGATATTGTTACTTCAGGCTTACACATATAAATATGTGTAACTTTAACCCTAAAAATGAGTATAGAGAAAGCACATATCACTTTATTAATTCAGACAACAGCACTTCTGAGTATAATTTAGACATGTTTTATCCTTTCCCTCCCAACCAGGATGATTTCAAACATAATTTAAAAGAGAGACTTTTGCAAGTGAAGACTTTTCACTTTGTTAGGCTTCCTTGAGTTTAAAGTGTTTTCTCTAGTAATTCTCTATGTGTATGGAGAGGACTGAATTTTAGCTCTATTCCTTATCTTGATACAACAGGCTGGAAAATTGATTTATGGTTGTATATCCTTAAATGCAATCTATTATACTGAAGCAATTTGCTTATGTCATGAAGTTTTTATAAAGGAGATAACATCCTTTTATGCATTTATACACATACACGTATCATAGATAAATCAAACAGTGAATGTAAAACCATCTTCTAATCAGTTCTTAAAAATACCTATTTGTAAGATTTTGTCTTTTATTTACTATAAAAAACATAAATTATGGGTGGAATTTTATTCTTATTCTTTTTGTTTAAACCATTGTATTCAACTCAACTGAAAAGCCGAGTGTGCCCTTTCATTCCCACCCCTATGCAGTTGTCCTGAGTACACAATCCTTTATGAACATTAAGGAAAAAAAATTTAGTGGTAAATGTTTAATAGATATATTTTTAACTAAGAATATATATACTAGGGAGAGCCTTACGAAACTTATAACCAGAAATTATCTCAGTAGTGAAATTCAACTTAGAGGTCAAATCAATATTGCTATGTTCAAATGGGAGAAGGAAATGGCAACCTGCTCTAGTATTCTTGCCTGGAGAATTCCTGTGGACAGAGGAGCCTGGCAGGCTGCAGTCCATGGGGTCACAAGAGTCAGACACGACTTGGTGACTGAACCACCACCCACCATGTTCAAATGGGAATAGCCACCTTTCTGGTTTTACGCCTATTCATAAAAAGTTTTTGTGAACTGTAGTTGTTAGCTTCTATCAGTTCTAAAATGAGAATCAATCTTTGTGTCTCTGCATTTTTCTGTTTTTTAACAAATTTTTACCTTAATGCTATACAATCATCTCAACTGTGTTGAAAGATATATGTGTGTGTGTGTGTATATATATGTATATACATACACACTAGTTACAAGAGATATGAATAAGGTGAGTCTTGTATTCTAGAGCCTTCTATGAAAAGTCTCTAGGAACACTGTAAGAGAGAACTAATATGAAGTCAGGTAGTACATGGTGCGTATTTAGTAAACAAAGCTTTCTTTTTTTCTCTCAGACTAAAAAACACTTTTCATAGTAAAATAATTTTATACTTTTAGATGGAACATATTTTCTTATAGTGAGAACTTCTTAAGAAACACATTCTTTATCTTTCAAGATAGAGGAAAGATCCTTTAGAAGAAGCAAACATTTAAAAACATCTTTTAAAAATTGTTGTGAATTTTAAGCTGAGACCTCCTTTAACGATATGATTGTGGATACTAATTTTGGAAATAAGAGGCATATCTATCTAAAAGAGATAGCAGTTAGTTAGAAACAAGATCCATTGACCTCAACATGAGATTGTCTCCCTTACTTTGGAATGAAGCATCTTAGTAAACAGATGCTAAAGCAAGCGCTTCATCCACAGAAGGAGGTAAAATAGCCAAACCTGCAGTGGTCTTCCCCACAACTGTTTTTTTGTTTTTCCCCTTCATTTTGCTATACTTATAATTCAGGCCGTCATTTAGGAAATACATTACTGCTTACCACTAGCTATCTTGAAAGTGAAACGTACTATTCTGGTCAAAGCCCCATTTCCCTAATGGTGATTAAAACTGGGCAGAGAGCCCGATGTAATAAAAACAGTCTCAGAGCTTTTTTACTAACCTTCGTCTGAGAAAAGCAACATTGGAGGTTTTATTTCTTGAAAAATGCACAACGTCCATATGATTAAATGCTCTTCAGTCTCTTTTCAGCCACAGGCTGCACATCCAGGCCTTAATTGTGCCAGCTGTTCTCTTAACCCATCACCTAAATATTGCTCTCGAATGTAATCTGTCTTGATAGAAAGCCTTTTAACTTTTCTGTTTTACAATTCATCTTTCTTATATGCCAAATGAAACATCTTCTTTCATTCGAGAAAAGTGAGCTCTTGGGAGGAAAAAAATAAAAACAAAGATTTTTTTCTTTATTCTGCGTGTATTAAGGCAAATCCCTTTTCCTGTCTTAATTGAAATCAGTTAAGCGTTCACGAACTTCACCACAAAGACTGAATGAGCTATTTTTCTTTTTAAATGAG
The DNA here is from genome assembly GCF_032452875.1 of Bos javanicus. NCBI lineage: Eukaryota > Metazoa > Chordata > Mammalia > Artiodactyla > Bovidae > Bos > Bos javanicus. The sequence continues at coordinate 97,416,926 of NC_083869.1, forward strand.
GCCAAGTCTTGTTGGCACCCGTGACAAAGACCATCCTGTGCAAGGGCAGGTTGCCAGCAGGTTTCACATTCAAGGCCAAGGTTTTACTGCGTTTGCTCAGCTTCTTCCATAGTCTGCAGTGAAGCCACGGTGAAGGCCAGGGGCGTGCCTCCTGCACTTGTATTATTGTCTGTGCTTTTCAGTTGGTGGATTTGGAAACAAAGAAAGAGATCCATTCACTTTCTCTCTTGCAAAAAAAGGAAGGGACTGGGGGATGCTGGGTGAAAGATACATAATAACCCAGGGCCAATTTTGCAACCTCTTGTGAGGCTTAAACCATTTCAAAATAAAGAGTCATGTTAAAAAAAATAAAGGATAACCTTAACTGCTAAATGTGAAGAAATCAAACTGTAACATCTAAGTATGGCTCTATCTTTAAAAAAAAATCAATTAAAATAAGAACAGAATAAAAATAAAACAAGGGTTTTTTTCTTTTTGTTGGCTTAGCTACATACATGTGAGCTACATACATACATAAAGCCTTACTATGCTTTAACACTGTAATTACACTTACTGGGAGGAAAAAGGGCATTAGGTGATTCTTTAAACAAAGCAAAGTGCATTTTAAATGGCTGTTTAAGTTTGTTTCTGTCTCTGTATCTCCATCTCTTCCCCCGCCTCTCATTTTTCCTTCTTTCCGTTCACTCTGACAGTTCTGACATTAAAAATATTGCTAGATTAATTCTGTTGCATTAAGAAAGTACCTCTCAGGCCAAAGTTTTATAAAGCCTGGTTTAGATAAGTGGGGAGAAAAAAAGGAAAAACAAACAAAAGATCATAATAAACATGTCATTATTGCTATAATTACCTATAAGGGAAGAACACCAGTTATAGTAGTTAGGAACCTAGCTTCTGAAATCAAGCAGCTCATATTCAAATCCTGATCATGGCTCTTATATATGACCTTTAATGCCTAATACCTTCATTTTTAAAACATGGGTTAACACAGTATTATCTGCCTCTGAAGTTTATTAAAAGGTCCATGTGAATTAGTATATTTAAAGTACTTAGAAGAGTGCCCAGCTTAGAATACTCAGTAAGTATTAATGTATTTAGCTAACTAAAGGCAAATATTTAGTACTGCTAAGTCTTCAAAATGTTTCTGTATATTTGAAATACAGCTTATAAAACTTCTTTTGAGAAGATCCTGAAATACGAGCAGGATTTCGTACTTTGGTACTGCTTTGTGGACACCCGTTACATCACAGCTACTTTGACTCTCCCGTTGCATAGTCCACTTTTCAAATGTATGTCAGTCAGGTACATGTAAATAATTTAGTTTCTGCCGGTGTTTGTCATACATTATTAAAATACCAACTTTCTGTTGGTGTCTTCAAATTGGTAACTTACAACTGCTATCTTCAAATGATCATAAGGTCCTACATTTTTACTTTGCTGGTATGTTTCCCATTTCTTCTCCAAATTTAATATCTGAGTATACATTTTTAAATTAGTGTCTTGGATATTTGTCTTAAATTTGAAGGAGTTGCCTAGATTTTGCTGGATATCTTCACTGTAACTGGATATGAAATTCAGTAAATTGAAAAGTCTTTTCTAAGGTTTGAGAAAAGTTTATAAAGAAGCATCTAGTATTTATCCAGTCATACAGTTTTATTGACTTGTCTTTACTTAAACAGTGTTCTTTATTGAGAAGCAATTAATAGAGTATTCTGGATAATGAATAAGATGAATATTAATCTCTGATATTCTAGCACATACTGATTTATTTTCAAGTTACAAAAGCAAGTAATTATTTTCCTTGAAGTAGTTTGCAAAGGATACACATCTCTTATTTTTATAAGGCTCTATATTTAGTTAGGACTTCCCTGGTGGCTTAGACGGTAAAGCGTCTGTCTAGAATGCCGGAGACCCAGGTTCGATCCCTGGGTAGGGAAGATCCCCTGGAGAAGGAAATGGCAATCCACTCCAGTACTGTTGCCTGGAAAATCCCATGGACAGAGCAGCCTGCTAGGCTACAGACCATGGGGTCACAAAGAGTCGGACACGACTGAGCGACTTCACTTTCACTTTTCATATTTAGTTAGAATTAACAAAAGAAGGAATGGGTTTTCATTGAAATTCTCATAAGAATCTGCTGAAATAATATTAATGCTATAGATAATTTATATAAAAGTTCATTACAGCAACTGTATTGACATTTACACTACTCCATCAATGGTCAGTATACTTGTAAGTCATGTTTTGATTTGATTAATGTACAGGAACTGTGTCAATAAAGATATTATTTGGTCAGTTGTCTAGGACTAGACACTTAAGAAAGAGCTTAAAAGGCTCATGCTCAAATGATATGGTAGTTAGAGTTACTGTGCTGTTTCCTATCTCAGACAATGCTGATTTCAGAGAGTTCTCTGAGCCAATGAATGATAGATACATGAATGAGTAATATGATCTTGGAGACAACAAATTATAGAAAAATACAGAGAATTCTGTTATTTTAAATGCAGTATATCTGATTTCCAGCTCGAGATGCATGGAAAACAGCGTAACTTTGCACTGTATAAAACACTATGTTGGTGCTCAGTGTTCCATCACCAAAAAAAGGAAAAAAGAAAAGATTCAGCCAATAAAATTTTAATTAAATCTTTAAAGAAGACTGTCTAATTATAACCTCTCAGCCTCAGCAGGTATAATTGTTGAACATTACAACCTGTTCCAAATTATACATCAAAATACAATTGAGTTACTAGTAGGAAGCCCAAGTGATTTTTGTATGATTGAACTGATGAACTTTTATTACTGCTACTGTTTGCTCTGTTTTAATTCAATAAATCACATAAATTTAATTATGGTGTGACAATTGAAGCTGCATTTGACATTTTTCACAACTTTTCTCACCATTCCCTAGTTAGTAATGTACATAACTGAAATAGCTGATACACTATTTAGTGAAGTATGCACATTGACTAAGAGTAGTTAATTAAAACTTAAAATCAATCAGTGATTGTATCAAATTTGATATAATCAATGTATCAAAAGGAAAGCATAATGATGTTCAGCCAAAATGAGAGACTTCCTTAGGAGAAGGAACTTGAGAATGTAATAATGTAGTCTTCTAGATTGATAGACTTCACTTGGTACTATAGCTAATTGGCTTTATTAACTAGGATCTTTTATTCCGTTTGGAGGTAAATTACTAGATTCTGTTTTACAGAAGAAACAAGAAGGCTACTGTATACTTTTTGTTCTTATGCATTTTACTTTTGAATAGTGTTGAATTGCTGGCTGAGTCAATGGATACCTGGCAAAATATTCAAGTATGATTATAAGCTAGTGTTGCTTTACTTGTTGTTGAAATCACAGTTTTTGCTTTAAAATGTAACTTGCAATTGAGATGTTCTAAAGCTTTTTTTTTTTTTCCTTGATACCTGGACTTCCCTGGTGGCTCAGATGGTAAAGCGTCTGTCTACAATGCGCGAGACCTGGGTTCAGTCCCTGGGTTGGGAAGATCCCCTGGAGAAGGAAATGGCAATCCACTCCAGTACTATTGCCTGGAAAATCCCATGGACAGAGGAGCCAGGTTACAGTCCATGGGGTCGCAAAGAGTTGGACACGACTGAGCAACTTCATTTCACTTTCACTTTCACTTTTGTTATAGTCCATTGGCAGGCACTGGCCAATCATGACCCTGCTTTATGTATCAGTCAAAACATATTATTTGAAGTTAATTATAAGATTTGATATCAGTATTTAGCCTAGTCATCATTATATTTCATGTATAAATAGGAAAAATCTTAAGTGAGTTTAAAATAAAAATATTTGTAAGTTCTGCTGGTATATGGATGAAAGGATCGTGATGTTCTGATGAAATCCTTATATTAGTCTTGAGCTTATTCTTGTTCTCACTGACTTGTGTTCTTGCTCTCCCTCTTCCTATAGCTATGTTTCCCTATGTTAAGGGATTTGACCAAAATCTCAGACAGTTGTAGAATCACTGTTGATACCCTCATCTATTCATAATAGTATTTGTAGTTCCATTGATCATGTGTTTTAGCTCTTACTAAATTGTGACTCCATGAAGGTTCTTTGCATGCCTTGTATCTCATAGAGCATTAACATCCAACACGGCACGTGGAATATTTGCATAAATGAATGTGTAAGTTTATGCTGATGAAAAGATAGTAATCATGGATAGTTCAGCTTTATATTAAATAAAATCATTAATGTCACCATCAGAAATCTGATCTCAGCTTAATTGACTTCAGTGTTACTACATTTAGCCTAGCAGAATCAACCTTATGAAAAACTAGGTTGATTCTTTGTAATTTGACATATGTGGCAGTGTATTATTAGTGAGGATAACTATCAGTCACAAGATGTAAGCCAGCTTGCACAAGCATGTTATGGAATGAAGGAAATTTATTTATGGAGCCTCTGTGATATGCCAAACATTCTGATTTGCTCTGAACATACATTGTCTCATTTAATCCTCAAAGTACACTGGGAAATAGGTATGGTTATCACCATTCTTGACTGGACTTGACTAGACTAGTCAAGGCTATGGTTTTTCCTGTGGTCACATATGGATGTGAGAGTTGGACTGTGAAGAAGGCTGAGCACTGAAGAATTGATGCTTTTGAACTGTGGTGTTGGAGAAGACTCTTGAGAGTCCCTTGGACTGCAAGGAGATCCAACCAGTGCATTCTGAAGGAGATGAGCCCTGGGATTTCTTTGGAAGGAATGATGCTAAAGCTGAAACTCCAGTACTTTGGCCACCTCATGCTAAGAGTTGACTCATTGGAAAAGACTCTGATGCTGCGAGGGGTTGGGGGCAGGAGGAGAAGGGGACCACAGAGGATGAGGTGGCAGGATGGCATCACTGACTCGATGGATGTGAGTCTCAGTGAACTCCGGGAGTTGGTGTTGGACAGGGAGGCCTGGCGTGCTGCAGTTCATGGGGTCGCAAAGAGTCGGACACGACTGAGCGACTGATCTGATCTGATCACCATTCTAAAAATGAGGAAACTGAGATTCAGACATACTTAAGCACTAACTTCTAAGCAAATTGTAGGATTCAAGCACATAGCCTGGGAGAGCTGCCTTGAATTTGTGTTTGCTTCTAAAACATCTGCTTCTGCTTTATTGAGTACGCTAAAGCCTTTGTGTGGATCACAACAAACTGTGGAAAATTCTTCAAGAGGTGGAAATACCAGACCACCTGACCTGCCTCCTGAGAAATCTATATGCAGGTCTAGAAGCAACAGTTAGAACAGGATATGAAACAACAGACTGGTTCCAAATTGGGAAAGGAGTACGTCAAGGCTGTATATTGTCACCCTGCTTATTTAACTTATATGTAGAGTACATCATGAGAAACGCTGGGCAATATGAAGCACAAGCTGGAATCAGGATTGCCGGGAGAAATATCAATAACATCAGATTGTCAGCAATGAACACAGATGATACCACCCTTATGGTAGAAAGCGAAGAGGAACTGAAGAGCCTTTTGATGGAAGTGAAAGAGGAGAGTGAAAAAGTTGGCTTAAAGCTCAACATTCAGAAACCTAAGATCATGGCATCTGGTCCCATCACTTCATGGCAAATAGATGGGGAAACAATGGAAACAGTGAGAGACTTTATTTTGGGGGGCTCTAAAATCACTGCAGATGGTCACTGAAGCCATGAAATTAAAATATGCTTGCTCCTTGGAAAAAAAGCTATGACCAATTTATACAACATATTAAAAAGCAGAGACATTACTATACCAACAAAGGTCCATCTACTCAAAGCTTTGGTTTTTCCAGTAGTCATGTACGGATGTGAGAGTTGGACTATAAAGAAAGTGGAGCGCTGAAGAATTGGTGCTTTTGAACTGTGGTGTTGAAGAAGACTCTTGAGAGTCCCTTGGACTGCAAGGAGATCCAACCAGTCCATCCTAAAGGAAATCAGTCCTGAATATTCATTGGAAGGACTGATGCTGAAGCTGAAACTCTAATACTTTGGCCACCTGATGTGAAGAACTGATTCATTTGAAAAGACCCTGATGTTGGGAATGATTGAAGGCAAGATGAGAAGGGGATGACAGAGGATGAGATGTTTGGATAGCATCACCGACTTGATGGACGTGAGTCTGAGTAAACTCCAGGAGTTGATGATGGACAGGGAAGCCTAGTGTGCTGCAGCCCATGGGGTCACAAAGAGTCAGACACGACTAAGTGACTGAACTGAACTGAGAAGGTTAAAATATATTTACAGTAATAAAATTTGAATACTAATAAATCACATGATAGTAATCTGATTAAAATGAAACTATCTACTTTTTTAGAATCATAGCCAGTTTTTTAGGAAATATGACCACCTGAAACAGGTTGTAACTGTCTTATTATTGTGATTGTTATCTTGTTATTTCTACATTTACCCTGCCAATTAAGTAGGAGTGGATTTTAGTATCCTTATTTTAGAACTTAGAACCAGAAGAACAAAGTTGCGTGTTAACAAAGCAATTCATTTAGAAATAAAGTCATGAAAGTATCCTTCAGACTTAAAAATCTAAAATTATTGATATCACACTAATGACTAAACATGATCCATAATTCTTAGAATATTTTTCTTATTGTAGGACTTTTATACTGTAACAACAGAGGAAAATATTTTATAAAATATTTTGGAAAAATAATTTATAAGAATCTATTGAAAGTATTTTTGCTTATATTTTTGTTGCTAGACATAACACATGTTCATTTTTATTAAAAAACTTATAAATACAGAAAAGTGAGATAAATCTAAAAGAAGAAAAAAAATCCTAGTATTGAAAAATATACTGTGTTTTAATGTTGATATTCTAACTAGTACTGGTACCAAGATTCAATGGTATATTTACCCTTTGTTGAAGAACATTTGTTCTTTAATTACGATATTTTGTTGGTACAGTCTACCTGTTAAGGTTCCTGTTTCTATATAGGAAAAAATGCATTTTGAAAGTTGAAGCCAAAATGTCGTAATTTGCCTCTCAATTTGCCTTCTGGCAATGCTAGATTTTATAGTAATCATTTGAAAAATTTTCAAGTCACATCAGTGTGCTTTGCCTTCAGAGAGCACACACAATTTACTTTTAACCATCCTTTCGTCATGGGGAAGATTAAATACAATGCATGGAGCCTGGAAAGGTGGGTGACAGCTGGGAGAGATTTCCAGAGAGGCCTCAAAGCCCTTCCAGAAGATTGATTGTGCAGTGTTTTCTGCCAGTTCCTTTAGCTTTACCCAGGTTATCATCCCATCAGGAAACTTGGTGCTGGACCTCATCATGTTGCTGACAATTTAGATGACCTCAGGACATTCCTTTAATCTTCTCAAGCTTCATTCTCATTTTCAAAAGTACAAGTAAGGACTCTTAGACACTCTAATCCATCTGAAGATATTATAAAGAAAGATTCATTTGTGTTTGCGAGAAAAAAAAAAAAAGTTTTCACTCTTATGTTTTCCATTTGTATTGACTTAAATCAGTAAACGGACTTGCTCTGAGTGTGGTAGGAAGCATAGGCTGCCTTCTTACAACAGTGAGCATTTACTGACATGTGGCCGGTGTTTTCATTTCAGTACCAGGAAATCAAGGTAGTTTCTTTGATGTCTCATTACACTGAATCTTATCTTTCTCAGTAAGTTTGCTTGGGAATGAATTACTGCAAATCAGTACATACTTATTTTGTGTTTTTACTCTTCCTTTAGTAGCATGACTTTCTTGATTTGGGACTGGATAGAAAATAATGCCTCCTCAATTATTTAAACATCCCTTGTTGACGATTAGCAATAGTTAAAAAAATTATATGTGAAAGAATTTAAATCTTCTGGCTCTGTTTCCATAGCTCATTGAAACTGGCAGATGGGAACACAATAGCAATTGTGCAGCATGACTGCAACCCCAACACACACACAATACAAGTTGATAATTGGGTTCCTTATTACAGACAGGGAAGGGCCTGTTGACTTTCTCTAGTGCTGAGGAGTGTGTACAGTTACTCTGCTGTGGCGCTGGATCCATCAAGCACTGAGTGCTCTGAGAAGTGACAAGGTGACCCGCTGTAGAGGCTGGTGCCGGCTGCGCTCGTGTGAGTCACAGGGGACAGCGTTTCGGTGTTGCCCGACTGCTGTCAAAGCTTATTTCCCTCTCTGTTAACTGGTTGAAGATGTGTGTGCCAAGAGGAATTTTATCAATCAGTGGTGTATTATAAATGATTTTGTCCCTGGCCCAAGCAAGAAGAGTTCATCAATTCTTTATGGATGGATTACAGATCCCACCTTCTGTAACTTTTCATTATGTTAAAAGTTTGGAAATGAAGCACATGTTATTATTTGGAAGCATTTCATTATGCGAGGATATCAAACATTAGATTATTTGTTTCCTTTGGTCTCTGGATTATTTACTTTCTTGCATGACATTTGACACTTTGGCAAGCTAGCAATTGAAAATAACCCATTACTAGAGATTACCTTTCATTGGGAAGCAGGTGTCATATTTGATAATGAGTCAGAGTCAACTGAATCTAGGTCAACACAGGATTTAAGCAAAACTATATATGTGGAAAAACTAATGTCCTATACATACAAGATGTTTGTCTTCATGTTGTACCAACACTATTAGTAAAACCCATACTACTTCCCAAATTGTACTTTTTGTGCACTTTCAGAATTCAAATGTATTTGTTGTATTTATACTTTTCAACTTAAGGAGAGTTGTAGGTCAGGCATCTGCCCATTGAAATATTTTCATCTGAAAAACCATTAGGTGAGGGTCTAGCTTTCTTGCTGTGATTAGTGGCATTTCAGCTTCTACCCTTTTCTTGCTTCTGAAACTGGGGATGGAGAAAGCTCCCACCACAATTCATTCACTCACCCCCTACCCTGCTTTATTTTCCTCATAGAGGTCATCATTCTCTTATGTGTTTATATTCACTGGAGGAATCAACCTCTAAAAGGGCAGAAAACTTTCCATAACTTATTGCCAATCATTATTTTCCAGTCCTTAGAAAAGTGCCTGCCATGAAGCGGTTATTAAAAAATCATTAGTTATCCTGGATGGGAGGGGAGTTTGGAGGAGAATGGATACATGTCTATGTATGGTTGTATTCCTTTGCTATTCACCTGAAACTATCTCAACATGGTTAGTTGAAAATACAAAATTAAAGTTTTTTTTTAAAAAAATTAAGAAGTCATTAGTTAACAGAGTGTATAACTAATTCCCTAGTATATTCCATTTGCTTGGGAACACATTCTTATAATAAAATAATGAAGCTGTGTCTTGGATCACAGTCAGACCATAAAACATTCAAGTTAGCTATGCAGTACTACTTCAGTTAGAGTAAGGATTAAGTAGACTGGATTAGGAATTTAACCACCATTTGTAATATTTTCCATATAGTTTTAAATAAATGGTTAACAGATTATAAGTCTAGGACCACCTGTATGTGAAGAGTAGGGAAAAGATATGCAGTAAATTTAAGCTATTTTTATTCTACTGTACTGCTTTTTGGTCCACTTTATGTTGGAGAAAATTTGAAGCTCTAACCCTTAATTGGGACAGTTGAGGGATGACAGAGTCTGAAAAACTACTTAACATTTTACATGTGGTAACAGCAGATGTTTTTTACATGAATGTTTTTAGACTTATAGGAAATCCTAACTTTTGTTGTAGTTGTATTTGTTCCAGAAATAGGATTTTCAATTGTAATATATAAATTCTGACCTCATTTTTGATCCCTTATATATAGCATATAATGCAACAAGAATATTAAAATTGATGAAAATTTTCTTTATAATAATGCTGAAGTCAATCCATTTATACCTCTTTTTGAGGGTTTGACATCTTTTATTAAATTAGTTAAATTATGCTGGAAATTATTTATAACAACAACATCTACAGAAGTTAAATATACCTGAGTTCACCCTGGAGAAAGCTTTTGACTCGGAGAAGTGGGTCCAGAAATGTGTGGAATGCTCCAATTTGGCTTCTTAGTGGATGTACTAGGGTTTTCAGGAAATTAGAGCTTTGGGGAACAGATTTATTTCATTGTTTAAGGATTGCCTTATAGTTGTTCATTCCTTTGAAATTCAGGTTTTACTGAGATGACAAAATGACTTTTTGATAATCTTAGGAGAATGTGTACTTTCTGAATTAGAAAAAAAATCTAGATTTTAGGATTAATCTTTGAAAAAAGCATCCTGACGTTAGACTTAGTGTACATACCTCCTGCTCAATGAGTGCTCACACGTATTTCACATCTTTTCAAATCTCAGCTGTAAATCCAAGTATTAATCAAATGGTGCTCCATTAAAGATTTTGAACAAATAGTTGATAGTGCATTCACTTTGCTATAAAACCATTTCAAAGGAAACCTTAGATTTTAAAGACTAATGATCTGAGCTAGCAGATAGGCTTTCTTGCAGAAAAGAAACTTACTGGCTTTTGTCGATTCCATTTTCACTCATGTACTATCTCATTATCAAAATAAATATAGCATTATTCAGATGCATTTTGGCTCTCAATAAACCATACTTTTTACTGGTGTTTTTCATCATGAACCTTGAGTAGATCAACTTCTTAAACCATTTATTTGCCTAACATCCATAACACAAATATTACAAGGAAGAAAAAAAAAATGGAATGATCTGGGGTAAAAATATATTAGACCCTTTTGCTGTAGACCTTTAAGGTAGTGTCAGCAGAAAGTTTATATTTTTTTTCTGAGTTTGGAATTCATTTTCGCTTAATTTTTATTTTATATTGGGATATAATTGATTTACAATTTTGTGCTACTTTCACACGTACAGCAAAGAGATTCAACTGTACATATGCAGCAAAAAGTTTCTTAATAAATGCTGCATCTTCCAAAATTTTTGTCCCACTAAAAATGCTTAGAACTACAGGAGTCTGGGGTCTTTCTATTTCATTTTGTCATTTGTTTTCTTACAGTGTTTTCAAAGCATTACCTTTATTGTTTCTGCCTGAATTTGATTATGCCAGAATTCTGTAAGGAATTGCCCAGACATGTGAGTGTCTAAGGGCTTCCCTGGTAACTCAGAAGTGTAAAGAATCCACCTGCAGTGCTGGTGACTTGGGTTCGATCCCTGGGTTGGGAAGATCCCTTGGAGAAAGGATAGGCTACCCACTCCAGTATTCTTGCCTAGAGAATTCCATGGACAGAGAAGCCTGGCAGTCTACAGTCCATGGGGTCACAAAGAGTTGGACATGACTGAATGACTTTCACATGAATGTCTAAACTTAAAAGCAAAAGGTGAAAAAAGCATATATAAATATACACAGGCCATATACCAGATATGTATATATTTCACCTTATCTCTGACTAAAGTTGTCATTTTTGCCTTAATAAATGGTATTTCTATAAAATTAATTAATTAGCAATCTTAATCCATAGGTGGTATTGTTTTGGTTTAGTTGCTAAATTGTATCTGACTCTTTTGTGACCCTATGGACTGTAGTCTGCCAGGCTCCTCTGTCCATGGGATTCCCCAGTCAAGAATACTGGAGTGGGTTGCCATTTCCTCCCCCAGGGGATCTTCCCAACCCAGGGACCAAACTCAGTCTCCTGCATTGGCAGATGGATTCATTACTACTGAGCCACCTGGGAAAGCTCAATCCATAGGTACTATGGGTTTAATCTTTATAAGCCTAGTTTCCTCTTGGAAGTAATGATGTCCGCTTTATTTGTTCTTGTGAGGATTAAATTAATAATGTTTGCGACATAGTTTGTACAATGTCTGGGTTATATTTAACAAAGATTGTCTCCTATTATTGCTTTTGTATTAGAGATAGTACTGTGGTTTTCATAAAACAGACTCCATAATTGAGCATTTAAAACTTCTTCAATTTAAATGGGTAGCTATTAATACTTCTAGTTGCTGACTTGCTGTGTTACCTATTTTTACCCCCTGTGTTGTGACAGTAGATGGGTAGATACAAAATCCCAGCGTGGAACTGGTCCTCTTTACCCTTAATCTCTACTTCCAAGCATTGTCACCACAGCTACAGGGAACATGTCAGTGTATGTGTTCAGAACATTCCATTAGGCATCATAGCTAGTGCTTCTCTTCCGACAATGTCATTTTATGTGAACAATCCAAAGTCTAGAGGTGAAATTAGTTGGAGTGCCCATGACTCAGCCTCTTTTTTCCGGGAGTGACTCATTCTGCATTTATAGATCCCTGACTTTGTGCCATACACCACTCTAAGTGCTTGAGATACAAATGTGGATTTGCTGGGTCACTGACCCAGAGCAGCCCACAGCCTGGGCAGACAGGATGTGGCATTCATTGTAAACAGTATTGGCTTCCATACAGTCAGTGCTTTAATGTTATACCTGTCTATCAAGGAAAAGTGTGATTAAATACAATAATGTGGGCTGGCTAGACAATTTAATTCTATAATTTAGAACATATATCTCTGACCCTATATTGATGTATTTTAGCCCAGTTATTATCTCCACAATGTTCATTCCTTTTTGTTCTCTTTCAGTGTTAGGTAAGATTTCACTCTTTTGCATATCACATAAAATCTACCCTTTATGAATAAGTTAGTTGTCTGATGCATACCTTCCTTTGATTATCCTGCCAGAAACTCACAATGTGTGTAAAAACAAAAAAACCCATCACCCTCTCCTCTTGCTCAGCAGCCTGATCTGCCTTTAGCCTTCCCTGTTTCTAAGAACGACAACATCTTTATGGGGATCTGTTTGTCTCTAACCCTCAGAATTCTCTTGGCTCTTTTTCTCTGTCACATGCCTTTTCATAGCCAACCAGTTCCTAAGCCCCATAGGTTATTCAGTTCAGTTCAGCTCAGTCGTGTCCGACTCTTTGCGACCCCATGAATCACAGCATGCCAGGCCTCCCTGTCCATCACCAACTCCTGGAGTTTACCCAAACTCATGTCCATCGAGTTGGTGATGCCATCCAGCCATCTCATCCTCTGTCGTCCCCTTTTCCTCCTGCCCCCAATCCCTCCCAGCATCAGGGTCTTTTCCAATGAGTCAACTCTTCGCATGAGGTGGCCAAAGTATTGGAGTTTCAGCTTTAGCATCAGTCCTTCCAATGAATACCCAAAACTGATCTCCTTTAAGATGGACTGGTTGGATCTCCTTGCAGTTCTTCTCCAACACCACAGTTCAAAAGTATCAATTCTCTGGTGCTCAGCTTTCTTCACAGTCCACCATAAGTTATTATACACTACTGATACACACTTATACACACAATGTTCTTGCCTGGAGAATCCCAGGGATGGGGGATCCTGGTGGGCTGCCATCTATGGGGTCGCACAGCATCGGACACGACTGAAACGACTTAGCAGCAGTAGCAGTATACACACTACCCTGGACTGAACTCAGAATTCATGCGTTGAAGCCCTAAGCCATCAATGTGACTGTTTTTAGGAATAAGGTTTTCAGAATATTCCCCTTCTTGGATCACAGCCTTGCATGGCAAAGGGGCTTGTGTAACTCAATGAAACTGTGAGCCATGCCATGCAGGGCGACCCAAGATGGACAGGTCATAGTGCAGAGTTCTGACAAAATGTGGTCTTCTGGAGGAGGCAGTGGGAACTTACTCCAGTATTCTTGTCTGTTAATGTTAAATAAGGTCACAGAGGTGGCTCCCTAATATGACAATGACTATGGGAGAAGAGAATGAGAGGGTAGCTAGCTATAAGCCTCTTACCAAAACCTGGTTGAACTGGCATCTTGATCTCAGACTTCCAGCCTCCAGAGTTTTGAGAAATATATTTCTATTGTTTAAGTCACTCAGCATATGGTATTTTGTTATATAGCCTGAGCAGTCTAAGATGCTTGCGTCTGCAGTAGTTGGAGCCTTCTTCCTTCTTTGCATCAACGCTGTCTCTACGCAAACTGACGCTTCATTACCCACCACTTGGACTTCTGAAGGAGATACCTAAATGGTTTACTCTTTAATATCTCTTCATCTTGATCTAGTCTACACAGTGATGTCACTTAAATATTTTAATCATATCATTCTTGAATAGAAAACCTTCAGTGGTTCACTTTAGTGGAAAAAATTGAGTGAGTGAGTGATAGTCACTCAGTCATGTCCAACTCTTTGTGACCCCATGGACTGTAGCCTGCAGAATTCTCCAGGCAAGAATACTGGAGTGGGTTACCATTTCCTTCTCCAAGTGGGCAAAATTAAATATATTTAATTCTCTATTCTCCTCAGATTGTCATTCAAGATCGTTTCTTCCTATACAAACCCAACCTAGACTTTCACCCAATTGTTGCTCTTCTTGTGTATTATACTCCAGCTAGGTGGGGCCCCAGATACCCCTTGGTCTTTGCTTTTTTCATTACTTTTTACTGCTAAGTCCTTTCTCTGAGTCCACTGAGTTGGTCTCATTTCCATTCTGTGTCCACCTATCACAATCCTTTGCCTCCTTCAAGGCTCAACTCAAATGCACCTCTGAATCCTTATCCTTATATAATAGGATTTCATTTTTCTCCTCCTTTGTTCTCCATTGTCCCATAGCTCTTTGTTGAATTTCTTAGTGACAAAAGGTATGTTCTGCTTTGTATCACTGCCTTTTGTCTTTTGATTTTTCATAACTACCTCTATCCCACTAGATTCTAACTAAGCTTTTAGATGGCAAAGAGCTTTTGATCTTTGAAATAGTAAACAATACTATTTTTTAAACTGTTCTGTATTTTAAAATATAAGGATTGTACTTATTATTAAATAATAAGCACTTAAATATATTTTTAAAAATAGAATCGATTTTTAATTTTAATTTGCATACTGGAGTATTCCCTACATTTGTATGTTTTGTGAAGCTCAAGCAGTAATTTTTCTATGACTCTGGCAGTTATAGTTTCTTTTCATTGAGAGTCTTGTGTAACTTTAAGAAGGGAGAAGTACAGAAAATGTGAAAGGTTTTTCAATTGAGAGTTGACCTTCGTAATCTAATAGCAAAAATATGTCTATTATTTTCAATTTTTGTTCTTTGTGAGATGTAAACAGGAATACTGCTGCCTGATACTGAGTTTATAATTCAACCTGACCATCACAAAATGATGTATAATAGATCGATGTAAGATTATTTCTCATTGGATAAAGAGGGGAAAGAAAGATTTAGCAATTAATTCTCAAGATTATTTTCTGACATGTTCTCTGCCTTTTTGTTGTGGAGAAAGAGACTCAGAGGATGAAGAAGTGGTGCTTTCAATATGCTGATAAGTTAAGCTGCCTAAAAGCAGATGCTGAATCCTATTGAAAAGAATTTCATTTGAGTTATGCTGAGGGCATTGTTTAGCAAAATACTACACAAGAAGTCTTGACCTCTGTGTGTGAAATGGCAGATGTTCACAGTGAGGATTGAGCCTTGGGGCAACATAAATCTTCACTATTCTGTGCCTATTTGCTCGGTAACTGGGTTGAGTGGGGAAATAAAAGGTTCAGAGAATTTTTTACAAAGCAGCTGCTCCAGGCACTGCAAATGGATGTGCTGCCCTTAAGATAAGAAAAGCAAACAAGCAAACAAAATTCCCTAGACAGTGTGAGTTCACCAGGTCAAAAATGAACACCTCTGCTCCCTCAGAACTTTTATATTACACATTTTCAATGCAAATCAGGTAGGTCAAGGATGGGTTTTTTTTCCTTATCTCTGCTAAAAGGGGAATTTTCAACCATTTCTTTACATTTGACAGCGGCATCAGAAAAGTACGACATGAAGCACCTTCATTCATTTAACAATCACTTATTGATATTCTTCTGTGTGCTAAGCCAATGGGTTCAAATACAAAGTTCACATAATTGAAATAGTACTGATATCTTGAACAGAGTTTGTGTGTCACATATGCTACACTGAAAAGAAAATAAAAATTTTTGGAGATGGGGATGGGTTGATGGGACAATGATGGGGGTAGGTCAGAATATCCTCCTAGTCACATTTGTAGTTGTTGTTCAGTTACTCAATCAAGACTGACTCTTTGTGACCCCGTGGACTGCAGCATGCCCGGCTTCCCTGGCCATCACCAACTCCTGGACCTTGCTCAAACTCATGTCCATTGAGTCAATGATGCCATTCAACCATCTTGTCCTTGTCATCTCCTTCTCCTCCTGCCTTCAGTCTTTCCTGGCATCAGGGTCTTTTCCAGTGAGTCAGCTCTTTCCATCAGGTGGCCATTATGGATCATATAAAGCAGCCAGTTTCGTGAATTATAAAGCCTGACTTTTGAAAAATTCTACAAGTCTCATTTAGTTTTTACTTTGACAGGATGGGCTTCCCTGGTGGCTCAGCTGGTAAAGAATCTGCCTGCAATGCAGGAGACCTGGGATCTATCCCTGGGTTGGGAAGATCCCCTGGAAAAGGGAATGGCTACCCACTCCAGTATTCTGGCCTGGAGAATTCCATGGACTATAAAGTCCATGGGATCACAAAGAGTCGGACACGACTGAGTGACTTTCACTTTTGACAGTATATATTTGAATATATACTCTGTGGGTAAAGAATCTACCTGCAATATGGGAGACACAGGAGATGAAGGCTTAATCCCTGGGTTGGGAAGATCTTCTGGAGGAGGAAATGACAACCCACTCCAGTATTCTTGTCTGGAGAATCCTATAGACAGAGGAGCCTGGTGGGCTATAGTCCAAAGGGTCACAAAGAGTCAGGCGTGACTGAGTGAGCATGCACACATATATTTGAAAGTTTATGCAGAACAGATAAAATCCAATCTATTTGAGTCTAAAGATATCAGGATATCAATTTAGTATGCCAAAAACTCTTAGCAAGAAGCAGTTGTGATCAAATGGTAAGTTGAGACTTAAAACTGCACATAAATTAACACGTGGTTCTATGCAGTCTTTCCTTGACTCCAAGCAACTAGGGGAACCAGTTTTTCTTGGGGAATAGTGACATATGGTCACTGTGGTTAACATTATACATGTATAGTAGGCCACTCCTGGTTCTTTGTCTTTCACCCCCTGGTGTTCATGTGTACTGTTTTAGCTACCTCTTGCATGCCCAGAAGTGCACATGAACATGCACACGTATGTGTACATGGACACACAGTCACATATGTTTAGTGTGTTGAACCACTGTCCTTCCCAGTCTCCTAGTATTTTTTCTCTGATTTTAAGAAAATTATTTCTCCCTCTCCTTTTATATCTCTCTCTTTACTAGTTTGTTCTAAAAAATAAAATAAAATAAAATCTCTCCTGATTTTTCTTTTCTTTAAATTTGTGGAACAAAATTGAAACAAAACAAAGTACTATGCTTAACAGAGAGTGTCCCAGACTTTCTCAGTTTATGACATTCTGAGTATGTTGGTAATTTTTTCATGGCACCCCTAGGCTGAAAGAAATACCTCACAGTTTTGTTTAATTAGCATAAAAAGTATTTAGGTATTAACATAGTCACCTTTTGAAAAAATAATGCATATAAATTGAAAGAAAAAAAAAAAAAACCTTTGTGTTTTATACTTAGAAACTCACAGTTACTTAATAGTGGGATATGTGTGCTTGTTGGGTACTGACCAGCCTTCAAACCTAAGAGCCAGATTTAACACTCATCCTCATTTCTTACTCCACATTGGTTTTAATGCAATGTTAGTATTTGCCTTTATACCACAAACACTGTAAAAAACTGAACTTTGGGTGTAGAGTTAGATTATTTATTTGACTTTTTTCTTGTTTCTTGAGGTATGCCTGTATTGCTATGAACTTTCCCCTTAGGACTGCTTTTGGACTGCTTTTACAGTGTCCCACAGGTTTTGGGTTGTTGTGTTTTCATTTTCATTCGTTTCTATGCAAATTTTGATTTCTTTTTTGATTTATTCTGTGATTTGTTGGTTATTCAGCAGCGTGTTGTGCAGCCTCCATATGGAAATGAAGAACCCCAGGGTTAGTAGAAGGAAACAAATCTTAAAAATTAGGGCAGAAATAAATGCAAAAGAAACAAAAGAGACCATAGCAAAAATCAACAAAGCCAAAAGCTTGTTCTTTGAAAGGATAAATAAAATTGACAAACCATTAGCCAGACTCATCAAGAAACAATGGGAGAAAAATCAAATCAATAAAATTAGAAATGAAAATGGAGAGATCACAACAGACAACACAGAAATACAAAGGATCATAAGAGACTACTATCAGCAATTATATGCCAATAAAATGGACAACATGGAAGAAATGGACAATTCTTAAAAAAGTACAACTTTCCAAAACTGGACCAGGAAGAAACAGAAAATTTTAACAGACCCAACACAAGCATGGAAATTGAAACTGTAATCAGAAATCTTCCAGCAAACAAAAGCCTAGGTCCAGATGGCTTCACAGCTGAATTCTACCAAAAATTTAGAGAAGAGCTAATACCTATCCTACTCAAACTCTTCCAGAAAATTGCAGAGGAAGGTAAACTTCCAAACTCATTCTATGAGGTCACCATCACCCTAATACCAAAACCTGACAAAGATCCCACAAAAAAAGAAAATTACAGGCCAATATCACTGATGAACATAGATGCAAAACTCCTTAACAAAATTCTAGCAATCAGAATCCAACAACATATTAAAAAGATCATACACCATTACCAAGTGGGCTTTATCCCAGGGATGCAAGGATTCTTCAATATCCGCAAATCGATCAATGTAATACACCACATTAACAAATTGAAAAATAAAAACCATATGATTATCTCAATAGATGCAGAGAAAGCCTTTGACAAAATTCAACATCGATTTATGATAAAAACTCTCCAGAAAGCAGGAATAGAAGGAACATACCTCAACATAATAAAAGCTATATATGACAAACCCACAGCAAACATACTCAATGGTGAAAAATTGAAAGCATTTCCTTTAAAGTCAGGAACAAGACAAGGGTGCCCACTTTCACCATTACTATTCAACATAGTTTTGGAAGTTTTGGCCACAGCAATCAGAGCAGAAAAAGAAATAAAAGGAATCCAAATTGGAAAAGAAGAAGTAAAACTCTCAC
This sequence comes from Bos javanicus, assembly GCF_032452875.1. Classification (NCBI taxonomy): domain Eukaryota; kingdom Metazoa; phylum Chordata; class Mammalia; order Artiodactyla; family Bovidae; genus Bos; species Bos javanicus. Next base: position 97,435,925 of record NC_083869.1, read on the forward strand.
TGTTTGCAGATGACATGATCCTCTACATAGAAAACCCTAAAGACTCCACCAGAAAATTACTAGAACTAATCAATGAATATAGTAAAGTTGCAGGATATAAAATCAACACACAGAAATCCCTTGCATTCCTATACACTAATAATGAGAAAATAGAGAAATTAAGGAAATAATTCCATTCACCATTGCAATGAAAAGAATAAAATACTTAGGAATATATCTACCTAAAGAAACTAAAGACCTATATATAGAAAACTATAAAACACTGGTGAAAGAAATCAAAGAGGACACTAATAGATGGAGAAATATACCATGTTCATGGATTGGAAGAATCAATATAGTGAAAATGAGTATACTACCCAAAGCAATTTATAGATTCAATGCAATCCCTATCAAGCTACCAACGATATTCTTCACACAGCTAGAACAAATAATTTCACAATTTGTATGGAAATACATAAAACCTCGAATAGCCAAAGCTATCTTGAGAAAGAAGAATGGAACTGGAGGAATCAACCTGCCTGACTTCAGGCTCTACTACAAAGCCACAGTCATCAATACAGAATGGTACTGGCACAAAGACAGAAATATAGTTCAATGGAACAAAATAGAAAGCCCAGAGATAAATCCACACACATATGGACACCTTATCTTTGACAAAGGAGGCAAGAATATACAATAGATTAAAGATAATCTCTTTAACAAATGGTGCTGGGAAAACTGGCCAACCACTTGTAAAAGAATGAAACTAGAGCACTTTCTAACACCATACACAAATAAACTCAAAATGGATTAAAGATCTAAATGTAAGACCAGAAACTATAAAACTCCTAGAGGAGAACATAGGCAAAACACTCTCTGACATACATCACAGCAGGATCCTCTATGACCCACCTTCCAGAATATTGGAAATAAAAGCAAAAATAAACAAATGGGACCTAATTAAACTTAAAAGCTTCTGCACAACAAAGGAAACTATAAGCAAGGTGAAAAGACAGCCTTCAGAATGGGAGAAAATAATAGCAAATGAAGCAACAGACAAACAACTAATCTCAAAAATATACAAGCAACTCCTACAGCTCAATTCCAGAAAAATAAATGACCCAATCAAAAAATGGGCCAAAGAACTAAATAGACATTTCTCCAAAGAAGACATACAGATGGCTAACAAACACATGAAAAGATGCTCAACATCATTCATTATCAGAGAAATGCACATCAAAACCACTGTGAGGTACCATTTCACACCAGTCAGAATGGCTGCGATCCTAAAGTCTACAAGCAATAAATGCTGGAGAGGGTGTGGAGAAAAGGGAACCCTCTTACACTGTTGGTGGGAATGCAAACTAGTACAGCCACTATGGAGAACAGTGTGGAGATTCCTTAAAAAACTGGAAATAGAACTGCCTTATGATCCAGAAATCCCACTGCTAGGCATACACACTGAGGAAACCAGAAGGGAAAGAGACACATGTACCCCAGTGTTCATTGCAGCACTGTTTATAATAGCCAGGACATGGAAACAACCTAGATGTCCATCAACAGATGAATAGATAAGAAACCTGTGGTACATATACACAATGGAGTATTACTCAGCCATTAAAAAGAATACATTTGATTCAGTTCTAATGAGGTGGATGAAACTGGAGCCGATTATAGAGAGTGAAGTAAGCCAGAAAGAAAAACACCAATACAGTATATTAACACATATATATGGAATTTAGAAAGAAGGTAACAATAACCATGTATACGAGACAGCAAAAGAGACACTGATGTATAGAACAGTCTTTTGGACTCTGTGGGAGAGGGAGAGGGTGGAATGATTTGGGAGAATGGCATTGAAATATGTGTAATATCATATATGAAACGAGTCGCCAGTCCAGGTTCGATGCACGATACTGGATGCTTGGGGCTGGTGCACTGGGATGACCCAGAGGGATGGTATGGGGAGGGAGGAGGGAGGAGGGTTCAGGATGGGGAACACGTGTATACCTGTGGCAGATTCATTTTGATATATGGCAAAACCAATACAATATTGTAAAGTTAAATAAAATTAAATTAAAAAAACAAAAACAAAAACTGAACTTTGAAAAGCTATGGCGTCACTGAATGGGAAGGAAAGCTGAGTGCTGAAGAATTGATACTTTTGAACTGTGGTGTTGTAGAAGACTCTTGAGAGTCCGTTGGACAGCAAGGAGCTCAAACCAGTCAATCCTAAAGGAAATCAGTGCTGAATATTCATTGGAAGGACTGATGCTGAAGCTGAAGTTCCAGTACTTTGGCCACCTGATGCATAGAGCTGACTCATTTGAAAAGACCCTGATGTGGGAAAGATTGAAGGCAGGAGGGGAAGGGAATGACAGAGGATGAGATGGTTGTACAGCATTACTGATTTGATAGACATTAATTTGAGCAAGCTCCGGGAGTTGGTGATGGACAGGAAAGCCTGGTGTGCTGCAGTCCATGGGGTTGCAAAGAGGCGGAAACAGCGACTGAATTGAACTGAGCGAAGCTGAGTTCCTTCACTGTTCACCTGAAACTATCATAACATTGTTAATTGGCTATACCCCAATATAAAATAACAAGTTTTTTAAAAAAGAATTTCATTTTCAATCATTTTTTACTAGTATTTCTTTTATATTTTTAAATAAAATTGTATATATTAAAGGTTTACAACATGATTTGATATACATATACATAGTAAAATGATTACTACAGTCAAGCTAATTAAAATATTATCTTGAATATATGAGTATTACTTTAGACTATTCTTTTCATTAAATAATCATGATTTTAGGTTAATTATCTTTTGGACTTAACCTCTGAGTCTAATAATGAACCATTTCTAACAATACCACGTGGAACATATTCGAACTTCTAACCAATCACAAACACACTTCTAGAACCTAACGATTATTTTTTTTTAATTGGAGATTTATCCAAGGATGCTCCCTGCTGCAAGCCAAGAATCCCACTCTGTCATCGTAAAGTCATTTTTTCTACTAAGTGTTGAAAATGCAGGCTGACTTTTGGAATAAAAGTTGGGTTTGCTTTTGTCCTTGATTTACTTTCTCGTTCCTTCCACTTGACAACACACTTCTCAGCATGATTTGGTGGCAAGATTTAGGTGTAAGAAAATAATGAGAAGATGGCTAGGTTGCTATTGGAATCGTCTTATTAGACTTTTGTTGCCTTTTAACAGATTGTCGTGTTGTTCAGTTGCTCAGTTGTGTCTAACTCTTTGCAATCCCATGGACTGCAGCAGTCAAACAGATTGTTGATCCTGCACTTTTAATCTGCAAACTGTCTGTGGATGTTAAGTTAGATTAAGGATTGAATGCATCAGTTTTATTATTTTTAGTTAAACATCTTTCAAGATAAGTGGTAGTATTTTCAGTACAGAATTTGTTTAAAAAATATTTATGCTTGAAATTTTAGATTATAAGCATAAGCATTTCTATTTTAATAGAAACTGCTGGAAATAGAATAGGATATAATTTGCACATCTAATACATGTTTTTAAATAAAATCTAGAAGATATATCAGTTTAAAGTTTCATAACTACGTAATGCCCTTGTAAATGGATGTGGATGTATTGTCAGCCAGTAAATTTTGTGTGAGGATTCAAATAACTTCATCTTCTCTTTTTATTAAAGTAAAAGACTAAATCTTTCAATTGATTTAATTTATGGTATGTTATTCTGTTTATCTTTCAGATTTTATTGATCTGATCCAACCTGTCTTGTGACTGCTAGCTGGAATTAAGGTTGGTGATGTGTTTATATATTAAATTCTGAATAAACTGAAATAAAATAGAGGCTTGATGAGCCTTTGTAGAGTTGGGTCAGAGTACTTTTGCAGGTTGTGGTAAGAAATTTGTAACTTGGTGAGAACTGGATACATTCCAGGTTTGCAGACATGTTTTCCTGAACAGTGTTTGTTTTCTTTGTTAGTGTTTCTTTGAGTATCAAGTTTTATTTCTTTTACCTGCCTTACTTGCAGAATTTTGATTAAAGAAAAAGATTCAAATTTAAGTCATTCATTTAATAAACATATCAAAAGTATGATTTCTTTGCAACGTGGCTAGTGTTTTAAAGAATGGTCAGCTTTCTGAGTTTGCAGGGAAATACTTTTGAAGCCCACAGTTGGGTAGCCACATTTCCTAAGCATGGTAGAGCTGAAAAATTGCTCATTAATTGCATATTTCAGTTAATTAGCGGAGTTTTAAGATGCCATTCTTTTGCTCTGTTTCCTTGTTAATTGGTTTTAGGGGAGACTCAAAACTAGCTTAATGGAGTTTAGAATAATAACAGAGCCTTAGAGGGCACTGACATAAATAGGCTTAGAATTTCATTTATTCCCTCCTCCTTTCTTCTCTAGAACGTGTATTCATAGTTTAAAAAAAAAAACTAAACTCTGAATAAAATAACTGCTTTTGTTGCTAATAAAAGAGCAAAATGCCAGATGTTGCTAAACTTTTTGTATAGGTTTTTGGTTAATAATTTAACAGAAAGAAAAACATTGACTTTTCCTTTGTGCTTATATTAATCAGGTATTTAGCCTTCAAATTGCAGTGTCTGGATGGCTCTAGTGGTAAAGAACCCTCCTGCCAACGCAGGAGACATAAGACACTCAGGTTCAGTCCCTGGGTTGGGAAGATCCCCTGGAGGAAGGCATGGCATTCCACTCCAGTATTTTTTCCTAGAGAATCCCAGGGACAGAGGAGCCTGATGGGCTACAGTCCATAGGGTCTCACAGAGTTGGGCACGACTGAAGCAACTTAGCACGCACGGGCAACACATAGCTGGCACACAGTAAATATGTTACCTTTTCTGGCCTCGTTTTGACCTCATTCTTCTACCCCCAACACATCTGTCTCACATGCATGTGCACGTGTGTATACACACACACACACGATTATTATTTTTCCTTTTCATGTACAAATTGTGCTTTCTTATCCTTGAAATCTGGATAGACTGTAGCAAATAAGATATGTTGGAATCATGCCTACTGATAATTGGCAACTAAATAAGGAGAAAAAGGGACATGTGTATAAAAGTGAGAGTTAAATTTGTAACCTGCATTTGTTTCATTTTGTGTTCGTATAATTTGGAGTTGAACTTATTGAGGACATTTAGGCTGGTTTCTTTCATATTCACTCCTGAGCATGTTCTATGTAAACTTGCACATGTTTAAACATGGAATGCTTGTAAGACTTTTTGCTACTCTTCTTTCCCTGCTAGCTTCTACTCGTTTGCCAGTAAAAAAATAACAGCTAGAATGAGATTTTTGCAAAGTATAAATCTTTTAATCAGGAATATTTTCAATGCACAAGGTTGAATATGAAGTGTTGCTTTTAAATTTTAATTAAAAGTAAATTGTATTTTGTTCTCTTCCTTTTGGATTTTTGTTTGTGGTTGGTATGGTCAACATCACAACTTGAAATCTCATTTCATTTTGGCTACTCTTCAGAAAGGAACAAAAAACTGAAAAGAGACATGTAAAAGGAAAAGAAAAAAATTTTGTTAAATAGAAAAGTAAATAACTATAAGAGTAAAACACAAAAACTTTTAAAATCTGATCCTGTATTTATTTTCTGTATGGAGAATTTCTTTTGTGGGAGTGTGAGCATAATTTAAATGTGTTTGGTCTAAGTGTGAAAAGTCAGGATGACTTGCTACTGCTGCTAAGTCACTTCAGTCATGTCCGACTCTGTGCGACCCCATAGACGGCAGCCCACCAGGCTCCCCCGTCCCTGGGATTCTCCAGGCAAGAATATTGGAGTGGGTTGCCATTTCCTTCTCCAATGCATGAAAAGTGAAAAGTGAAAGTGAAGTCGCTCAGTTGTGTCCGACTCTTAGCGACCCCATGGACTGCAGCCCACTGGGCTCCTCCATCCATGGGATTTTCCAGGCAAGAGTACTGGAGTGGGGTGCCATTGCCTTCTCTGCAGGATGACTTACATACTCCAAAATAAATATATTGATTAAAATATACAGTGTTCATAGAAATGGAAGCATATTTAAATCTCTCATATTACAAACTCTTTCCAATTGAATATATTGTATTTTTTTCTCTTTCCAGCTGAGAATGAAAAGATATTTAAATTAAATTTGATAATTAATTATCTAAATTATGTTTTGGAAAAGCAGCTAGATGTAACAAAGCTTCTGAAGGATACATCAATTCACCAGAAACAGCCAGATTCTCAACACAAACTATAATATATAATGAAAATTATTCTTTTCTTAACTAGAGCTAGGTTCTTTTGCTTCAGGATAAAAGAAGTTTCCCTCATAGAAAAGCTTCTTTTTCTATAATATTAATGGAGTAAAATGACTAGTATTGCTAGATAAAAGCAAGTGGATTCTTTACCAACTGAGCTATCAGGGAAGCTCAAAGTTATAGATAGCTGTATTTAAAGTAGAATATCAGAACTGTGCTTATATTTCTGCACAGTAAAGGAAACCATGAACAAAATGAAAAGGCAACCTCCTGGATGGGAGAAAATGTTTACAAAACATATGTCTTGTAAAATGCAAATATCCAAAATATATATGCTGCTGCTAAGTCACTTCAGTCTTGTCCAACTCTGTGCGACCCCATAGACGGCATCCCACCCGGCTCCCCCGTCCCTGGGATTCTCCAGGCAAGAACACTGGAGTGGGGTGCCATTGCCTTCTCCAAAATATATATGAAACACATATAAATCAATAGCAAAAAACAAACACTCTGATTTAAAACTAGGAAGAGGATGTAATAGACATTTTTCCAAAGCAGACATACAGATGACCAGCAGGTATATGAAAAGATGCTCAGTGTCACTAATCATCAGTTCAGTTCAGTGCATTCACTCAGTTGTGTCCTACTCTTTGTGACCTCATGAAATGCAGCATGCCAGGCGTCCCTGTCCATCATCAGCTCCCGGAGTCCACCCAAACCCATGTCCATTGAGTCGGATGCCATCCAACCATCTCATCCTCTGTTGTCCCCCTCTCCTCCTGCCCCCAATCCCTCCCAGCATCAGAGTCTTTTCCAGTGAATCAGCTCTTCACATCAGGTGGCCAAAGTATTGGAGTTTCAGCTTCAACATCAGTCCTTCCAATGAACTTCAGGACTGACTTCCTTTAGGATGGACTGGTTGGATCTCCTTGCAGTCCAAGGGACTCTCAAGAGTCTTCTCCAACACCACAGTTCAAAAGCATCAATTCTTTGGTGCTCAGCTTTCTTTATAGTTCAACTCTCACATCCATATATGACCACTGGAAAAACCATAGCCTTGACTAGACGGACCTTTGTTGGCAAAGTAATGTCTCTGCTTTTTAATATGCTGCCTAGGTTGGTCATAACTTTCCTTCCAAGGAGTAAGTGTCTTTTAATTTCATTGCTGCAATCACCATCTGCAGTGATTTTGGAGTCCCAAAAAATAAAGTCAGCCACTGTTTTCACTGTTTCCCCATCTATCTGCCATGAAGTGATGGGACTGGATGCCATGATCTTCGTTTTCTGAATGTTGAGCTTTAAGCCCACTTTTTCACTCTCCTCTTTCACTTTCATCAAGAAGCTCTTTAGTTCTTTACTTTCTGCCATAAGGGTGATGTCATCTGCATATCTGAGGTTATTGATATTTCTCCCGGAAATATTGATTCCAGCTTGTGCTTCGTCCAGCCCAGTGTTTCTCATGATGTACTCTGCATAGAAGTTAAATAAGCAGGGTGACAATATACAGCCTTGACGTACTCCTTTTCCTATTTGGAACCAGTCTGTTGTTCCATATCCAGTTCTAACTGTTGCTTCCTGACCTGCATACAGATTTCTCAAGAGGCAGGTCAGGTGGTCTGGTATTCCCATCTCTTTCAGAATTTTCTACAGTTTATTGTGATCCACACAATCAAAGGCTTTGGCTTAGTCAATAAAGCAGAAATAGATGTTTTTCTGGAACTCTCTTGCTTTTTCGATGATCCATTGGATGTTTGCAATTTGATCGCTGGTTCCTCTGCCTTTGCTAAAACCAGCTTGAACATCTGGAAGTTCATGCTTCACGTAGCCTGGCTTGGAGAATTTTAAGCATTACTTTACTAGCATGTGAGATGAGTGCAATTGTGCAGTAGTTTGAGCATTCTTTGGCATTGCCTTTCTTTGGGATTGGAATGAAAACTGACCTTTTCCCGTCCTGTGGCCACTGCTGAGTTTTCCATATTTGCTGGCATATTGAGTGCAGCACTTTCACAGCGTCATCATCATCAGGAAAATGCAAATCAAAACCACAGTGAAATATCACTTCGTACTTGCTAAAATGGTTATTATCAAAAAGACAAGTAATAACTGTTGGAGAGGAGGTGGAGCAAAGCGAATCCTTGTGCACTGTTGGTGGGAATGTAAATTTGTGCAGCTACTATGGAAAGCAGCATGGAGGTTCCTCAAAAATTTTAAATAGAGTTGTCATATCATCTGGCAATTCCATTTCTGACTATTTTTTTGAGGAAAGTGAAAACACCAATTTGAAAAAAAATATGCACACCCATGTTTATCGCAGCCTTATTTACAATAGCCAAGATATGGAAACAGCCTAAATGTCCATCAGTGGATAAATGGATAAAGGAGATATAGACGAGAGTCAAAATTCACAGTCTTCCAGTTATAAAATAATTTGTAGGATGTAATGTACAGCATGGAGACTACTGTTAATAATACTATATTGCACATTTGAAAGTTGCTAAAAGACTAGATCTTAAAAATTCTTACACTGAAAAAAATTATGTAACTGTATATGGTGATGAATGTTAACTAGTCTTATTGTGGTGAACATTTCACAATATATACAAATATCAAATCATGTTGTACACCTGAAACTAATATAATGTTGTATGTCAATTATACCTCAATAAAAAATTTTAAATGTCCATAAAGTATTTCATCAACTCTAAGATACACATTTTTACATTAAACTATGTAAAATAAAAAAACTACCATAGTTAAATTGGCAATTTTTTTTTCTTTCTAGGTGTCAACAAAGTGTGTCTTACAGTGGGTTGTATCTTAGATTCTATGAAATATAGTATTACTGAATTTAGATTGAAAAACATTAAATTTCAAGTTATTACAAAGGAGAATCAGAGTAAAGTTTGAAAATTATAAAGTCAAGCTTGATACTGATTCTTAAAAACACTTTACACCACATTTTTTACCATTTAAAACAAGGTGAGTTCATTTTTTAAATTTGTTTTCTTTTTTATTATACCGCGACCAGTATTTTGGTGTATTACCCTCCAGATTTTGACTTATTTTCACAAAATTGAAGTTAAACTTTGTATCCAGTTACTCCTGATTTCTTGAAAATGCAGTTTTAATGACTGTGCAATATTTTATCCTATTCCATAATTCTTTTTACCATTTACTCATTGTTGAGTATTCAGATTATTTTCAATATCTCATTATTTCTGCCCAGCCCTGGATCTCTCCTCTTATTCTAGTTTATCCCTCTGACTTGAATTCTTATGCCTTGTAGAAAAGTTGTCTGACTTTATTATTTTATCTTTAAAGCTAGAATAAAAATAACTTAGACTTCATTTAAGGATTAAATGAGATAACGCATACTTATGGACCTTAAATAGGGACGATTTCAAGTCATTTTTAAATTCTCTATCAAAGTTCTTTTCTTTTCATAGTTTTTACTTGAGTAATACCTTCTGGTATTTCTCCCAAGATGGAATAAAACCAATAAAGATCATTAAATTATTGCATAAAATAAAATATAAAATAGAAGAGGCCAGAATATAAATATTTTGTTTTTGAACTGATCAAAAAGTAATTTCTATATGCTCTACTGAGTGGTATTATCTCTTTTATTAAAGATACTGTTAACCAACTAAGCACCATATTTTACAATTAAGCAGACTTTCACTTAAAAAAAACCAGTGTATAAAATGCTAATATTTTCAGGATACCCTTGTGTCTTACTAGTAAGCTGCAGTGGTTTGCTTTCCAGAGTCAAGACAAACAAGCCTTTGACCAGCTACATAGTCAGCCACTATGTAGTGGCTTTTATCTTAGTCTGTTTACCTTCTAACTTGCTTCATGATGGTTCACACGTCTCTTATAGCATTCACCCTTGTTTCTTTATATTATATGTTATGATTATTTCCAGATATGTCTTATCTTCCCTAGCAACTCAGAATCTGGGGTCTTCTCTCTGTGCCTTCTGTTCTGGTAGGGCCTTGTAGGAGTGGATGTCCTGAAAATGCTTATTGAACAAATTGTAAAGTATAGAAGCAAAAATTAACAGTTTTATTACATATTTGTAAGCTACATATATGTGTATGTGTATGTGTGTAGTTGTTATTTAGTTGCCAAGTTGTGTCCGATTCCTTTGCAACCCTGTGAACTGTAGTTCACCAGGCTTCTCTGTCCATAGGATTTCCCAGGCAAGACTACTGAAGTGGGTTGCCATTTCCTTCTCCAGGGGGTCTTCCCAACTCAGAGATGGAACTGGCATCTCCTTCATTGGCAGGTGGATTCCTTACCACTTATATCCTTCCTTATATAAATGGGCAGGGAAACCCATTTATATATTCATATGTGTGTAGATATTGGAGAAGGAAATGGCAACCCAATCCAGTGTTCTTTCCTGGAGAATCCCAGGGACAGGGGAGCCTGGTGGGCTGCCATCTCTGGGGTCACACAGAATCGGACACGACTGAAGCGACTTAGCAGCAGCAGATGTGTTATAATAATTATTACCTACTGTATTCTTTCTCTTGGTGATAGGGAGTTGAGCAAAAAAGCAAGGACTTTAAACACATCACACAAAAGATATTTGAAGCAGAAATAATTACTTGGTTCAATTTGGGGAATTTTTAAAAAGTAAAGGTATGAGAAGGGTGATTGCTTTGTCTTTCTACTTTATTCCTACATTGAGCATAATATAATATACTTACGGATGAAAACATATTTGGAATTCTAGTTATTATATTGATATGTGATAAAGTGAATTTGAAGTTCTGGAAAGATTTGTAGAGTGCCTAATTATTTCTTTACCTTTTTAAGGAGAGATACAAAGCTGATAGACTGGAAGGGCCAGTTAGTCGTTGGAGAATTTGCTTTCTTTTGTGCAGCTTTCTGAAATCTGAAGCATCATAAGTACTTATTTTCTCCTTTTTTATTAAAAGTAATCCTTTCCTGTTACAAACGTGACAATCAACAAATAAGCTTCATGACATGATTTGGAATGGGAGAGGTAGGGAAGAGGGGGGCTGGGGGTGAGAGGTAAACTTGCTGTCAACCTTTCAATCTCCTCATGTGAGCCAGTGAAATACCTCAGGAATATATTTTTCCAGAATTGTTCTTTTGTTTTTTGACAGAGTCTTAACATACCGAGGAAATAGGCTTATTGATGCCCCAGAGGACAAATAGGAAAACACAACCCATTGGAAATATATTAAATAACAAATAACAGATACTTTTTTCCCACATGAGAAAAACAATATTCTAGCTGATTCTTTTTGTCTTAGCTAAATATGAAAAGTGAAAGTGAAGTCACTCAGTAGTGTCCGACTCTTTGCGACCCCATAGACTATAGCCTACAAGGCTCCTCTGTCCATGGGATTTTCCAGGCAATAGTACTGGAGTGGATTGCCATTTCCTTCTCCAGGGGATCTTCCCAACCCAGGGCTCAAACCTGGATCTCCCGCATTGTAGACAGACGCTTTACCGTCTGAGCCACCAGGGAAGTAATGACTATAACAGACAACCCCTTGGATATGTTTTTATACAAACCTCATACTTAGGAAATCAATCCTGTGGATTTAAGTCATGGGCCAGCTGATTTTTATTCTTTCCTGAATTCATCTGAATGAATGCCATTCCAAAAAATGGTACAGCTGGTCTTTTTGCAGACCATTTATTTCTTTAAAGAATATCATGACTTTATTTGGGCCTATCTTATTAAGGCAGTTTGGAGAATTTAAAAACATAAGAAGTACATTTGTAAGAAGGAGTCCATTCATTTAGAAATCTTCTATTTCTTTTATGGCCTACTTGTTGCAAAGTAAGAACTTTATATTATTAAAAACGGATATGCTTTTTTGTTCCTCAACTTCTATAAATCTACATGAGACTTACTAAATTTCATCAGTTATTCATCCAAGGATAGAAAAATCATCATAGCAGAAAAAGGGATATACATATAATAGAAAAAGGGATAATACATATACATTAGATAGATACATGGATATGCATGCTAATGTTGGACGGTTTTGCCAATGAACAGCACAAGGGCTTTGCTTTTGGGCATACTTTATAGGCCATTACTGTTAAAGCAGATAAAATTGTCTGCCTTTTCTGAGCTTATTCTGTCTAATTATTTAGCAATGTAAAAATGCTAGTTGGAAAATCATTTTGTGCTAATAAACCAAAGTAGATTTGGTTTCAGTCCATATTATTCAATATCTTGTGACCATCAACTTATGTTGCTTTAGAGACTTTGTTGACTTTTCTTTCTACTATTTAAATTTATTTAAAATAGGTTTGAAGAGCTGAATAAAAAAAAATCCTTACTATATTATACACATACATCTGTCTATACTTGAATATCTACCCTCTCTCTCTCTTTCTCTCCTTTTTGCCCTCTCTTCTTTTTGTCTTCCAGTAAAAGTTGTATATTTGTTGAATAAAGTTTATAATTCAAATATAGAGAAAGCTAACTTTTAGAATAAATAGATATTTGAAACTTTAAGTACTATCATCTTCATTTTATGAATAGAGATAGTCACTAAATCAGACACAATTTTTATAATAGACTCTTCCTCTGTGAAATGTTTTTTTGTTGTTGTTGTTTTTAGAAGCTAAGTCATGTCCGACTCTTTTGCGACCCCATGGACTGTAGCCCGTCAGGCTCCTCTGTCTATGGGATTTCCCAGGCAATCCCCTGGAGAAGTGGGTTGCCATTTCCTTCTCCAGGGGATCTTCCTGACCCAGGGATTGGACCCACATCTCCTACATTGCAGGCAGATTCTTTGCTGCTGAACCACCAGGGGGGCAGAAAAATTCCTCTGTGAAATGTAATATTAATAGTTCTTAATCAGTCTTCTGGAGGGATAAAAATAAGTAGAAAACTACATATTTACCCAAATGTAATTACTTGCTTATGGTATATGTGTGTGAATACTATTCAGTAGTGCCTTTATTTATAAGATATTCATATTCAGAAAGATAAATGAGAGTGAACTTGATATCTTTTGCCTGAAAATATTTTACATATAGAGTGGAAAAACTTTTTCAGCCTTGTCCTTAAATTTATTGTCACGTGTTAGTGCCTTGCCAAAAGTAGCTCTCTAGGTACAAGAGGAAAGTTTTATAATGAATTAGTCCACTTAAAACAAAAAACCTATACTGGCATCTTTAAGGGGTCCTTAGGCAGCCATAAAGAATTATCAGTTCCATAAAGGAGATTAAATTAGACAAAAGGAATAGAAACCATGTATGCGTCCATGGAGGGAAGGGGGGAGCTCATTTCTGAAATCATTAGGGAAAGTAACATAAGAATTCCCTTCTCTAATTGTGATTTGTTCTTTTTATTTCTAAGTTTTTTTCATTGTTTAAGAATTTTAGATAAGTTTGGAAATATGGAAAAAGTAGGTCACTGAGTAAGATGTTTAACTTGGTTGGCAACTTTATAGTCCCAACACTTTAAATTTCATCTCTTTTAGGGACTCGGAGATCTAACAGGCCATCTGGCATTAATATCACATAATAATATTTGCCTTTTGGGGTTCTCTAACTCTTTTAACTATTTGGAAATGAAGATGTAAATCTCTTCTATTAGTAGTACATTTGAGGCATGTACAAGCCATGTAGCCTAAGTGAAATGAGTTTGAGAAATTGTACTTATATATTCAGCCTAGGCAGAGAAGCAATGGCAACCCACTCCAGTACTCTTGCCTGGAAAATCCCATGGACGGAGGAGCCTGGTGGGCTGCAGTCCATGGGGTCACTAAGAGTCGGGCACAACTGAGCGACTTCACTTTCACTTTTCACTTTCATGCATTGGAGAAGGAAATGGCAACCCACTCCAGTATTCTTGCCTGGAGAATCCCAGGGACAGAGGAGCCTAGTGGGCTGCCGTCTATGGGGTCGCACAGAGTCGGACACAACTGAAGCAACTTAGCAGCAGCAGCAGCATTCAGCCTAGGATATCATATAGATGTTCCAGTGGAAAGTCATCAGCTTTTCTTCTATTTCCTACAGGTATTTCCTAACATAAAAAAAAAAATCCATGTTACTTAATAATTACTGAAGTTACTTTAAAACATCTCTTAAATAATCATCCATCAACTATAAATATACCACCGCCACCCTCCTCACTGAGGAGTTACCTAAAGAACTAATATTTCACTCTTTCAAACATAATTCTACTCATCTGACATACCTGGAATTGCTCTTTTTCTTTTGTTTTTCTTTTATGTTATAGGGGCTGAATTTTATTAATTTTCTGATTTTTTAGAAATCAAAAATTTGTTAATGTTCTGATTTTTTAGAAGTTAGAAATTGGTTAATTTTCTGATTTTCCCATGTCTGAGCAGTTTTTATAAACTTTCTTGTTGGTTACTACTAAGGTTCTCAGTGGCTTTCCTGGTGGTTCGGTGGTAAAGAATCTGCCTGCAGTGCAGGAGACGGGAAGGAGATGCGGGTTTGATCCCTGGATTAGGAAGATCCCCTGGAGGAGGAAATGGCAACCCACTCCAGTATTCTTGCCAGGAAAATCCAGTGAGACAGAAGAGGCTGGCAGGCTACAGTCCATCGGGTCGCAAAGAGTTGAATATGACTAAAGCGACCAACACACACACACACACACACACACACACACACACACACACACACAGGTGGGGCTTAGTTGCAGAAGAACAAAGAGACCAACTGGAAAAAGTTGTTTTAACTTTGTGTTTAGAAAATATAAAAAGCTCTTTACCTTTACGTGAATATAATATTTCTCTGTGTAGTTATTCTTTGTGCACAAAAGAGCAGGAAAAAAAATCTCATGATGGATTAGATTCCTGCTCATAGTTTAAAAAAAAAATGGATATACATAAAAGTAGTTCAACAAATACTTTTTGAAAGAGAAAAATTGGAAGGTTGAGACAGAAGGGGAGATGGAAAGGCAGAATCTTGGTCCAAAGTAAACTTGTCTTGCAACCATTTACCTCAAAAAACTTTCTGAAAGAAAAAATAAATAATGAACTGGTAAAAAATATCTCTGATCTAAGCATGACATAGTAGTGGCAAAGATACTATGTTTAATCCGAAGAGAAACCATTTACCTCAAAAAACTTTCTGAAAGAAAAAACAAATCAAATCACATTTCAAACACTTTTATGTCTCCCCCTGGCATTTTGCCGTACACTGTGATGACAAAACATTGCATTTCTGAGTTTCCTACACTGCTTTGTTGAACAACGAAGTAATTGACTTGCATCTTCTTTATATTTACCAAAGGAACCAAAAATGGTTCCTTTGCTCTCCAGTAGCTTGTTGTCTAAGCGTGTCGTCTAAATTAAGGGAAGGGAAAAAATGAATACACATAAATAGCAGCTAATACATGGCAATGCAATCAAATACTAAGTACAGATATAACTTTCTAGAGAGATCCAGAAAAGATGTACTTCATTGTGATTCACAAGGACCTTATAAGAAAAGGAAGTTCAGCTGGGTTTAAAGGTGAACAATTTAAATAGATACAGTGGAATGTGAGAGCTAGAAAAAGAAGGGCTTATCCTAAAAGGGGTCTACAGAAGCCAAGCCAAGGCACAGAGAAGGGGCTAGGACTAGAAGGTTAGACCTGGAACAGAGGTTGCAAGACAAGTTTACTTTGGACCAAGATTCTGCCTCTTCCATCTCCCCTTCTGTCTCAACCTTCCAATTTTTCTCTTTCAAAAAGTATTTGTTGAACTACTTTTATGTATATCTTTTTTTTTAAACTATGAGCAGGAATCTAATCCACCATGAGATTTTTTTTCCTGCTCTTTTTGTGCACAAAGAATAATTACACAGAGAAATATTAATATGAGGGTCTGTTCCAAAAGCTTCTGTTAGTAAAATTATGTTTTATGTTATATTTTTTAGAAGAAAAAATAAACACCAATATCTTGACACATGGGAGCCAAATGTTCCAACTGACATTCATGCTGTCTGGATTTGTTTTATTTTGGAATGAATATTACCAAGCTTGTTTGCAGTTAAAGGTAAATGAAAGAGTAAAATTAAATATTTTATCTCTTTAATAAATTTCACTTGGGAAATTTGGAATTTCACCATTTGAATTATTTGTTAAATTATCTGAAAGGCCTCCACTCCAGGGAGAAGGGTTAATTGGAATTGAAATTGTTGGGGAAATATAATTAAAAACAAAAACCTCTCCCAACCTAGAAATCCTTTCCACAAAGTTAGTAGACAAAGAAAACACTCCTGTTAATGAATAAGCATTAAATTAGAATGTGATGAACATCCAGAGGCAATCCACTAAGAGAATGCAAAGACCAGAAGACATTTCAACCTTATAAATAGCTGAGCAAATACAACCTGTCATATAGAACCTTTCAAGATAAATAATAACTAGTCCTCTAGTAAGAGGACTGAATTTACTTGGCAATTGGGATGACCATCTGTGTTAGCTAATTGATTTTCTTCTGTGGAGAGAGAGGTTTCTAGTACCTTTATAAGGGGAAGTAGTTTTACAACTTGGAGCAAGATTGCTTTTGCTATTGCTATTGCTATTGCTATTGCTAAGTCACTTCAGTCGTGTCCGACTCTGTGTGACCCCATAGACGGCAGCCCACCAGGCTCCCCCGTCCCTGGGATTCTCCAGGCAAGAACACTGGAGTGGGTTGCCATTTCCTTCTCCAATGCATGAAAGTGAAAAGTGAAAGGGAAGTCGCTCAGTCCTATCTAACTCTTCGTGACCCCGTGGACTGCAGCCTACCAGGCTCCTCAGTCCATGGGATTTTCCAGGCAAGAGTACTGGAGTGGGGTGCCATCGCCTTCTCCTGGAGCAAGAAGCCAACCTAAATTAGGCTCTAATACTCTCCAGCAAGGGAGATAGGGGAGCTATTACCCCTTAAGGCTTGCATTTCAAAAAGATGTCTCCCAGGTCTTTGAAAAAACATTTCTGAATGGGAGCGTGGCCTGAGACTTAATTAGCCCATTATGAAGATTTACATGTGTTTGAAAAGGATAATGGAAGAAATTGTAAAAGAAAAATGAAAGGGGAAAGTCTCTAAGCTTATTTTCAACAGGGAGAGTTAAGCCCCTTATTTTTAACTTGTATTTGCCCTTACAATGAATGCGGCTTCCCCAGTGTCTCAGATGGTAAAGAATCTTCCTGCCATGCAGGAGACCCAGTTTGATCCCTGGGCAGGGAAAATCCCCTGGAGTAGGAAATGGCTAGCCCCTCCACTATTCTTGGCTGGAAAATTCCATAAACAGATGAGCCTGGCGGGCTACAATCCATGGGGTTGCAGAGTCAGACACGACTGAGCGACTAATGCTTTCACTTTATAATTAAAATATTGTTTCTTAAGAAAAGTATTTAGGGGATGGTTTTAGTTCTTCAAATATACTGCTGTGGTTTAGTCACTAAGTCATGTCCAGCTCTTGCAACCCCATGGACTGTAGGCCTCCATGCTCCTCTGTCCATGGAATTTCCCAGGCAAAAATACTGGAGTGGGTTGCCATTGCCTTCTCCAGGGGATCTTCCTGACCCAGGGATTGAACCAGAGTCTCTTGTGTCTCCTGCATTTGGCAGGTGGATTCTTCACCTACTGAGCCACCAGGGAAGCCTGGTGTGCTGCAGTCCAAGGGGTCTCAGAGTCGGACATGACTGTGCAACTGAACTGAACTGATACTCTAAACTAAAGAAAAAATAGAATTCAAAGTAGAAAGATTTTACAGTCATTCCTCTTTCCTTGCACTCTGTAGTAGCCTGGTTGCTGGGTAGATGAGTGGGATAGGACTGCCCAGATTTAGCTTTTATAAAGGAAGGTGGGCCTCTGCAGAGAGCAGGATGGACAATTAAAAAAAAAAAAAAGCATAAACTACTCTTTTAAGTGTGTTTGAGATCAGCCATTCACAGCTTTCTGGTGCATTTAACTTTAACTCCCCTCATCTAAAGGACCTCTGGTGCTCATTCAAATGCTAATATTTGGCCATCTGCTTTTTAATTTTTTTTTTCCAAGCAAGACAAGCTGGAGGTCATGTGACCCTAATTATAGCAATTATGAGCTTTCTGGGAGCAATCATTCAGGTTGCACCCAGAGTGAGCATCTGCTGATGATAAATGGATCAGGAGATTACTAAGGCCAGGCTTTCCTATAAGACATCCAGTGATTCATTTCTTAATATGAATAAGTATACAGAGCTAAAACCCATATGCTGTAATAAGAGGGTACTTTTTTCAAAGGGTTACTTCTTTCTTACAATTTATCTTTAAATTTAGTGAGAACAGTTTAAAATGCATACTTTTGTGTGTGTGAACATAATTAGCATTCTAAAGAAGGACATGGAGAAAACTCTAATAATGACTAATAATGAAGCATCAGCCTTCACCTACACGAATTTTATTTCTCTGTACGAAGAGAAAAGAATGTTGCCAGGGCTTAGTAATCTTTCCAGTTGAAGTCTTATTCTATATTATTTATTTTACTTGTAATTATAAGGGTGTGTATTTAAGGGAAAATTCTTTAGACAACCCAAGACCTTCTGAGAGTTATTCTTTAACAAGGCAAAATATTTTCCCTTTTATAAGGCCCTTTACTTCTTGAGAAATTATAGTTTCACAGGATAGTTTTCAGCAGTATCATTTACCTTGCTCCCTTTTCAGACTCACAGTTTTAAATGTCATTGGGTTTATTTTGAACCTGACCCATATCACACAGAAACATTTGAACACAACTGCTCTTGCTGACTGCATGTTGGAATATGTGGCAGTATCTTGTCCATGCTGTCTGGATGCAATCATGTTGATTAATGTCAGTGAGATGAAAGAGAATGCACGGCACCTTCTTTTGAAAATCGCTCATTATGCCAACCTGCCTCCAAAGTCGAGTTCAGAGCTTTTTATAATTTTCTATTTTAATATTGAGTCAGGCTAACCTTATTTCTAGCGTGTGTAAAGGGACACCTAGTAAATTATTGATTCTTTAAACAAATGCTGTTGGGAGCACAACAGTGTGCCAGGAAGTGTGCTGGAAGGGAGCATGGCCGACATAGTCTTGCCCTTTCTTTCTGAGGTGGTAACTTGAACAACCTTTGGAGTGAATCTATGTGCTAACAGCACGTTTGTGTGATGTACCTAAACATAACGTGCAGTTTGCTAAATGATTTATTAGGGATTTTAGAATCAGCATCAACCGATGGCTTTTAAAAGCCTTTTCTGTGGCAGCACCTCTCAAGTGCCCTCCTCTTTTTATCATTAGTAGGAAACCACATAATTTATTCTTCAGAAATAAAGGATGTCTGATTGGATCATAACCTTTTCCTCCCACCTTCATCTGTCTGTCTTTATGCTTCTTCCTTGTTTCTTGTAAATTCTTTAATATTCTTAAAAAAAAAAAAACCTGCTTTAGCTGTAATGATGGATATTTCTTTTCTAACTTCTTAGAGAAAGAACAGGAAAGAGTTTGGCATGTTAGAACTCTGTCAGCTGGAACTCTGCCTTTTGTAATGATAACATGAAAAGTACATTTATGATCCACTTTTGGGATCAATAGTTTAAGCTTCATGTATTCCATTCTATAGTATATATTAAAGGAGAAGCTTCACATGCTGAATTCAGTAATTATTGTTTTCATAAGTACTGGCATCCCATGATATTATTATTTTTAATAAATGATAGATTATTTGATAATGCAGTTCAGTTCTGCTTTACAAGACTTCATAAAGTCATAAATCATATATAAAAATCATTTGACAGACCATATGTTTAGAGTTGGAGTTCAGAAAATGTTATCTTCATTGATATAATTCAAATGAGGAGATTTTGTTGTGCTCATCTTTAGAGAAGCAACAAAATGGTGGTGAGCTGCTTCTTACACTGGATATAAAACCAGACTGCTCATTTCAGCATCATTTCTACAGTGCTCTGGTACAAAGGAAGGGGTTTCTTTGTGTTTCACCAGCTGGATCTCACCTGTGATAGGAGAGAACATAATAAGAAAACAGAGTAACTTAGACATCAAGAGCTAATCAGAGCAGAAAGGTGTGGCTATGCACTTCTGAATCAAGGCAGATGCCATAGCATTATGCATATGCCCAGGGTAAAATGATGGATTTTGGCATAAGACAGTATTTTGAGCTCCAAAAATAGGAAAAAAGAGTGAACTAGAAATTGATACACGTGACTGTGCATGCTATGTGTGCTAAATCCCTTTAGTTGTGTTCACCTCTTCTCAACCCATTAGACTCTAGCGCACCAGGCTTCTCCGTCCATGGGATTATCCAGGCAAGAATACTGGAGTGGGTTGCCATGCCCTCCTCCAGGGAATCTTTCCAATCTAGGGTTCGAACCAGTGTCTCTAAGGTCTTCTGCATTGGCAGGTGGGTCCTTTACCACTAGTGCCATCCAGGAAGTACAGGAGACTATAAATGATACAAAATCATGTCACTGAAGTAGGTTGATGAATCTTAAATCTCAGATGGAAGAAAATATTGCCCGCCAATTTATGTGGTATTTCAAGAAATGTTTGTGGCAAATACTTTTCAAAATAACTTGAAATTGTTATGACTATCATCAGTATTTTATGACTTGGAGTGACTGATTGGGGGTTTAGATCAATAGATAAAATAAGTTTCAAAATTATTAGTATGTGCAAGAGGGTTGCAGCTGTAGGTCTCACCCAGAGAGAGTGTTATGGCCTGTGACTTCAATCCAAGAAACTGACATTAGTAGAGTCATTAGAGTCTTTTAAAAAGTTCTTTTGTGGAAGCTTTTTTTTTTTTTTTTTGTCTTTTTACCTTTGGTCATATCTTAAAATTTCCTCATTTGGAGAAAATAATGGTTGATGCTACCTTCTCAGAAATAAAATATTCAAACATATTGTGACTTATGGACAGAAAGTACAGATCAATAGACCAATGAGGCATCAGCTTAGTGTAGCCCATAATTCTGGGCAATGAAACAAAAGTAGTCATGACTCTAATGAATTTACAGTTGTCTTTTCTTGTTTATCTATGACTACCTGAATCTGGTCTTTAGATATGACATATTAAGTGCTTCTGCACAGCCTGGTAAGGCACAAATTAAATTCTGATGTTTGTATTCACCTTAAATCAGCTAATGCCCATAAGTATTTCTGAGCCTCATCTCTTGTACCTCCTCTTCCTTTATTCTCCATTTCTGCTATAGGAATGCATGCTTAGTCATCATTTTCTCTGGGGAGTCTTTGCTCCACTGGGCTAGATGTCTTGGCTCTGCATGCCATTAACTCTTCAAATCTCATCTGTTGTGGCATTTAGGTTTATTTCCATTGCTTAATCAACTTTTGTTTTTCTTATTGGTTAGATTCTAAGTTCTTCGAGGCAGAGACCATATATGCCTTAACATTTTTTTCTTTCTGGAAGCTTGTACCCTGCCCGATACAATTTCCTGGTGGCTTAGCCGGTAAAGTGTCTGCTTACAATGCAGGATACCCGGGTTCGATCCCTGGGTTGGGAAGATCCCCTGGAGAAGAAAATGGCAATCCACTCCAGTACTCTTCCCTGGAAAATCCCATGGACGGAGGAATCTGGTAGGCTGCAGTCCTTGGGGTCACAAAGGGTCAATCACGACTGAGCGGCTTCACATTCACTTTAAATTTTAGTTACCCTCTGCTGCTAAGTCGCTTCAGTTGTGTCCGACTCTGTGCGATCCCATAGACAGCAGCCCACTAGGCTCCCCTGTCCCTGGGATTCTCCAGGCAAGAACACTGGAGTGGGTTGCCATTTCCTTCTCCAATGCATGAAAGTGAAAAGTGAAAGTGAAGTCGCTCAGTCGTGTCCGACTCTTAGCGACCCCGTGGACTGCAGCCCACCAGGCTCCTCCGTCCATGGGATTTTCCAGGCAAGAGTACTGGAGTGGGTTGCCATTGCCTTCTCCCAGTGTCACTTTAATTGCTATTGTTGGGTTGTTGTTATTATTGCTCGTGCCTTGCGTTCCCCTCTCTATTGCTGTTGTGAGCATCTCTATTCATACCATCCTGTCTGGGCTGCCATCAGTCTGGGCTTTCTTCATGTTTAAGGCTGAACCTACCTGGTAGATCCCCCACTCTCTCGCCTCTTGACCTGCAGAAGTCCCTTCTTGTTCCCCATTGGAAGCCCCTATAATACTTAACAGTCAATGAAACCACAATAAATTTGTCCTTAAGGAGCTTGATAAATAAAAAGAAATCTCTTCAAACTGCATAGGAACAATCAGCAGACCTGTTCAGCTCCGTTGGGTTTTTATTTATTTATTTTTTCCTTTATCAGGTGGTCTGAATGGACGATGGAAGTGCCCTAGATTTCCAGATTTGTCTTCTACAAATTCAGTGTTAAGCAGTTAGAGCTTTTCGTATTTTTAAGCATAACTTTTATAAAACTCTATTTTGAAAAGCTATGACTAACTATGGATATACATAAAAAGAAAGTTAACGGAAATAAAGTCTCCTTCATATCTGTTTTTAAGGCTTCTCTCATTTAGAAAAACAAAAGCAATGCATTGCTTGCCTCACAACGACTTGTGCCAATGTTACTTCCTCCATGTGCTAAATATTCAACATTTAATTGGGCTTATTAAAAAAATTAATGTATCAAAAGCCTACATAATGCAGTGTGAGTAACTGTTGTTACACAGCTTATTTTAGCATCGTAGAAAGGTTGGCATGGAAACTTGGAGAAGACATTTTAGATACTCAATGCATAAAGATTTTCAATTGAACTTCCTGGTTATCTTATTTATTCCTATTTAGAATCAGTTTTAATGTTTGTTTCTATATAACATTAGGAGTATAGTTTTTTTCAGGGGCAGAAGCAACTTCTTTAATTATTTAAAAGAAATATATTTTATTAGAAAATGATAAGGAGGTAGGCAGGGAATAACTTTTAAGAGTTAAGCAGTTTAATTCATGGATAAAAATAAACTGTGGAATCATATGGATTCCAATGCTGGTTCCAGCAGTTTCTGGCTATATGACCATTGCTATGTTAATAGTCTCAAAAAAGTGAGATTAAAACTGATTTAATAGCTGCAGTCCATGGGGTCACAAAGAGTCGGACACAACTGAGTGACTGAACTGAATAGTAATAATCGAAGTAAATGATGTCATATATGTAATGCACTTAACAGAGTGTCTTGCAGAAAGTATACTTTCATCAACTTCATTTTTATATTTCTAAAATACAAAGAGAATGAGTAAAAAAAAAAATCCACAAAGTATTCTGATTTAGATTCCTTTTCATCAGCCAAACTCTTCAATCCTAATGTCTTTTGCCTGAATGTGGTGAAGTGGTGACTAAAATGGCACAAGACCTTCACTAATTTATATATAATAAGTTTTTGTGGATTAAAACAAGGATGTGACAAAAGATCCATGTTAGTTTTTTTTTTTTTCAATTCATTACCTGTTGTGTTTTTCTGTAACTGACTGGAGCTGTCTTACACCATGATAATTAGTGACTGTCAACACACCTTGGCATCTGGAAACCTGACTTCATTACTTGCCTCTTCCGCTAAGCAGTTTGAATAATGAATTTCAACTCTTGAGACCTAAGTTTTCTTGTGTATGAATCAAATGGAAATAAGTCATATGTTTTCTAACATAGTTTTTAGATACTGCGATTGTAACAACCCAGGATGTCAAGACAAGGTCTGAGTTTCTGGGCACCATTTTTTTCTTGACACCACACTATAATTCAAGTATGATATTGAAAATTATATAAAGGTTATTTTCCATCTTTTACAGCTTTGAAATTTGCCATCTCTGTGGATATGCCCAGAGGCTGTCAGATGTTTTTGTAAATGATTTTTTAAAGTAAATTATCTACTGATTTAAAAAAAAGCAAACTTAGAATCACAAACTATTTTGCAAGTTTGATGACACTGGGTTTCCAAAAACCTCTAGCAAATAAATGACAATTGTTTCTAAATCAATTTTGAGAGATACAGAGATCAGTTTTCCATATCCATATTTAGAAACAGCATTTCTTAGGCATAAAACAGTTAAAAAGCAATTGGTATGTTTTATACCAAAATGGGGCTTCCCAGATGGTGCCCTGATAATAAAGAATTCACCTGCCATTGCAGGAAATGCAAGAGACATGGGTTCGATCCCTCCCTGGTTCGATCCCCTTGAAGTAGAAAATGGCAACTCACTCCAGTATTCTTGTCTGGACAGTTCCATGAACAGAGGAGCCTGGCAGCTACAGTTCATGATGAGGTCGCAAAGAGTCGGACACTACTGAGTGACTGAGTGCACACACACATACCAAAATAACCAAACAATGTGAGTGATCTATGATAAGAGAATAACCGGAGGGAGCAACTTTCATATTACGAAATTTGCCAGTGTGGAGATAACTGCTAATTCAAGGAAGGCTGTTCTCTAGGTTGCTGAGCTGAGTGGGGATTCAGCCAAAGCAAGTCTATTACTGAATGCACTGACCCTTGAAATGACTTGTTAGGGACAAAAACAGTTATATCTTTAGAAAAAATATCATGGCATGATTAGATAGACCTTATTCTTCAAAAGCTCTCACCCAAGTTTCACTAAGATATCAGAAGAATCTCAAGGAGATTAAATTTAAAAATTGCACTAAATAAAAAGTCTATTGTCCTTTCAAAAAATAAATAGTCACATGAAATTCTTTAAGACTACATACGTAGCTTTGTCCAAACTCCTAGTTTCTATGTTAATTTGTAATTTTTTTCAACCCAAGAAAGTCTGGGAAAAAAATCTTCACTATAGTAACTGATTAGTTCCATTTCCTGCAGCACTTCTTTTCTTGTGGTTGCTGGTTTTCAGCCAATTCTATTTTTGTGTTTATTTTCTCCATTACATTCCTTTTTTTCTGAGTAGAAGAATTTTTGTGTTTTTCATTTTGTCAAAATAGAATTCTTCTCATATCATGTCATGATTTTGATATTTTCAAAGCTTAAAAAGCAATGCAGAGGAAATATGTCTATATAATTAAATGTACCATGGGCTTTTTAAAAAGATCTGATAATTCAGAAAGTATTTTCAACCATCAGTGGATCAGGAATGTCCAATTGCTTTTTTCCATAAGTCTTATGCTTTGGAGTGTAGCAGTCAGCTTGATGTAGCTGTGGTTTAAAAGAGGAAACTAGGAACTGACCTCATGAAAATGGAGAAAATTAAGAGATTAACTAACAGTAATATACAAACAGCATATTTCACTGTGAGTGCTGAAGAGTTCTCAATGTGGAGGGAAACAGAATTCATGTATATGCCCACATAAGGAGCACATGGAAAGAAGTGTTTGAGACTTTTCTCAGTCTTTGTTTTGGGTTTTTTTCATTTCCTTTTCTTCTTCCTTTTTCTGATATGGTCAGAACAAAGTAGACTTAATTTGGATAAAATACATGAGCATTTGCATTTCGTGGTGTAAGCATTTATATATTTAAAAAGGTAGGGCTCTGCCTGACAGGGAATCCTCATTCCTTCTGCCTCTTTACTATATGATGAAAAAAAAAAACCAAAAAGTTATCTTAGAATTCATAGAATTTTCTTCCTAATTGAACCATCTGTGCTAGATGCTTTCAGAGATGTTGACTGACCTTAGTCCTATTTTCTGCCATCCTGAAAGTGAAAGAAGGAAGCGTTGCTGTAATTAGAACCACTACATAAATAGTATTACTGTTTCCTGGTCGTGATCATTGTGTGCTAGAGGAATTTCATTTGAGACCTGAAATATGAAATATGCAAATCTATTTCCTAAGCCTGATCTTTCACAGCATATCTGTGGATGGGATATAGTTCAGAATCTATAAACTGACTGACCATAAAACCAATAAATGCTTTCTCTTCTCTCCCAGACTTACTTGAACCAGATCTGTGAATGTATGAATACAGTAGACTTCTAAGTTAGAGGGCTCTCATGAACTCTACACCCTTTCTATCTGGAGTTCTTTGTACTAATCTTGGCATCTGGAGGATAAATAATTGCTAAGGTTACCAGTTGGAACAGTCTCAGATTCTTGCAGCAGCTCTTGTGTCTGATATCTGGTGGGCATCCTTCCCACATCACCCTGTGTGAAAAATGAACACTTAAATTCAACCTACCCTGCCCTGTTCTTCTTCTCCATAGCATTTATATATTATAGATATATCTGATATGTTTTATATCGATTTGTATAATTACTTATTGTTTACTTCCCCTAGCCACAGTGTTCAAGAAAGCAGAAGCATTTTCTATTTTGATGGGACACTAATGAGTACCTAACCCCCAGCTCAGTTTGTGGGCACATAATACATGCTCAGTCAATATATAATATGTTGAAAGAATAAATCTAGTGGCTATCTTTGTTATGGACCATGGTTATTGGCCTCCTTAATCAACAGAAATTGATCAAAGGTCAGACAAGAAATTCAGGCAAGGCTTTATCGGGATCCCTGTTGCAGTGAGAACAAGTAACAGGTTCACTTGCCAGCTTGCTAGCTGAGCAAGGTGGGATGAGCTGGTTCCTTAACTGGAGTGAGCGTAGGGGTGTATCCAAGGGCTGGAGGGGTGGCTTAGGTGGTTTGCCCACCCCTCCAGTTGGTGGGTGTGTTCAGGGGGCCACAGTACCCTGCTTTTCCTCCCAACTCTCTTCTTGTGTCCCTGGCTCTTCATGAGTGGGAGTTGGGCTGTTTAGTCTCTTTGTGTCTTGTGGTCTGGAATTTGCCTGAACTATTCATGCCTGCAGGCTTCCCACGTGACACTAATGGTAAAGAATTTGCCTGCCAATGCAGGAGACGTGATCAACCCCTGGGTGGGGAAGATCCCATGGAGGAGGGGATGGCAACCCACTCCAGTTGCCATGGAGAATCCCACGAACAGAGGAGCCTGGCAGGCCACAGACCATGGGGTTGTAGAGACTCGGACACAACTGAAGCGACTTAGCACACACACGTGCGTGCATGCAGTTACTTTTAGTCCCTTATATTTCCTTTTTATTTTGTTGCTCGAGGAGATGTTTGTCCAAGTCCAAGCAATGCAACACTACAACAAAAGGTCCCAGGTCCCAGCCTGTCTTTCTCATCTTTGTGCATTCACTGTTGTCCACTGGTCTTTGGTCTTCCCCCTCAGGCACATCACTTTGCCTCTCTTCTCATGTCACTTCCCATAGTTCCTGTCTTCAGTAGTGGCTTTCTTCAATACAGTGAGTTTCAATAATTTATTAGGGAACCATGTCTTCTAGATTTTTCTCAGGTGCTTAGTCTGACACCATTTGTGGCTGTGCCCTCCTGGAGGTGAAGATGGAGCTCCCTCTTTGATGTCCTTATGTTCTTCCTTAATGTAGGACAGTGGTTCTCAAGTGTGGTCCCTAGACCAGTGGCATCAGCACTACTTGAGAACTTATTGGAAATGCCCCAGATTTAGTGAGGCAGAAACATGTGGATTGCACTGCAACAACTGTTTTATCATTACTCCCCTCCAAATGATTATGATGCTTAAATTTGAGAATCAGTGATAGGACACAAGCTGCATCCCTGACTTTGTTTTTAACTTTTCAAAAGCCCTGTAATTTCTCTGAGTTTATTTCTTCAGTGGACCCAGTAAGCACTTATACTAAAATTGCTATCTGGGTTAATACAAGTGTTTAAATTTTATTTAGTAAATTGTGAGCATGCTGGACAGAATCTATTAAATTATGTACTTTTATAGAATTTTGCAGTGTAGAAGCTATCATATTTTTCCTAGAAAATATATAAAATCAAGCTTATAGAATATTCAGTTACAGTCCTCAACCCCTTGTTATATGCCTGCCTCCTTCATCCTCATGGCACAAGTAATTTCATCCCCAGAACCTACTGGGGGTGAGCCATAGTTCTTCAGGAAAGACATTAAAAATAATCAACTGAATCTAAGGCTAAAAAATACAATATTTTAGAATGAAATACTACACAGATACAATTCTGTTTTAGAGAATTACATAGAATTATAATTCTACTGTAGAATTATGATAAGAGTTAGGAATGAGTGTCCATCTTTTAATTTTTGTGTACTAGATCTTCTTTGATGTACAAAATAATAATATAATATTGCATTTATTTCCTAATTAAAATCATTTTTATCATTTATGAGATCTTTTAGATGCCGTATTTCACTCTTGATTATAATTTGATTAACATATTGATAGTTTAGTCTTTTGCAGATTTGGCTTCCAGCCCCCAAGACCTTTCACTGTGGCTAAAAGAGGACCAGGTCTCTTCCTCATGAAAACAATTGGAAGCATAGTGGAACCCATGTCTTCTTAGGACCTGCAGAAATACATACACATATCTCTGCTCAGTAATTTTTTTTTAAACATTTTTAAAAGCAGAATCACATCTCCAGCCTCTCTTTCCAAGAAGACCAAATTTTGGTTTCTTAAGAATCTTTATATCTGAATGAAGAGTAAGGAGGTACTGTTTGTCCTTCAAAATGGAATTTACCTGGTTTAGATGAAAACTCATGAGGGTTGGAGTGAAGAAAATGGGCTCTTAGATGAAGCAGGAGCAGCTACTGGAGTGGGTAGCTGTTCCCTTCTCCAGGGACTCTTCCCAACCCAGGGAGCAAACCCAGGTTTCCTGCATTGCAGGCGGATTCTGTACCATCTGAGCCACGAGGGAAGCCCAGGTGAAGCAGCATCAGGTTTTAAAGGTGCAACATTAGAGCAACAAGGGCATTGCATTTTGAAGGGAAATAAGCATGTTTGGGAAGATTGGAATTCTATTGTTTTCAAGATTATATTTTAATTAGCAGAGTATTCAGTCTAAATCGATGTGTAGTCAATGCATTGCATATTGAAAACACTGAGTAAGCACATGTCTTAGCAAACAATTATGTGTGTGCTCTGATAAAGAGATAGTAATTGAACTTATGGGATGACGGACATTGCCTGGTGTGAGAAAGAAAAAAACATATTTCCTATGAAAATCATGCCTATTACTGTTAAGTCCATTAAAGTAGCTTTTCCAGAAAAAAATATGGGCCTGATAATTAAGAATGTTAGTAGAGTATCCAGTCTTATAATGACAAAGGGCTCTCTAAAATTCCTTCTTAATTGTTTTTAAAACAGAATTCCATTTAAAATAAGTAAAAGGCAAGCAGATTCATCAGTCCCTGAAGGATATTAACAAGATGAAAAATGCTTCAGAGAGAAGCAATAAATACTTTGAGTAAATGAGTATGTCACTAAGTACCTATAAGCTATTTATGTCTCATTTTAACTATCAACTTTAATTATACTCCTATTTATTTTAGACCCATCACTCACTTCTGGACAGCTGAAGTAATTTATTAGGATTACATATAGCCTAACATTTTTTTCTTTTCCATTAGTAACTGTGGAAGGAAAACAAATCCAATAACTTAGTGAGTGTTGAGAGCAGAGTTTGTCTCAGTTATATTTAAATTTGACTAGATCCATGAAAGAATGATGAAAAAAACCTGAGGTAAAAGTAAATTTAAGTTAGTCCTAGTTTGGCATGTTGATCCATCATCACCAGATACCTCTGTATTTTTGACCTGCCAGCCTCAACAGACAACTTTTATTTTGTGTCCAAGGTGGCTGCTTCAGCTCCCACTGTCTCATCACACATACATCCCACAGAGCAGGAAGAAGAAAGATCAGGAGAAGGGATCCTGTCCGTGGCCTAGGCATACCTCTTCTACTCAGTCCTACTGACTAGAACTTAGTTATTTGGTGATACTATGCTATCAAGGTGAAATGGACCTCTGTTCAAAATAAACATGTGCCCAACTAGCATTCAAAGATTCTTTTGATGAAAGAGAAAGAAGAGAATGGATAATAGAGGACAGTTTGTAGCCTCTGCCTCACTCAAATTAGCTCTGTTTACTTTGTTAATCAGAGGAGGAAGTACAGGTTATTAGAACTGCAGTAAATGTTCACCGTTCAGTTGCATGATTACAGGACAAATACAGGCAGGAAATTAAATATCTCCCCTAATTGTGTAATTTGAGATCTTAAAGTTGCCTGTTATTTATGAAGTTGAGTATTTTTCTCAGCTTGAATTAAATCATAAATGCTAGTAATTTTTGTTGATAAGAAGTCAAATATTTATGAAGTTCCAGACAGCATGCTAGGTTCCTGAAAGATGCAAACATATTTTTTCTTTATACCCATCCAATACTACAGGTATTTATCTTCTTTTGTAGTTGTTTCTCTTTCATAGAAACTTCTCAGTGTTGCTGGCACTGATACCAAGCAAGGCCCTGTGGGGCTCCTGGGCACAAAGTCTTTCTGTATCCCCCATTTTTTTGATTACAGGAAATAGCCTTCATTCAGCCTCCATGGCCTCCCCTGAGTTCCAATGAGCACAAACAGTTGTCAATTAGGAAAAGGAGGGGGTGTTAGACAAGAAAGAAATAAAGTCAAGAAAAATAACAGTGCAACCTTGGGGCAAGGTTCTGGTTCCCCACCAATACACACAACATTATTTTTGAGGTGTCTTGCAGATACCCAAACCCGCTCCAGGTTGGAGAAGTTACTGATTAACATGGTATGCTGCCCATAAGCATGTAGACCTCAGACCGGTTGGAACCTGAAGGTTGATGCTGACTCCTACTCATCACGTCTATCAGAAGAATGTCCATGAGCTGATCACACCCTCTTTGAACCATTGCTGTAAAATTTCTGCATATCCTCTCTAAATGAGGACACAGTTTTGAGGGCATTAGCTTGTTGTGACCCCATTTTCCTCACAAAGCAAGAAAGCTATTCTTTTCTGTTTCTGTTTAGTCACTCAGTTGTGTCCAGCTGTTTGCGACCCTATGGACTGGAGCCCTCGAGGCTCCTCTGTCCATGAAATTTTCCAGGCAAGAATGCTGGAGTGGGTTGCCATTCCCTTCTCCAGGAGATTTTCCCAACCCAGGGATCTTACTGGTGTCTCTTCGTCTCCTGCGTTGGCAGGCAGATTCTTTACCGATGAGCCACTTTAGCCCAAAACTCTGTTTCCAAGTTTAATTCTGTGTAAGGGTACAGAGGTCAGATTTGGCCTTAGCACCGCCTTTATTTCATCCACCTTTAGATTCTACTTGTTAAGGATAGTGCCTGTAGGTCCTGACTGAAATGAACGACACACTGCCTCTACTAGTTTTTGCTGATGCCATGAAATATATCTTTTAAAAATTTATAGACTATCCAAAGCCATATATATATG
Organism: Bos javanicus; assembly: GCF_032452875.1. Lineage (NCBI taxonomy): Eukaryota > Metazoa > Chordata > Mammalia > Artiodactyla > Bovidae > Bos > Bos javanicus. The sequence goes on from NC_083869.1 coordinate 97,467,307, forward strand.
TGTGTGTATATATAAATATATATATATAGATAGATAGATATTGATATGTTTCAGTTCTGACCAAATCTAGGTAAAGTGTATTGAGCAACTTAGGTGATATGATACCTAGGAAATTCCAAACAGCTTTTCTTCTTAAGAAAAACAAGAAAAGGAAAACAGCAGATTAATAGAATAGAAAAGACAATTTCCTTCTCTTTGTTTTTCAGTTCTTACTGCACCTGAGTCTCCTTGTGTTGTGGGCTCATTTTTTCCATGTTTTGTGTCCCAAAACGTCTGCTCTTCCCCTTTCAAAATGTTTTCCCCATCATTTTATAGCATGGTTTTTAAAATTGTTTAAGAAAGCACTCAGCCACTGAGTGCCGCAGTAAACAAAATGCAAACAGTACTCTTATGAGCCCAAAACAGACTTTCATGAAATGTCATAAAATAATTAAATGTGCATTTGCCACATTTATGCATATTAGCCCTGAGAATACTGAAACAGAAGTTGAGTAGAATTTGCTTTCAATACTCTTGAGATGTTTATTGTTTGGGTAATATGACTCATTTGTCAGCAGGGTTTAGATGATTTTTTAAATGTATTTGAAGTAAATGCTGATACGAATAATAAAATTTACAATATATGGATCACTGGTTAAAATTGTTCTTTATAATGCTAAATTTAAGTGAGTTTAACTAGCCAGGAACAGTTTTGGTTGTTAAACAACATCAGGTAGTCTTATTCAACCAATCTTAGGTTGCTCATGGAGGAGTCTCATTGAGAAAAAGTGACTTTAAATGATATCCTTCCTTTTAAAAACATACATGTTGATCATTTCCTTCCTTTTACTAATTGGAAAAAGGAGCCCTTGGTATGACTTCAACTTTTACATGATCTAGGTTTTACTTATTTCATATAAAATCTTCATCCTCATAATCATTTTCTTATCAACATGCTTGATTTTTCAGTTCAGTTCAGTCGCTCAGTCGTGTCTGACTCTTTGCGACCCCATGAATTGCAGCCCGCCAGGCCTACCTGTCCATCACCAACTCCCGGAGTTCACTCAAACTCACATCCATGGAGTCGGTGATGCCATCCAGCCATCTCATCCTCTGTCGTCCCCTTCTTCTCCTGCCCCCAATCCCTCTCAGCATCAGGGTCTTTTCCAAAGAGTCAGCTCTTCGCATGAGGTGGCCAAAGTACTGGAGTTTCAGCTTTAACATCATTCCTTCCAAAGAACACCCAGGACGGATCTCCTTTAGAATGGACTGGTTGGATCTCCTTGCAGTCCAAGGGACTCTCAAGAGTCTTCAATACCACAGTTCAAAAGCATCAATTCTTCGGTGCTCAGCTTTCTTCACAGTCTAACTCTCTTGATTTTTAATGAGTGCTAAATCCTGACCATGGCCTTTCCAGGTGGCTTAGTTGGTAAAGAATCTACCTGCTAATACAGGAATCCTAGGAGACCTGGGTTCGATCCCTGGGTCAGAAAGATCCCCTGGAGGAGGAAATGGCAACTCACTCCAGTATTCTTGCCTGCACAATCCCATGGACAGAGGAGCCTGGTGTGCTACAGACCATGGAGTCCTGAAGAGTCGGACACAAATGAGCAACTGAGCATGCATGCAGGCAAACCCTGACCATGTGTTATTTCATTGAATCTTTCTAATGGTTCTAAGAACTAGGTCATAAAATTATCCCCATCCTAAAGACGGTATTTAACAATTTCCTCATGTTCTCACCCCTTATAACTAACTGCGCCTAGACTTAAGTGAAGATAGTTTGAAATTCAGAGACTGCCCATATGACACCCTTATACACTAACTCACAGATTTTTAAATCTGGAACTGTCCACGTTTATATGACCTTGTTTTAGTGCTTTCTCACTAAATCTTCTATTTCCATTTTAATGGCCTCTTGGAATTTGGAATCACAGAATAATACCCTACACCCTAAGTCTGCAGGCTTTTTGCATTTGTCATTTTGACTTAAATGGTTGATTGTTTTAGTTGACCAACAAACATGATGACATTTTTACCAGTGAATCAAGTGGTAATTTTTAATGTACCTTAAAAACTAGGCTTACCCTGCCCTTTGGTGAACTCATGAAATAGCTTTACTTTGCCCACGTCTCACCCTTCCCTGGTGGCTCAGAAGGTAAACAATCCGCCTGCAATGCAAAAGGCCTGGGTTCGATCCCTGGGTTGGTAAGGCCCCTGGAGGAGGGCATGGCAACCCACTCCAGTATTCTTGCCTGAAGAATTGCTTGGACAGAGGAAGCTGGTGGGCTACAGTTCATGGGACACGACTGAGTGACCAAGCACAGCACAGCACCCTTCCCCACACACCACTTTCCCTTTCTTTTTCGTTCATGGATTCTACATTGGACTCTGCTCAGTTCCCCCTTTCACCACTTCACAATCGAGTCTCATAAAATTAGACTTTACTTACACACTATTTATTCTTCCCTACTGCCCCCACCTCCCTCGTCAAGATACGTTTTAAAATATTTTTTTCTGGTTTCTGAATTGTTCTGTTTTCACTGTGGAATTTTTGAAAGTACAGAACAGAGTGAAGAAACAGACACAGAGCCCCTAACTCTACCACCCAGATGCCTCTATAGTATGCATTTTGGCAAATTTCCTTCTAGTTTTCTTTTGTTGTTTGAAAAATTTCTAAGGCATGGGGACTTATTTTAATAGGGTGCGGTCTTTTAAAACAAAGACTTGATTGTCAGAGCTTACTTCCAGTTCAGATTAGACACAAGTTTCTGGTGGTTCAGTGAGAAACTACATTGGTTTGTGTTAGGGACATTGATGTACATTGTGCCCCTTCTCCGAGGGGAGGCAGGAAGGTTGCTCACAGATCAAGATCATTTCTGAGAGAACTGGGATGATACTGGGTAAGCACAGCTGGTTCAGCTGAGAGGTGTTTCTAGGAATTCGATTAACACAAGGAGGGTGAAAACAGGGAGCTGACCTAGCTGGAGGAAATGGGAGCTGAGTGTTGGCAGAAGGAACCAGGGAATCTCAAGAGAGGAGGACTCCAAAGGGCCTGCCAGCTGCCTGGCTGCCCTAAGGGCCTATGCAAATACCAAGATAACCTGCCAGACTGGGTGGAACCTCCACCTTAAAACTGGCCAGCTTGATTATTTCTGAGCCCTGTAAGTAACTTTTGTTAATTTGCCATTAATACCAGCTAACATTTCTTGAGTATGTGTCCAACACTGGCTAATCTATTTCCTGGTGTTATCTTGTTTACCTTTTAAAACAAGGTGATTACTGTTAGGATCTCCATTCTACAGATAAAAGTCAGAGACCTTGAGAATTGATGGCTTTGCCCAAAGTTACTAGGATAGAGGAACAGGAGTTCTGACCCAGGGGTTGTCCCACTCCAGAGATTGTCCAACTCCAGGGATTGTCCCACTCCAGAGCTCTTATTTTTAACCATCACATGGTCTGTGATTTAGTCTTCTGGGGAAGGGGGTAATGATGAGAGTCTAATCTACTAAAAGAAATTGTGTGTGTGTGCATGCACATGCATGCATGTGTGCATGAGTACATGCATGCATGTGCATGCTGATGGGAAATGGGTGGATTTTCTGAATGTCCTCAAATTATTATACAAAGGTAACATTGGTTAGTCCTTCTAAGTTATTTTATGTAAATGTGATCTATAAATACATCAGATATTCATACTGTATCCTGATTTTGATGTATCTTGGGCTATTCATTCTGTCAACAACTCTTTGTTTTTTGAGCTGAACTTTAATTGTATTTAGATATAATGTGGAATTATTTAACAAGAATATTTTTCTCAAATAATACAAGAGTTGTAAGTCAGTATTTAAGTGAATTACCAGTATCACATAGCAGTAGTTTCAAAGATAATCTGTAGTGACATTATGAAATGTCCCTGAAATTAAAGGATCATGTACCCTGACTTACATTTTATTGAATAGAATACTTGCATATTCTATTAGTTGAGGGGATTCCACTCATTTAAAGTATACCATTTAGTGACTTTTAGTTTATTCACAGATATGTGCAGCTATTATCACAGTCAACTTTAGAAGATTTTTATCATGTCAAAAAAGAAATCTTTCAACCCTTTAGCTGTTACCTCCTGAAACTGCACCCCCCCAAATAACCATTCATCTACTTTATGCCTCTACAGATATTTCCCTCTTCTAGATTTTCATATGAATGGAATCACGTAATTTGTGGATTTTTTGTGACTAATAAAATAGTCACTATTTTATTGTGACTATTTTCTAAGTTCATCCAGTTTGTAACATCCACTCACTTGCTCTTTGTATTATTTTCTTTTCTAAGGGTTCTCATCCTTGATGACATTAAAATGTAAACCCTAATTATCCTTGAAAACTTCACCAGATATGCATAGCATTTCCAAGGAGTATTGCCGAATGCACGTTCATGTGCCCAAAGCACAGTGAGGCCAAACATCAAAGTTTGGAGCAGAGAAAGGCTTATCGCATGGCAAAGCAAGGAGAATGGGCAGCTGCATTTGGTAGTTTTTATAGGCAAAATTTAGGGAGAGGTCTGCAGGGTGTGTAACCCTGCTCTGATTGGTTGGAGCTGAGGTAACTGGGTGGTGTTCAGAGAATCTCAATCATCAGCTTCCTGGTTCTAACTTGTCTGGGATTTCCAAGCTTGTGCTCAGCCTGAAGTTACCTCCTCCGTCTGGGTGGGGAGCTTCTTTCCAGTAGAAGATTTCAGAGATACACTTTTATGTATCCCTTGAGAAGAAACCATGACCCTGCTTTATCTCTGCATTATTGTTTCTTGACTTCTTTGTTTCTGTGTTCCCTTTCTTCCCTAATTAGTAACTGTTTGAATCTGCTGTTTGGCACTCAGGATAGGTTTAGTAGGCTGAAGCCTTTTCTCCTACAAGAAACGGGACGTGGAAGGCCCAGGAGGGCCCCACATGGTGTTTCTCAGTTTCAGTCCCCTCTTTGATAGTCCTCAGTCTTAAGGGGAACACGTGTTGGGCAAGAAAGGGAATAACATTTTAGATCGAGAGGTTAACCATAAGCTCAGCAAGGGAACTCTGTTTTAGAGGGACTGAGAAGGGTGTTTGGGGAGCACTTAGAATCCTAAATTTTGCAGTGTTGTAGGCAGGTCTGGTTCTTGGAGAGCTTCACGTACACTCTGGACTACTTCAGAGATGGTCACTTCCTCCTCAACACCTTTTCATTCATCATAAATACAGTTTTCAGCCGTGCAATTTTGGTTCAGTGCAGTCTTCCTCTATAATCTTGTGAAGTATTTTATTGCAGAGGAAAACTAATCAAAGGCTTTAAAATGGAGTAAAAAGAAAGCTGTGAAGCAAACAATGAAAATGCAGAATGATTAATACCTTTGGGTGAGGTTTCTAGTTTTAACCTTCGCTAATAAAATTGCAAAGCCAGAGTAAAATTGATAATAAATAATATATCACTACTGTATTACTTTTCAGATTTTCTCATTTGTACTGTGCTGTTTGTGTGCTGGATACATTAGTATGTTGTATATATAATATGTTGTAGGTATTACTTTTTAGATATTCTCAGCTATACCAAATTAAATAGGTTTATTAATATATAAGCTAGTATAATTTCAAATTTTACTTATTCTTTGTTCTTCATTGTCTTTTCTGTAAACTGACCTGTTACATAACATTAATTGAAGTGGAATTAAATGTTTAGATCTTTGCTTCATTCATTGAACTTTAGCAAATAATTATACAAATATTTAGTAATACATATGAGCTGGCCGGATGGTATCACCTAGTCGATGGAAAAGACTTTGGGTGAACTCCAGGAGTTGGTGATGGACAGGGAGGCCTGGCGTGCTGCAGTTCATGGCGTTGCAAAGAGTCGGACATGACTAAGTGACTGAACTGAACTGAACTGATGTAACCTAAAATGAAGTTTATCACCCCTAGACATGTTTCATCAATTACATGAACAAAAAGATATCACTCGCTGACATGTTATGAGAATTAAAAGGGCATAGTTAATTATCATGACCTTGTAGTGCCATAGCTTTTAATTAAATTTTTAATAGAGAAAATATCCATGAATGTATTATAAAATGCGAGATGTCAAGATATATATTTCTACTCTCCTTAAGATATTCTCTAACTTTTCTTCAAGCCGATAATTACAGAAAGTGGTTACTGAATATTTCTGGTGTCCTCTGAGCTCACTGTCAGTGATAGATTTGGGGCCAAATCTACTATTCGGAAACCAACATGGCTTTTGTGTGGTTTGGTCAAGGAAATAAATATATCTGCCTTGAGTTTGTCAATAAGAAATTTGCACTATTTTCTCATTACAGACATAAAAAAGCAGATTGTTATTTTGAAATTCATATTTAAATTTTTGACATTTATTATTAAATGTAAATATAGATTATAATGTTAATTTAAATAATATTAATAAGTGAATTCTTTTCAGAACAAGATAACAAAAATTCTGAGAATCAAAAAACCTTAGAAAAAGACAACCAATGAAATCTTTTATCCTAAAATTAAGTCCTCATATGGGGGTATTCTTTAGAGAAAGAGTCCTTTAGGAATAGTAAGATCACATAATTATTTCTGCATTTAATACTCAAATGAGCATCTCAGTATAAAGGCCAATATGTTGTTTTCCTTAGATATTCAGAATTGAAAATATTTTTTCCTGCAGAAATATTAGCTAGTTTAAATGTCTAGTCCAGATATTCTGATTCGTGTTAGTTCTCATTAGTGGCTGAATCATAAAGGAATGGAGATGAAAACAGAATTATTATAATTATACTCAACAGTTCGTTATGTACAGAATGGATTCATATATATTACAGAAACACTGTTCAATTAATGCTAAAGTTATTTACTGTGGTCTTTATACTTGGTACTCTGTTGGAACAGAAAAAAATCCACAAATTTTAAGGTAACCTCCAAAGTGGTAATGATTCTGGACAGTCATAAGATTTAAATAAAAACTTAAGTTTTGGGTCTGGAATATCATCAGTTGCTAAAATGGTACTGCTTTCTCTCTTAAACATCAGGATCACACAGAAAAGTATCATTTTAATCATTTTAATATTTTGTTGCAAAGCAGTTATACAGGTATAGCCTTGAATTAAAAATTAATTAGGCTGTTAAATGAACTTGATTCTTAAAGAAGGAAACTACCAATTATTTTTCCACAACTAACAATAACAACAATGATGTTCTTTGTTAGCTTTTCTAACACATATTTACTTGGGAGTTGGTTAACTTCCTTCTTACTAGCAAACATTAGGGTAGTCAACAATAACTTGATTAAATCAATGGGATCTGTGTGTACTGGGAAAGAAATATCCATTTGTTTTCTCAGCATCTGAAAAAACATCTCTGTTACACAATGTGTTTTTATTAACAGCAAAGGCAGAGGAGAATAATATGGAAATTAGTATATGTTTTAACCCAGAGTATGCCAGTCATTTGCATTCATCTTTTCCAATGTATACCTCATTTTTCTACAGTCAATTCATGACCAATTCTTTTTGTCCCCACAGTCACATGCAGAGAAGAAGACAAGTATTCTTCTGCCTCTTTGCTCTGACTCACTGATTCATCAACTTTTTGGATAAAAAATTATTAAACATTAAGCACACTTCATTACTGTATACTGTTTTGCTGAGAAGGATTTATTGAACTTGGCATGTGAGTCAATGATATAAAAGAGCAGAAATGTCAAAGTCATGGTAGGAAATTCACTAACTCTTTGTCTTAATGTTTGTCACCGCAAAGGTCATAAATCCAAAATGTCAACCTACTTCACTGCCTTCTTCCCTCCTTCCTCCACATGTTACTTTCAACATGCAATTCATCTATCTCATCATACCATAAATGGTATTAGCCACCTATAAAGTATTCCACAGGCACAATATTTATAGGCACAAATCCATAAATTAGAGTCCCCTCAGGAAAAATTCACCAACAGGTTTGTGTGTGAGACTCAGCCAGAGATGACCTGTATTCATGGTCAAAATATTCTACACTGATGTTCAAGTGAAGTGGATCATTTGAATCCCCCAGACTCTGCCTTTGAGCAAGTTATTTAGTCTTATGAGCCAGATACTGTCTTCCACCTGAAGATGAGAGATAAAATCATAAGCAGTGTATTTGGTACAAGTACCAGACACTAAATATGACCTCTATTATCATTTCAGTGTCTATTGATGCCTCTGTGAATAGCTGAAGGGAACAGAAATTAAGCTCATATTGGTCCGTATTGCACCTTTATGGTAAAATGCATTGAAGACTGAATCAGAAGCAGGTGAAGGAAATAGGTAATATATTCAAGAATATCGAGAGAGTCCTCACAGTAAACACAGAGTTATTTCAGACCTATAAAAGGTCTTAGCTTAATTACACATTGATCAACAAATACTAATGGAATGACAACTGATTTTTCAATACTGTGCTAGATATGATGGGGCCACAGTACAGGCGCATAAGCAATGTCATTGCTCTCAATGCCCTTGAAATTCAAGGAGACAAAGTGAATATGCATACAGAAATCAAATATACACACATACACAAGCATAATTAGCTTCTAAAGTGCATTGTCTAGAAAATCATACAATTTGTCTTTTATGAAGATTGGAAGAGAGTTTTTGGTTCATTTAACCATTTAATCTAAATAGTCTCAGTACAGAAACAACCAGTATTTTTTTTCTTCATTATGCTTCTATATACTTCTAGTTGCCTTGTTCATTTACCCATGAGCCTTCTCATACAAATGAATTCAAATTATGTTGAAAATTTTATTGTTTCATTCCTTTTAGTGACTCATTTTTAGTTGAATTTGGGGCTGCTTTAGAGTTCAGCTTTACAGTTAGGCATGGAGGATATGAGTTTACCTTGGGAAAAAGTGGTTTCACTTGATCATCATTTTAATTCAGAATGTATTAGGGAATTTTTGAATAAATATTTTCTGTAATTTAAGAAGCTTAATTAGGGTAATGGATGCAGTAGGCAGAAATCTGTGCTTTGTAAAAGAAATGAAGTCTTAATTATCCATTATAACTACCATTTATTGACTGAAGTCTCTGAGCAGAAATTCTGTTGTACTTTTTAAAAAAAAATTTAATTGGAGACTAATTACTTTACAATATTGTGGTGGTTTTTGCCATACATTGACATGAATCATCCATGGGTGTACATGTGTTCCCCATTCTGACCCTCCCTCCAACCTCCCTCCCCATCCCATCCCTCAGGTCTGTTGTACTTTTATAGAGAGATTCTCATTTCTTCTTCTCTGTAATTCTTCAAAGTAGGGGTTGTAATTCTTCCATGAGATACTTAAATGTCAGAAAGGTTAAACAACTTGCCCAAGAATATACAGTTTATGTCGTGAGGCCATGTTTCCTGTCTGTGTTTGTGTGATTCCAAAACCTGAGGTATTTTCACTTTACACTTCTTTAGTTTCAGTTCAGTTCAGTCGCTCAGTCGTGTCCAGCTCTTTGTGACCCCGTGGACTGTACCACGCCAGGCTTCCCTGTCCATCACCAACTCCCAGAGCTTGCTCAAACTCATGTCCATCGAGTTGGTGATGCCATCCAACCATCTCATCCTCTGTCGTCCCCTTCTCCTCCTGCTTTCAATCTTCCCCAGCATCAGGGACTTTTCCAGTGAGTCAGTTCCTCGCATCAGGTAATTCACTTTATTTAGTGTATCTTTTTACTTGTAAGTGAACCTGGAGCTCACAACATACAGCAGATTGGTTTAGATAGATTGCTTTACAATGTAATAATCTGGTATTTTTGCCATGGACTAAATCTCAGTGGCAAAAATCTGATTGGACTGAAATCTAATGTCTGTAAGTCATAGATATAACAAAATCTATTCAGTAAAAATAAAAATACAATGTAATTATCATTTAATTATATACAATTGTAGCATATCCCATTTGGTGGTAAACATAAACATATAATGGGATATAGGATTCACAAATGTTCTTAGAATACAACTCTTCTCTGTACATGATCAATGCTACCTTAACTAACATAGTGGATAAAATAACATTTGGAAAACATTTAAAACTCTTTTGTATCTGTTTGTCTATTTTAAATGTTTCTCTGTTTTAAATGTTCTTTAGATGCCACTCATGTTTTAAAGATTTTCAGGACAGTTTGCATGAGTGGGTATTAAGCTAATTCAGTCATGTTTGTGACTCTTTGTGACCCTATGGACTGTAGCCCTCCAGGCTCCTCTGTTCATGGGATTCTCCAGGCAAGAATACTGGAGTGGGTTGACATTTCCTCCTCCAGGGGATCTTCCCAACCCAGGGATTGAACCTGTGTCTCCTGTATTTCAGGGAGATTCTTGAACCACAGGGTAAGACCTTAAGGGAAGTTTAGAACAATACATTTTCCCTCTCAATACATCTCCTTGTAGAAAACAAATCACTGAAATCTTGGCTATAAAGCCGCATGAAAATATGGTATCAGATTTTATTTTGTAGTTAGTTAAAAATAATAATTGTGTCATAAATATTTAAGTTATCCTTCTCTAAGAGCTTTCATCCTATTTGAATCTTTTTGTAACCTTCCTTTCCTTTATTGTTTTTCTTTTTTCTCTTCCTTCCTTCATTTCTTTTTTTCTCTCTCTCCCTCCCTCCCTCCTCTTTTTTTCTTTCTTTTCCTCCACCGCAACAGTATCAAGATGATCTTAAAAATGACAAGAATAACAAAATGTCAGTGAGAGGGATCTTTATGGCAGTGGGGAAGGAAAAGCAAGACTTTTTCACTTTGTCTATGGAGGGGAGGGCTGTATGTGGGATGATTTTATTCATAGAAACCTTTACAATAATCATTGTTTTATGTCTGTCTTTTGAAGCTGGTTCCTTCTTCTGTCTTCTGTTGATGTTCTCTATGTTCCCATATCACTATCAGGCTAACTAACATAGAGGGTAGAACCCTGAGCAAGTCATTTACTTCTGAAGCCATAGTTCTTCTTTAAAAGGGGAATGAATTCTTCATCATAGATATTTTCTGAGAATTAAAAGAGATAACCTATGTAAAGTACTAGCACTCGTTAAACACTGATGTATAATATATTAGCTATTATTTGCTTGTTGAATTTGTGGGAGAAAGTAGAGGAATGAAATCACAATCGTGGACTCCTCACCCTAGATTCTTCATCCAGTTTCAAAAGATATGCTTCCCATGTGTCTCAGTGGTAAAGAATCCACCTGCCAAGCAGGAGATGTGCGTTCAATCCCTGGGTCAGGAAGATCCCCGGAAAAGGAAACAGCAGCCCACTCCTGTATTCTTGCCTGGGAAATCCCATGAACAGAGGAGCATGATGGCTTTAGTCCCCCAGGAGTCAGACATGACTTAGTGACTAAACAACGACAACTCAACCATGTGATTTAGTTCTGGGTAGTTAGCAAACTACCAATATTTGTATGGAAATAGTAGCAAATATTATATGTACATGAAAATACATTTGTAGCAAGTATTTGGTTTTTCAGGACTTGAATAGGCAGTGTCCAGACTGCATCAGCCTTTTTATTTTGATTTTATTTGATATTTTTTGCTGTGTGGCTTGCAGGATCTTAGTTTCCTGACCCAGAATTGGTACCTCTGCCACCTGCAGCAGAAGCACAGAGTCTTGACCACTGGACTGCCAGGGAAGTCCCTGCATCAACTTCTTTAAAATAAGAATATTCTTTTTCTGGCCATTTTACTGTTAATTCAACTGTTAGAACATGAGCAGTGGAAAGTGCAAATAAAGTAAAACCCAAGCTATTTTTGTCACTTTTTGAAGAAAAACACTGCTGTTAATTTTTTAAGGAGGATTTCAGCTGTGGGATAATGGTAAGACTTCTTTTTTGGGTGAGTAGGGGGAATGTGGCAGTGTTTACATTATTTTACACATTTAAGTTAGGTTATTTATACTCTACCAACTACTGAAGGTAGTTGTGAGTTTCCTGCAAATTACTGAACCTTAATTTACACTTAACTATCTGTCTGTCTTAATGATTTAATAGATTCTGTCCTATAGAATCCTACTGTAGAAGAAAGCCATTTTTGGAAAGATAGCCACTTTTGTAAATATTACGCAGAGCCCTAATATTGGCTCTCTAAATCAGAGATCTAGTAAAATACAAGAGCCAAGTAATGATTATTTTTTAATGCTGTTTTGTTTTCTTCTTATTTTCAGACTGTAGGGCATTGAATAAATATTAATCAGTTGCCCTAGTGACAACAGTATTATGGTAATATTGCAGCTGAGGGTATTGAAACATTGTTAGTCAAGTCTCACGGCTAGTGTTCTATTAACCTGAGGGTTTGTTTTCTATATAGTGAAGCATGACTTTCTCCCACCGAAGTAAGCGATGATAAGAAAAATCAAATTAAAACTTATCTTATTGCCTGTTTATAACACATAATTTGGTGCACATGTAATTTTTTTGGTTATAATTTGAACACCTAATTAAGAAAAATAGGTGAAGTCCAGAATTTTTTTGTAACATCAAAGCTGCATAGTTATGTAATATTAATTGTGGGTTGAATGTGAGAAAATGAATGATATTGAATTAAATCCACATATAACACTTGATGGCCACATGCTGCTGCTGCTGCTGCTGCTAAGTCGCTTCAGTCGTGTCCGACTCTGTGTGACCCCATAGACGGCAGCCCACCAGGCTCCGCCATCCCTGGGATTCTCCAGGCAAGAACACTGGAGTGGGTTGCCATTTCCTTCTCCAGTTCGTGAAAGTGAAAAGTGAAAGTGAAGTCGCTCAGTCGTGCCCGACTCTTAGCGACCCCATGGACTACAGCCTACCAGGCTCCTCCGTCCATGGGATTTTCCAGGCAAGAGTACCGGAGTGGGTTTCCAGATGGCCACATAGAACACTTTAATAGCAGAAAGTGAAGAGAAACTAAAGAGCCTCTTGATGAAGGTGAAAGAGGAAAGTGAAAAAACTGGCTTAAAACTCAACATTCAAAAAAGAAGATCATGGCAGCCGGTCCCATCACTTCATACAAATAGATGGGGAAAAAGTGGACCCAGTGACAGATTTCATTTTCTTAGGCTCCAAAATCACCGTGGATGGTGACTGCAGCCACAAAATTAAGACTCTTGCTCCTTGGAAGAAAAGGTATGACGAACATAGACAGCATATTAAAAAGCGGAGACATCATTTTTCCCACAAGGAAAGATTGAGGGCAAGAGGAGAAGAGAACAAGACCTTCAGAGTTGGTTGACCTTCCCTTAAGAGTAAAGAAATACAAAATTTGAGTCTCAAAAAGCCATTCTTTGTTAAAAATGAGATGAAGAATATGATATTCTATGCCTTCCCAAACAATAAGGTTCTGTTATGTAGCAGTTCTCCAAATAATCCAGATTTTAGAAGACTCAAATAACTAAAACTTTTTTTCACTTTTTGCTAATTTTGTCTTTGAGTAAAATAGGAAGATTGATGAAAGTGTGAAATTATGGGTTTAAATAGTCAAGTAGCCAAGAAAATGCTTGAAGTGTGGAGCATACCTTGTATCTTTTCAGCCAATAATTATGTTTTTATTTTGGATATTATAAACTAGCATAAATCATCCTCTCTTTCTAAGATAGTCATGTTGGCTGGTGCAAGGGTTGTGTGGAGAGATAATGCTCTCAGAATCATGACCCCTGAGCAGAAGTAGCTTCGGAGTGATTGTACGGAAGGGGCTTCGGCTTTCCACTGCTCCCCACCTGATCTTCTCAGACAGCCACTCCCTGCAAGAAGAAAACCAACAAATGATTCATTTGAATTAAAAATAGTATGTTTGCCCTGCCAATTTAAAAGTCCCCAAACCACCTCCTCTACTCCTTAAGTTCGTATAACTTTGTAGTTATCACTACTTTCAAGGTAAATGAGTTCCAAATAGTCAGTCACTCAAGTGACAGCAATGCTTAAAATACCAGCAGATTTTCCTTCCCTTCTCCAGGGGATCTTCCCAACTTAGGGATTGAACCCAGGTCTCCGGTATTGCAGGTGGATTCTTTACCAACTGAGCCACCAGGGAAGCTTAAAAGATCTAAAGAAGAAAAAAAAAAAAGATCTAAAGAAGGAAAAAAAATGATGTTTTTAATAAAAATAACTATATTTCATATTAATGTTGAAGGTTCTAGAATTACATCAGCTGGGTTTGTATTCCTGTTATATCACTTTGCTGTGTGTCTTTGAGCATATTATCTAACTCCTCTGTGCCTGAGTTCGCTCTATCATAAAGGAAAAATAAAACCACTGAGCTCATAGTGGTTGCATGAATAAGGATTACATGGGAAATTCTATTATATCTCAGTAATAAAAAAAATCCATGTTACTTAGCACAGTGATGTTAAAATAAGGATTAATTGTTGCTGTAGTTTCCATTATTGCTATTATTAAATGTTTGTCATATTGCATATAAACAAATTTGTGACTGTGCTTGAAGGCTAGAATTCTTTCACATTTTTAATATTAGAATATAGTCAGTCTTTTTACCAAAAATGATATTCATTGTGCAACAATCTTCAATGGAAGAAAGGAAAGAAAGAAGAGCACAAGACTTCTCCTTTTCCATTTTTTTCCCACTCAAACAATGAAGCTTTATATAGTGCTTTTCGCAATAAAGCACCAGAAATAAATCGACTGCTGTTCATTATCTGGACACAGAGTGTCCTGATTGCTTCAGTTCATCTAGTCATGTAAATTATTCCACACTAAATTAAGCTTTAGGATCCAAGCATCAGTAGGAAAATATTTCCTGAGTAGATTAACCAAATATACGTTATTGTAATAAAAACTTCTAAGGCAGCCCTACAAGGAACAAAGCACTTAGCTTTGGTGGGGAACATGAGGAGTTCCACAAACCTTGTATTTTTATCTAGGTTCAGTGAACTTGTGCTCAGAGGGACAATTAAGATGATGACCTGTCACGAATAAGTTGCATTTTAAACTTTGTCCTCTTCCTGCTGTTCACCAGACCTTCTGTTCCCTTTCTATATTTTTTCTTTGCTAAACAAATAACAGAACTTATGCTCTTGGCTTGATTCACACATGAATTTATGAATCATTTGGCAAATCCAGGGAGAAGCTTTTTCAGATGTCATAAAAAAAGTATAAAATGTCATAAAAGTACAAAAATATGTTAGTCAAAAATGAAATCAATTTTTCAATGATACCATTAGATATCCAGTGTCTTTGTATCTTTTTCCATATTTATATTTTTAGGATGTTCACTTTTTTTAGTCCTATTTTTTACCTCACAGTCACAAGATGGCTGCTACACCTTTAAGTATCATATTTATATTCCAGGCAGGAAAAAAGTATGGTAAAAAGGCATTCTCTGTCCCAACATTTGTTTTAATAAAAGGCTGTTTCTAAGAATTTTTCTTCTGTATATTATTAGCCAGAACTGGGCCATCTCTTCAACCCAACCAATCACTGGCCAAGGGAATTGGCTATTGAGTAAACAATGGAGAATGTCTATAGTACTCTCTTTGGTTAGTGAAAAAACCAGTCTTGTCCCTAAAACAGCCCTGTATAAGTCTCACAATTAGCTGTAGAGAAGTGTTAGTTAACTCTGGTGGCTTCTACCTTACCAAGCTGTACTCCTCCATTAATCAATCAGGTGTTCATTAAAATTCTCTCTAGAACTGTGTTATTATTCTTGGAAGTCAATTCTAATTATTTTCAAGTGATAATTAGAAACATATAGTATATATTATAGTATATCTGTATACTGAATGTCTGAAAAAAATCCTTCATGAAGAGATACTTCTATTTCTTAGACCTTTAAAGAAACTGATATAGATTTAAATCTGTCAGAAAACTTCTTGAAGCATATTGTTTTCTTCTCTACAGCTACTGTATATTTTGCTTGCTTATTTTCATGGTAACAATCACAAGTTGGATGCTCTTTTTAGCTATATCAGGACGAGGCTGAATAGGCCAGCTGAGAGCTATTTTACAAGAAAATTTAGCAATCACTTTGTGGTAATGGATATTGGTTTGTGGCACATCCGTTCCAGTTTCTGCCTTGTTAAACACTTTAAAAGCAGCTTCAGTTTACTGAGCTTCTCTTTCTGACCCTCTGGGAACTACAGGTTTTACACATTTTTGCGACTGGTAGTGAACAAAGCCAGACTAATCTGAATTGCATATTTTACCCACTGACATTATGTAGAGAAGTCTACCTGGCTACTTTTTAATAACTTTTGATTCTCTGCTGCTTCAAATTCTGGAAAACAGTGATTCTTTATAATACAAAGTTCCTACATAATCTGTTTGTATATTGTTCCACAATATTTTTAAAAGGGATTTTTTGATGGTTTAGAGAAAGGAAGCAAACATTTGGTTAATTTTGTCATTATCAATTCTGGTGGAAGCTATAGCAGTCAATTAGTCAAGTTTTATTTTACATCAGAAACACTTAAAACATGATTACTGTTGGAATAAGATACTTAATAAAATGCCAGATTTTAAAACAACACCCTTTGTCTCCCTCTTTTCCTCTGAGACTATCAAACTGTACTGAAAACATTAAAGCTGTTCACAGGATCTGTTTGATGGAAAAAGAAATGTGCAGGGAGTCCATATGTTTACGGTTATAGCAATAAAATACATCCTGCTTTATAAAGTATATTAATTCTAAATTTCAGCAGTAGACTGTTATGAGTGCTGTATTAAAATATATTATTAGGGGGTGCTTCTTGGTGGTCCAGTGGTTTAAGACACAGGTTCGATCCCTGCTCCAGGAAAACCCCACATTCCTTGAGGCAACTAAGCCCCTGTGCCACAACTACTGAGCTTGTGCACCCTAGAGCCCTGCTCTACAAGAAGAGAAGCACTCTCACCCACCACTGCAACTAGAGAAAGCAAGCAAAGCGATGAGGACCCAGCATAGCCAAAAATAAAAAAATAAATAATATTTTTAAAAAATGTATTATTAGGTCTAGTTAAAAAGTTAATTGAAGGATTCAAAGAAATCAGAAGTTTATTCCATATCCCTTTCACAAAACTGTATCATCTCTCTGATACTAATTGCTGTATTTGACATTTTCTCTGAACCTGAAGCAATACTTCTGAATACTGATGATGAATGTGAAACAGACTCCTGGAGAGTATTTCTTCATTTCTAAACCAGAGTTAACCAGACATCGCTAGAACCTTTAGGAAATGTTGCAAGATACAATTTCTAGATGATTAATAAATAATCAAGATTAGTTATTTCAGTTAACTAAAGGCTGTAACAGTTGCAACATTCAGAAGACCCAAGAATAGAACTGGTTTTGTCATGGATAAAATATTTCTGGAAACACTTCCTACCTGTCACAGTTCTCATAATGTACTTTGCTTAATTTAATATAATTAAGTAATAAAACTTCACTAAGTTTAGTCATCTCAATTCCCTCAAAATGAATGCTAGATTGTATATATAACTTGCATCAGGGATTTTAATGTAGGATTTAATGTAGGTTCCTAGTTACACTGAGAAGGTCACCCTGAACCCTTCTCATATTACTTCTTGTTGCATCCTCAGTTCAGTTTTGTTCTAAGCAAAACAATCAGAACAAGATATATGATGCTGATGCTGTCCGTTTTCAAACACCATAAAGGACATCCTGTAAAGGATTTCATGTCATCATGCCACTAACTCTACTGGCATAGGGAATAAAGGTTTGATTGGGTACAAAGTTAAAGGGCTAGAGAGAAAAACATTCAATCCATCCTTTTTATTAATGGAAAATTGAGGCCTACAGAGACGAAAAGCTTGCTTATTATTAGATAGAAACGGACGGTGGTATGAGTATCTGTTCGAAAGCATCATCAAATAAGAAAATGTGTCATCTTGGTGGTCCACCTCTTTCTCAGTCTTTATTTTGGATCAACCACTCTTACTAGTTTCAACTATCAACTGTCATTTCATTCCTTTTAAAAGTGGCATACATAAAATAATGTATTTTAAAAACTTCCTTTTATATTGCATTATTAATTCTGGCAGCTGACTGTATTTACTCACTAAGGTGAATTTCATAATCATTCAAGTGTTTTAAATGTGCTTATCATGTCCTTGCGTAGAACTTACCTGTTCTGTTTTAGAAAACATTTTGGTAATTTCATTATATGCGGAGTTAATGTAGGTAAAATGCATAATGATATTTATTTTCAAGATTTTCTATTCTGATGTAAGTAAGAATTTCCATCTTCAAGACTGGCAGTCTGGTAGAGGAAGCACTTATGTTTTGAGCAAGTTACAGGCACTGAACAGCTCTCACTGTGGAACTCATAAGTCATTTCCTTTTTAGGAAAACCAGAGTATGGTGTGACCAGTTTAAGAAAGGGAGCTACCTTTATTTGGATGGTATGATGTGCTTTTATTTTATATACATCAAATTATTTATTTCACATATTGGTCTTATGAAGTATTTATTGAGCCTAGGCTACTTAATTTCCTGAGTGGTTTACAACTAGCAAATAACAGAACTCAATTTTAAACTTAAGACTGCTTCCAAAGACATGCATCACTCATACATCATTACAGCCAGAAAGATTAAACGACTCAACGTGAATAAATAGACTTTTTGATTTAATGAATTATTTCTGTTATGGAATGATGGCACGTGAAGTTTCTGCCAGGCAGAAAGGTTGCATAAGTGTTTATTAAGAGCATGTATTCTAATTTTTTTTCTGTGCTGTAAAAATTGTGAAGAGGAACTTTTATAAATAAAAATGCCTATAATAAAATTAGGTTTAATTATAGACAGGCCTTAGCTCTTTTCACTGTTCCTAATTTACTGTAAAGTTGTCAATCCCTCCCCTGTTTTGAACAAAATGGTCTTTCCAGCCACTTGGAACCTTTACTTATAACGACTTCCTGCCTTCATTCCATCTACTTCTATTTTTAACATTGGGGTTTAGAGACAGACTTAGCACAGTGCCAGGAACATAATATATTTAAATAATGTGAATTTGTGCTCTTAATAACATCAGAGTTTAAAGTACGCAATCTGATGTTTCTAACCCTTTTTGCAGTTGTGTGTCAGTATCATTTCCTTTTCCTATATAATTTCTTCTTTTAAAAGTCCTATGTGTTATGCTTAAAACTTGCTTTCAAATCCTGACTTTTAACATTAACTAAAATTAAGATCACTTTCACTTGCAGGATTTTTTGAGAATCTAAAAAACACTATTTGAGAGAACTGAGTCATCACAAAACAGAACGAAAATATTAATAAAACACACACATTTATTTTTAAGAGGTAGAGTGGTATAGTGAGAAAAGCCCGTTACTGGGAATAATGAAACACAGATCCTGCTTTTGCCTCTCCAAAAATCAGATGCTTGAGTTTATGAATGTATATATGGGAATAAAACAATCCCTGGGCCCAGCACCTTTACAAGATTCTCATGGAGAATATAAGAGATATGATGCAGAAAAATACTTGGTAAACAGCACATCGATGTTCAGGTGTCAATGACTGTTGCTTTTATGAATACTACCACCTAAACTCGTGAGGGCAGGAATTGGAGCAGCTGCTCAGTTGAAGTCTAACTGGTTATTTCAAGTAATTTTTCCCCCTATTTTTGTGCCTCTCTTATTTTTGGACTGTCCCTACTACATTTAATTAATTGGTCCTTATCCCAAACTGAGGTATTTGGGAATGTTACCACTGCCTAATGAAGTGTGAAAATTATGCCAAAAGGAGGAAGAATCTCAAACTTTTTAGAGTTAGTAGGGCTTCCCTAGTGGCTCAGTGTTAAAGAATCTGCCTGCAAATACATAAGATGAGGGTTTGATCCCTGAGTTAGGAAGATCTCCTGGAGAAGGAAATGGCAACCCACTCTGGTATGCTTGCCTGGGAAATCCCTTGGACAGAGGAGCCTGGTGTGCTGCAGTCGATGGTGTCACAAAAGAGTCGGACAGTACTGAGCGCATGATGGGTGAATACCCATACATACACACAATTCAGAAATGTATTTGGTATTTGCTTGATGAATTTTATTTAGAAGGTCAGGACTGTTTGCTTTGGATGCCCCTGGTAAATCTTATGGAGGCACTGAACTACAAAGGGATGCCAGTCTGTACACACACACACACATGCACACACGCACACATTTATTCTTGATTTGCTTGTTTCTCTGCCTTGTTTCAGAAAGGATTCAGTGTTTCAGAAAGAATTTAGGGTTAACCTTTGAGTGAATAAATATAATTATATAGTCTTGATTCACAGGGTGTCTAACTAAATAATTAGAAAATAACAGATGGTTTTTATAGGAGAGTGCTCACTGCCCACTGCAATCATGATTATCCTTAATTTTATGATCTTATGTCTTGTATTGTTTGAATCTGTATTACTGCCTAGAACTCCAGAGGTGTTCATTTGATAGATAAGGATTTATTTCCCTTTATAAATGCATATATTCTGAGAAAGCTCATATGCTAGCAGATGTCCATTCGATTTAGTTATTGGTTTATTTGTTTCAAAAGTTGAAGTAGAATCTAATGTGGGGATGAGTTTCAGTGGAGTCTGAAATGGAAACAGTTTTGTATCATGGAAAATTCTACGAGAGTGGAAAGATGTGATGAATGGGGTTCTTTATTGATGTCAAGGCTTGTAGTTGGGCTGGAGATAATTGAGAACATAGAGTACTGGAGGAAAAGTTCTAATTTTCTGATAAAGATGACACTTACATATAAATTTTCAATATAAAGGGATCAAAACAGAAATTCAGCTTTAATTCTTCACTTTACAGTCCAATTCTTTCATTCGTCCATTCAGCATCTGTGAAGCAATTAGTGTTCTGCATAGTGTTCCTGAAAAGTACTCGCATCTCAGTTTTGTACTGTGGTTCAACCACATTGAGTTAAATAAATTTCTGTGGGCTACCAGGAAACCCAAGTAATATCTAATATTTTTCATAAACTGGGGAAGGCTGATATTCCACTCCTGTTCTTCATTCAAGAATAAATTTAAAAATCTAGTCACATTCTTAACTTCTGTAGTTTGTAGAGCATGTCAGTCATAAGCAGAGAGGGTTTAGCAGCTGTGTTCTTATCCTATTAACAGTTTAGTTTTGGGAAAGATTTTCTGCTTTAGGATAAGTTGGGAAGAGAATGGTGTTTTAAAGTATTCTTTCTTTTGATGATTTGTGATTCTGTTTATCGTTTGGGGGAGCAAATTATTTTCTGTGCTTCAGTTTCAATACTTATGAAATGGAGATAATATAGTACCTGTCTGCTAAATGTGTGTTATGTAAGCCTTGTAAAGTGCCGAGCACAGTGTCTGGCACACAGTAAGGGCAACAATTCTTCCCTCTACTGCTTAGAGAAGAACACAGGGACTGAAAAATAATGCCAGATCTTGGCCTGATACACTTTACACACACACACACACACACACACACACAGCAACATAATCTGGCTTATTAAAAAAAATAGAAACACACAGTGGAAGAAACAATCAACATGGAAAGAACCCTTTCAGTTAGCAATAATCCAGCATACAACCACTACAGTCAGTACTGGCATATTAAACCCAGAAATGTTCTAATCTACTCTCTAAAAATTCTAAAATGTGACTGTCTTATAAACCACATCTAAAAAATGATACCTCTAATTGCTGATTTTCTTTTAATTGTTGAGCAATTCAAAAGAAAATAAAACAAGAATGTAATGTAATGTAAACTTTAATGAATGTAAACATTAATGCTCATTATTCTTCTAAGGGAAATACAAGGTTAGTCATTATATTAGAATTGACAAAAAATTCCTGTGCTAGTTAAGTGATTATAGCAAGGTTACAAGATACAAGATTGACAAAAGTCTGTTGAACAAGTAGAATTTGAAATTAAAAACACAATACCATTTACATTGCCATTCAAAAAAACAATGAAATAGATGTACACCTAGCAGAATGTGCACAAGATCTATATGAGGAAAACTACAAAACTCTGATCAAACATATCAAAGAAGTAAATAAATGGAAAAATATTCCATATTCTTGAATAGGAAGACTGAATATTGTCAAGATGTCAGTTCTTCCCAAACTGAGCTATAAATTCAATGTAATTCTAATCTAAATTCTAGCAAGTTACCTTGTGGATATTGACAAATTGATTCTATTCTAAAGTTTGTATGGAGAAGCAAAAAGCCCAGAATACCCAACACAATATTGAAGAAGACTAACAAAGTTGGAGAGTTTTAAGTCTTCTTTAAGTCTTTTAAGTCTTCTCAGTTTTAAGAATTACTATAAAGTAACAGGAGAAGGCAATGGCACCCCACTCCAGTACTCTTGCCTGGCAAATCCCATGGATGGAGGAGCCTGGTGGGCTGCAGTCCATGGGGTCACGAAGAGTTGGACACGACTGAGCGCCTTCACTTTCACTTTTCACTTTCATGCACTGGAGAAGGAAATGGCAACCCACTCCAGTGTTCTTGCCTAGAGAATCCCAGGGACAGGGGAGCCTGGTGGGCTGCCGTCTCTGGGATCGCACAGACTCGGACACGACTGAAGCGACTTAGCAGCAGCAGCAGCAGCAGCAACAGTAATTAAGCACTGTGGTTTTGGCAAAAGGATACACAAACAGATCAATCAGAACAGAATAAAAAGCCTGGAAATACACTCATAAATACAGTCACTGGTCTTTGACAAAGAAGCAAAGGCAATACAATGGAGCAAAGATAGTCTTTTCAACAAATGGTGCTGGAACAATTGGACAGCCACAAACTAAAAAAAGGAATCTATATGCAGATCTTATACCTTTTATGAAAATTGGCTAAATATATATCACAGACCTAAGTAAAAATACAAAATTATAAAATTCCCATTAGGTATCATAGGAGAAAACCTAGATGATCTTGGGTATGGTGACCTTTTTTAGATATAATGCCAAAGACATGGATCATAAAAGAAATAATGGATAAGCTGGATTTCATTAAAATTGAAACCTTCTATTCTAAAAATGAGAATGTTAAGAGAATGAGAAGACAAGTCATAAAGTTGGAGAAACTATTTGCAAAAGATACATCTGATAGAGGACTGGTATACAAAATATGCAAAGAACTCTTAAAATTCAATAATATGAAAACAAACAACCCAATTTAAAAATGGGCCAAGAACGTTAAAAGACACCTCATCAAAAAAAGATATATAGATGGTAAATAATTATTTTGAAAGATGCTCTATATTTATGTCATTAGAGAAGTGAAAATTAAAGCAACAATGAGATTTCCCTACACATGACTACACACCTGTTAGAATGGTCAGACTCTGGAACACTGACAACACCAAATGCTGGTCAGGACGTATGGAGCAACAGGAACTCTTATTCATTGCTGGTGTGAATGCAAAATGGTATGGTCATTTTGGAAGGCAGTTTGGAGGTCTCTTACATAACTAAACATATTACTTCTACTAAATGATTCAGTAATCATGCTCCTTGGTATTAACCCTAAGAATTTGAAAATGTATGTTCACACAAACCTTGCATATGGGTGTTTATAGTAGCTTTTATTCATGATTACCAAAACTTGGAAGCAAACAAGATGTCCTCCAGTAGGTAAATGAATAAACAAACTATGGTATACCCAGTCAATGGAATATTATTCAATGCTAGAAAGAAATGAGCTATCTAGCCATGAGATGACATAGAGAAAACTTCATCTAAAATACATTTTACTAAGTGAATAAAGCCAATGTGAAATGGTGACACACTTTGTATGATTCTAACTTGATGACATTCTGGAAAGCTAAAAAATATGGAGACAGTTAAAAAATCAATGGTAGCCAGGGGTTGGTGGAAGGAAGCAGAAACAGGAAGGAGGGCTGAATAGGTAGAGCTTAGAGGACTTTCAGAGCAGTGAAAATACTCTATATGCTGCTGTACTGATAGATACATCTCGTAATATAATTGTTCAAGCTTATAGAAGGCACAACAGAAATAGTCAAACCACAATGTGAAGTACGGACTTTGGGTAATTATGATGTGTCAATGTAGTTCATCAGTTGTAACAGATGCACCACTTTAGAGGGAAATGGGGAATATGGATACAGGGAAAGGCTGTGCTTGTGTGGAGGCTGGAAGTGTATAGGAAATATCAGTAGCTTCCCCTCAATTTGCTGTAAACCTAAGACTGCTCTAAAACAATAAAATCTTAATTAAAAAATTAATGTGGTAAAGACATTAGTAATACACCATAGCCTTTGAAAAATCACCTTCTCACATTCAGTATTAATTCAAAATACATTCAATGAATTACTATTGAGGTTCATCTAAATTCCTAAATTCTACTACTTTTAATTCTAATCATGAGATCAGGCAACTTATGTCATCATCTTGAATGTGTTGAAAGAATTAAGAAACTAAGACTTAGTCTAGAATGTTATTCTGATGGGAGAATGTATCTGGTAAGAGGAGAAGACTATTGTCTAGTTCTTCACAGATAGTATAAAGGTAAATAGCAGGAAAATACTTTCTTTCTATTTAAACTGCCATATTCCAACAAAGTATAGTTGGAATATAATTCACACAAGAGTGAATCTGGCATGAACAGTCTTGTCCAGCATAGCTGTTATCAAACTCCAGTATCAAACATCACTGGGAGCTTCACTGATCTTCCAAGTGGGCTTACAAATACTAAAATTAGTCTGTAAAATGAGTTCCTTGTTCTTGAATCTTTAGAAGCCCTAGATCCAAAGGGGTCTGGGAGCTGAGGATGAGTCAAGTGGTCTTCAGCTTAGATTAGATCTGTTTTTATTTGTTGTTGTTCAGTGGGTCTGATGGTTTGAACCCTATGGACTGCAGCAAGCCAAGCTTCCCTGTCCTTCACTATCTCCTGGAGTTTGCTCAAACTCATGTCAATTGAGTTGATGATGCCATCCAACCATTTCATCCTCTGTTTCCCCCTTCTCGTCCTGCCCTCAATCTTTCCCAGCATCAGGGTCTTTCCAATGAGTACTATTGATGCTTGAAGGGCACAAACAAAACTTTGTGCACCAGGACCCAGGGAAAGGAGCTGTAACCCCCACAAGAGACTGAGCCGGAACTGCCTGTGAGTGTTTGAGGGTCACCTGCAGAGGCATGGGTCAGTAGTGGCCTGCTGCAGGGACCAAGGCCCTGGCAAATGGGAGGTGTGGCATAATTGCTTGTGGAGGAGGTTGCCATTAGCCCCACCATAGAGCCACCAAGTGGGCGATCCACAAACTGGAGAACAATTATACCAAAGAAGTACTCATACTGTTGTGAAAGTTCTAGGCCCTGTGACAAATTTCCTGACCTGGGGATCCAACAAAGGGTCGGAAAATCCCCAGGAAATCTGACTTTGAAGTTCAGCAGGATTTGATTATAGAACTTCCACAGGACTGGGGAAACAGAGACTCTTGGAGAGTGCACACACACAAAAAAGCCTTGTGTGTACTAGGACCCAGAAGAAAGGAGCAATGACCCCACAAGAGACTGAGCCAGACCTGCATGCGAGTATTTAGGAGTCTCTGGTGGAGTTGTGGGTTGACAGTGGCTTGCTGCGGGCTCAGAGGCATTGACAGCAGTAGTCCTGGGAGGCCTGGTGTGCTGGCATAAATCCTTTTGGAGGAGGTCACTGTTACCCCTACCACTGTCAGGCCAAACTACAAGAAGGGAAGAAAGCTCCACCCATAAGCAGAAAATTGGATTAAAGATTTACTGAGCATGGCCTTGCCCACCAAAGCAAAACCCAGTTTTGTCCACAGCCAGTCCTTCCCATCAGGAAGCTTGCACAGGCCTCTTATCTGCATCCATCAGAGGGCAGACAGAATGAAAACCACAATCACAGAAAACTAACCAAAATGATCACATGAATCACAACTTTGTGTAACTTAATGAACTATGAGCCATGTCATATAGGGCCACCCAAGATGGATGAGTCATGGTGGACAGTTCTGACAAAATGTGGTCCACTGGAGAAAGGAATGGCAAACCACTTCAGCATTCTTGCCTTGAGAACCCCATGAACAGTATGAAAAGACAGAAAGGTATAACATTGAATGGTGAGCCCGCCAGGTTGGTAGGTGTCCAGCATGCTACTGAGAAGAGCAGAGAAATAGCTCCAGAAAGAATGAAGAGGCTGAGCCAAAGTGGAAACGATGCCCAGTTGTGGCTGTGTCTGGTTGGTGAAAGTTAAGTTCAATGCTGCTTTTATTAGGCAGGTGAAAATAAAAGATTCAAGATGAGCATAAGGGTGAGAGGAGCAATGCAGGAGAGTAGAAAAAGGTCAGAATTGTGGCCTCAGGACATGGAATTAGAATCCAGCTTATTTTGCCCTGTGCTTTCCTGGGTTCCTATGAGAAACTCTATTGAAGGACTGATGACATTGAACTCTAAATATTTTAACCCACCTTTCTCCCCCACTTTATTGTAAGCTTTTTACAACATAAACACTATCTTTATCCTCTCAACGTCTTATTTTGAATTTTACAGCTTTAGAAAGGTTGAAAGAATAGCACAATAAATGTTTGTGTATTCTTCACTACATACTGGTGGTTAATGTGTTACCATATTAATGTTATCCTTCTCTTACAGTATATTATCTGTATGCTCAGTTTTCTTCTCAACCATTTGAAAGTTGCAGACATTATGATCCTTCACCTTAAAATATTCATTTTGTTTTCTTTAAACACCCAGACCTTCTCAGGTCCACAGTACCATTACCAGAAATAAGTTTACAGTATATTCAATAATATCATCTAATATGCAACCCATATTTAGATTTCCTGAATTGTCTCCAAAATGTCCCTTATTCCTTTTTTTTTTCCCCTTTTAACTCAAGAATCAATCAGGGTGCCATGTTCCTTTAGTCTCATTTAATCTAGTGGAGAACTCCCACCTTTTATGTTTTTGTCATGACATTAATGTTTCTGGAAATTTCAGACCAGGGGTCTTGTAGAATATTCCACACGATGGAATTTTTTGTTAGTTTCCTCATGATTAGTTTCAGAGTATATTTTGGGGTAGGGAAGGGGGAATAGGCAATCTTGGAACTTCCTGGCACTCAGTTTTTTTTAAACGCACCTTTCTCCCCCTGTAATGAAGAAGATGATACTTTGAGGTCATGGGAATATCTTTTCCTAGCAACCTTTAACCCAATAGTTTTAGCATAAATTCATGATTCTTACCTGTGCTAATCGTTATATTGAAGAATGCTATGATAATTTGAATATGTATATATATGTATCATTCTACTCCTGTTAAGTAGCATTCTTCCCTAAAGAAGACTTTTCCACCACTCCCCTTCTCTAGGATTGTCTCTCTGTCTCGCCTCTCTCCCTCTCTCCACCTCTTCTGTCACCTCCTCTACTTCTGATAGAGTATCACTTTGACTAATATATTTTATTTTACAAGTTGCCTTATAATCTAGTGCCATCATTATTATATTTGATGCCTACATTATCTCAAATTTGGCCACTGAGAGCCTTTCCAAGAAAGCACTGTTGTCCTTCTGACAAACCCCATTAATCCTTCAGCACTTCCCTGTTTTACAGGACAACAGGATGTCCAGGGACTCTGTACTTTCCTTGCCCCAGACCTGGGGTTACCCACTTTTTACCAAGAAGTTCTAGTTCCTTTTAGTGATGAATGGTATTTAGAAATTAAGACTGAGATGTCATTGCTTAAGAGGTAAAAAAATGGTAATTGATGTGAGAGTACTTAGTTAAAAATGTGAAGCACCACACTATCAAGACTGTTACTCATGCCATCAGACAAGTGTTCAATTATTTGGAGCAGTGCTAAATAGCAGCTCCAGTATGAGTCTCTCAGTGCTTAGAGGATAATTAGGAGACAGAAGACACATGGGAAGCGGGGGTAGAAACATAGGCTAGCTTTGTCAGTATCAATGTGAGACCTTATCTTAAGGCTTTAAGATAGTAAATAGAACAGAAGAAAAGACTATTGCCTGTATCCTCACCTTTTCTCAAAGGTGCTTTGTTATTTAGTTCTTTAGATAGAGAAGTACAAAGCATTTTATTTTGTGGATCAACTGTAAACTTTTTGAAACTGAATCATTCATCTGAAAAATGATGAGACATAAATGTGTGATTTCTCCTGCTTTTACCTTTTTTACATTTATTTAGAAGGTTCCAAAGGAACAGTGTTGTTTAAAGAATTATGAGATTTTAAAAAATCTGCAAATAGATAACTTCTTTTAGTTTCTTCAATGGATGTAGTACCTACATCACGTTTAAGGAGTTAGTGAAGTGGTATCTTTGAGTTTCATTGTAGGTAAATAGATTGATGAGGGTTTTACTTCCTGTGACTTTATTACAAATAAAGACCATGCCTACTTGTCTATAATTTCATTTTTAAAATTCAAACCAGAAATATCATTTGGTTTAATTTCCAGGCTTTCCTATTTGTGCTGCATCTCTTTATACTCTCAAATTAAAACTTTTTAATAACAGTTTCCTATAAGATCATAGATTATGATCAATTGGACAGAAGACAGAGATGATAAACAGGTAATGCTTAGCATCACATTAATTCCAGGGAAGGAATGCAAAATAGCCCAGATGTCTAGGAAGCAGCAATTCTTTTCTTTCTAACTTTTCCAGTACTGTTTCTTTTGACCATGGTGGTAAAGGGAGGCATGAGGATTGAGTAAGGAAGATTTACACAGAGACCCAATGGTTTTACAAGTTCTCTTTTCAGAGGAAGCAAGGCTAAAAATGGAGAACAGAGGAGATGTGATGGTATACTCTTATGTTGGCATATCCTGTACTTCTGTATTTTTGGTTTTGCATAAAATTCAGATGAAGGGATGTTGAATGCCTGTGTGTTTGTTAGACAGCTAAACTAAGCGAGGAGAGTGATTGGGTTTACTAGTGCTTTCTTCCAACTGTTTGAAGAATTCCTCATTTCCCAACAGTGAAAAGAATGGGTTACTCCGATCAAGAATTCAAAACATATGCAGAAAAATTTAGGCTCATGGCAAAACTCGTGCTGGATTGTCTGGTTCATGAAGTTTCTCAGTTTACTAGCAATTTGTCCTTGAGGCTGTCATCTAGACTTTTGTGTCTCAGCTTGCCCCCTTATAAAATGGAAGTAATAAAAGACTTTCTTTATACAGCTTTATTAATATGTATAAAGTGCTCACTGTAGTGTAGGCAAATACTCGGGAAGATCTCCTGGAGAAGGAAATGGCACCCTACTCCAGTGTTCTTGCCTGGAAAATCCCATGGATGAAAGAACCTGGAAGGCTACAGTCCATGGGGTCACAAAGAGTTGGACACGACTAAGCGACTTCACTTTCAACAAATATTAGCTGTTATTATTATTATTTGCATTTGCCTAAATAGAAATATTAAGAAAATAACATCACTTCTCATCAACATTGGAAAATTTTGAAACAATCCAGTCAACAAATGAATCAGATAATCTGCAAATACTCCTCCTTTGGAGGCTGTCTGAAGCCAGTTTAGGATTAAGGACCCCCACACCCACCACCTGCCATCCCCATTCCCAGAATAGTTCTCTAGCTCATAGCGGAATGTCTTGATCTCTCTCAAACTAAATCAGCAGTGGGCCTTGGACTCTCGAGCTCTGAAATCAGTCCCAGGCTCTACAGACCATGTTCATATTAACATGCATGTGAGCATATCCGGTGTGGGTGCCTTCTGTGCTCCCCAGCTCCCTGACAGAGGTTTTGGCCTTTAATCAAGATAAAACTCTGAAAGCTAAAGCAGTATTCCACTTTCATCTGACATAAGCAGGTTTCTTATTCATCTTATAGTTGCTTTGTACTTGAAAGAGAAAGTGTTTTTCTGTGGCTTTCAGTTTATAAGCATCAAGAACAAAACTTCCAGTAGGTGACAGCAAGAATGGTGATGACACCACTATGATTTTATGAGCAATATTTGTAGATTTTATTTAAAGTATATGTCATAAATCCAATCTTGGCATCCTCTTTGTATCTTCATTTGACTCTTAACAGTCAGTGTGAAATGGAAGCTCATCTTAAAATGTCTTTGATTGGAGCAATTTTCTTTCTTCTGGGTGTTACCTGTCATTACTGATTGTATTAATAGCTAATAAAGAAGGGAAAATAGGAAAGGAAACATGAATAAAAAATAATAAAATCATGTTCTTTAAAAATGAATTTCTAATTTTGATATAATCTTTAATTATAGAAGATATTAGGGCTTCCCTGGTGGCTCAGTTTTAAAGAATCTGCCTTTCATCCAGGAGATGTGAGTTCAATCCCTGGGTCAGGAGGATCCCCTGGAGAAGAACTTGGCAACCCACTCCAGTGTTCTTGCCTGGGAAATCCTGTGGACAGAGGAGTCTGGTGGGCCACAGTCCATGGAGTTACAAAGAGTTGGACATGACTTAGCAGCAACATGCTAAAAAGCAGCAACGACATCGTGATAAGGCATTGTACTTGTTCCTAGCACAAATTCAAATCCATGCATAGTTTGACCCCTCAACTTCTTTTTTGGGACTCCATTAGCTTCATTGGCATAAGAGACAAAATACCTTTGCATTTGATGAAAACTAGCATTTGTTTTTTCAGTCTTCTGTGGTCAGTATTTCTTCATAACCTTTTGTTGTTACTGCTTTTATTGTTGCTGGTGTTGTGTGAAACACAGGTGCAAAGAACAGAGTTCTTCATAGTCTTCGTTTTGGGGGGCATCTGATCATCAGAACATGAAAGTCCCCATTCTTGCTTCACATTATTTTAAACTTGCCCTTTTATCTCTCACCTCCACTTCTATTCTCTGTTCCCCATATACCCTCATTGCAATATGCTTGATGTTCCTCTGTCCTTGGTAGAGATGCCGTTCTGTTTATGCCATTTCCATTCAGTACGCCATACATTACCGAGGTCACAGCTTCCATCAGCTGCACATAACTCCCAACTCTCCACCAAACACCATTGACTTGTCCTTACCCTTCACTGTAAGCATGTGTCTTCAACCCCCGGCATGGTAGACGCCACATTCATCTACTTCACACAGGCACACACTTGACTAGTCCACATGTCGTTAGGCCTCAGGAATACTCTCTTCATTTTCTTTTGTCTGTTATTAAATCCAGACTTTAAAGATTATTTTTCATTGATGGTGTCCAATAAGCTGGCTGGATAACATGTATTGACAGCAATTACAAACTCAATGGAAAATGTCTTTACTCTGTGGAGTGAACTGTATGTGAATTTCCTTTAATCAGCTATTTCCAGGCATGGTTTATAAATTCTTTAAAATATCAGTCACAGGTAGTACTTCCTAAACCAAAGGATTTTTTTTTCTTATATTTGTCATACAATTTTGTGATTTTTCTCATTGGAGCCTTTAGCCCTTTATTTACTAACTTACTTAGAATGTGTAACAGGAAGTTGTAAATCCATCCTTACTCATATACAAAGCATATGTCCAATGCTAATGGGTATCATTTGTTAATGAAATATGCACTCTTTAAACAAAGGTTAGAATTGAGCATTGTCTTCTCCTATGATTTGCCTACGTGCAGTATCAGGGATTCTAGATCAAAATGCTATCTTTGAATCTCTTGTCTCTCTGAATGGATGTTAAAAAGAAAATTATTCCGAGCCAAGCTATTTTATGTGAGTAGTCAGTCATTTAACGTAAAGAAGCATGCAGGCAGCCAGTCAACAGTGAGGAGATGCTCTTGGTCTGTTTTTCTCTCTCCCTCACTCAGAGACGGACTGCTCATCTCCAGACCATAGGCATACTGAAGGTGACATTCTCTGTTTCCAAGATAATCCCTACAACAGGATGCACTTAATTTATGCTGTTGATGAGACTGCACTAAACTGATTTGCATGTCATCAATACATGTAAATCCTGAGCAGAGGGCCAGCCATCCAAATTAGAATATTCCCTATCAAGGACTTGCTGTGTCCAGCAAATTCTGGAGTAATGCTGATTGCCTGTGGTTGGTGAATATTGATGCTGTTCAAGATTTATAAGGCTGCATTGGAGGGCACACGAAACTTAAGATTTCTTTTGAACAATGTCCCTGTTTAAAACTACTCTTGTTCAGACCCAGCTGGGCATTCGGTAATGCCAGCCATTGAATGAGATCTTTCAAGTGCCTCAGCCTGCCTCACCTGTCAGACTGGCTCACTGGTTTATAAATGAAACCCTGTTTACTTCTAAAGCTCTTGGTCCTCTAATCCTTCTTTACCTTTCTCCCATGTTCTTCCTTTTCCCTTTTTGATTTGAGTATCTTAACCCTCCTAACACACACCACTATTTTTCATTTGCTTCGTTTCTCCAGGTTATGTGCAGAGCACTGAGTCCATCTTAGCATTTCTGTGCTATTTTATCAAGTTCATTTTTCCCTGCTCTTTTTTTTCTTTCTGGTTTTTCCTTGTGAAGTAAGGTTCTCTTTCATTGCACTTGCCTTCTAATGGAAAGTCCTGACTGCCAATTTCTCAAAGTTCCCCTTTGTGCGTTCTGTGTGCATATAGCATAGCTTTCACTTCCCCTTCTCTCATCAGCCAGTCAATCATACATTTTATTGAGCAGCTCCAAATTAAAATATGAAACTAGAGAAAATTATAATCAGTCTTTTGCTATCTAGAGAAACTTGTCATTGAGGAACCTACTGGTTTTTCCTAATATGGCATCTATGTGCCTACAGGCATTTCAGCAGAAGGTATCTGTAAGTTGGGTATTCTATTGCCTTTTCTTTAGTTCTGCTGGGTTCAAAATAAATCCCATACTTAGTACTACAGTGACCACAATAACTTCATATTTTCCTCCCCATCTTCAATTCCAATTTTTCTGTCAACATATACAAAATGAAATAACATTAATTTTGTGCACCAATGCAAAAAAGAGTCTATTAGATATTATACAGAAAAAATGGTGTAAAACCCATGGAATCTGCCCTCAACTAACTTGAAAGTGCAGGACTTTGTTAGAGGAAAGTTTGTTTACATAATTCCTTAAGTGTTTTCCTGTTTTCTTGACAGCAGTCTCTCTGCCTTTGGGGTACAGGAGAAGGAAGATTTGGAAAGGGGTTCAGTTCAGTTCAGTCGCTCAGTCATGTCCGACTCTTTGTGACCCCATGAATCACAGCACGCCAGGCCTCCCTGTCCATCACCAACTCCCGGAGTTCACTCAAATTCACGTCCATCGAGTCGGTGATGCCATCCAGCCATCTCATCCTCTGTCGTCCCCTTCTCCTCCTGCCCCCAATCCCTCCCAGTATCAGGGTCTTTTCCGATATGTCAACTCTTCACATGAGGTGGCCAAAGTATTGGAGTTTCAGCTTCAGCATCAGTCCTTCCAATGAACACCCAGGACTGATCTCCTTTAGGATGGACTGGTTGGATCTTGCAGTCCAAGGGACTCTCAAGAGTCTTCTTCAACACCACAGTTCAAAAGCATCAATTCTTCAGCACTCAGCTTTCTTCACAGTCCAACTCTCACATCCATACATGACCACAGGAAAAACCATAGCATTGACTAGATGGACCTTTGTTGGCAAAGTAATATCTCTGCTTTTCAATATGCTATCTAGGTTAGTCACAACTTTCCTTCCAAGGAGTAAGCGTCTTTTAATTTCATGGCTGCAATCACCATCTGCATTAATATTGGAACCCAAAAAAGTAAAGTCTGACACTTTTTCCACTGTTTCCCCATCTATTTGCCATGAAGTGATGGGCCCAGATGCCATGATCTTCGTTTTCTGAATGTTGAGTTTTAAGCCAACTTTTTCACTCTCCTCTTTCACTTTCATCAAGAAGCTTTTTAGTGCCTCTTCACTTTCTGCCATAAGGGTGGTGTCATCTGCATATCTGAGGTTATTGATATTTCTCCCAGCAATCTTGATTCCAGCTTGTGCTTCTTCCAGCCCAGCGTTTCTCATGATGTACTCTGCATAGAAGTTAAATAAACAGGGTGACAATATACAGCCTTTACATACTCCTTTTCCTAGTTGGAACCAGTCTGTTGTTCCATGTCCAGTTCTAACTGTTGCTTCCTGACCTGCATATAGGTTTCTCAAGAGGCAAGTCAGATGGTCTGGTATTCCCATCTCTTTCAGAATTTTCTACAGTTTATTGTGATCCACACAGTCAAAGACTTTGGCATAGTCAATAAAGCAGAAATAGATGTTTTTCTGGAACTCTCTTGCTTTTTCCATGATCCAGCAGATGTTGGCAATTTGATCTCTGGTTCCTCTGCCTTTTCTAAAACCAGCTTGAACATCTGGAAGTTCACGGTTCACATACTGCTGAAGACTGGCTTGGAGAATTTTGAGCATTACTTTACTAGCGTGTGAGATGAGTATAATTGTGCAGTAGTTTGAGCATTCTTTGGCATTGCCTTTCTTTGGTATTGGAATGAAAACTGACCTTTTTCCGTCCTGTGGCCACTGCTGAGTTTTCCAAATTTGCTGACCTATTGAGTGCAGCACTTTCACAGCATCATCTTTCAGGATTTGAAATAGCTCAACTGGAATTCCATCACCTCCACTAGCTTTGTTCGTAGTGATGCTTTCTAAGGCCCACTTGACTTCACATTCCAGGATGTCTGGCTCTAGGTGAGTGATAACACCATTGTTATTATCTGGGTCGTGAAGATCTTTTTTGTACAGTTCCTTTGTGTATTCTTGCCATCTCTTCTTAATATCTTCTGCTTCTGTTAGGTCCATACCATTTCTGTCCTTTATTGAGCCCATCTTTGCATGAAATGTTCCCTTGGTATCTCTAATTTTCTTGAAGAGATCTCTAGTCTTTCCCATTCTGTTGTTTTCCTCTATTTCTTTGCATTGATTGCTGAGGAAGGCTTTCTTAAAGGGGTAGGTGAAGCATAAAGATTAGGGGAGGAAAGAAAAAACAGTGTCAGAATGTGGCGGTTTAAGAAAACGGTTAGTGGCTTAGGAATGTAAAAATTTCTCTCAGACACATTTGTTGGCCCAGATATTCACAATGGCTACCTTTGTAAAGAGCATATTGTCACACTCCATTTGAAAAATAAGTCACAGTAGATGAACAATGTCTAGAAAAAAATCTTGAGTTAATTCTCCTAGAATATTAAATATAATTAAATCTTATTTCTTTAATTATACATTTGCTATTAGAAACAAAAGAGGAAAAAAGCCACAAAATTATGGAAAAAGGTAGTATAAATAAAATATTAATATAATTTCTAACACTGCCATCTAGAATCCTTTCCACATGAACTCTTTTTAACAAACTTGATGGCACTGTCAAGAAAGAATATTCATTTTAGGTATCGATCATGTAGAATATTTCATTTTAATTTAAAAGCTAATGAATCTTTTATTTAGTATCTTTTATAGCTTAGAAATCTGATGATAAGGAAGAAACATAGAAGTGCCCCCACTGTCCATTCCAGTTCCCCTTTCTTTTCACACAAGGGATTTGATATCCATCATTATGTTTTCAAAGAAGGCAATGGCACCCCACACCAGTACTCTTTTGCCTGGAAAATCCCATGGATGGAGGAGCCTGGCAGGCTTCAGTCCATGGGGTTGCTAAGAGTCAGACACGACTGAGCGACTTCACTTTCACTTTTTACTTTCATGCATTGGAGAATTAAATGGCAACCTGCTCCAGTGTTCTTGCCTGGAGAATCACAGGGACGGGGGAGCCTGGTGGGCTGCCATCTATGGGGTCGCACAGAGGCAGATACGACTGAAGTGACTTAGCAGCAGCAGCATTATATTCTTTGGTTCCAATCAATAGGAGGATTTAGGACCTTAAAACACGTTTAGATATACCATTGAATGTATTCTAGGTATTCAAAGTGTATGTCGTTCTGACAAGCTGTTTTATTTAAGCTGCTGTTAACTAAATAACCCATATGTGTGCGTGCTAAGTCTCTTCAGTCATGTCCAACTCTTTGTGACCCAATGGACTGTAGCCTGCCAGGCTCCTCTATCCATGGGATTCTCCAGGCAAGAATACTGGAGTGGGTTGCCATGCCCTCCAGGGGATCTTCCTGACCCAAGGATTGAACCTGTGTCTCTTATGTCTCCTAAATTGGTAGCTGGGTTCTTTTTCACTAGCATCACCTCTGAAGCCCAATATCCCCAGTTAATACTGTCCTCCCATTTGTAATGTACGCCTGGTAAAAGGACTAGAGGAAAAGGAATGAGAGGTAATAACATTTCACATGTATATCTTGGTGGCAATCACCCAAGAGTACTCTCCCCTAAATGGCAGAGAAAATAAGTATGAATTTCATAAATTTTCAGAATGTGAATTTTGGCTATTAACAAAATAAGTTTTTAAAATAATATACATTTTTAGAAATCATTTCATGTATGACATTGCATTTATTTACCATCACAGTAGACATTTTATAATTCGAACTGTAAATGCTCAACATTGCAGGAAAATGCTGTAGAAGCTTGCAGAATTCAAAGCTTTCAGAATAATCTAGTAATGTTAAGGTTAAAGACTGCCTACCCATGAAATTAAAAGATGCTTGCACCTTAGAAGAAAAGCTATGACCAACCTAGAGAGCATATTAAAAAGCAGAGACATTACTTTTCCAACAAAAGTCCATCTAGTCAAAGCTATGGTTTTTCCAGTAGTCCTGTCTGGACGTGAGAGTTGGACTATAAAGAAAGCTGAGCACCAAAGAATTGATGTTTTTGAACTGTGGTGTTGGAGAAGACTCTTGAGAGTCCCTTGGACTAGAAGGAGATCCAACCAGACCATCCTAAAGGAAATAAGTCCTGAATATTCATTGGAAGGACTGATGCTGAAGCCGAAACTCCAGTCCTTTGCACCCAATCCAGATGCGAAGAACTGACTCATTTGAAAAGACCCTGATGCTGGGAAAGATTGAAGGTGAGAGGAGAAGGGGACGACAGAGCATGAGATGGTTGGATGGCATCACCGACTTTATGGACATGAGACTGAGTTAGCTCCGGGAGCTGGTGATGGACAGGGAGGCCTGGCTTGCTTCAGTCCATGGGGGTCACAAAGAGTCAGCCACAACTGAGCGACTCAACTGAACTGAACTGAGTTCAAATGGATTAGTACTAGCTTACCTCTCAATTACTGCTAACTCTCCAGTTCTCCCAAATTGCTGATTATTGAAGGAGTGACAAGATTTAGAATATTGAGGTAACAATCTTCAAAGCTTGGAGAACAGTAAACAAAATAATTCCTTTTACAGTTTTCAAAAAGAAATAAGGATTTTATATCTAATATCATGCAATGCAACATTTCATTTTGTGTCCTTATCCAGTCTTCTGTTAAACTCTAATGTTCCTGCTTGTGGAGACATTAGATAAAATACAGGTTCATTTCATGCTTCCAGGAAGATCAGCCAAGAAATTCATAAGTCCTGAAGATGATTCTGTTTGACTGAATGTCAAGTGAAAATTTTATGAAGTGAGAACTTCTCAACACTAATTCTCATAATTTTCTTTCATGGCTTGCCCATTTGTCTTATAAGTATGTTTCCCCACAGGCTGGTAGTATCTCCAGTAGTGACAGAAAGCAGTTTGCATCAACTTTCAGGTGATTGGAAAGATGAAGACAAATATGTAATGTAACTTCTAACTAAGGATTCACAAGCAAGCAAAAAATGACTAGAATAATTTTTGTTAAAATACATATAAATAGATGAACAGATAGCTAATTTAAAAAAATCTAAAGTTCAAGGAAAGATGTACTCAAAATGGCTATAAATGTGCCAAAGATGAAAAGCCTAAAACTTTATGTTTGTTAACCAAGACATAAACCAAATAAAATATTTACATTATGAATTTAGGGATTTCTGAAACTGAATGTTCTCAGCTGATAAGCTCAGAATTCAGAATTTTTAGGAGGTAATTCCTGGTTTTTATATGAGTTTTAGTGTTATCATTTTAATTATTTGTTCATATAGGTATGAGTTCAATGAATATTTACTGTGTAGCAGTTACATACTACACAGTTCTAGGTACCTGGGATACATTAGTGAACAAAACATGCAAAGAGTTTGCCTTCATGGAGCTTACAAGTGAATGAGAAGAGAGAGCAATAAAGAATAAAAATAAGTAAACTACATAGTGTATTAGAAAATAAGTACTATGTAAAATAGGATAAAGAAGATAAAGAATGGGGATTTCAGGTTGCAGTATTAAATAGCATGGTTAGGTTAAGCCTCCTTGAGAAGTTAATATTTGAGGATAGACTTGATGGAGGGAGTGGAATTATTTGGAAAAAACGTGCCCACAGGCAGAATCTGACTATAAATAAATTTAATTTAAACAAGACATGAATTGTGTAATATGGAATTGATATAATGTTCTTTGATGTGACCTTTAAGATTCACCATGGTATTTGATTATTTCTAACTTTGTCTAATATAATGAGGGTAATGATTGGCCAAGACAGATATTTTATTATTACAATCTGTACTTCTAAAATAGGTTAATTGGAACAATATATTTTAAAACATACACAATAAACTCAAATTGTCAAACAGTGAAGTATTTTAAAAACACATGAGCATATATCTCACAAATGTGACACTGTACACTCTAATAATAGACCAAATAGATAGTGAATAAAATTATGATGTCTTCTTCAACTGTAGGAATGTTTGTGTTCACACATATACATCATTTAACTATGAACTGATGGAATTTGAAATAATTCTGAAAATTAAAATTCTTGTTTCTAATGCTATCTCTTTCATGCACACCTAGAACAATACATAGTCTGTTTAAAATTCTTAATTCTATGTTTAATTTTTCTCTCCATTTCTGATACCTTGAAATTGTTAAGCTGAATTACAAACTAATTAGTTCAGAAGTTTAGGGACTGAATTTCTGCTCCACCACTTACCAGCTGTATGTTCTTAGACTGTAACTAAACCTAACTGGGCCTCTTTCCTCAGCTGTGAAAGGGAAATTAATAACTCTGAATTATTGAATAAAATAATGTGTTCAAAGGGATTGGCACATTATTGGAATTTAATACTTTATATGAGAAGCATATCATATGCTTTTTTAATTGGTCTGTATCAGAATAATTGCATATAAACAACTGAAGACTAGCCAGAGGCCATATATAACATCAGGCATTACGGTATCAGTTCAGTTCAGTCACTCAGCCGTGCCCAACTCTTTGTGGCCCCATGAATCACAGCACGCCAGGCCTCCCTGTCCATCACCAACTCCCGGAGTTCACCTAAACTCATGTCCATTGAGTTGCTGATGCCATCCAACTATCTTATCCTCTGTCGTCCCCTTCTCTTCCTGCCCTGAATCTTTCCCAGCATCAGGGTCTTTTCAAATGAGTCAGCTCTTCGCATCAAGTGGCCAAAGTATTCGAGTTTCAGCTTCAGCCTCAGTCCTTCCAAAGAATATTCAGGACTGATTTCCTTTAGAATGGACTACTTGGTTCTCCTTGCTTGTTGGTATCATGGTGATTATTTTTTGTTTTGGTATCATGGCAATTCAGAGAAACAGCTTTGAAAAAAACCCAAAGTTAGTAGAAGGAAAGAAATCATAAAGACTGGAGCAAAAATAAATGAAAAAGAAATGAAGAACACTGTAGCAAAGAATAATAAAGC
The DNA here is from genome assembly GCF_032452875.1 of Bos javanicus. NCBI lineage: Eukaryota > Metazoa > Chordata > Mammalia > Artiodactyla > Bovidae > Bos > Bos javanicus. The sequence continues at coordinate 97,506,842 of NC_083869.1, forward strand.
TAAAAGCTGATTCTTTGTGAATATAAACAAAATAGATAAACCATTAGCCAGACAATTAAGAGAAAAAAGAAGACTCAAATCAACGAAATTAGAAATGAAGAAGGAAAAGTTCTGACACCACAGAAATACAAAGGATCATAAGAGACTACTATACACCAATAAAATGGACAACCTGGAAGAAATAGACAAGTTCTCAGAAGAGTACAACACTCCAAGACTGAATCAGGAAAAAATAGAAAATAGGAACAGACCAATCACAAGCACAGAGGAAGAGCTTTGTGGCTTTGTGTGCTAGAAAAGTTATGGAATCATTGTAAAATAGGTGCTCAGTAACATCCAACTCTTTGTGACCCCAAGGACTATAGCCTGCCAGGCTCCTCTGTTTGTGGAACTCTCCAGGCAGGAATACTTGAGCAGGCTGCCATTTCCTTCTCCAGGGGATCTTCCCGACCCAGGGAATGAACCCCCATCTCCTGCATCTCTTGCATTGGCAAGCAGATTCTTCGCCACTGAGCCACCTAGGAAGTCCCTGTAAAAAAGGACAGAATTTTAAATGGACCAGAAAGGATGTGTAAGATCGGGATTGGAGAAAAAGAAGTAACCTAGTAATTATGGTGAGAATCAACGAGCAAGGAATTTGTGTGAAAGAAACAGTTTTGGAAGCATCTTAACTGTTCATTCTTTTGTCATAATAGTGCAGTTTGGTGTGTGTTGCCACAGACATGTCATACTTTGACTTGTTGATATACTTCTAAGATAGAGATTTTACTACACAGCTTTTCACTTCATTGTTTTTCACTTCACAGTTGCCTGTTAATCTATTAAAACCCTGTATAAAATATCTTCTCCCTTCTAAGTAATATATCCCCTTACAACTCATTTATCTAACAAACATAATCATCACATGCAGCCATGGTTGCATGTCACATTTTTAAAATATATGCTCACCCCAAAACCCTTTTCCATAATGTTCACTAATAGGTTCTAAAATTTGTCGTAAACAAAGAATTTCTAAACCAATGGCACCATAATATTCCACTATTACCATGAAAAATAATTGCTAGTTCAGTTCATTAAGTCATAGTCTCATTACCCTTGAAAAACCATGTTGCCAATAAAAAGCTCTCCAGATGTTGAAAGCTGTAATGATAGAACAACCAAAACTCTGATGCACTGCTGGTGGGCGTGTAAATTGATTTGAACACTTTTGAAGACAGTTTGGCAATATCTAGTAAAGTTGAATGTATGTCTACTTTATGACCCACTAATTCCATTTCTAGGTGTATACCCCAGAGAACTAAATATATTTAGAGTAACAAATTTAAGAGTACTGGGTAAAAGTATAATTATTATTTCTCTTACTAATTTTTAAAGTGCACATTATAGTAATTATAGTCAATTTTCAGAAAGCCATTTCAAAGCATTTTGGCCATGAGACAGTACTAATTTATTAATTTTTCTAATTTAAATAATCTAATGATTAAAATTTAGCATATTTAAGACCAATAGAAGTATGATTTATCAAACAAGCTCTTTCTCAGCTGATATTTAGGAGCTGATAGTCCCATGCTAGGTACTTTGCAGAATCTAAAGAAAGTAGGAGACAAATCCCTGTTTTAAATAAATGTGTATCCTTTCATGGAAATTACCAAAAAAATTGATTCCGTGGGAAAAAATGATTTTTAGTACAAATAAAAGACTATATTCATAAGGAAGACTGAATATATAGAACAAGTAAGTCAATATAGAATCCAAAAACTTCTCTTGTCCTTAAATACTCCAACTTAATAAATAATATTGTGATTTTCACACTTACTGTTTGAAAGATATTTTTTGAGTGCTAGATATTCCAGGCACTGTCTTAGTGTTGCTTTAGAGATTAGTGGCCCAAACATGTTAAGATGACTTCCTTCATGACCTAGAGAGTGAGGCAGGTAATAAATGAAAGTGAAATGAGTTAGTCGCTCAGTCATATCCGACTCTGCAACCCCATGGACTGTAGCACCCCAGGCTCTTCTGTCCATGGAATTCTCCAGGCAAGAATACAGGAGTGGGTAGCCATTCCCTTCTCCAGGAGATCTTCCCAACCCAGGGATTGAACCTGTGTCTCTCATATTACAGGTGGATTCTTTACTGTCTGAGCCACCAGAGAAGCCCCAGGTAATACATAGTAAACATAAAAAATAAAACTTTATGGTATGATAGAAAGTGGTAAGTGCTATGGAAAAAGGGAAAAGTGGAGCAGGGGATGAAGGGCTACAAAAGGGACAGGACTGCAGTTTTCCTTATGGTAGTTAGAAAAGTCCTAGTTTGGAAAATGATATATGACCAAGAACTTCAAAGAAGTAAGAAGGAAATACCTCCATTATCCATTCCTAATGGGCTTAAAGGGTGATAGAGAAATACACAGACCCATATCCGTAAGGAACAAAACCAAGAGTCTTCCAGAAGAACCACAGGGGTAAGCTAAACCGAACTTGGGATTGAGGGATTCATAAAGATGAGGACCTGAGATAAAGCAGATAACCCAGGGGCAAAGATAGCATGTCTCATCAAAGTGAGAAAAGGATTTGTGAACTTAGATTTCTGTTTACTTCTGTGTTCCCCTCAATATAATTGAAGTTCCTTGAGTAGGAAATGTTCTCTTTTTTTCCCATACCTAAATCCTATGAATGTGTGCCATTAAAATTGGTTAAATGAACCGGCAAATGGTGCTACATGACAGTTGAGCCTCATAAGCATAAATATAAAGCATCATGCAAGTCTCTCAATTATCTGGTGTCTTAGTGTTATCAGAGTAGAACATACTTAAAGTCAAGAATTATGTTTTACAACTTAGCATGAATGAAATACGCTTGATTCCAGGAACCTGGATATCAGAATATTACTGCGTTAACACTGGGTTTTTCAGAAACTTGCTTACAAGAATATTGGCTGCTTCTGGAAGCCTAGTCCATAAGAAATTTAGGGCAATTCTGGAATCTTGGTCTCCATGCACCTTGGCCTATAGGAATCCTGCATGAGTCTGAAACATTGTTCTCTGATAGCAGTCTCATGTAATTCTGAATGCTTTATCAAAAGAATCTCATGTGGTTTGGGAAGGTTGGTTTACTGGATTTTGTGATATGGATAATGGAAGTATTTCCATTTTGTGATTCTGAATTTTGGCTTGTTAGAATTTTATGTGAATCTAGAATTTTCGGTTGAAGAAATCTTGTCTAATTCTATAACCTTGGCCAATGAGAGTCTTACACGATACAGAATCCTGGCATATATAATAGCACAGCATTTTAGAACTTTGGCCAGTAAGAACTTGGTCTGAGCATATAAGGGCTTTCCAGGTGGCTCTAGTGGTAAAGAAGCTGCCTGCCAATGCAGGTTAGAGGTAACAGACATGGGTTCAATCCCTGGGTTGGGAAGATCCCCTGGAGGAGGACATGGCAACCCATTCCAGTATTCTTGCCTGAAGAATCTTATGGACAAAGGAGCCTGGCACGCTGCAGTCTATGGGATTGTACAGAGTCAGACAGGACTACAGTGATTTAGCACATACACACACATGAGCATATAACTGGTGTGTAGCAGCATGATGTGGTTTCAGAACTAGTTAGTTCAGAACTAACTTTAGTAGTTATAAAGTGTGATTGTGAAACCTTAAAAAAGAGAATTCTGTGTTACATATAGAGCTTATTCTACAAAAGACAAATTAAAGTAATACTTCCATTAACAAATGCTAACAGTGAAAAGGAAAAGAATACTCATTCTCATTGACTGAACCAAGTATCCACAAATATTAAAATGATTCCCAAGGAATATTAAATATTTTTGGAAGCTGAGCTGATTTTTAAACTGACCAAGACCATTATGTGTGCTTTATGAGATCAAATGACAGTCTTGTGCATCATTTTTTTTTTTTGCTTGCCTAGAAGTGAACAAGAGAGGACAGCCTATTAAAACAAAATATTTGCGTTGAAAAAATAACCTTAATGTAAAAAATCACTGAGAAAAATTGGCATGTCATAGAAAGATTATATTTAAAGGGACATTTTTTAAAAGAAAAAATCCTAACCACTATGGAGGATTCACTGAAACCTGAAATCTCTTGTAATTATACCTAAGGTAACCATATTTTTTTACTGTGATTAATTTCTTGTAGAGCTGACATGCTGAGGGCAGAGGGTAGTATTGGTAGCAGCAGCTATGCTTTAAATGTCAAAAAAAGCAACATGACTCTACTTATCAAAGAGTTGAACATGATTTAGCAACTGAACAACAACAAATCAGTGAGTTAACTTAAGAGCAATGACTCATAAGAACTGAACGTCTTTCAGAATGTTTTAGAAAGGAAATAAAAGCAAGGTCAAAATCCTACTCACATTTTTTTACTGAATATCTCAGAAAGATTTTAACAAATATTGCGCCTCCCAGTGGTTGCTTTGAGTATTTTTTTCTTTCTTTCTAAAAAATTTTACGTGAGCTCTCAATTTTGCAGCTTCATTATTGGCACCCCAGGAAGGTTCACATTGTCTATAACTAGGAGGAACCTTGGGAGGCTGATTCAATTCGATTGCCCAATTTCATGCTTGCAGAAAGAATGATGCCAGGGATGAGAGAGTGCTTAGTATATGATGATTAAGTTCAGAGTCAACAACATAGGTTCACAACAGGGCAATCATGCTTTATTCATCTGATTGCCAGACTGGAAGTAAAAGAAAAGCAGTGACATAATTACTCCAGATTCCCTAGACCTGGAATACAGTACAGCATAGCTATGAAGCAAAGCTGGTCTTTGGAATGATTGCAATGCATAGTTTTAAAGAGGAGGATCACTGCTTTAGCAAATAAAAGAAGACTTACAAAATCACAGACAAAAAGGATGTTTCTGGAATCTGTTTTGCTTGCAGACAGAATGGAAGAGAGCACAGAAAGAAAGTTACTTGGTCAGAGAAGAAAAACAGGGACCTGAACTAGGAGACTAGGATGGTGTTTCTGTTGGATCTCCAGCCAGCTTTGTGACCTTCGTCAGATTCTTTGGGCCTCAGCTTTCTCACCTGAGAAACAAAGGGTGTGCACTAGGCTGAGTGGTGTCCATGAATACGGGATAGTGTCAGAGGCAAGAAATATCAGGATCCATCTCATACAAAAGAACCAAACGTATGAAAGCAAAATTAGCTAGTGATCCAAAAATGGAGAACGGTGGCTGATATAGAATGCATATTCATCCTAACGCATTCAAAATCTATTATGAAAAACTGATAGAGACAGTTCTTTCCAGAAAGAAAAAACATGAAGCATATCTTTCTCTCTCTGAATTTCCTCCACGGTAGCTTCTCCTTCCATCTCCTCTATCATCACCTTATTTTTTTCCCTACTTTCTGTTTCCGGTAACCATGGTGATGCTCCCTCCCAGCAACCTTCTTTGCAGCCGGCCTTTTTGGTACACATGGAATTTTGCTCCATTCACTGATGCAGAGAGCTAGCTAGCAATGCTATAAAAATTTATTTATTAACATTTCCCCCCATCCCTTTTGTCCATGAAATAAATGCTGGGAATGATTTCATACTTAACCTCCCTACATAAAGGGCACTGTAAAATAGGGATATTCAACTGTTAATTTCAGTTGCTAACATAAAGGGGATACTGATTATGCCAGAGATTCAATTCCCTGTCTTGGTCCTGGGGGACTGTAAAGTCTCACTACTCAAGCTGGTTGCTACCTCTCTTTGCCTTTGTATGTGAAAGGAATAAAATAGATTGCCTCCAGAAATCACACATCAACCCTGGTTTCCTAATCCTCTTTGTTTTTGCTGCATTCTCCTTTGTAAGGAAACCATTGCCAAGGGCGTAATTATCACAGTTACAAGGGGATCAAATTTTCCATAAGAAAATATACATGATTGTGCGCATTTCTCTAATGAACCTATTTATTTGGACTATAAATAAGCAGTATGTGATACTCAGTTTTAAAACTATTGTAATTATCTGTCAATGACAAAACATCAAAGAATCTTTCTGATGTCATAAATGCAGATGATAAAAATTCTCATAAACTATCATTTAGTTATGTCCAGTTTGTGGAGCCCAACTTATTTGTAATCCTGTATGCCAGCAAACGGTTTCTCTGTTTAAGCACAGGGTGTGTGTGTGTGTGTGTGTGTGTGTGTGTGTGTGTGTGCGTGTGTGTCTGGCATTAACACAAAGGAGAACAGATGATGACATTCATAGGCTTATAGACTCGACTCCTGGGGACACACTTGGATGGATGCAATTAAGATGCCTGTCAGGCATTTGATACCAGAAGCCCCTGTGCAAACCGCTAAATCATACGCCAGGACTGCATCTTATTGTCAGTGAATGATGGCGGCACCGGGTGGCTTGTCATCATTCTCGAAAATTCTGAGGCTAGTGAGCTCTCTCTCCCTCTCCCACTCGCCTTATTTTCCTTTTCGCCACTGCGGGGACTTTTTCTAATTTGCAGCTTCCCTTTCCCGACACACACAGACAGGAGCTGGTGGCTTGCAGACTGCGTCTGTCTGGAGCTAGAGAGCCTGAGCCAGACCGCGGAGATCATGTTCCGGGACAAGGATTCTGCTGCAGTTCTCAAAGGCTAGACTGGGGTGGTATCGCTGCATAGGCGCTGGTAATGGTTTGGGGTTTTTTTACATTTTATTGTGCTCTCCTTTTAATCCTTTTTTTTTTTTTTAAAGGATCTGCTTTTTGTGATCTCAAAGTGAAATGCTTTTAAATTCCTTACCGAGCTTCCTAAAAAAATCAAGTACTGCGTTTTTTGTGCTACAGATCTCAAGACGTAGATTTCTTATCTGGATATAAAGAATGCTTTTGCTTACTGGTGAGTTACAGTTTTTAATATTGAGTTAATATATCTATACATGAATTTTTTTCTTTTGTTTCGGTAGATCCTTCAGATTGTTGTCTCTAATCGAGGAAACATTGATTGGAAACTACTCATTCAGAAAATTAAAAGGTACCACATGTTTTGTTTGGGTGTTTAAATGAGGGAAAATCAGGGAGGATTTGGAATGTTTTATTTAACCTCTCTATGTTTGATATTTTATCCTTAAGCCTACGGTGATCATTGTCTATAGCATGTATGATTTGCTTTGCAGAGAATGCCATTATCCAAGGCTGTTTTGATTCTAAGATGTCTAAAGAATTGTGTTTTTTGTCTGTATTGCAAGTTGTTAGCAAATATCAATGTTTCTGGCTTATTTGGGGATTTCTATCATTGTAACAACTTTAAAAATGTCCAAAATTCTCTCCTAATAAAAAATTCAATAACTTGAATTTAAGAGAAATATGCCAAGTAATGATTTTATCTGAAGGAATCTTGCTATTAAGTGATATTTTTTAAATGGCTAAATGAAATGGCTTGCCCTTCCCAGGTGGAATAAGCGCTAGAGACTCCCAGGAATGACTCAGTATTGTTGGGTTTTGCGAATAAAATGTTTTAACTTCTTCACTGATGATTTAGTCTTTGGTACTGTATTATTTTAAAGGCTGAGGTTGTTCGTTATTGAAAGAACTGATTTTATATGTTTTATTTAGCATTGACAGCATAAGAAAGTAATCCTTCATCTTGTCATTAAAGCAGTTGAATCATTGATCCTGGGCCTTATGCCTTCCATTAAAAATATGAATTTCCAAATTCAGCATCAGGATATATATTGATTGGAGATACCAATTATGGGTATTACCTTTTCCTTAATTCTTTAAGATGAGCTTTGACTTGAACGAATATTCACGTTGATAAAATCAGAATTCGTAATTTGCCTTTTAAAAAATGGAAGACATTTTCTGCCTTGCTGAGAAGATCAATACATCTTTTAAATCTTTCCTTGGTATTCACATAGGATTTCTCCATAAGACTTACCAGTCCAAAATATTTTTGAAAGGGAGGTTCTTTTTTTTTAATGTACTTCAAAATGGCTAATGTTTAACTACTGGTGTTGAAATACCAGAAGTATGCAAGTGTACACCTGTGACTCTGAATATTTGTGGCAATTGAAGGAGATAAATGTCCTTGTTTAATTTTCTCTGCAGTGTGTAATTATGAGAACTTTAATTTATTCATTCCACAATCGCTTATTAAGAGTCTTGCTGCTGTGGGTAGTTATTGTGGGAGAGAGGGAAGGGCACATGTCCCTGTCAACCCCTTCCAGACTGTAGGCACCATCACATAATATTTTTGCCCAGAAGAATGAATTCATTAAAATAAATCAGTGTGTTCTAAAAAAAGAAATTGCATTATTTCAGATAGTGAACAAAATCTAATAGACTTGTCTCAGAAATATATGAAATAGATTGTATTTTTCCTCAGAAATTTCTCAGTGGAATCATGTATGAAATACCCAAACAGGACTGACTATTCCTCCTGGATACTGTAAAACCCTTAGGACCATTCTCTCTTTGTTGGCTTCACTCAGAGTGAGTGAAAACATCTCATGTTTGGTGATTTAAAAAAAATCTATCTGGAATTTGCCCATCTAACTAAATATCTACAGTTTATATTTCAAGTGAGAATCGGTTTCCTGATCTTCAGACTCTTTTAGTTACTCCCTATATTAATTTTGAACTTTGGGGTATTTACATGAATTGAAAAAGGTTGAAGCTACTATTTAGCCACTTAAAAATGTACTCATTATATTGTCAATAGGCATTAATCAGCTCTGTTTCAATTTTTACCTGTGTATTGGAGAGGTGGTGTATTACCTCACAAATCCTCAGATTCTTATATCTTCTAGAACCATTTTAAAATTCATCTTGGGGTATGTTGATAGATTTTGGGTAGTAAATCAAAATTTATTCAAATAGTCTGTTACGTTGTCAAATCAAAATAGAATCTGGCTACTGGACAGTAAGAGAGTCAGGGACCTGTATCACGGTTTTTCTAATCAATATCATCTTGACGTGAGTTAATTCCTTTGGTGATTTGTTTTTCACTCGTATCTTCAGCATGTAGAATAGTCCCTGGACCACAGCAGAAATTCAATAAATATTTATTTAATTATGTGATGGATAAATGACTCGTCAATATTTTCTCCCATTACTTTTTTGTTCTTGTTTTTCATGAGATAACAGTCTGTAAAACAGACATTTTGTACTTTTTTTTCAGTTACCCCTAAAATTAACCAAAATTCATTAAATAATTAATGCTAGGTAGAAAATCAGGCAAACCATGCATAAAAAATTTCTTCAGGCTATATGCAAAAGTATTTTTTTTTTCTGGTTTAAGGTTAAGATGGAAAGAATTTTTGAAATGTCCCCTTTCACTTTCACCAGCTAGGGTGCTAAACTGCAGCATGAGTTTTGCTTTATGGATGCTTCCTAAACACTGTTCCCAGGCTTGGCGTTATTTACTGCTCGGCATGTCTTCAGCCAAAATTTTGGTGCCACAGACGGGGGTTGAGGGGGGGTGCTCACTCTCTCTCTCAATGTAATACTAAGAATGATGTCATAATCTTCTTAAATGCTTGCTTGCTTATTAAGGACTACTAAGTATGACATCACTTTATATATATATGCTTACATACATGTGTATAATCTGTAAGGAAAGTTCTAGAATCATAATAGCTTTAGGGAATGCTATTCTTTCTTCTCACTTGTTTTTATTAGTAAAACTATAATTTTTGTTATTAACTATGTGTTAGATAATATCGTAAGCCCTTAAGGTATGTTATTACATTTTAACTCTCCCTACAACTCTAGGAGTTGGGTATGGTCTCCATGTTATGAATGAACCGAGATTCCAATTGGGTAATCAACACAAGACTGGCCCAAAGTCCTTCATATTAACCACAGCATGCTTCATTTCTTTCTGGTAGATTTTTTGGCTCAGAGTCATTATTTTAATACTTTATTATGTACACAAAATATATGTTACTGAAATAAGGTTAAAAGAGTATCCTTGTAGATTCTTGTTTTTATATATTAGGTAGGAGTGAATGCATCTTCAAGTACTTCACTATAATGTTCAAACTCTGGTATATTTTATATTTTTAATATATATTTTATACTTAACCTGAGGATTTTTATTCTTGGAGGATATCAGATAAATTAGAGAATTTTGAAATAAGTGCACAAAGAATCTCCTGTCATTACAGTCAAGTCATATTACTGAATTGCATCATTTATATAAGAAAATCAGCCAGAAAAATTCAGGTACTAAATCATATAACTGATTCCATATCTTGCAAAGGCTCTTTTTAATTGAAATAATAGAAGTTTCAAATGGCCAAAGCAGATAAACAAGCAGGGAACAGTGTGAAGATACCACACTCAACCTTAAATTACGACTCAACTCAGAGAAATACCTGAGGACACTTACAATCACACAGATATGTATTAGGATACTGTCCTTGAAAGGGAATGTATACAACAGAACACCTTTTGAGCTCAGTTGGGTACAGCAGATTAAAACCAGAAAGTAGCATCCAGGCTCATTAGTACCATAAGAGACACATGAATAATTTCTTAAGGGACGTCTTTACAGGGCAGGACTGCTAACAGTTGAGCAGAGGCACAACAGTGGAGGACGGCTTTTGAGGTGGAACTTAGGGATGAATGGGTGTATTCAAGGGAGACAGAATGCCTAGAGGAGCTCCAGAAAGAACAAACAACTCAGCAAAGGGACCAGAGACAGTGAACATGCAAGGAAAGCATAGACTGATCTTATTTATATTCTAGAATGCCGGGCAGAAGAAGGAGAATCTTGGAAGATAAGGATGGAAATGTATGTGAATACTGTTAGGTTGTACCATACGAAATGCCTAGTACTTTACTCTTTTTGGCTACAAAATAAAAATTTCATTCAGCTCAGTCAAATACATTGAAAAATGACTATAAATGCCAAGTCAAGGAAATGTTTTCAGTATTCACTGAAAAGCTATGGACTGTGTTTTGAATAAGAGACCGCAATGACCTGCACTATATTTTCAGAAGACTTACTTTATAGCTCTGTATATGACAGGATTGTGTGTGAGAACATACTGAAGAAAGCATCACTTTGGAAGCTGTCATGGGATAATCCCGGAAAAAAATAAAGGCTCCAAGAGAGTGTTGACAGTGGGCATTAAAAAAAGAGGTCATGAAAATGAAAGATGTTTCTGGGCTCAGATTCATACACTGAGAATAGCAAAGCCTGGATTGGTAGGAGGAGTGAAAAGCAAAAGGACTCATGGTAACTCTGCCATTTGAATTCGACAACCAGAAAAATAAGGGGAGAAAGGTAGGTAAGAGGTGTTTTTGGAAAGAGCTTTCCTTTTATTTTTATTGCATCCCTAGTCTCTGACAGACAGTCTAGTACATAGTGGACAGCCAATACGGGCTGACTGAATGATGAGAGAATGCATATGGAGAGGCCAGTTTAGGCCATGAGTGGAGGTGGGTGGACTGGTCCAGTAAATTGCAGGACATGTAGATCCAAAGCTGAGAAGATGAGTCAGGGAAGTAGGATGTGAATGACATTGTCAGGAAAGATAAGAAGAGGGCCAGAGAGGAAAGTCTTGATAGCATTCACATTTAGGATACAGAACGAGGGATGGGATGACAAAATCAAAGGATTTTTTTTTTTTTTTAAGCAAAGAAAAAAGACAAGGCTAAAGTGCAAATTCTTCAGAGAAACTGAAGAATGAAAATAAAAGACTGCTGAACTTACTATTTCAGGTTATGTTTTCTATTATAAAAAGCAATAAATCTGTATTTTCTAAAATTTAGAAGAGTATAAGAAAGGAAATACTAGCCATCCATAACACAAGCCAGAGATTATGCTTGACACTTTCCTGACCTTTTAGCTTATTTCATCTGTTGTATTTACATTTACATAATGAAGATTAGGACAGTACAGTTTGAAACCTGCATTGTCTCAATAATCTCACCACATTTTTCCACCTGCATAATATTCTATCCCATAGACATTGAACACATTTATTCCCCATTGTTCGTAAGTTTTCACTGTCATCGCAATTCTGCAGTGGGATACTTTGTATATCCCTCTTACAGGATATTTCGAGTGATTTCCAATGGATATTTCCTAACAGCAGAATCACTATATTTTAAATTGTCAAATTCCTGGTCAGATATAATTTGCCGGTTTCAAAATTAGCCCCAGCTTTACTCCAAGAAAAGGAATCTAAAATTACATTAGGCACCTGCCATGTGCCAGCCTCTGTGACAGGCACTTTAATTATCACAGTGACTCCAATGTAGATTCTTAGATATCCACTTAGAAAATGAAGGGCCAGGAACTAAGGACAACCACACAGGTTTAGCACCAATTTTGAACTGGGTCTGACTCAGACCAATCAAACTGTGGGGACAGAAGCAAGATCTGGAGAAGAGGATAAGTAAATAGGGATATGAAAATAATAGAAAACATGCTTAAGAAGACCAGGGTTCAAAGGAAAGAGAATAGAATATACAAGGCATGGAGGCTGGTGACTACCTCCCCCCTCCCTTACTAACAGGGGAAGTCCTAAACTGAAAGGAGAGGGCAGATAGAGATAGCGGGGTGAGGCGCGGGGAGGATGCTATGTTTGGAAGCAGAAGAAGGACACATTTAAGGAGCAGGGTCTTAGTGGAAAGGAGATAGAGAGCGTAGACAAGGATATGGCCTTGGTAGGCAACATTCATCTTCCCTACAGATGAAAGTGGAGCAGAAGAAAGTGAGAGTTTCTAGTGGTAAAGGGAAGATATGGGGACCTTACATATCATCCAGACTTTATCTCAGACTGGAGGAAAATTTACTTATTCATTCAGTGAATGTTTATTGAGCATCAATTTCATGCCCTTTTCCTGCCCTAATGGAAGTTTCTTTCTAGACAGGGGAACTAATCAGTGGATAAGCAAAATTAAAGGATTACGGAGTCAGTCATATAGAGAATGGGCAATCAGGTATAAGAGTAGGTACTGGGAGGTAAACTTCTCAAACTTTACAGCAGAGTTGAATCCACTGAGAATCTTATTAAAATAAAGACTCAAATCAGTGGGTCCAAGGAGGGGCCTGAGTTTATATATTTTAACCAGCTCCCAGGTGATGTTGGGATTCCCAGGTGGCTCACTGGTAAAGAATCTGCCTACCAATGCAGGAGACATGGGTTTATTCCCTATGTCAGGAAGAAGATCCCCTAGAGAAGGGCATGGAAACCCACTCCAGTATTCTTGCCTGGAGAATCCCATGGACAGAGGAGCCTAGTGGGCTACACTCCATGGGGTCTCAAAGGAATCAGACATGACTTAGTGACTAAACAACAGGTTATGTTGATGCTGCTGAACCGTGGACCATGCTTTGATCCTCAAGAGGTTAGATGGCAAATGTCCAGACACTCCCACCGCCCCCCAAAAACTTCAGAATAACTGGAGTTGTTGTTATGAGCAAGTCAAATGTGAGTCCTTCTCTTCCTGCAGTAGCACTGCAAACTTACAAGCCTCTTTGATGATGTAAGAGAGATTTGTTCCTTTTAACTTCTAAACTTTTTCAATTTCAGCCAGTTACTTTATGAAAGATCCATTAAACCAGTCCTAATGAGCTACTGACATTTCCTTCTTTCTGCCCATGCTCAATGCTTATTATGCTGTATAATGAATTCTTGTGGCTCTGGTTTGGGGATGTGATTGCATATAACCCTGGGCCAGTTTCTTAATTCCAGTTCTGTTCCCTGCTTCATAATTTCTTTGGACTTTTAACCTCTTCTCTGCCTGAATGTTCAGCACCATCCTGGCCTGTTAAATTCTCTGATCTGTTAGCACTTCACATCCCTTATGTTCCTCTGTGCTGAGTAGCAAAGCTTCCCAATTTTCATATCCCATCTTCTTGCCACCCATACCCTAACATAAGTCTTGGAGGACTGTGCATAGTCACAGGAGGCTATTGAAGATAGTCTCTAATTTCAAGAATGCATATTTTTCCAACATAATCATCTCCCTTTGGAGGACTGTTTTGATTGGTGACAGCAACCTGCATTCCTCTGAAGGAGGGATGCATGTATTGGTAGACAATGTTTAGAGGGGTTGTGTTCACAAGAAGTCTTGACAGACCCCATCTTGAGGGATGTTATCTTTCAGCCACCACTTTTAGGCTCTCAATCCTCCCTTATAGCTGCAGGAGCACGGGTGCCTTTACTTGTTTAATTCCTTGCACAGCACACTTTTCAGCTACGAAATAGGTAGGTAGGTTTAGTCACTAAGTTGTGTCTGACTTGCGACTCCATGGACTATAGACCGCCAGACTCCTCTGTCCATGGGATTTCCCAGGCAAGAATACTGAAATGGGTTGCCTTTTCCTTCTCCAAAGGATCTTCCCAGCCCAGAGTTAACCCAGGTCTCCTGCATTGCAGGCAGACTCTACCAACTGAACCACCAGGGAAACCCCATGAAATAATTAAGAAAATAACAAATCAAATAAATACAGCATTTTATTAAGAAAAAAAAAATCTTGAGTGCCTATTAAACATTTGTGATGTCCTCATACTTACAGCATTTATCCTTTGCTTAAAAGGCTGTTTCTAAGTCGTACCATGACCAGATCTTTAGACCTTGTCACTGTCATTCTGTAATTCAATGTTTACTTTAACAGCCAAATAGGCAAGAGCAGTGCCATTAGTGGTTTTAAGTTGAAAATTCCAGTGAAATATAAAATTTGTTTTCATATGAACAGAAGTCAACTTAGATAGAAAAACCTTTTCAAGGAGAAAACTTGGGGAAAATCCTTGAGGAAAGAGACCATGTCTTAAGACCTCTTATTGCTTCTTAGTCTTCCTTGCTGTCTACACAGAAAATGCCCTTAATAATATGTCAAATTGAAGCTAAGAAAATGAGCATGTATGTGAAACTCAAGTCTTTCTATAATGGACAGTGTTGGTCTTCTGTGCATAATCAAACTGGGGTGGTAAAATTCCAGGCTTAAATACTATTTTTATGCTCTTTTGTCATCCATTCAATTGTTAAGAGTTTTGGGGTATACAGGATAACCTTTGGTGTTTCTGACACAAACTCTCCCTTTCCCGCCACCGCCCCCCTCCCAAGTCTGAATCAATCTTCAGTTTTTGTGGATTCCATTTGGATCTGCCTCAGATGGTTTGAATTAACCTTTCTTCAGATTCTCTCTGGTGTTAATGACTCTAGATTATGACCATTTAAAGCCGCGGAAGTACATTGATCCATGTCTGGCGATTGTTAAAGCAAAGCTACTTCATTTAACAGATTATGGCCAAAAGATAGTTCTTTGCATTGTGTAGCAACTTGGGAAATGATGTTTCTTTTCAGGAAGATCATATGTTTTATTTACAAGGTGAATATTAGCACTTAGTTTCCTTTAAAAAGATTTTCCCTTTGCACTGTAGAATTTTCTCACGGTAAGAGTTCATGGTTCTGTAGAGAGAATGAGCTGCAACACACAGGCATTTAGGATTCCTCTCACAAAGTGCCTAAAAGCAACTGGCTAGCACAATTTTGACCATAGCCGCAGGTGAATTTGTGATATTCTAGAATCTTAAAATGCACAACTTCACTGCTTATACTTTAAATAATTGAGGACAGAAATTCCTAAAATGACTGACTTTCCAAGAATTTCACTGATTCTCGAGGAAATATGAGATCTAACAATGAAAACATTTAAACAAACACTCATGGTCCTGACTAATTCATTTACTCTCATCCACTGCTGTACTTTTCCATTCTGCTCTGCTCAGTCGCTTCAGTTGTGTCCGACTCTGTGCAACCCCATAGACGGCAGCCCACCAGGCTCCCCCATCCCTGCAATTCTCCAGGCAAGAACACTGGAGTGGGTTGCCATTTCCTTCTCCAATGCAGGAAAGTGAAAAGTGAAAGTGAAGTCACTCAGTCGTGTCCGACTCGTAGCGACTCCATGGACTGTAGCCTACCAGGCTCCTCCGTCCATGGGATTTTCTAGGCAAGAGTACTGGAGTGGCTTGCCATTGCCTTCTCCGACTTTTCCATTATAAGATGGTAAATAGTAAATCAAAGGGATATGATAAAGTAATATATATAGTATATAGCTTAATATGTGCTTGCATTTTTCTTTCTACTCTGTATGTTTTGCTCACAAAAAGACCCAGGATATAGATTTTGGATCATAAAATTGTTACATAATGTGACCGGCTAAGAAGTTGCATTTAGATCTTTTAAAAAATCAGTACCTCTTTTCAAATGATACAAAGCATTTTCCAATACATGGCATCCCAAAACTCACAGCAGTCTCACAGGGGTAAGAATATCAGGTCTTGTTATATTTATTAATTACAGATGAGAAAACTGAAGTTGGAAGAATGCAATGAGCTTCCCAAGTCACTCCACTAAAAATGGTGAAGGTGGGATCTTACCCTTGTTCTGTCCCCCAAACCTTTACTTTCTACTGCTCTGTAGCCAAAACAGAAAAATTAGTGGATTGTCCTAAACCCGTACTCTTTTAATAATGCACTGACTTGACTGCGAAAATAAAAAGCCCATTCCAAGTTAGTTGTGACCTCCACTCAGTGGATTGCCCTGCCCTGCCAAAAGACTCCTGCCCTTTAGAATCCTGGATGAGCATGGCATGGAGCTCAGTAAATATTAGTTATTTACTGAGTACTATTTACTAGCTATTTACCAAGTATGTATTTAAATACTAGTTATTTATAAAAACAGTTATTACTGAAATGGTTTTAAACTTTTCAGTTTAAAGGGAGTTGAAAGGGAGATAAGTCTAAATATATCACAGAATATGTCATTTTATGTATTTAAAAAGCATGTGATGGAGGGATAGATGAATAAAAATTCATTGTTTAATTCTAAGTTTCACAGAATTTTAGTCAAGTGGTAGACAACTCAGCAAGAACCCAAGATCACAAATAAAATGATTAAAGCTTCATAAAATCACATCTATGTGATGTTTCATGGTGTTTCAAAATAACCAGACACTTCACTTGAGCATCCAAGGTCTACACTGACTCCTCCACATCCCTCATTATCCTTGGCACACACTCTTCAATTTTTTAATTATATATTTTTAATCATATGTTGATTTCCCAGAATTTTTTCTCATTCTCTGATTGATGCTTTTCTGTAATTCATTTTTAGAAGGAAGTTTATTTAAAGTATGGAATATTCTTTTACATCTCTCTCAGAAAGATACCTATAAAGTTCTCCTTTGTTCCCTGAATCATTTCTAGTTCTCTAGGAGTTACTTTTTAAAGTATTTTTCTTATTCATGGCACTGTTTTTTCTCAAATGTCTTGATTTGAAAGGTTTTTGTTTGTTTTAAATGAATGAAGAACTAGGCTGAGGATCTTAGGCAACTAATTATAAGTTTCCTCTGCAGTTGTGCAGATCTGTATTCCCACTCACTGTGAAGGCTGACTGCAAGTTTTGGGCCAGTGAACAGAGTCTGTCAAGCAACAGACTCCCAGGAAGAGCATGGAGGTGGAACCAGTGAGTGAGCTGGTTAGGGTACCCACAGTTCCACAGTGGTGGTTCAGTTTTGCATGGATTTATGCTTACCAGAACTGTGTGTAAGACTGTTCGCCTGCTTTCATTGAAGACTAGTTTTTATTTTTACTGTTGGGGGGCAAAAGCATCTTCTGTCAGCTGAATATGTACTAGCAAAGGAGAAGAAGAGAAAGGATCTCAATTGTTTAAATACATTTCTTAATCAATTGCATGATATTGGTTTCATAGCCCCCTTGGACTCTGTATTTTCAGCTCGGAGTTTCAGGTTTCCTTGGGATAGACATGAATTTCTAGCAGCAGTTTCCCTAGTGTTTTTTCTCTTTCTATCTCAACCTACCTGCTTTCTGGCTTCTAGAATATCTTCAAACTCTTGTTAGAGTTACATTATTTTTCAACATTTTTACCATTTTAAAGGAGATCATATTTAATTTTTCTTACTCTGAATTTTCACAACATCAATATGTGTTTACATTGCACTTTTTTTTACACTAGTTACATTGTCCTGCATTTACTATTTACTAGCTAATGGAAATATTGTTTCCCTTTTGGGGGGCTTTTTTCCTATAAAATAAAGGTGGGTGCTGTTTGATTTTCAGGGTTCAGATGGAATGTATAAACACATATCAAAAGCTATAAAGTGGAAAATAAATATAAGCTATCTTTGTCATGGATCCAGAATAACAAATAAATCCAGACCTCCCTACCCAATAGAAATTGCAAAGTGATACCCAGTAGATACTAGAACTAAAATGCTATATGCAATTCAAAAGAACCAAAAATTATATGTTAGTAGTAATATTAAAATAAGCGATTGTTCATGGATATGTTTTTTTACCTAATGGAAAGACAAAGATAAAAGCAGATCAAGAATGTAGTGGGTATAATATAGTTAAAATAAATGTAAATCTAGGTTTAGCATAGGATATACAACTTTTGGTTGGTAAAATTAAGAATGTGAATATTTAGGTAATAATGAATATAATATAGTACAGTTAATTAGCTGTCACAAAAATATTATTTCATATGGATTCAGTTCATTGAAGATTTTCTTCTCTCAGAGAGGTTGGGACTTGAAGCACCTAATAAAAGGAAAAAAATTTTAATAACAATAACAGTAGAGTGGCTTAATTGTAAAAATTGAAAAAAAATGTTAAGACAAAATTAAATGTAGAAAGAGTCACAGCGATCTTTGACGTCAGCATACTAGGAACCATTTGTGGAAAATTGATAAAAGTGGTATTTTTTCCTAAATTATTAATACTTAAGCCCAGCATCTTATTGATAAACTTTATTGTTAGAAACAAACTGAGAACACGTCAAACAGACAAAACGTAAAATACTGTGAAAGTATGTGGAGTGATGCATATAGGATGTGCTATCTGACTGCTATTAATTCTCATTTTCTGCATGCAATTATTATTCAAAAGTTGAATGTCTGTAGAGGATAAGTCACCAGCCATAGTTAAACGTTAATGGATCCAGTGACATAATTTAAATTCAAGGCCTCATTCAAAGGAATGTGAATAAAATGCATTTGTTTGGGTTTTTATGGCCACTATTAAAAGTAAAGGAAATGAAACCATAAACAACTATGTTCAAATATTGGCATAGCTGAATCGGCTTTGTGGCAGTACAAAACCATAGTTATTGAAGGGGACGCTCTGTTTAACTTACCCAGCCCATCTAGATTGTAGTTGAGGTTAAAAAATGTACTTGGCAACTTGGGCAAAATGCAGAGTGCTATTTCATGAGTTCATTTTGATGTGGTTCAATTTTCTGTCGTTTTAAAAGCCTGGTACAATTTACACATTTTATTTTTTTTCCTAAGCCATACGTAAGACCTTAGCTCATAATTAATGTGATACAGATTACTTTTGCTGTCAATATCAATTATTTCTTTCTTCCTCAATAATAATAGAACCCCAACATTTTAGATCACATGGCCATTCAGAATAGGACCCAGAATTCCAGTCTTGTGTATATGTCTAACTATACGACTAATTTCTGGCCAGTGAGATATGAACAAAAGTTGTTTGGGAAATAATTGCTTCAAAGGAAACAGTGTGCTCTTTGTCACTCCTTCTTCCTTTCTGCTGGTGGGAATTCAGACCCAATGGCTAGCCATTTTGAAAATGAAATCATCTTGTCATGAATTTTCATTTCTTTTAAGCCACTGTTATTTGGAGTTTTCTCATTACCTACAGCCTACTATAGTCATCATTTGTATAACAACTTTGCAGTCTTATATTTACTTTCAAAGGCTCTGAAATGTCATTTTAGCAAGTATTGATGTCTATATAAATAATGTTTATATTAAAATTGTTACCTAAAATATAACAGTTCAATCAATTACTAAGTCCCATCAGTTCTACTTCCTAAACATTTTTCAAATCCATCCATTTTTCTATGCCCATATACTGTTAGATAATCTCCCATCATCTCTGATCTTGACAACCGTGACAACTTCCTGCATCAACACTTGCTCTATACAAGTCATTATACACCTAGTAACTGGATGTATCTTTTAACAGTCAATATAATCATGATATGCCTGTATTTAAAACCATAGTATTCATAATAATAGAGTCAGGAGTCTATAAAGGCCATCCATGATCTGTCCTCTTCATGATTCTCTAGCTGGTCCTGAGTTTGTTGCCATGGGGTTATTGCACACATTTTTTTTTTTTCTCTTGCCTGAAGCACTAATACCCTTCACTTCCCATTCCTCTCTTGTTTCTTCTGCCCCTCTGCTTTCTCAAGTCCTGCTCATTAGTTAGGTCTCAGATGTCATGATTTAGACTTAAGCCATTCCCCAGCCTCTGGTCTAATACAGGCCTGAGTATTGCATACTCCCATAACACTCTACATTTCTCCCGCTTATATTTATCCACTTAATGCATATCTGGCCAACAAGACTAGAACCTCCATGAGTGTCTCCCATTCCAGAACCCACTGAAAGAACCAGGACAGAGTAGGTGCTCAAAGAACAATGTTGACTGACAGACTGATCCTTTATTTTCCTCCTTTTCCCTAAAAAGCTTAGCTAACTAACATGTGAACCAGAGTTTCACTTACCAAAACCCCATCCATTCTGAGTCATTCAAGCCATGTATGTGCGCTCTCCTTTTAATTATTTTTTCTCCTCTTAACGCCTTTTTTAAAAGACTATTTTTTAAGAGCAGTTTTAGGTTTACAACAAAATTGAAAGGGAGGTACAGAGATTTCCTATATAGGTTCCTCCCCTGCCCCCCACACATAGTTCCCCCATCTTCAGCTTACTAAAAAGTAGTATGCTTTTTAGTAAGGGTGAATATTGATACACATAATCACCCAAGGTCCATAGTTTTCATCCTTAAGGTTCATTCTTGGTGTTGTGCATTCAATGAGTTTGTAAATATATAATGATATATATGTATCATTATAGTATCACACAGAGCATTGTCACTGCCCTAAAAAATCCTGTTCTCCATCTATTCATCTCCCCTTCCTACTAATAATTACTTTTCTTGAGATCATATACTAGACTTTAATTATAGTTACGTGTTTACAGAATTCTAAATTACTATGTGTGAACACATTATAGAAAATATGAAGCCTTAAAAAGTTTTTTTTTAAATAATAACACCCTCTATTTAAAAAGCTATTTATTATAATTGCCTTCATCCCAACAGAGCAGAAATTTCTGGAGGCTATGGCTATTATTGCTTTTTGCAAGCAGAATGTCTGGCACATAAAAGGCATTTAACAAATGCTAGATTATAATGTAGGGAAATAAGTACAGACTTTGAAGTTAGATACCCTTGGGTTCAAATTCGGGATCCGGCCCTTATCAGCTATGAGAAACCGAGAACTCATCAAGCCTCAGTTGTATACAACAGGAATGATAATAACAACCTCATTAGGATATTGTAGGAATTAATGAAGATAATTTACATAGCAGAAGCTCTGTAATTGCTCATATTTGATTATTATGACTTTCCAAGTTTATATTTCTCCACCCCTTTCTTAACAGACACAGCAGATTCTCAGTAGTTTATGTTGTTGATGCTGTGATATAAATTGGCTAAAGACAAAACCTAACACTAAATAAAAGATAAGATTTACAAAAGGAGCAAGATTTACCGTGTGCCTCTCCTCTGTTCTGCCCACCCCACCAACACAAAAAAAGATACTATCAGGTGAAAAGCAGCAAGACAAAAAGTGGAATTATTTTAAACCACCAAGGTCACCAGAAAAGCCTGTAAATGCTATTCATTCTAAATTATACCACCTGAGGCACTCTGCTCTTAAGGAGAGAAGCTAGCTTGGGGAGATGTTAAGAGTTCCAGCTGTCTCCATTGAGGCTTATCTGCAATGCAGATTTTTCAGAGCCTTTCCTAGCTATTTCAGCCTCCAGACCTACCAGCTGCTCTCACTCCTCCCAGATGGCTTAATAGGATTTATCTGCTCTACAACCTGCTTCTGGGGTCATTCACCACCAGAACCAATTCTGGATAGATTTTTCTTCCCTCTGAATCTGCAGCAAAATCCCATACCAGTCTCCAGAGTTGCCAGAGTCCTTTATTGCCTGATTCAAAGGAAGGTGACTTATTGAGTAATTATTTTCCACTCTACCTCTGGCCTCATAGATGTCTGTTGAGAAATCTATTCCCCCAGATGCATAAACCTGAACTGACATGAGCTATTTTGTTTACATAATAGCTGTTTACAGGAGCTGTCTGCCAGCCCCTGTTGCAGAATCAAAAGTGACACATCTCCTTGTGGGGCCGGTGGAACCAAGACAACATGTGTGAGCTTGGAGGCTGGTGCCTAGAATTTGCAGGCTTCCCTAGGTGTTAGCTATGAGGGATTTTTCTCATGGCTCAGTCAGTAAAGAATCTGCCTGAAGATTCAATGCAGGAGATCTGGGTTTGATTCCTGGGTTGGGAAGATCCCCTGGAGAAGGAAATGGCAACCCACTCCAGTATTCTTACCTGTGAAATCCCACAGACAGAGGTGCCTGGTAGGCTATAGTCCGTGAAGTTCCAAGAGTCAGACATGACTTAGCAACTAAACCACTATCCCCTAGGTGTTAGTAGGCTTCCTAGGTGTCACTAGTGGTAAAGAACCCACCTACTAATGCAGAAAAACACATAAGAGACGTGGGTTCGACCCCTGTGGAGAAAGAAATGGCAACCCACTCCAGCATTCTTGCCTGGAAAATTCCATGGACAGAGGAGCCTGGTGGGATACAGTCCCTGGGGTCGCAAAGAGTTGGAGAATACTGAGCAATTAGGTGTTAGTTCTGCTGGGGCTGACCTGATTGCAAATGCTGCACTGTGGCTTCTCTCAGGGCTCCATCAGTTAAGCCAGGATTCTGACTATGTAGCCCTTCCTGGAAGTTCAGGTTGTGCTTAATTTGTGTGCACAGATTCATGCTCAGTTTTTTTTATGACTAGCAAGCATATTGTTGAGAGACTAATAGCTCATGTCAGTTCAGGTTTATGCATCTGGGGGAATGGATTTCTCAACAGTAAGTTTCAATCGTACTTGCCTCAGAGTTGTTATGAGGCATAAAGGTCACATTGATTGTGAAGTACCTTGCAAGATTGTGACATAGTTCAGTTCACTCGCTCAGTCATGTCTGACTCTTTGCGACCCCATGGACTGCAACACACTAGGCCTCCCTGTCCATCACCAACTCCCGGAGTTTACCCAAGCTCATGTCCATTGAGTCGATGATGCCATCCAACCATCTCATCCTCTGTTGTCCCTTTCTCCTCCTGCCCTCAATCTTTCCCAGCATCAGGGTCTTTTCAAATGAGTTCCCTCTTCGCGTCAGGTGGCCAAAGTATTAGAGTTTCACCTTCAACATCAATCTTCCCAATGAACACTCAGGACTGATCTCCTTTAGGATGGACTGGTTGGATCTCCTTGCAGTCCAAGGGACTCTCAAGAGTCTTTTCCAATACCACAGTTCAAAAGCATCAATTCTTCGGTGCTCAGCTTTCTTTATAGTCCAACTCTCATGTCCATACATGACTACTGGAAAAACCATAGCCTTGACTAGACGAACCTTTGTTGACAAAGTAATGTCTCTGCTTTTTAATATGCTGTCTAGGTTGGTCATAACTTTCCTTCCAGGGAGTAAGTGTCTTAATTGTATGGCTGTAGTCACCATCTGCAGTGACTTTGGAGCCCAAAAAAATAGAGTTTGCCACTCTTTCCACTGTTTCTCCATCTATTTGCCATGAAGTGGTGGGACTGGATGTCAAATTTTAATTTTTAAAGACTTAGGCTTTGTATCTATAAATTAAAATTAGGTTAGAAAACAGACCTCCTACTTAATGATATTTCTACTGCATGTTCTTAGTTATGGTCAATAAATGAAAGCTGGTATTCCAGTTGTTTTTACTTATATTTATAGTTAGTGACAGACACCAGTTATAGTTCATCAATTAATCTGTTCCAATTCTCCCTCTTTTTTTCTTTCTTTTATTTTTTGTCAAAATAATGTAGGATTTCATTTTTGGAACATTTTCCTAGAGAGTTATTCTTTGTTCTTTTTGGGTTTGACTCTATGTTTCATGTCAGTAAAATAAAATTTTGAATCTAGAGGGGAAAATACTATTTATTTTCATGAAATATTTAATATTCCTTCACATGTAAAATATTGTTTTTAAAAATGTGAATAGCTATTTATTATTTATACAGAGAACTTTTATGGATTATATCCAAAATACGATGACCTTGTAAATTAATATGCTGTAGAGATCTGCTCCTGGGAGTTTAATTTTTTTATGTCTTTTCACCCGTTTGTTGCTAATGACTTACCAAGTATGTAAATGAGAGAAACACTTCATCAAAAATGGTTCTTAAAAGTTTCCTGCGAATCAGTTCTGGAAGGTTGAGTCACCTTTGACAGGAAATGTATTTTTCGTTAGGACCTAGAAATAAGAAAGGATAAGGGATATTCAGCATCTTAGTCCCCTTTGAAGGACTACTAATTATATTTTTAAAAATAAATTTTCATTTTCAAAGACACTTTGTATTTATAAACTAAAATTAAATTGTAAAATAGACTCTCTGCTTAATGGCATTTCAGAAAAGGGGTTGTTTACTTATGTCATGTGCATAAACTCTTCCAAGCTTTAAGGTTCAGCTTCATAAATTCCTCCATTCACAGACATTTTGTGTGAAAAATCTCCAAAACTAATTTAAACAACATTTTGCTCAAGCATATAATGTTATTGTTGTTGTTCTAAACTACCAGTAGATCTTTTAAATTTAATCTGAAAGAAAATTGCTGGATATATCTAAAGCTTCAGTTTTCAGCTCAAATGAGGCTCAACTATATATTTGCTTTTTATATTCTCCCCCAAAATGAAACAAATCAACTCAGTTAAAAAGAAAAAGTTGGCAGATTGCCTTTACTATTGAGGCTAAAAATTTCGTTGTCTTTTTAAACAAATATAAAACTACTAAAAATGTTTATCTTCAAATTCATTTCAGTAGAATTAGTAAATACGCCAAGAGGCAGTAGGCTACCCATTCAGTGATGAACTAAATGCTGTTGAAAACACTGCGTTTTATTTCACATGCTCCTCTTCAACTGGCCCAGAGTCACCTTGGCCTCTCTTAGCTATCAGAAGATTAGCTTGGCCTCCTTCAGCTGTCAGAAGATTGAACCTTTCCTAAGCTCACTGGATCAGAACCCCAGCACTTTGAAGAGCTTCTGCAAATAGGAAGATTAATACAGAAATAAATCCTAGACTTCTTTTACTAATATTGATAGTTAGTATCTACTATTGATGAAAGTACGTATTTACACTGGCAATCTCTTTTAATGAGCTCGAAGAACAGTAACCAGCTTTCCTGACAACTTAAAGAGACCAAGAAGACTCAGGTTATTGTAAGAACCAGGTAGACTCTGAACATGCCCAAATTGGATTCTTTCTTACCAAACTCAGGTTCAGCTGCTTGCCACTCACAGACCAATTGGAGAAGCAACTGTCAGTAGAAAGTCAAAGTGTTTTAATAAGAAAAGCTGGCATTCTGGGAAGAAGGTGGACTTGTGTCCAGAGACCAACTCTGAAGATTTTGCTCAACTACTGAGAGTCTTTTTTTTGAACTTTCTATTTTGTATTAGGGTATAGCCGATTAACAAACAGTGCTGTGTAGTTTCAGGTGAACAGGGAAGGGCCTCAGCCACACATGTACATGTATCCATTCTCCCCCAAACTCCCCTCCCACACTCAGCTATGACAGTTTTTAAAGGGAAAAATCAGGAAGGGGAAGAATCTCAGTGAATCATGGAGGCAGGAGGTTGAGTTTTGCATCATTTTCCACTGGGTGCAAACAAGCTGACTCTCTCTTGAAATGCTATCTCACCCAAGTGATAAGCCTGCAGGAATCGTAAGAGGGCTGCTGGGGCTAGAGAGCAGATCATTCCTTAACTACTTAATTCTTCATTCTTAACTTCTTTTATCTCGAAAAAGAGTCGAGAGGTTAGGCAAGGCATGGTGTACATTTAGGAAGGCATAAGTCAGGATTTAGTTTCAGTTGCCTAGTGGTCTCATTTCCTGTAATTACATTTTTAAGATCAGAGAGGGGAAGAAATGAGTAAACAAGAAAGGGACTGAAAGACTGCTTTCATCTCCACCCCATTAGGACTTTCATTAAAGGGAAGAGCTACTTATGGAGCTTGGTGCCAGTTCTCTGAAGTAAATATTGTTGTTTTTCAGTTCCTAAGTCATCTCCAACTTTTTGCAACCCCATGGACTGCAGCACACCAGGCTTCCCAGTCCTTGACTATCTCCTGGAGTTGGCTCAGATTCATGTCCATCGAATCGGTGATGGCATTCAACCATCTCATCCTCTGTCATCCCCTTCTCCTCCTGCCCTCAATCTTTCCCAGCAATCAGGGTCTTTTCCAATGAGTCGGCTCTTCGCATTAGGTGGCCAAAGTATTGGAGCTTCCGCTTCAGCGTCAGTCCTTCCAATGAATATTCAGGGTTGATTTCCTTTAGTATTGCCTTGTTTGATCTCTTTGCTGTCCAAGGCGTCTAAAGAGTCTTCGCCAGCACCACAGTTGGAAAGCATCAATTCTTCACCTCTCAGCTTTTTTTACATTCCAACTCTCATATCCATACATGACTATTGGAAAAACAATAGCTTTGACTATAAGTACCTTTGTCAGCAAAGGTCTGTACTTTGTAATAAACTGTAATCAACTGTCTAGGTTTGTCATAGCTTTTCTCCCAAGGAGCAAGCGTCTTTTAATTTTCTGGCTGCAGTTACTGTCCACAGTGATTTTGGAGCCTAATAAAATAAAATCTGCCACTGTTTCCACTTTTTCCCCATCTATTTGCCATGAAATGATGAGACTGGATGCCATGATCTTAGTTTTTTGAATGTTGAGTTTTAAGCTACGCTTTGCACTCTCATCTTTCACCCTTATCGAGAGACCCTTTATTTCCCCTTCACTTTCTACTATTAGGGTGGTTCAGTTCAATTCAGTCGCTCAGTCCTGTCTCTTTGCGACCCCATGGACTGCAGCACGCTTGGCCTCCGTGTCCATCACCAATTCCCGGATTTTACCCAAACTCATGGCCATTGAGTCAGTGACGCCATCCAACCATCTCATCCTCTGTCGTCCCCTTCTCCTCTTGCGTTCCATCTTTCCCAGCATCAGGGTCTTTTCAAATGAGTCAGCTCTTCACATCAGGTGGCCAAAGTATTGGAGTTTCAGCTTCAACATCAGTCCTTCCAATGAACATTCAGGACTGACTTCCTTTAGGATGGATTGGTTGGATCTCCTTGCAGTCCAAGGGACTCTCAGGGTCTTCTCTGACACCACAGTTCAAAGGCATCAATTCTTTGGTGCTCAGCTTTCTTTATAGTTCAACTCTCATATCCATACCTGACTACTGGAAAAACCATAGCCTTGACTAGACAGACCTTTGTTGGCAAAGTAATGTATCTGCTTTTTAATATGCTATTTAGGTTGGTCATAACTTTTCTTCCAAGGGGTAAGCACCTTTTTATTTCATGGCTACAGTCACCATCTGCAGTGATTTTGAAGCCCAAAAAGATAAAATCTGCCACTATTTCCACTGTTTCTGCATCTATTTGCCATGAAGTGATGGAACCAGATGCCATAATCTTAGTTTTCTGAATGTTGAGCTTTAAGCCAACTTTTTCACTCTCCTCTTTCACTTTCACTAAGAGGCTCTTTAGTTCTTCTTCATTTTCTACTGTAAGGGTGGCTCTTCATCTGCATATCTGAGGTTATTGATATTTCTCCCGGAAGTCTTGATTCCAGCTTGTGCTTCATCCAGCCCAGCGTTTCTCATGATGTACTCTGCATACAAGTTCAATAAGCAGGGTGACAATATACAGCCTTGACGTACTCTTTTTCCTATTTGGAACCAGTCTATTGTTCCATATCCTGTTCTAACTGTTGCTTCCTGACCTGCATACAGATTTCTCAAGAGGCAGGTCAGGTGGTCTGGTATTCCCATCTCTTTCAGAATTTTCTACAGTTTATTGTGATCCACACAATCAAAGGCTTTGGCATAGTCAGTAAAGCAGAAATAGATGTTTTTCTGGAACTCTTGCTTTTTCGATGATCCAGTGGATATTGGTCATTTCATCTCTGGTTCCTCTGCCTTTTCTAAAACCAGCTTGAACATCTGGAAGTTCATGGTTCACATATTGCTGAAGCCTGGCTTGGAGATTTTGAGCAGTACTTTACTAGCATGTGAGGTGAGTGCAATTGTGTCGTAGTTTGAGCATTCTTTGGCATTGCCTTTCTTTGGTATTGGAATGAAAACTGACCTTTTCCAGTCCTGTGGCCACTGCTGAGTTTTCCAAATTTGCTGACATATTGAGTGCAGTACTTTGATAGTGTCATCTTTTAGGATTTGAAATAGCTCCACTGGAATTCCATCACCTCCACTAACTTTGTTCGTAGTGATGCTTTCTAAGGCCCACTTGACTTCACATTCCAAGATGTCTGGCTCTAGGTCAGTGATCACACCATCGTGATTATCTGGGTCATGAATATCTTTTTTGTACAGTTCTTTTGTGTATTCTTGCCACCTCTTCTTAATATCTTCTGTTTCTGTTAGGTCCATACTATTTCTGTCCTTTATTGAGCCCATCTTTGCATGAAATGTTCCCTTGGTATCTCTGATTTTCTTGAAGAGATCTCTAGTCTTTCCCATTCTATTATTTTGCTCTATTTCTTTGCACTGATCACCAAGGAAGGCTTTCTTATCTCTCCTTGCTATTCTTTGGAACTCTGAATTCAAATGGGTATATCTTTCCTTTTCTCCTTTGCTTTTGGCTTCTCTTCTTCTCTTCTTGGTATTTGTAAGGCTTCCTCAGACAGCCATTTTGCTTTTTTTGCATTTCTTTGTCTTGGGGATGGTCTTGCTCCCTGTCTCGTTTACAATGTCACGAACTTCCATCCATAGTTCATCAGGCACTCTCTATCAGGTCTACTCCCTTAAATCTATTTCTCACATCCACTGTATAATTGTTAGGGATTTGATTTAGGTTATATGAATGGTCTAGTTGTTTTTGCACTTTCTTTAAGTCTGAATTTGGCAATAAGGAGTTCATGATCTGAGCCACAGTCAGCTCCCGGTCTTGTTTTTGCTGACTGTATAGAGCTTCTCCATCTTTGGCTGCAAAGAATATAATCAATCTGATTTCAGTGTTGACCGTCTGGTGATGTCCATGTGTAGAGTCTTCTCTTGTGTTGGAAGAAGGTGTTTGCTATGACCAGTATGTTCCCTTGGCAGAACTCTATTAGCCTTTGCCCTGCTTCATCTTGTACTCCAAGGCCAAATTTGCCTGTTACTCCTGATGTTTCTTGACTTCCTACTGTTGCATTCTAGTCCCCTATAATGAAAAGTGTTTCTTTTTGGGTGTTATTCTAGAAGGTCTTGTAGGTCTTCATAGAATGTTCAACTTCAGCTTTTTCAGCATTACTGGTCAGGGCAAACTTATTAGGGTGGTATCATCTGCATATCTGAGGTTGTTGATATTTCTCTCTGCAATCTTGCTTCTAGCTTTTGAGTCATCCACCCGGGCATTTTTCATGATTTACTTTGCTTATAAGTTAAAAAAGCAGGGTGGCAAAACACAGCCTTGGCATACTCCTTTCCCAATTTTGAACCAGTCCATTGTTCCATATCTGGTTCTAACTGTTGCTTCTTGACCTGCATACAGTAAATATTACACATTGGAAATTCGCTACCAGATCTTCAGATAGCTTTGCAACATGCCCTGTTTTCTGGAAATAGGAAGCAAAATGGCAAGAGATGCTTTGGTGACCACACGTTGATGGCAGCCCCAGGAGGAAGGCTAATGACTCAGACTGACATTTCAGTTCAAAAATCCATAGCTTGAACTGAGACTGTTTACAATAGAAACTGCTTAACCTTACAAATCAAAGAAAGATAAGACATCCTTAACAAAGAGGACCACTCACTATGCATAGTCATTCTTTCACTCAACCCTACCAGGAGTCCAAACAGCTTCAAGCATGGGACAAAAATAGTTGAGTAGGATTACTTATTCAGATCTTGCCTTCAGAACTGATCTGAATAAGTTTCTGGGCAGAATCAACCCCTTCATTTATTTAAGCTGTCGTACAATATGGAAGTACAATCTGGCATGGCTATTATCATTTTTTTCTACTTAGCATGTTGCTCATGACAGATGCCCAAGGAGACTATGGCACTAATAACAGAAAGAACTTGATCATCTCCAATGTGACTTCATAGTTATTGTCTCATTTGATGTAGAAACTTGTGGAAAGTGGGACTTAGCACAGACTATTGACCTTGTATGTATAGAAAGGGGAAGCAGGGCACAGTGAACATTCAAGGGCACATTTTCAAAGCTTTTCTGCTTGATGGTGGGCAGCTTCTTTTGCTCCTTGTTAATAGCTAAGTGGGGAGAAGCATTACCCCCACTCTTTAATCCCTCTATAACCATTTCTCATCTCTTTGTACCATGTTTTATTTGACCACATAACAGGGGAGCCATAGTTTTACACATTTTTGACAGAATCTCTCAATTTTTGAAATAAATACAATACTATAAGAGAAAACTTCTTATTAGTAACTGTCTCAATCTTTTTATCTGTTAAATAACCCGCGATTGCTGCCACAGGTTTCAAAATTGATTCTAACAATCTTAGGGGTGTGTGTGCTCAGGTGGCAAAAAAAAAAAAAAAAAATTTGGAATGTTTGTATAATGCCGAGGTAAAGCCACAGATGTCCTCCTTTTGCTGGAGAGAGAAGTGTGAAGTCGCCTGGGGGGACATGTTACACATTCCAGTGAGCTGAGGGTTCTGCCTTGCTGAGCTTTGGCAGGTCTCATGGTCTGCTGGAGGATTTTGTTTTGCATACTGTGTGCGTTCACTAGTCTGCAGTAATTTAGCTCTGAGAACCACTGGATCTTTCCAACATTAAGGAGAGGTACCGAAATGAGGCTACCGATCAAGGTAGGGACCAAGACAGATGCACAGACTTGCATTGTTAGGATTATTGCATTTGTTTAATCATAGCTTCAATTTAGTATTGTTAGCAGATACTGAGGTGTTCATTAAATCTGTGCCCAGTGCCCTTGAAATAAGAATGCTGTACAAATCCTTGTCTTAATCTGCCCTAATCCAGATGAGCTAATTTGGTAGTTTGACCCTTGAGTTAAGTAAAATGACTATCACACAGGAAGTTCAGTACCCTAGCTACATAATCATAAACTGTAGCAAAAAAGAATTTTGCTCCTATCTTAAGAATCTTACCAACATTCATTTTAATGATATATTTATTCTCTGGTATGAATATCTGTAGTAAAATATAATTGGAACTAAGAAAAGCGAGATATTCTTCAGTGTGACTATCTTGCTCTCTCTCAGAAGCTTTTTGTCAAGGATTTCCATAAAATTATCTGATATTTTACTGGAGTAACTTATAATGGCATTCTGTTTTATAGGATCTTCCTATATTGTGCAGGCAGGCAAGCCTTTAATGCTTTGCACGCAAATCTTGTTTGCAGGGAGAATTCTCCTAGGTTCTTTTATTGCTTAAGCAAAAATAACAAATAATTATCCTGCTATAAAAGAAAATACTGATAATTACAGTTTGCTAAGCATGTTGTAAAAGAGGACAGGAAAGACAAAGTGTTGGTGTCGGCAAATCCCAAAACAGAATACTTCTGCTACTGAAATAACTCCCACATTTAATGGCCTCCCTACAGAAATGCTAAGAACTTCAAGGGCTGTTGACAAGACTATAGGGTTATGGTATATTATGCACAACCAAAGAGGTGGAGATTTTAAACATAATCAGGGATTTCCCACTATATTTTAGTTAGTGCAGCAGAAATATACTGAGAGAGAATCCAAAAATGAATAAATAAGCTCTGAAAGAAGAAATATTTAGATAGAAGTAACCAGGCTGTTCTAGAAAACAGTTTTTTAAATGCAGTTTTTTTTCGCCTGCTATTAATTAGTAGTTTTTTTCCACTTAACTATTTCAGTGATAATCCAGTATCTTAGTTTTGTATGACATTTAGACAGCATTTATTGAAATAGATTTATTTAAAATTAGATCTTTTGCATTAAACATATAGAAGAGGCCCTCATTAACTGACAATAGTTGGTATCAGAGTAGGGGACATTTAATGTAACTCATCTTCAAACACAGATCAAATTTCATTAAAAGCATAGTAAAAAGAGTGTGAGGCAAGTTTTAATTTGAAAATTTAAAATTAGATGTTATAAGTTTGCTATCATTCTTTATAGAAATTTTTATAATTGTAACAATATGCAGATTCTAAAAAAAAGGAATGAATCAAATGTTTTTTGTTGTTATTAAGAATCATTTCACCACAAATATTAGAAAACAGTTCATCCTTCATGTTCCATTTGACCTTTACAGTGTCTCCTTAAAAAGATGTTTTTGTAAAAAGTTCAAGAGCTTAATTAATTTTCCTAGTTTCTTTATAATTATTATAATATACAAATAATTGTCTGCTAAAGTGAGTATTATGTCCTCATCCTTGTGGATTTTCTATTCTTCCCTGAGAAATTGATCTAATCATGCCAGGTCTTCATTTTTCCATAGTTTGTCTGTTACTTGACCATTTCTCTAACATTGCCTTCAGGCTCTTCAAGAAATCCTGCATCTTTGCAAGACTTCGAATTTCAACTTGGCAGTTGATGGTATTAAATTCAGGTTGCACTGTCATACATTAGCATCTTAGACAGTCATCTGGGGATCAACTAAAGAACAAGACTTTGACCTTCTAAGAAGGGATAGAAGCTAGTGTTAGCCAGAGAACAGATGGCTGTTCTTGGGCATATTTGTTTTAGAAATGTTCAGTTCATTAGTCCGTGACCAGTGTTCATGCTATGATGAGAGAATCGAATTGGAAAGAAATTTTCCAAATTGGGAAAATGGTCTTCCTAACGTAAAATCATATATCAAGCCTTTTCTTTAATAAAATATGCATTTGCTTAATACCATAACAGAGAGCCATTAGTAGTAAGTTGCTCAATCATTCTGATTTCTGATTATTTTGGAAAACTTATTTGAAAACTGTTTATAAATACATGCCCAAGGGTAAAAAAAAAATACAGAAATATACAGAATTGCCTGGTATGACTACACCTATTTAGTATTCAGGCACAGAAAAAGGGCAGGTTTCCTCTTTGTAGTAACATGTGAAGAAAGAATAAGGAAATTGAAGAAGTGTTAAAAATATAGTAGATTCACTTTGTGCACCCACTGTAATCAGAGACTATTTAACAGGCATCCATCACTATTAGGTTGGGCATATAGATAATATTTTAAAAAATCTGTAATATCTAAAAAAATCTGTACAAACCCTTCTTTTGTTTTGATGACATCATTTTAAATATAACAAATAATTGACATTTGATAGTTGAGATCATGTCTATGAGTCATTTATTTTTGCATCTATGAGGCTGCCTTTCCTTTTTGAAGCTGAGTAACTGCATAATTAAATTGTCATTTAAAGAAGCAATAACCACAAGCAGAAAGCCAAATGCTCAAGTGACTCAAATGGCATATGGTAAAGCAGGACTGATATTTGTATTTTAAGAGGAATCAACAGTAAACTTACAGCATTAATGATATTAAATGGATCATTTGCTGTTGTCTTCCTATTAAACTCAAACAGAAATATTTGTTAACCTTAAGTGCATTTTGAAGTTGTTCTATTTTTAATGATCAGAAAAACTAATAGCATCTTATAGTTAGTATAATGAAATAACAACAAAACTCATCTAATCTCCAGCACATTTTGTGTTATATATATTTACGGAGAATGCAATGGCACCCCACTCCAGTCCTCTTGCCTGGAAAATCCCATGGACAGAGGAGCCTGATAGGCTGCAGTCCATGAGGTCTCTAAGAGTCGGACACGACTGAGCAACCTCACTTTCACTTTTCACTTTCATGCTTTGGAGAAGGAAATGGCAACCCACTCCAGTGTTCTTGCCTGGAGAATCCCAGGGATGGGGAGCCTGATGGGCTGCTGTCTATGGGGTCACACAGAGTCGGACATGACTGAAGCGACTTAGCAGCAGCAGCAGCAGCATATATATTTAAGGGATATTTCCAGTGGCCTTCTACTTTCAAGTAGGGTTAGGAAATATATAAACATTGGATATAATTTAACATTTACAACATCTTCAAAGATTGAGGGATGTTCTGAATATTTTGTGTTTTTTTTTCTGCCACTATCATAAGAGATATATACTTAAATACAAGGAGAAATGACCTTTTCGTCAACTAAGATAAGTTACTAAAGAGATAATATGAAATTTTATCTTAGAGCCAGTCCATATCAAACAGACTTTGGAAACACTGTGAATTATTTCCTAGCTTTCAGTAGTCTCAATGTAATAGTATATGGCTGCCTTACTCCTCCGGGTATGCTCCATTGCTGGATTCTGACTAGTCTGGTACCTTTTTACTCCAGAATCCTCCAGAATCCTTATTCTGAAAGTCCCAGGCTGAAAGTTACTGCTTAAACCTGGTCTTGTTCCTAACTACGGCTTCTACCACCTTCTCATTCCCTTTGCTATCCAAACTCCTTTAACATATCCACTCCACTTACTGCCTTGTTTATCTGTCCCATTCTCTTCTTAGCATTTCACAAAATGGTTCTCTTCTCACCCTACTACTAGCTGAAATGTTATTTGAGAGATCCCCTGTGTTAATCTTATTAAAATACTGAATGGTTGCCTCTTAGCCTTCATGCTGAATGACTTCCCTTTGTCACAGCAATGATACAGTAGAAAGAGCACTGAAAACTTGATTTCAGTCTTGACTCTGCCACCCACAGCTGATGGTGAGACCTCAGACAGGTTATAAAACATTATGAGATTGTCAAAGATTAAATACTATACACGTACATAAGAGAATTATTCAGGGATACCCATTTCTTCTTGAAATCTTCTGCTTCATTAGATTCTGCAATGCTAGCTTGTCTTGTTTCTCTATCTTTGTCTTCACTAGCTTTTCTAACCCTGCCACCCTACCATTGGTCCATCCCAAGACGTTCATTTCTCACATAGTTGATGAGCTCATCCACTTCGATTCAAGATTAATCCTCCTAAAACACAAGTGATTTATAACATCTTACCTAAAACCTTCAATACATCTCTATTACTACAGAATGAAGTCAGAGGCGGTGTTTCATGCATTTTTTTGGACAAGGTCTAGGTAGACGGAGTATATAATTAAGTGTCTAATATATAGTATCAAAAGAAGTAATATTCAGAATGAATATTCTGAATGTTTTGTTCTATTATAGGAAGGATTTTCCACTGCTTAGGCTTAACTCTTTGAAAACAAATATCTTTAAAAATTAATATTTACTGAATTAGTTTAGATTTTAATGTTAACACTATGAATTAACGTAGCCACTGGGTCACTGATTTTTTTTAATAATAGCTACATTGCAGTATATAACACACATATAAAGTTGAATGTTTTAAATACATAATTCAGTAATTTTAGTATATTCAGAATTATGCAATCATCTAATTGTTGGGCTTCATCATTTAATCATCTAATTGTACTACTAATTTTAGAACACTTCATCACCCCCATAGAAACCCCATACCTGTTAGCAGTCACTCCCCATTTCTGCTTCCCGTATACCCTGTGTGTGTGTGCATGTGTGTGTGTGTGCGTGCATAAGAGCGTGCTCACATGCTCACTCACTCAGTCATGTCTGACTCTTTGTGACCTCATGGACTGTAGCCCACCAGGCTGCTCATCCATGTGATTTTCCCAGCAAGAATACTTGAGTGGTGGTGATTTCCTCCTCCAGGGGATCTCCCCAAGAAATTACTAATCTAATTTCTGTCTCTGGATTTGCCTCTTCTAGACAATTAATATAAATAAAGTAATACAACATGGTCTTTTGTGAGAGATTTCTTTTATTCAGCATAGTATTTCCAGGGTCATCTATGTTGTAGTAAGTATAAGTACTTATTGCTTTTCTAACGTTGTAACATTTCACCAAATGGATTTGCCTCATTTGGTTAATTCATTTTGTATTACTTGATGAGCATTTGATGTTGAATCACTGGTTTTAGGAGGCTTCCCTGATAGTTCAGTTGGTAAAGAATCCACCTGAAATGCAGGAGACTCCAGTTCAAGTCTTGGATTGGGAAAATCTGATGGAGAAGGGATAGGCTACCCGTTCCAGTATTCTTGGGTTTCCCTTGTGGCTCAGCTGGTAAAGAATCTGCCTGAAATGCAGGAGACCTGGGTTCCATCCCTGGGTTGGGAAGATCCCCTGGAGAGGGGAAGGACTACCCACTCCAGTATTCTGGCCTGGAGAATTACATGGACTGTATAGTCCATGGGGTCATAAAGAGTCGGGCATGACTGAGCGACTTTCACTGATTTTTAAAGCTGAAAGGGAGCCCAGTGATTATTTACTCAAATGCTCTCCTTTTATGCACCTGAAACTGAAGCTCAAGAGGTACTCCTAGACCTTTATCTAGATACTTATGGTTTCTTATTATTTTAGATGCTAGGTTGTTACAATATGATGCAAGCATTCATTCATTCGTCCATATGGTTAATAAATAGTCTTGGGGAACCAAGTCCTTATGGCCTGGGTAGCAAAAACAGTTATAATCCTTGTCCTCATGAAGCTCACAGTTTAGTGGGGAATAAGCTGATAATCAAATAGTCACATAAATAAAAACAGAATTATTAACAGAATGATGATAAGGGCTGTGTAGGAGAGATTCAGGAATTGACCTTGTCAGGGAGGATAATTTAGCTGTGATCTTCAAATAAGTGATAATTAAACAGGTAAAGTGAAAGTCGCTCAGTCGTATCTGAGCATGGCATATTGGGGGTGGGAGATGGGGAGAGGCCAGGAACCAGTGTAACAGAGAACTGAGGGGAAGGGGAGCATGGTATAAAATGATGCTGGAGCTATAAGTAAAGCCAGGTACCCCAAGACAGGGAAATGGTTTTGGTCTTTTTCCTAAGTGCACTGGACTATTGAAGTATTTTAATCCCAAGGGTAATGCAAACAAAAAGACTGGGCATTGCCTACAGTTCTCTCCTAGGGCTTTGATGCATTACAGAAGATCACAGTTGCTGGGTAATACATAGCTGTTTTGCCGAAACTTATGATAGAATTTAATGTGGTAGCATTTAATTTAAAGCTTGCTTTTATCAAATTCCCTATTATCTGAAGTAGAAACTTGTGTTCTTTTCATAGAATAGACAGCCTCCTTATTAGAATTTCCCAATTCAATTTTGTAAAGAACTATTTTTTCTAACCCTCCTACAGAATAAGCAATCAAAACTACTTAAGAAGTAATAAATAGATATTTAAAGGTCACATTTATTTTTTCATTGCACAATAACCGTGTTTTGGACTTGTAAAAATCTAGAGTGCAGAAATAGTTTTCTAAACAGCAAATGGTTAATACCTAATTCTTCAACCTAAATGCTGTTAACTTGGTCGATTTCCTCCCAGGCAGTGTATGAATAGAACCAGGAAGCTTTTGTACAAATGCAGGTCACGCCTGCATGCATGCTCAGTCACTTCAGTTATGTCCAACTCTGTATGACCCCATGGACTGTAGCCTGCCAGTATGCCTACATGGATGTGAATCCAAAGCTTTCATTAAATTTTATACAGTCTACCAATGCACAGAAAGCTAAAAATCAACCTTTTTGAGAAGAGAAACAATCCATAAAATATTAGGGA
This sequence comes from Bos javanicus, assembly GCF_032452875.1. Taxonomy (NCBI): domain Eukaryota; kingdom Metazoa; phylum Chordata; class Mammalia; order Artiodactyla; family Bovidae; genus Bos; species Bos javanicus. Next base: position 97,544,580 of record NC_083869.1, read on the forward strand.
AAATATTAGGATTTATTTTGTATCACTTATGGAAGTTAAAGCATCATAGTCAAAACAATAACAACAACAACAGTATTAAGAGCAATCACTAAGCTAATATCTTGAGAATGATATCCTTACATTTTTAAAAATGATATAGTGATAGTCAAAATAATCCTGATTATGCCAATAGGTGGAGAAGGGAATGGCAACCCACTCTGGTGTTCTTGCCTAGAAAATTCCATGGACAGAGCAGCCTGGAGGGCTACAGTCTGTGGGAGTTGGACTGGAGGAGGAAATGGCAACCCACTCCAGTATTCTTGCCTGGAGAATCCCATAGACAGAGGAGCCTGGCAGCTTACAGTCTATGGGGTCACAAGTCGGACATGACTGAGCGACTAAGCACAGCACAGCACATGCTGTTGGGATTAATTATTTATTATACAGCAGTTGCTTGCAGACTGTGGTCCCCAGATCGCCCTCTTAGGAATCATATTTAGCACTTATGACGGATATAGATCCTGGAGCTATGCCAGACCTCTGGAATCAGACTCTCTAGAGTGGAAGCCAAGAGTCTGACTTTTTAACTAGGATCCCAGGTGATGGTAATGTCTACCCACGTTTGTAAAGTGTAAAAAAAAAAAAATACTAAATAGCAACACCTTTTCTCTGTTTTGATAAACCAGCCTTGCCCAGTTCATTGGGCTTCCCTGGTGGCTCAGTTGGTAAAGAATACTCCTGCAATGGTGGAGACCACCTGCAGTGCAGGAGACCTGGGGAAGATCCCCTGGAGAAGGAAACGGTGATCTACTCCAGTATTCTTGCCTAGAGAATCCCATGGACAGAGGAGCCTGGCAGCCTAGTCCATGGGGTTGCAAGTGTCAGAAACGACTTAGTAACTAAACCATCACCACCCCCCAGTTAATTAAGTTGGATAGTAGTGCTAGTACCATGGAACAAACACTAAATATGTGTCAGAAGCTGCCCCTAAGCTACCCCCAGTTCTTAAAAGCATTCTGTGGGGAAATATTAACAGATATTATTATCCACAATTTATAGATGAAGAAATTAAATGACTTGCTACAATAGAGGTCCTGCTGGCTCCAAAGCCTTTGTTTTCACTCTGTCAAGCAACCTCTTGTTGTAACTGCTGTATTAGTGACCCACCTCAAGAATTATCCAGAAAAGAAGAAAATGAGTGGAGTTATGTATGAATCTTACAGTCCCAGTTAACATCCACTGAAATCCATGGTCATCAACAATTAAGAGTTGTGATGAACAGCAGGTAACACATGAGCTTCTTTTGCTAAGTACAGCTGTCTGACACATTTCTAAAAGAAGCTTCCAGAGGTAACACTTTATAGATAGGAATAGTGTGAATATAAGAAAATTGCTTCCTGTTGTTACAATTTAACAAGCAGAGAATATAAAGGAAAAACCAAGAGTTACATTATGCAAAATGACACTAAAATCTACCAGTATGTTGTTCAGTTGCTAGGTCATATCCAACTCTTTGGACCAAGGGACCCAGCATGCCAGGTTTCCCTGTCCTCCCCTGTCTGTGGGAGTTTGCTCAGATTCATGTCCACTGAGTTGGTGATGCCATCCAGCCATCTCATCCTCTGCCACCCCCTTCTCCTTTTGCCTGCATTCTATCCCAGCATCAGGGTCTTTTCCAGTGAGTTGGCTCTTCACATCAGGTGGCCAAGTCACCATCTAACAAAAAAAAGAAAGTTCATTGTAACCCAGTAAAGGTGCTGGAAGACATGTCTGTGGGGCTTCTTTAAAACATGAGCTTTTAGCCATCTGTATGTGGTACATATACACAATGGAGTATTACTCAGCCATTAAAAAGAATTCATTTGAATCAGTTCTAATGAGGTGGATGAAACTGGAGCCTATTATACAGAGTGAAGTAAGCCAGAAAGAAAAACACCAATACAGTATACTAACGCATATATATGGAATTTAGAAAGATGCTAACAATAAACCTGTGTACGAGACAGCAAAAGAGACACTGATGTATAGAACAGTCTTATGGACTCTGTTGCAGAGGGTGAGGGTGGGAAGATTTGGGAGAATGGCATTGAAACATGTATAATATCATGTATGAAACGAGTTGCCAGTCCAGGTTCGATGCACCATACTGGATGCTTGAGGCTAGTGCACTGGGACGACCCAGAGGGATGGTATGGGGAGGGAGGAGGGAGGAGGGCTCAGGATGGGGAACACATGTATACCTGTGGCGGATTCATTTTGATATTTGGCAAAACTAATACAATTTGTAAAGTTTAAAAATAAAATAAAATTAAAACAAAACAAAACAAAAAAACACATGAGCTTTTACCAGGTTTTTGCCTAAGGTTGATCAATCTGTGATATGTATATGATATCACTTGAATTATGCTTTGTTTCATTCAACACCTTCATTGGACACTAATAATGAAATTACTCAAATATTAAAAATCTTGACAATCATTTATTTTATAAGCTTTTATTTGAGAAGAGTCCAGATCTATTTGCTAATAAATATAATTTAATCAACTCTTGAAATTTGGAGAATGACAAAAACCAAAATTTCTAATTATTATTCTACTGCCAATTTTTGAAATGTTTGCATTGCTGTTATGAAATCATCAGATTAAGAAATTTAATTTGACTCTTAAGGAAGCTTTCTTATAATGACATGATTTATTTGAAGATAACTTCACAGATTATTTCTTTGGGGAAAAGAATTTTAATTATTTAAGATAAATGACTGTTGGTTTGGATAATGTTCAAAACTAATTCTCTGGTAACTGGAAACCAGAAATTTCCCCTGGGGCTGATAGACTGGGCTTATCACCCGTCATATAATGATATAAATACTGTTCCTTTTGGTCCCATGGGAAACTTGGCTCTTCAGTAGCCATCTATAGAAAACACTATGTTAAATTAATGAGAGAACTATTCAATACACATTTATATTTACACTGGAACTTTATTTTTTTTTAATTTAATTTTATTTTTTAACTTTACAATATTGTATTGGAGGAGGGAAGAGGGTTCAGGATGGGGAACACATGTATACCTGTGGTGGATTCATTTCCATATATGGCAAAACCAATACACTGGAACTTTAGAAAACTCTAGGTTCAGATTTCCTTGGAGAAGGCAATGGCAACCCACTCCAGTACTCCTGCCTGGAAAATCCCATGGGCGGAGGAGCCTGGTGGGCTGCCGTCCATGGGGTCACTAAGAGTCAGACTCGACTGAGCGACTTCACTCTCACTTTTCACTTTCCTGCATTGGAGAAAGAAATGGCAACCCACTCCAGTGATCTTGCCTGGAGAATCCCAGGGACAGGGGAGCCTCATGGGCTGATGTCTATGGGGTCACACAGAGTCGGACACGACTGAAGTGACTTAGCAGTAGCAGTAGCAGTAGGTGATGCTACAGTCAGTAGAATGTTCAAGAACATGGTGAGAAATGAAAGATCTTTTGTGATTAATGCCTTCTTTAAGGCATTAAAACATCATTTCCAAGTTTCCAAGGGAATCTTTTTTTAATTAATTTTTTATTGGAGTTTAGTTTCTTTACAATGTTTCTGTTGTACAGAAAAATGAATCAGCTGTACATACACATATTTCCCCTCTCTTTTGGACTTCCTTCCCATTCAAGTTATCACAGTGCATTACGTAAAGTTGCCTGTACTCTACAGTATATTCTCATTAGTTATCTATATATATTAAATTTCTGTTTACCTGTTTTCTTTTGGCTGTGCGGGGTCTTCGTTGCTGTCTAGTTGTTTCTCTCTGGTTGCGGCACATTGCCTTATTGTGCTGGCCTCTGTTGTTGTAGAGCATGGGCTCTAGAGCTCGCTGGCTTCGGTAGTCATGGTACACAGCTTAGTTGCCCTGCAGCACGTGGGATCTTTGTGGACCAGGGATGAAGTGGTGTCCCCTGCATAAAGAGGCAGATTCCTAACCACTGGGCCACCAGAGAAGTCCAGTTCTGTATTTTATACATAGTATCAGTAGTGTGAAAATGAAGTCGCTCAGTCGTGTCTGACTCTTTGTGACCCCATGGACTATACAGTCCATGGAATTCTTCAAGCCAGAATACTAGAGTGGGTAGCCTTTCCCTTCTCCAGGGGATCTTCCCAACCCAGGTGTCACAGCCATGTCTCCCACATTGCAGGCAGATCCTTTACCAGCTGAGCCACCAGGGAAGCCCAAGTCAATAGTGTATATGTGTCAATCCCAAATCCTCCCAAGTCCTCCCCCCACCCCAATTTCCCCCTTGGTGTAGGACAGTGAAGCTTATATTAATAACCTCCTTCTAACACTTATGAAGTTCCTTATTTTTTGTTCTTGCAATGGAAACATATGTGTTTTCTTACAAACAATTTAATAGAAATCTGTATTTCAGATTTTGTTTGTTGTTGTTTAGTTGCCAAGTCATGTCCAACTCTTTGAGACCCTGTGGACCTGCCGAGCTCCTCTGTCTATAGGATTTCCCAGGCAAGAATACTGGAGTGGATTGCCATTTTCTTCTCCAGGATTTCAGAGTTTAGTGTTATTTTAAAGTTATATATGGATCTAATGAGTCTTCACTCCTTCCTGTCTATGCTCTACTGTAATAGCTATCAGTGAATTTCTGGAGGCTATTGGTAAGAGTACCTTCCACTAGATCAGGATCTAATCCCCCTTTGTGGTCACTAGGAGATCGCCAAAGAACCAGGGAGAGTAGTTGAAGAGCTCGGAACAGCTTACTGTGTGTGGGAAAAGTAGCGAGTTCATGCTGACCATATAGAGCATCCAAACTGTGAGACAAAGAGGAGATCAAACATGGCTTCCACTCTCTCTTTTAACTGTTTTCACTCTTTTGTTTTTCCTTAAAGTTTTCTTTTAGCTGAATGACTTTTAGCTTGACATTACATTGAAACTAGGATGGATGTAAGATGGGAAAAATAAAATCATCAACAGATTAACTGAACAAAACAAAACCACTATCCTGTAGGATCTGCACTCCGTCACTAAGAAGGTACTTCTAAAAGCCCTTAAAGTCAAGACTCGGCTAAAGATGATATAACGCCCATCCCTAGGTACAGGGGGCACTCACAGGACAGGCTGCTGGACTTCACTGTTTTAGGAAGACCCCTGGAGATGGGTTGGTCAGTTGGCATGTGGGGAGAGTAGTGTGGCACACAGAGTTAGCCCACCCTAAGCCTCCCAAGATTTTTGTACTGTAATTATGGGAAGCCACATTTTTAAAAGATAATACATTAAAAAAAATTGTTTCATATTGGAGTATGGTTGAGTAACAACGTTGTGTTGGTTTCATATGTACAGCAAAGTGATCCAGGTATATATTTTTAAAGCTGCAATAATTTTGTTTAAAAATGGTTGCATGTTCACTGGCCCACAGCAGTTTAAAAAACATTCTCAGAGTGTGAGGGTAAAACCCTACCTCTGAAGCAAACTTTTGTGTCTGCAAATACCAAAGGTGGCTGATGTGATCCTGGGGAGCTCAGGGGAACCCAAACAAGGCATTGGCAACCTTCACTTTTCCTTCGAAACAACTGTAATTAGAGCAGCTGGAATATTTGCCATCTCATTGGTTTATTTGCTTTTCTTTTAAAGCTTAGACTTTAGTCTTATTTTTATGTTTTTTTTTTAATAAATCAATCTCGCATGCCTTGATTATAGATGTCAAGTGGCTACTGGGAGCTTTAGGTAAAAGCCTTTCATGAGCACGCAGTGCTCGGTTCCCCTGACATCTGGCTCCAGCCCTGCTGTCCCTGTCTCTCTGTGCCCCTCCTCCTGTGTTGATTTCTGCCCTTCTCCTCCCTCCATTCCAACTGCCCTTAAGCCCTGTGGTGTCTATTTATTTACTTAAATCTTAGCCTCTTAAATAAAGCATAATAATAGCATACTCTTCTGAAAAGAGCAGAAAAGAGGGAGTTACATGGCCACTGACAGAATAATAGAAGAGGTGGAGAAAACATTTTAAAGGACTCCCCAGCAGAGGATCCGTTTCCTCCTTTGCCTCCTATTTATAGGAAGGCAGCCTCCCCCCTCCTTTCTTTGCTACTAGTAGCTCCAGGCCAAGTCTTCCCCTTTTGGTGACATCTTAATGCTCTGTCCTTGTGTGTTTTAATATTTCTAAGATTACTGTTGGGATATGTCTTGGATACACAAACACTGTTGTAGAATTTCCAAAACACCCAGGAATGCTAATATAATGGGTTCAGGTGAATTTCAGGACTAGCTTTTATTTTGATATATTTTCTCAGCAAATAAGTCATATTCTCACTTCATTAAGAAATCTTGGCTTTTTCAAATGGGTCATTACTGGCAATTTCTTTAGTAATAAAATGTTGGCTGCCACTGTTCAGAAAATAACTTGAGAAAAGGAGATATTTCAAATTAGTATTACAGAAGTGGGGAAGGGTGGGTGCTCACTGAGGCGCCACTGTCTAATTAAATTCTCATGGGTTGCCTCTTGAACAATATGCAGCAGAAGATGAAGAACCTGAACCAGCTGGAGATCACTGTTAATTGTAAACTCCACCCCAAGACGCCAGTCAGTTAATGAAATCCCTCTGTTTTCAGAGCTTTTAGCTCTTTGGGCAAAAAGTAGATTTGCCAGAATTTCATTTTTCCGGTCAGATGACTGGAGAATAGCGTGTATTTTCTCTCTCTGGTGGAGCCTCTTTTAGAAAAGAGACATTTAGCAATGTATGTCTTTTCTAATGATCCAGCGGTCAAGAATGTCATCCTCAGAGAGTACGGGAGCTCAAGCAGTGAACATCATCGGTTGACCGAATTCTTATTTCTTTAGGCCACAGCTGGAATTTGAGTGCTCACAGTGACCCCCAAAAATAGCCTGGTGCTCTGTCACCCGGTTCAGCCAAATGCTTTCCTAGTGTGCTGCTGTAGGTTGACAGTTTGCTCCCAGCAGGTGAAATCGGGGCTGTTAGTGAATGAGATGCTTTCTTTATCGAGCACAATATTTCCCAAAGACATCCTGTGTCCTAAGAACTTACAAAAGGAATTTGGCAGCCAAGCGAAAAAGAGAAGAGTTGAAGCTAAGAAATTTCACATCAGCATGAACTTTGTACAAGCAAATAGGTAATATCTTCACACGTGTATGTGTGCTAAGTGATGAAGAAATAGTATCTGAAGGCTGACATTGACACATCACAGCTGTCAGTGCTCTTTTCTACAGATGATTTTATTTAATTCTTGCAGTAACTCTGTAAAAGAAATTGCATGGATAATCTCCATTTTACTGATGATAATACTGAGGATTCAGAAAGTCAAAAGGTCTGCCCAGTAGTCTGCAGCCAGTAGGTCATAGGTCAAGGTTGTAACACAGCTTCCATGTCCAAAATATGTGTTATTTTTATTTCAAAGATCTGATTTAACCAAGTTCTCATCAGAATGCTTAGGGAGATAAACTATTATCATCACTGCTATCATTTTTTTGTTTATTCATTCATTCAACATTTACTAATCACCCATTTTCAAATCGGGAAAACAGTAAGCCAGGTAGAAAGGACTTTCCATTGCTTAGAACAGAGAAATTCATATACACAAAGTTAAAGTATTTAATTTTTTGGAGTACATACCTCAATTTTTCATCTTCGGATGAATATTTATTAAGTACTTGCTTCTGGACAGGAAGTATAGTAGTACAAAAGAGAATATATGCAAAAGAAAATGGCCCCTGCCCACCCAGAGCTTACAGAGTAGTTGGGGTGGGATGGGGAGGATTTTAAACAAATAAATAGTACACAGTGCTGTTGATAGGCTAAGGAAATAGAAGTGGAAATTGCTAATACCTCTTGAGACAGTTTGATAATATGACAGCCTTACTTGAAGTGCTTTGTATGTTCTTAAATGGCTTAATATTTTTTGTCCTTCAGTTGCACTTGTTTTGATTTTTTAAAATATTCTGGGAAGAAAAAGAATCCATATATTTGATAGGAACCAATGACTTCTAGAACAATAGTGGCTCAGTGGCCTGGTGACTCAGTGGTAAAGAATCAACCTGAAATGCAGGAGATGAGGGTTCAATCCCTGGGTCGGAAAGATCCCCAAGAGAAGAACGTGGCAATCACTCCAGTATTCTTGCCTGGGAAATCCCATGAACAGAAGAGCCTGGTGGTCTACAGACCATGAGATCGCAAAAGAGCAGGACATGATTTAGCAACTAAACAACTTCTAGTATTGAAACAAAGCAGAGAAAAGGGCAGCATGTGAATTTGTTTCCATTTCAATAAGCTGCAATTAACAACAGAAGGTGTGCATGCAGGCTAAGTTGCTTCAGTCATGTCCAACTCTATGCAACCCTATAGACTGTAGCCACTACGCTCACTGTCCATGGGATTCTCCAGGCAAGAATACTGTAGTGGGTTGTCATGCCCTCCTCCAGGGGATCTTCCCAACCCAGGGATCAAACTCAAGTCTCTTATGTCTCCTGCATTGGGAGGCAGGTTCTTTACCACTAGTGACCCCTGGGATAGTTCATATGAATGCCAAATAAAAACAAGAACCAGGAACCAGTGGACAGAGACAATCTTGGAGGTGACTGGGAAGTGTTCTTAGAGAAGAGAGCTTCAGTTCAACAAGGCGTTGCCAGACATAAAGGAAGTACGGAAAGCGGGAGAGGGAGAGACAAGGAGGCAAGAAGAGGACTTCACAGAAGAAAGATATGAAGCTTGAATGAAAAGGGCATTTATTAGGTCTACAGAGTAACTAGTCTAAGATGTGAGGGCTTGTGGTGGTAGAAAATCGGAGATAAACTTGATAAAGTACAGTCACAGTATGCAAGTCCTTGCAGCCAGGCCAAGAAACTTAGATTTTGTCACATTGACAGAAGAATTTTGAACCTGAGAGGGAAATCATGAAGTGGCATCTGGCATAGTAAGTTTCATGGCAGCTTTGTTTCCTGTTTCTGTCCCCAGACCCTTCTCTTTACACCACAGGAACCCGTGCATCTGCATTAACTTAATCGAACATTTTTAAAATGGTTGATGTTTGTATAAAATTAGAAACAAACAGATGGCTTTCTGTCAAGCAGAGAAGCATTATTCAGATATATTCTGATTTCTGAGCAGAAAACAATAGTGAAGCACATCACGAAATGAAAACACTGATGTGGGTAGCCTCTTGATGCCCGAGGTTCTCTATATTCAGGGTCAATTCATATTAAGAAAACATTTTAAAAGATGAATATGTATATAACAAAATATATCCAATCAGAGTCAGCATTTGTTACTTTAGCAAAATAAGTTTTGAGCTGGTATCACTGAGCGTTATTTCTTGTCAACCCTTTTCAACAAGGAAGGAATCTAAAGATGGCCCTAAAATAGCCACCATGCCTTTTTCACTCTTGTGATGGAGAATTGTACTGCTCACGCAATCTCCATCTAACTTTCATGTTTCTCAACCCCTTGCATTTAGCCAGAGCCCATGTGGTTGGTTTAGTCGGGAGGCTGTGAGAGGCAGTGATGAGTGTCATTTCCTTGTTGAAGCACTGAGGGGCCAGTGCACAACCTTCTAGATGTCTTCCTCTCCTGGTGCAGTAATCTCAGATGCCACAAGTTAGTTGAACCACAAGAAGAATATACAGTTTGCTGGGTCATCACCATGGAGTGAGGTGGCCTGGAGAGTTACTCTGCTTACATCAGGATTTGCATGAATAGTTTATAAACCTTCATTCTCTAAAGACTCAGTGACTTAAACCTGACTTTTCTGACTAATCCAATCCTTTATCCTTCACCTATTTGTATCCTCTTTTTACTGCCCTGAACTATGTTGAGAGTCTTTGGACAAAACTGGCTAATTTCTATTAAGTCATCTTAATGCAGTCTGCTAGTCCTTGGAAATAGCCTGAAATAGCAGGTCTGGGGATTAAAAGGGAGAATTCTGTCTATCTTACCTGGATTCTCACGTCAATTGGAGACTGTATGTTTTGAATAGGACTTATGTTAACTGTCCTTAGTTCTTTCAAGTGTACATTTTTAAGCATATTTCCTTTGCAAGAAACATAATGTTCTCCTAAAAGAACTTTGGCAGAAAAAGAAGATCCTTTCTCCGATCCGTTCAACTAGCAGTGAGTTTGGTTCACTGTGACTTTCAGTTACTCGTGGATAATCAGTGATAATGAACTGCTTCTAAACCTTTAGGGGATAGAAATGGTTAAGTAGCATGTTGAACTAAATGGTTTATGTTGGTAGCTACTCTCCATTTAAAGACTGCTGGGTTGTGGATATTTTCCCAGCGGTATTGGCCACTTAGTTGAAATCTTGTTATCCTGCACAAGTGCACTGAATTACATGAACTGTTCAAAATCTCAAAGCATATTGTTAGAGGTAGAGAATGATGTTAATGTTAGTTTATTTGAGAGCTAACACTAGCTGATGAGGTTAAGCTTAGCCTGCAGAAACGCTTTTCAGGATTCCAGCAATCTCAAGCACCTCAGTGTTTAGGTTATCTGACAAAAGTCTGTCAAAACATGCAAAATAACCAAATGAAACTTAATGCTAGAATGTATTTCAAAGGTTAATGAAAAGTATACTCTGGTCTAGCAATCCAGGAAAGGTTTCATCATTATTTTATTGCTGAATGAAACGTGGGTTCTTGTATCATTGGGAAAAGCACACCTTGGCAATATTTTCTCCATGAGCTTCTGAAAGTCTACATCAATTTATCATTCTAATTTGAACCCTATACATGTCACATACCTTGCATATAAATATACCACACTAAATATGTATTATATGCAGCCTAAGTGCACTATCTGCACATCCTATTTATCTGGATAACCCACCTGATAAAAGCTGAATTGTTTATAGCTGAACAAGTGTTTGTCTTGGGTTCCTCCTTCAATGATACACTCGTCTTTGTGAAGCCAGTGCACATCCTGTTCTCTATCACATGACTTTGTCAGGTGTCAGTCATGATTCTCAACAGTGTTCAAATCCAGTTCTAAGCGGTTCTGGAAAGTGGCATAAGCAAACCTGATACAATCAGTGGAGCAACTGAGTAAATTTCAGTTTGTTCAAGAAGCTGAATATATTGAATAATAGATGTGCTAAGCAGTTTAAGTAAATTGCAGTTTTCCATAGATGAAATACCACTTTTCAGAGAAACCACTAAGCCTCTATGGTTGAACTTGTCCTTAACCAGAGTCGAAGACCTGAAACCAACTCTTGGGGTCTATCAAGTCTGAAAGGCTTGGCTACTTTCTAGCTGTATTATGCTGGGAAGGGCATTTAAACTCTCTGGGCCTCAGTTTTCTCATCTGTAAAATGAGGAGAATAAGAGTTGCCTACTTAGAGGGTGACGGAGAGGAATAAGTGAATTAATGTATATGAAGTGCTTGGAACATTGAATGTCTGGCAGATTAATAAATGCCATATAAGCATTTGCTAGGATTATTTTAGGGATGTTTCAGCCACTGTAGAAAATACTTAAACTATGGAAAATAATATTCTTAACAAAACTGTGCTAATTTAAACCTTTTGATATGGAATAAAAATGATCACCTCTAATTGCACTGTGTTAATTTAAAATAGCTGTTCAAGTTTATATGCCTTATGGAATAGGCCATAAGTTGCTTTTTAAAAATAATTCCCAAATGGCATTTATCTTTTCTCATAAAATAAAGCCTAGAAAAAAGATAGTCATTTTAATTTTCTAATAAACCAAAGAACTCCACAAAAATATGGATGATGGGTAAATGGGGCATTATTTTTATGATGAATGAATACTGGGTACGTTAAGCTTTCCAATAATCATCTCATGCTGTGGCCAATAATTCTCCAATTCCTGTGGAGTGAAATTAGCTTTTAAGTGTTTAAGGCTGGAATTTCTCTCATTCATATATAACTATTGAGTTAATTTTTGGAAAAAAACCTTTAAAAGCCAAGAGATTGTTTTTCAATATTGTTTTTAGTGTTACTCAAATGACAAACATGTCCCTTGATAACAGATGTAAGCAAATATTTTCTCTGGAGGGCCATATAGTAATATTTAGGATGATATATAAATATACGAAGGACCACACAGTCTGTCACAACTGCTGTGCTCTGGCAGTGGAGCGTGAATGCACCCATAGACAACAAGGAAATGAATGGACATGGCTGTGTGCCCAAGACACTATATTAGGAAAAACAGGCAGCATCAGGATGGATCTGGTCTGTGGACCATAGTTAGTTGACCTCTGTTCTATAGAATTCCTATTTTTAATATGCTAAAATATACATGCACACATATATAATTGTGTACTTGCACACGTATACATGTGTGCATGTCGATTTGAGAATCATAAAGATGAAACGAAAAAAAAATATGCACATTGAAGACTTTAAGGAAGGGCTTCCCTGGGGGTCCAGTGGTTGAGAGTCTGTCTGGTCGGGGAACTAGGATCCTGCATGCTGTAGAACGGCATGTTCTACATGCTGAAGGCCTGTGCACTTCAGCTGGGGAGCCCGCCAACCACTAGAGAGTCCATGCACCACAATGAAAGAGCCCACGTGCCTTAGCTAAGACCATAAGCAGGCAAATAAATTGTTTTTTTAAGTTTAAAAAAAGAATGGAAGGAAAAGAAGGAATTTAAAGAAGAAATAAAGGATGATACTTTATTTAGTATTCATTGATTAATTATGCAAAGACTCTTTCTGAACACGGTCCAGAGCTAGTTTACCATTTTAATTTTGTTCTGAAATCAACCTATGAGGTTTCATTTGCTTTTGATCAAAACTACCCTTTAAAATTCTTTAGTCTTGTTATTGTGTATAGAACTCTATGTAATAGAGTCTTGTTGTGTATAGAACTATATAGTAACATATATATATATATACATGTATATATATATATTCCAAATTTGAGAATCACTGAGCAAGACTGAAAAAAAAGGATAGCTGTGTACAGAGTTCTGGGTGGTTGAATATTTTTTTCCTAAAATATCTATCAAGTTATTTGAGGGAATGGAGAATTCTACTATATTTCTTCTTGCCTGCAGAAGTTTCTTCATTTTTAAAATGTTAAGCCTTTCTGTCTTTAATGTGCATTAATAGATTTGTTTTCTACTGTACATTGTATGTGAATTCCTGCAGGTTAAGTGACTTGTATATGTAAAAGCACTTCATACAGGTCCTTACCTGGTCAATGTTTGTCACTTTTGCATCAGGCCCCTGTCTGTTTATGTCCATAAACACATTTTTCTTTGAGGAATCACAGAGAAGAACTGAACGCCCTGTTCTATGTCTTTCCAAGTTTGCCCTTTCTTCTGGGTCTTGAAGAAGAGTTAATAGTTATCTGAGGGTTCCTTACTATTAGAGCAGCATCTTCCTAGAGAATGTGATGGGGTCTGTTTTACCAGGTGTGAAATCACATAAGCCTTGGTGAAGACACACAGAGATGCGTAGCTTTAATCACCTATTTTAAAATAGGTTTTCGTTTAGTCACTAAGTTGTGTCCAACTCTTTGTGACCCCATGGACTGCAGCACACCAGAATTCCCTGTCCTTTGCTATCTCCCAGACTTTGTTCAAACTCATGTCCATTGAGTTGGTGATGCTATCCATTTATCTCATCCTCTTCATCCCCTTCTCCTGCCCTCAATTTTTCCCAACATCAGGGTCTTATGCAATGAGCCGGCTCTTCGCTCAGGTGGCCAAAGTTTTGGAACTTCACCTTCAGCATCAGTCCTTCCAGTGCATATTCAGGGTTGATTTCCTTCAGAATTGCTTGGTTTGATCTTTTTGCTGTCCAAGGGTCTCTCAGGAGTCTTCTCCAGCACTACAATTCAATTGTAAGAGCACAACTTAAAAATGGGTCTCGGTTCTGCCCCTTGCATTTAGTGGAATTCTAAGCAGAACTACTAATCCAGAATGACTTTTAGTATCCTGAAAGTCAAAATAAGTTTAGTACTCTAGAAAGGAAATGTAATTAGTTGATTAAAAAAAAAATTCCCTTCCAGCCTGGCTATAGAGAATCTATGCAGACTGGGCTAAAGGCCCAGTCCTTTAAGGCTTACTGGACATAATTAACAGTTTACCAGGATGAATATATTCTCTTGGGAGAGATTACAATTGCCTGTTATTTATTAGCTGAAAACAATTTAAACAATTTAAAATATTATTTATTATAATAAAATTTAATTATATTAAAATATTTAAAATATTATTCACTGGAGTGAAGCTAAAAAGTAAAAAAAAAGTCTGCAACAGTTAGCATTTTTACTTCTCTATTCGAAACACTCAGAAAAGGACCTTGCTCTTTGTAAATGCTCAGTGTATAACTATTAAGAACCATCGTGAAATTCATCTCATAGTCTCATATTTACACAATATAAGAGTAAAGCCATGAGTTGAATTTGATATTGACCTACATAATATAATTGTAACACGTGGATCAGAGATTAAATTATCAATTTCATATTTTTTTTTTTTTTACAGAAAGAAACCAGAACATATTATCAACCTTTGAGAACACAATATAACGAACTTTACCATTTTACCACTTCTTTGAACAGGTAAGACCCTAGCCTCTCTAAAGTAAAAGAGTTACACATAATTGTGAAAAATAACCACTTATTAACTGTATTTTTTAAAAAAAATCTTTATTAAATAAATTTTAGTTCATTTTAATAAGGGAAAATATACATGCCTTTTATAGCTAATAGATTTAGATTATTAAAATGACCTTTTGTAATGTTTTGAATGCTTTCATAGTAAAAGAACAAAAAAATATTTCTCTGAAATGAAGACTGAATTCAGCCTGTCTCTCCTGCTATGGTTAACAGAACCAATAGTGTTTTCTCAACGCTTACTATGTGCCAGGTGTGGTCCTATGTGACTTAGCCCATATTAACTAAATCTATAACAGCCCTGTGAGTAGCTATAAGGATGCTCACTTTGTAGATTGGGGCATGAGGCAGAGAGAAAGGAGGCAGGTAGTTGGAGAGATTCACTCAAGGTTGTATACTTGGGTCTGGGAGCAAGTCACTGGGAAAAGTATCAGCCCAGCCATTATTGTGAGGCTGGTTGTGATAGAAATGTCTAGTCATCAGATTCTCCTTTGTTTTGAGTTGGTTCTATCTGAATTTAAGGAAGAAAAATTACAATGCGTTTACCAAAAAGTCACGACAGACAAAATTTATTTGATGTTTGTACTTGTTACTTTACAATTGTTGTGTAAGTAAATGAAGGAACGTATATATTTTAGCTCTGTGCACAAGCAGAAAGAATATTTTGTTTGATTTCATATCTTTCTTTAGACTCAATTCCTATGATAAAAGCAGAATAATATTACTGAAAAAATAAAGATGAATGATTTCTTGTTATAGGAGATGAAAAATGCATTTTTATTAAATTTCTTGCTGTTGGAACTACTGAATATACAATCTTAAATTGGCCATAGCAATATGAATTTTACTGCTTTCATTATTTCTTTATTATTTTATTTTTAATCAAAAAAATCTACAAAAATTTCAGAGTGAAATATAAGAAATATTGGGGCTTCCCAGGTGGCGCAGGGATAAAGACTCTGCCTGCCAATGCAGGAGGCACAAAGAGACATGAGTTCAATCCTTGTGTAGGAAAAGATTGCCTGGAGAAGGAAAGGGCAACCCAATCCCGTATTCTTGCCTGAAGAATCCCATAGACAGAAGAATCTGGTGGGTTATAGTCTGTGGAGTCACAAAAGAGCCAGACATGACTGTGTGGCTGAGCACAAACACACACACACCAGGAACTATTATGACAAATACCCAAGTATCAGCCCCATTAATTTGAAAACATGCTAGCATTCAGCTTTGTTGAAATCTTTTCTAAAGAAATAAACTTTTCCTTTCTTCCTAAAATGTGTCACAACCCTGAAGATGATATAGCCTTCCTGTGTTTAATGACTTCCTAACTTTAATGACATGTGTATGAGATAATACTCCATAGGATCATGTACATTTTGACAGTTTACATAAATGGTGTCATACTGCAGATATTATTTGTACCTTGCCTTTACCCAGCACTGTATTTAGAGATTCATCCATGTTAATACATGAGGATCTCTGATTGACTCATTCTGTCACAAGGTTGACTCATTTGAATGTTTTAGTCATCTGGTGCTCAGTATTGTTATTTATTTCTAAATAACTTTCAGCATTTGGAAGATTTAATGCTAAAATGGCTTAAGTGTGGCTTTCAAAGCATCTCTTGAATTTTATAAGAGATCCAAATATCTTAATATGTGATATCATGCCAATTCTGTTTCTGTTTTATTTTTTTCCTATTAGAAAAACTTTTGGTTATGGGCTTCTTTTTTTTTTTTTTGGCTCTGAGTAGCTTGCTCAGTAATGGTATTCATATTTTTTACTGCTTTTGCCATAATGCAATAATTGCAATCTGTTTTATTTCTCCATGGATGAAATACTGACTATTCCCAAATACAATATTTGGTAATATTTACAAGGGTAAATGTTACCTTTGAAATGTAAAAGATGCATAAAAGAATAAACACTCCTGTTTGGCCTATATTAATTGTTCATATTCCCTTCAATAATCATGAGAGAAACTTTTAAAAAAGGATTTTTTTTCTTATTTTTCTCTATCACTACATTTAATTTTATAGTTCATTTAAGGTAAAAGAAATATCAATATATATACCAGTAAGATTTATAGACATTGAATATTTTATAATTTTTTAATTTTCTTTTTAAATTTATTTTTGATTGGAAGATAATTGCTTTACACTGTTGTGTTAGTTTCTGCTGAACAGCACTGTAAATCAACCATCCCCTCCCTTTTGAATCCCTCTCCAACCCCGACCCCATCCCACCCTTCTAGGTAGTCACAGAGTACTGGATTGAGCTCCCTGTGTTATATAGCAACTTCCCATTATCTATCTGCTTTACATATGGTAATATATATGTTTCAATGCAACTCTCTCAATTCATCCCACCCTCTTATTCCCCCACTGTGTCAAGTAAACAACTCAATCAAAAAATGGGCAGAATACCTACACATTCTCCAAAGACATATAGATGACCAACAAACACATGAAACGATGCTCAACATCACCAATTATTAGAGAATCGCAAATCAAAACTACAATGAGGTATCACCTCACACTGGTCAGAATGACCATTGTCAAAAAAATCTACGAACAATAAATGCTGGAGAGGGTGTGGAGAAAAGAGAGCCCACTTGCACTGTTCTGTTTCCTGAAGGGAATAAATTACTGCTCTGAGGGTTGGGAGAGAAAGAAGAGATAAACTAACCTTTGCTGGGCAAATATAAATACATGTAAGATTTGCTGTACAGCTTGGAGGTCACGAGTGCAATGCAATTTTGCAGATGGGAAATTGAGGCCCATATATTTCGGGAAACTTACTAAGATCATATAGTGGTTGCATAGCCTAGATTCAAATTCATCTGTCTCAGACTTCAAAGCTAAGCTGCCTACCAGAAAAAGAATGCGGGAAACATAACCTGTTTGATGAGTAAATAGCAGTTTCATTTATTCCACCAATGATATTAGGATAGTTTTTTGAACGTTGAGGGGACTGATGTGAGAAAAGTAAGGAAGGCACCATATCTGCCCAGAGAGAAAAACAGGATATTGATAATCACCTTCAGTGATCCCATAAAGGTGACTATTAGATATCTCTCTTTTGCTATGCTATCTTAACACTGTATAGGATAACAGGAGTGAAAATGCTTTGTAAATGTCAAAATCTTTGTAATCGTGTGCTAATATTACTGATTATTTTGTAAAATTTAGAATTGAATATTTCAAACTTAATACATGTAATTCTTAGTGTAAAGATTGATATATCTCTCTGACATTTAAGTCTTACTACTTCATTTAATATCAGCATCTTTTTGACACAAAAGCCCCATGTAAACATTTAGAGTACAGGCAATGGCAACCCACTCCAGTACTCTCACCTGGAAAATCCCCTGGATGGAGGGGCCTGGTAGGCTGCAGTCCATGGGGTCGCTAAGAGTCGGACACGACTGAGCGACTTCACTTTCACTTTTCACTTTCCTGCATTGGAGAAGGAAATGGCAACCCTCTCCAGTGTTCTTGCCTTGAGAATCCCAGGGACTGGGGAGCCTGGTGGGCTGCCGTCTCTGGGGTTGCACAGAGTCGGACACGACTGAAGTGACTTAGCAGCAAACAACCCTGACAGTTGCATTATTTCTGGACTCCACTACCTATTAGAGGCATAGTATTTAACCTAATTAAGCCTCATCACAGATGGTAACAGTAACAAGCTCATCTCTGTCCAGAATCTAACCATTTCTCATTGTCTTTACCTGTTTCGTTGGAATCCACTCTCTCTCACCGTAACTAATGCAATAGCCTCCTGTGCTCAATCTTGCTCTTGTATAATCTATTATTCACATAGTCTGATCTTTTATGAATCAATTGATTTGACTGTCTTGTTCAAAATTCACCATTGGCTGTGTTTAATAGTCAGAAGAAAACCCACACTCCTACTATGGCCAACAAGGTGCTGTATCAGCTGACATCTTCTACCTCCCTGACGTCATCGCCATATCTTCTCTATGTAATGTAATGCGATATTCTGACGTTGTGATATTCTGGGCTGTCTCTGGACTGGTGTCTCTGTCTTGGTGGACCCTCACTTTCTGAAGGACTAGAGAGGTATGCAAGGGTTACTTTGGAATACACACATTATCTTTTATGAATACAATGATGGTTGTTGTCCTTTTCAGGATTCTTTCAGTTTGCCCATCACTTCTGGAATGATGAGGAACTTTCCTGCCTCCTTTTGATGCATAATTTTATAGCATTTTGACAATATTGTATCCTACTGATATGTGATCTTGAATTTTAATTTATAGCATCAGAAAAACAGAGACAAATTAGCTAAGTGGAAGTGAGAAAACGATTTTAAAAGCAGAAAATATTTATTTTCGTATTCCATGTCATATTTTGTCTACCTAATTATATTAACATTTGCCACAGCCTGACATTTCTTTGATATTTCTATATCTTCAGAATAGATTTACACCTTTTCCTGAAATGTTGTTGGGTGAATTTTATCCTTTAAGACAATAGTCTGTAAAAATAGTCTGATTTTTTTGTTTCATTTTTACAGTATTTCTTAGGAGCAGCACTTGATGAGTATTTACACTGTTGAGAACATTTGGCAAGAGAAAGACAAACAGTAGGACCACAATACCCCAACAGTTAAGGGAAAGCGAAAGAAGACCTGCTATTTTCACCATCCTTTCTGAAAACAAGTACCTTTGACTTGTGCTGACTACGAGTCAAATGTAGTCACAAGCTGAATGCTATCTCATCAGCATTCAGCTCTGGTCCATGGCACTCTGTGCAAGCAATTTTAAAGGCAGATTTAAGCATTCTAAAAGTAAATTGTATTGGTAAGTTAGAATATCAGATGTT
The DNA here is from genome assembly GCF_032452875.1 of Bos javanicus. NCBI lineage: Eukaryota > Metazoa > Chordata > Mammalia > Artiodactyla > Bovidae > Bos > Bos javanicus. Next base: position 97,563,991 of record NC_083869.1, read on the forward strand.
CCCTGTATGAAAGCCTTTTCTAATCTCTACTATCAGCTGGCAGTCGTACCCAGACCCCAAACCATTCTGGCTGTAATTGAGTAAGAATCTATTCCAGGGGTGAGGTTTTGAAGAGGGATGTCTCTTGGTTAACTCGAGACAGAAACAGGGAGATTTGCCCACATACTCTGGCACGAGTTAAAATAACAATAACAGTCCTCCTACTCAACAGCCTGAGTCATAAGCACATTCTACTGAGTTCTCTGCAATTCTGAGCAGATTGTTTGGGCTGCAATTCTGTAGGCAGAGGTGGGAACCACCTGCTGCAAAAAGGCTATAGTTCTTGTTCAGAGGATGCTGTTATTAAGTCTGGCCTTTTCACAGTTTGGCCAGATGGAGATAGGAAGAGACAAAATTTTGGTTCTGATGAGCACTTTTTCTAATGCTCAGAATAAAAGTAATGGTTATTATGCATTTAGTCCTTTCATTTGGCCATGACTACAAGTTCCTTAATAAGGGAGGCTTACTGTGGGGATTCTTAAAAGATGGTTGCCTTCAGAAAATTCTGTAGACCTATGGCAGTAGCCTTTCTCAGTCAATTTGGGGAAGGAGTGAAAGCCAATAAGAAATCTAATTTTTGCTTAAGCAGAAGAGGGAAAATTCTTTTCTGATCACTGAAGTGCTTTATAATGCAAGTGCTGAACACTAACCCCTTCAGCACGGGCCTCCAGTGGGAAAGATTGAGGGCAGGAGGAGAAGAGGGCAACAAAGGGTGAGATGGTTGGGTGGCATCACTGCCTCGATGGGTATGAGTTTGAGCAAACTCTGGGAGATAGTGAAGGACAGAGAAGCCTGGTGTGCTGCAGTCCGTGGGGTCACAAAGAGTCAGAAAACTGAGCAACTGAGCAACAGCAACATTTATCTGAACCTTTGATGAGTTTCCATCTTCCTGACTCTTACATAATCTGGTTTTCCACCATGAAGCTTTTTCATATATATCAGATCATTTCTCTCCCCTTCTTAAAAGTTTTCTGTAATATAAAGTTTCAAGCTCAGTAAGACTCTTCAAAACAGGACTCTAAGTAGCCCCTTTTGGACAGCCAACAATCCCTCTCTTTCTTTCCTTCATTCTAACCATAGCAGACTACTTATTGCTTCTTCAGCTTCAATTATTTCTCTTTGTATACCATGTTTGTCTCATATTGCTTATTGCCTTTGTTATTTCTACCTAAATATTCATTTTCCCCTTGATTGACTTATAAAAGCCTGTGTCTTTTCAATTCAAATGTCATTCCTTCTATGAAGCTTTTTTCTCCAGCCTTAAAGGTAATATTAATTGTGCCTTTTCAGAGAAGAAGCACTTTCATAGCCCTTTAATTGTATCTAGACTACAAAATAATCATCTTGCTGTATAATTATTTTCATCTGTCTTTTTCCTCAGTTCTGTATAATCGTCAAAGGCAAATGTTTGTCTTTGTTATATTTGTGCCTCCAGAACCGTGTTATTAGATTTGAAACAAACTAATATTTAATACATTTTTGTTAATAGCTAATAACAACAATAAATTATTAATAAATAATAACTGAAGGAGTGAATAGGTGATATATAAGTGAGGAGTTAAAGAGGTAAAAAACAAATGAGCTATAACTCAAGGTAGCAGATTTACAAAACAGGTTTTATCATTGTGGTTGTTTTTTAATTGTCATTTCTTTTGTGTGTGTGTGTGATTGTTATGGATAGAAAAAAAAAAGTATGTTTATAGTCAGAAGGAAGGAAGAAGCTGACACTGTGATTCTGCAAGATAATATTTAAGGAGATGTTGAGGGAGAATGAAGAGGGACTGTGGAGACAGGAAGTAGACCAGATGTACAGTCTTCTGTCTGCTACCATCTCAAGAAGGGCAGTGCTTTCACTTTGTCCTTGGCGAATATCAGACTGTCCTAAGATTCTCTGAAAATAGTTGCAAGTGTTTTCTCCACCTTAGCCACAAGGCAGGCATTAGAATAGGACCAACTTGATGGCTGGGCTCTTTGCTCCATCCATACCAGAAAAAGAGAGGGGCGTGAAGAAGGTAATATAGGCGGAGCAGCAGGAAATATTCTTGCCTCAAGCTGACTCTTCCTTCTCCCATTCCAGTACCCATGACCTGTCCTAGCTGCTGTTGGGATCTGTTGTGCAGGCAGCAGATAGAGGATGGTTACTGAAATTTGTTTCTTTTAACCCTGTTACTTCTATTAGTCTCGTCCTTTTTTTTTTTTTCTAATCTCATTATATATTTCTTCCAGTTTTTCTCTAAGTACATTAGTCAGGATTGGCTAATTGCTAAAAAAAAAAAAAAAAAAAAACTAGTGTCAAAATTGTGTTACAACTTTATTTATTGTTCATTTAACAGTCCTGGCTGAGTGTTTGAATTTGGAGGATGTCTTTCTTCTTCATAGTCAGCCCGGCATCCAGACTCCTTTTATTTATAGCTTTACTTTGTTATTGTCTCCATTAAGCTGGTAGAAGGGAAAATACCACAGAGGAGCACATGGAAGTGTATATGAGCAAAACCTAGAGATAGACAAATGACGCCTGCTCACATTTCATTGGTTACAGCTGGGTCATGTGGCCACATTTAAGTGCAAGGGAGATTGGTAAATGTAATCCTACTGTGTGCAATCCTAGGGAAAAAGAAAAGAGATTTTGGTAAACTGCCAGTAGTCTCCAAAGGAAAATCTGTCTATGGAATTAATATATTTGAACAGTTAGATCAAATATTTCAAGCCCTGGCAAGAATAGATGCTATTTATATGTAGAGATAAAACTATGAATCACAATTTCAGTATCATGTTAAAATAGTAAATGTAAATACATCAGTTTATCAAAATTAATTCTTACATGAGTACACAAATGAGATATTTTAAAAAGCCCTCCTTATAGAAATGAATGTTGTGTCCAAAAGGATAATGACTCAAAAAGCATAGTGCCTGATACTACTATTGGTTTTCTTCAATAGCTGCTTGCTAAAAGTATCAAATGATTAATTTATAGATGTAAGAAGCATCTTTGTAGGACAGGGCTTCCCTTGTGGCTCAGCTGGTAAAGAATCTACCTGCAATGTGGGAGACCTGGGTTCGATCCCTGGGTTGGGAAGATGCCCTAGAGAAAGGAACAGCTACCCACTCCAGTATTCTGGCCTCGAGAATGCCATGGACTGTGAAGTCTATGGGGTCACAAAGAGTTGGACATGACTGAGCGACTTTCACTTCACTTGTAAAACAAAATTAATTGTATTCTGGTAAATTTCTAAAATGCATTATAAAAAGACATGAATTGAGATAGTCAAATAAAAACTCATTTTGAACTGAAGAAAAGGTGTCCTTTTCAAGAAAAAATAAGTAAAGGTATAATATTGAGGAATATTTCCACTTTTGCAAAAATTTTTAAAGAGTTTTGATATTTGAATGAACTTACAAGTAGTATAGGCCCTATATTATGTTTTTCACTTGTTTTATCAGTACTGTTTATTTGGAGAGTAGTAAATATTGTCATTTATATGGAGGGTAGTCATGCATCTGATTATTTTATGGGACTGGAATATGGTGTCATAGTATTGTATAAAAATCATTCAGTTTTGTAGAATATTTAGCTAATATTTAGCTCATTATCTGCTAATAATTCTATCACAAAGTTTCAGGTTCCTGTGACTGTGGAACACTTGTGTTTTCATGTACATACTGCGTTGTAGTAAGTGTATGATCGCTGATTTCCTTGAAGGTTAAAACTCCTTTTCGCTTTGAGAATTGATAGCAATTTAACCAAGTTCTCATGGCATCAGAGAACATTTTAAAATGAAGATACCTTAATAAAAATAGCTCTTCCTACAAGAAAAACTAATGTGTAAGAAGAATGAAAAGTGATCAGCAGGAATCCATCTTGGCTGAACCTGCAGGCTGATCCCTTCTGAGTGATCCCTTCTGAGTGTCTCTGTCAGATCTTTCTTTCTGAGCGGTATAGTGATTTACTTAAACATGCTGATTTCTTATGATTGATTTGTTGACTCTTTTTATTTTCTCACCCACCTTTCCATACATACACACTTTTTTTAAATGAATGTCAAAGATTCCAGTTGTACCGTGTGCTCAGCAATTACTACAGAAGGCAGTTTGATTCTGAGACAGTTGTAGTCTCTGTAAGAGAAATTTAGAATTCACTAAAGCAAATACTTTAGTGAGGGGGCGCCAAAGCTTGACTCATTTAACACCATTGTGAGCCAAGCTCTAGGAAAGATCCGGTAGTAATCAATCTTGAATGAAGAGCAAAGGGCCAAAACGATCAAAAAGACGTTTTTTCCAAGACAGACCACTGTGATACTAGAAAGTTCTTGCTATTGGGAAGCAGCATGTAAGCCTTTTTGTTTGGGGTTTATGTATTCCTTTTTGTTTACAACTTGAGTGGGTCTTGCCTTTGAAGCCTAAGAATTCTAAAGGAAGCTTTGTTTTAAAAGGAAGAGAAATTGCAAAGCAGAGTAATTTAAGATAATGTAATGTAATATACATGCACACTCAAATATAATATACAGACATTTACCAACTGTGGATCATTTAAATATACACTGCAGAAGGATTGTTTGAATGAAACATGAGACCAGGGAAATTTTTCAATGAAGCTATGTAGGGAAGTAACATACTGATGTATAATTTTTATATAATTTTCTCATTGCAGAGCTGAGTAACTATATTATGTAATTTAATTAAATCCCCTTTGTTTGTTTTTGCTTTTGTTTTCTTTAGTTTAGGAAACAGAGCCAAAAATATATTGCTGCAGTCTATATCAAAGAGTGTTCTGCCTGTTTTCCTCTAGTAGTTTTGTAGTGTCTGGTCTTACATTTAGGTCTTTTATCCATTGAGTTTTTTTTTTTTTTTTAATCTGGCTTTGGATAATGGTCTCATTTCACTTTTTTTACTTGTAGCTGTTCAGTTTGACCAGCACTACTTATTAAAGAGGCTTTTTTCCTCCATTGTATATTGTTGCCTTCGTTGTCATAGATTAATCAGGTGGGTTTATTTCTGGGCTTTCTGTTCTGTTCCATTGATCTGTGTCTGTTTTTTGCCAGTATCGTGCTATTTTGATTACTATAGTCTGAAATCAGGGAGTGTGATTCCTCCAGCTCTGTTGTTCTTTCTCAAGATTATTTTGGTTATTTGGGGTCTTATGTGTTTCCAAACAAATTTTAAAACTCTTTTTTCTAGTTCTGTGAAAAATAGCCTTGGTATTCTAATTAGGGATTTTACTGAATCTGTAGATTACCTTGGGTACTATAATCATTTTAACAGTATTTATTCTTCCAACCCAAGAACATGGTGTATCTTTCCATTTGAAATATTTGTACATAGATACTACATTGAAAATCCTCCTAATTCTTATTTTTCAAAAGAGTTTAAATCGTGGCAGGTCTCTGTTGCTGCTGTTGTTTCTGGTGTCTGAAATCTGCTTATCCTATTGGCACCCTGTGATCAGAGCTGCCATCCCCTCTCAGATGATGACTACAGTAGTCTTCTACTTGCCTCTCTGTTTCCCCTCTTTTCCCTGTTGTGGTCTGCCTTCCACACAGCAGCCATAAGGTATTTAAAAAGTTCTTACCACCCTCCTCAAAATTCTGCAAAGGCTTATCATCATACATTTTCTCCAGCTTTTTTGAAACATAATTGACATTTTACATGTAAATTTATTCAATATGATTTGATACATTTACGTATTGCAAAATGATTACCACCAGAGCATTAACTATCACCTCCATCACCCCATATAATTGTGTGTTAGTCACTCAGTTGTATCCAACACTTTGTGACCCCATGTACTGTAGCTTGCCAGGCTCCTCTGTCCATGAAATTCTCCAGGCAAGAATACTGGAGTGAGTTTCCATTTCCTCCTTCAGGGGATCTTCCCTACCCAGGAATCAAACCCCGTCTCCTGCACTGTAGGCAGATTCTTTACTGTCTGAGCCACCAGGGAATCATTTATTTTTTATGGTGGGAATGTTTAAGATCTACTCTGTTAGCAACTTTTAATGTATACGGTATACAGTATTTGGATCCCCAGATGTTATTGGTCTTATAACTGAAAGTTTGTACCCTTTGATCAATATTTCCCCATTTCTCCCTCTTAGAAATAAATCCAAACTCTTGACCCAGGTTCTGCAGGATCTTATACAACCTGGCTCCGCTTAGTTCTTATAGCACTCTTCCTGCATCTTACTCCAAGTGAGCCTCAAACATAAGAAGTTAATTCACATCTCAAAGCCTCTGTATTTACAGCACCACCTCTTTCCTGGAGCATCCTTGTCTGATTCTTTAAATAGCTAGCATCCTCCATGTTATTTAAGTCTCTGCTCCAAACTCATCTCCTCAGAGATGTTTCTCTGACCACCTTACAGAAAATAGTGGTTTCCTCTTGCCCTGTTATCTTCTCATTTAAAATTTTATATTAAATATGTGACATGTGAGGTTAAATAATTTAATATAAATTAATATTTAGTTCATATTAAGTTTAATATTTTAACTAGGTATTTGGTTACTGTATGATTACCTTATTAAAATGTAACTTTCATGAGGGTGGGAATTTTGCATGACCTATGGGGCACTGAGTAACTTAATTTTGTCTCAGAATAAACATCTTATATCCTTTCCCCATCTCCAATCCCACTACTACTACTTTAATTCAAACTCCTATATGCCCTCTCATTGATTATCACATTATGACCAACTATCTGCTTTTCCTGATTCTGATCATAATCTTCTATAACCCTTCCTATGGTTTATTTTATCATTCACTATCAGTTTAAAGTTTCTCAGTGGGGTACCATAATGATAAAATTTGTACTACACAGCCTGACAGGATCTTCATCATCTGGAGCCTTGCTGGGCATTCTGAAGCAGCCTTAATGTTTTCCAGCATGTTTCCAGTTCTGTTCTACCCCTACATCATATTACTGCTGATTTTGTGCTTAGAATTATGCCATTATCCACTATGAATGCCCTTGAAGATTGAAAGCACATTTTGCCATTATGAAGTCTCCCGTGACTTTTTTATTTCATAGGAACTGCCATAGAATCCCTGTTTATCTCTATTAAGGCATTTATCATATTATCACTTAAATACACATTGACACGTTGATTTCTCTCAGTACCTTCTGAAGACCAAAAGCTGAGTCTTGCTGTTGTTGTTGTTCAGTTGCTAAGTCGTGTCTGACTCTTTGAGACCCCATGGAGTATAGCTTGCCAGGCTCTTCTGTCCACTGTCTCCCAGGTTTTGCTCAAATTCATGTCCGTTGAGTCGGTGATGCTATTTAACCATCTCATGCTCTGCCGCCCTCTGAGTCTTGCTAGTATTTGCATATCCTCAGCATCTAGAACCAAGCCTGTGACATAATAGATGTTCAGTACATATTGATAAATTTCACCAGAAAAGAACATTTTCTAACCTGATATGTCTCTTTTCTGTTCATGATTAAGGCACTGTATCACTTTTTTTTTCTTTTAGTTAAGAATGAGTGAGACAGTCTCTTTTCTTATTTATAAGTTCTTCCTGTAAAGACTTTTATTTTGTTCTAAGAAACACAGGAGGATTTCATGAACTTTATTTTGAACAAAAATCTATTGTATTGAGGGCTTCTGAGGTGATGCTAGTGGTAAAGATTATCTACCTGCCAATGCAGATGACATAAAGAGATGTAGGTTTGATCTCTGGGTTGGGAAGATCCCCCGGATGAGGGCATAGCAATCTACTCCAGTATTCTCGCCTAGAGAATCCCTTGGACAGAGAAGCCTAGCAGGCTGTAGTCCATAGCAATTCAAAGAGTCAGATACGACTTAAGCAACTTAGCACACATGTACAACCTTTAAAAAGAAGATAATGTAGGGAATCCATATGCTTGCTTCTTGCTGAGAAGCCATTTCTTAATCTATAGATTTACTTTTGATACCCAAGTTCTTCAACATGGAATTGAAGAGAATTTCAAAAATGTTTTAGAGATTGTGGTGCCAGAGACAGGAAGATTTTCCAGATTTGTCTGTTGCTTCTGTAAGTATACTAAGGTGAATTCTTGGATATATAGATTAGAAATATAAAAATCAAAGAGCGCCAACCTAAAGCTCAGACACTACTGCTGTGTTCCTTTTGCCTCAATTCATTTGGAATCCCAGAAAGATGAGGTCCAGTCCACACTGGCCCTTTCTTTCTTTCCTTTTTGAAAGCATTATTACCAGCAACGCTTCTAACCTTCCCAGAGATTTATCATCGGCCTTATCTGTCATCTTCTCTCCCCTTTTCTAATGCCACTAAAAAAGCATAAAATTCCTATCCTTTTCAATGCAGTGGTTATATATAGTATCAAAACTATATTGGGTTTAATAAAAAGTAAGCACTGCTCAAAGAATATATTTTAAAAATTAATATGCTTCCTCAAAATTTGTGTGACTGTCATAGAAATGTATTTCACTAAAATTTAATTTAACATTTTTTACATTACAAATCATGGTCTATTTGCTCTTGACCAGGTCCCATCTGCCTTAATTGCCTATGATGGGTCTATTTTTATATCAAGATATTTTTGCCTATTAGTGCAGCATACAATTTTGCCACATCAGTGCCTATACATGCATTAAGACTTCTACATGTAAGACTGGAATATTTGTCTTTGTAGACAAATTATTGTGACTGTTTCTTTACTTGAATTTTTTTCAGCTCAGTTTTTAATCATCTCGTAAACACAGACTTATTACATATATTTCAGGCCTGGAGGATTTAGCAAATTTATGCCACATCATATTGCAGAAGGTTAGCAGAATACAAGTGACAAGCCATAAAAGTTAAACTGATTTCTAGAATTCACTCCAGGGTACACAAAGATATGTCAGCTCAGAGAGAGAAATCACAGCAGTGTATGAGGACTGACTGACCCAGTTGGATCAGACATGAGTTGTGAAGGAATTCCAAATGATAAGGGTTTCTTGAGCTTTTTTTTTTTGGTCCAACTCAGCTGATGGAGTGAACAAGGATACTTGCAACTTAACTCAGAATTCTCCTGAGTCACAATTACAGATACACAGTACAACATGGCACACAGCCTGCTCCAAATCCAAAAAGAAAGAAAATGGGAAAAAGTTGTTCTGCTTTGTATGACTCATACTTTACTTTTATGTGACTCATATTTTACCTTTCCCTGGAAGAAAACTAGCATTTATTATAATTAACTAGATTTTGGACTCTCCCTGGATGCTGTAGTTTAGTATATTTAAAAATGAAAGTTATACAAATATTTTGCATCTATCCATTTTTCTTTTCAAATATATGTGACTCAGATCTATATTCATGTAGCACCAATAGTGGCCTCTATCATTGCATTAACTGTGTTACCTTATAACATATATATTTCAAATACATCTGACCTCTTCGGTATAGTGTAAGCTGTTTGCGGCCAGAGTCCATAATTTAATCATCATTATATTCTTAGTGTCTAACAGAATTCTTGGTGTGAACCTAATGTTTAACAAATGTTACTGAATTAGATTCTAGAAAGCGTAATAAGTAAACTGATAATTGATAGCAATCTGAAAATTAAACGGGAGCTCAATACATGCTTTGTTAAAGGAATTTATTAATAGTGCCTCTTAAGGAAAAGTGCAGTTCTTCAGTCTATGCAGGCTCTCTTTTCTCAGTATTCTCCATTTCTTTGCTTCCATGTCTCATCAGATGAATCCAGATCTAACTAGGCCCATGTGTCTTTGTAATCCACTGTCACGTTTCAAATGACAAAAAAAGTGAATAAAGAAAACTTTAAAAGTGGCGTCAAAAGAACCTCATGAGGTTCACACTGAACAAAAACAAAGCAAAGGAAAAAAAAAAAAGAATTCCATCCTTTTTTTTCAATGTTCATCAAAAATCAAGCAAAATATTTCCTAACACTGTATGGTCTAACGAAAGAGCACTCTTCAGAGCGTGGTATATAACTGAACTTAACAAATCTGAGCTTCAGTTACAAACCAGACTCAAGAAAAAATAAATTGCCTGTCAGAATAGTATAAAGCATGATGCTTCTCACAACAAACAGATGGCTGGTAAGGTTTGTAAATAGGTAGATAATAGATAGGTAGCTAGATAGATAAGATAGATAAAATAGAGAAACTTTATAAGCAGTCTGGTAAAAAGAAGACAGTTAGGTTTTGTTTTAAATGATTACATTTTTGAACATGGAATCTACCCTCTCATTTCAATACTAATCTCATCACCACAGTCCAGATCTAGATGCTCCTTTTTTAAAGTGACTTTCTCTAAGAGTTGCTTCCACATTTAATCATGCATCCTTCCAATTCACTTTTAATACCATTGCTGGATCAATCGTTCTAAAAAATAAACTTGATTATGTCACATGTCACATCTTTTGTTGGAGCCCTCTGGCTTTCAGGAGGAGTCTAAGCATGGCTTACTACACTTCTTAATTTTTCTACCCTTGCCTGCCTGTCAGCCTCCTTTCCCCATGTCCCACTTAACCTCTGGACCACAGTGAACAATCTTCTACTTTACATGTGTTCCTCATTCATTCGTGTAGTAAACACTTGTTATCAAACCTACTCTGTGCCACACACTATATTAGGTGTTGGTAGTGGGAATATGAAATGCTCTCCCTCCAAGAGCTCACAGCTCCTTGATGAAGACAGTATGGGGAGGAACATCTAACACAGGGTGAAAACTGGACTTTGAGAGGCCAGAAGAATGCTCATTATGGGTATCTTCCTGGAAGGTGTTGCCTGCTGCTGCTGCTGCTGCTGCTAAGTCGCCTCAGTCGTGTCCAACTCTGTGAGACCCCAGAGACGGCAGCCCACCAGGCTCCCCCGTCCCTGGGATTCTCCAGGCAAGAACACTGGAGTGGGTTGCCATTTCCTTCTCCAGTGCAGGAAAGTGAAAAGTGAAAGTGAAGTCGCTCAGTCGTGTCCGACTCTTAGCGACCCCATGGACTGCAACCCACCAGGCTCCTCCATCCATGGGATTTTCCAGGCAAGAGTGCTGGAGTGGGGTGCCATTGCCTTCTCCAGGAAGGTGTTGCCTAGCCCAAGTCAAAAATAACACAGTTTGCAATTGTGATCATCCAGGCTCTATCTTCCTAGAAAACATCCCTCCTTTCTTTGGCTAACTTGTCCTTTAAACTCAACTCAATGTTCCCTCCCCCGGGAATTTTTGATTAACTTCGCAGTGTGGTAAGAACTGTCCATGTGCCTCCACAGATTCTTGTCTTTATCTGAATCACAGCATGACTTTTTCTTGTTGGTTTGCCTGTGAGCTCCTTCTGCATAAGGGCTGTATGTTTTTTCTTGTATCTCTAGTGCATTCCCTATGACACGAAGAGTCTTTCTTTTAATGTTTGTTTAATGTTAATTTCTCAAAAAATTAACTGGCTAATGAATTAAGATCTGTAATCTCAGTCGGAAAACATTTTAGAAGTCATATAGGCCAACATCCCCTTGAGTCTATCATGTTCATGACAGGATAGGCATTCAGCTTGTGCTTCAGCACATCCATTGACAAAGAGTGCATTATGTTCAAAGATGTGCAGAAAACAAATGCTGTGACTGAGTATCCTAGAAGCCATATACGCTTAGTGTATTTAGGACAAGACTGTAATCAGAACATGTTCAGAGGCAGAGCTTCAGTCACATAGCTTGTGTTTGTAGAGGAGGAGTTGTTCATTAAAAGATAAAGAGACTGAGCAGATCAGACAAAGAGGCAGAAAAGAGCACAGTGGCATCTTGCTTATAATTTCATAGGACTTCATCCTTCCTTCTGTCTTAAATAGCTAAAAGGAGATCCCATTTATGGAACACCATCAAGTATTTACTTTTTAAATAAATCCTTAACTTCCAAGTCTCCACCTTTTTTTTTCATGACTTCCATTTTCTTTTTAAACTTTTGGGGTTTTAGGGGGGTTATTCCAGCATCTTATTTTGTGATATATAGCACAGCCTCCAGGTTTACCTGGGTCATGGCCCTGCTCCCACCTCCTTAAAGAAATCTCTGAAGCATATTGTCCTCAAGTACTAATTGCTGTACTTGTAGCCCCTTTAATGCACAACCAGTGCCTTTCCTGTAAGGTGGTCCTCAGGTGCCTAGAACTAAAGGGTCTTTGTTTGGTAATGGTGCCAGTAAATACTTATGACAATCTGGATTTCTACAGAATAGTCCTTAGATTTGCACCCAAAGGAGATTTACAGTGTGTTATTATGTGACACTGGACAAAGTCTTACAGGTCTGGAATCAGATTTCAAGCAGAAAAAGTTGGAAACAAAATTGTTATTTGTCAAATTCCAAGTGACAATTTGCCTCTTAAACTTTTATCCTAGTACTTAAATTTATGTCTAAGGAAGATTTTATTAAACTTACTGTGACTGAATTTCTCTTTATATGGTAAAAGAAAATTACTGATGTAGGGGTCAAAATTTATCTGTTCAGTGACCTGATGCTTATGAAAGTAATGCTCAGATTTTGTTCATGTCTAAGTTTGAACACCTAGTAAATGAGAAAGCCAGCATTCAATCCTGATTTTCTGATTAGAAATCTATTACTTATCTTACTGTATCTCTAGTATGTAGGTCCTTAGTTAGATATCATCAGTAGAAGCTGAAGCTTCAGAGCTTTAATTTAAATACTATTTAATTTAAAATTTAATTTAAATACTATTCATTTCTGATATGTATATTTATTGCTTCTTTGGCATCTGGTCCCATCACTTCATGGGAAATAGATGGGGAAACAGTGGAAACAGTGTCAGACTTTATTTTTCGGGGCTCCAAAATCACTGCAGATGGTGACTGCAGCCATGAAATTAAAAGACGCTTACTCCTTGGAAGGAAAGTTATGACCAACCTAGATAGCATATTCAAAAGCAGAGACATTACTTTGCCAACAAAGGTTCGTCTAGTCAAGGCTATGGTTTTTCCAGTGGTCATGTATGGATGTGAGAGTTGGACTGTGAAGAAAGCTGAGCTCCGAAGAATTGATGCTTTTGAACTGTGGTGTTGGAGAAGACTCTTGAGAGTCTTGGACTGCAAGGAGATCCAATCAGTCCATTCTGAAGGAGATCAGCCTTGGGATTTCTTTGGAAGAAATGATGCTAAAGCTGAAACTCCAGTACTTTGGCCACCTCATGCGAAGAGTTGACTCATTGGAAAAGACTCTGATGCTGGGAGGGATTGGGGGCAGGAGGAGAAGGGGATGACAGAGGATGAGATAGCTGGATGGCATCACTGACTTGATGGACGTGAGTTTGAGTGAACTCCAGGAGTTGGTGATGGACAGGGAGGCCTGGCGTGCTGCGATTCATGGGGTCGCAAAGAGTCGGACACGACTGAGCGACTGAACTGAATTGAACTGAAGTTCAGAAATATATACAACAGTGAAATATAGATTGTATACCATCAGCTCCTTACCCAGTTTAATGTAATAGATTGTTTTCAATGGAATGGGTATATGAAGTTAGAGTCCTTATCTGGATTGCCTCCTTTTCCTGTACCTCATTCCACCAGTTTGACTGCTTGGTGAAAGATCTAGCAGTGGAATGGATGTAGTAGATTTGGCTTCTCATTCCAGATCTCCCTGGAAGAATCTAACTTGGTCAAATAATTTACTCTCTCTCTGGCCTCAGTTTTTCAATATGTAGCAAACTGTACATTGAATCCTATTGCTAAAAGTTTTTAAATAAGAGCCACAAAATAATAACAACAAATAACAGGTAACATTTGTTGGGTACTTTCAACTTGCCTGGAACTCTGCTTTACCTGTTTTACCTTATCTGATTCTACCAGTGCCCTAGCACTGGCTTGTTGTGTACTCTGCGTTCATTATCATCAGAAATAATGATGCCTTCACCAGCTCTCTTGATGTGAATTGTTTATTAGTCATGGTGTGTGATGAAGAATGAATCATCCTGAAAAAAATAAAAGGATGAATCATCCTTATTGGTATTTTACAATCAATCTGAAAAGAGCAGAGAAGACATGAAACAATTATTTGGATTTTCAGATATTCATGTCATCTTAATTTTTTTTCTTAATGTTTTTTTTAATTTTTGTACAGAGATGAAGAGAAAATATATAGAGTTATAGTCAGTTAGTCAACAACTGTTTAAACTTAGAACTCCTCAACACTTGGAAGTAGAGATATGGATTCTACATAAATTTCTATTTTTAGGGGCCAAAACAGAAGTTTCTGTTTTGTAGTACTGACATGGATAGTTAATAGTGTAAGGCGTAATTGTGCCTGCATGGAAAGGGGAAACAATATTCATAAGCTTAATTTTATTATATAACTGGTTGTTTTATTCTTTGTTCATCCTTGGATATCTATCAGTACAAAACTATAATTCAGTGTTTTTATTGAACTGGCACATTGCATGATGACAGGGCAGAACGTATCACAGAAAACATCCTAGAGCTGTTCATGCCAAGTGCATTATGAAAATGGAGACATGTCTGTCTGGCACACAATATATTTTTCCTTTAGATTTTCCAAGCTTTCTTTGTTTCTCCCTTTGCCAATTTTTTAGAGTATTTAATGGTGCCTGGTAATAACTATAATCAGGGACTATTTCTGTGCTTTGTGATCTTTCTAATGTTGTAATCCAAAGAAAAACAGTGAGATTTGTGGTTTTATGGGAATCCCAAGAGGAAAAGTTATACTTTACTAAATGACATTTTCAGCACGCATGTCAACTATCTAGATATTAAATCATTTAGTTACTTCTTTGAGGGCTTTGCTAGTTCAAACCATCACATGTACACACCATGCCTGCTACTGCACATCCATCTCCAAATTGATCTAACAGATAAAGAAGATTATAACTAGATTTAAGATACTTCAGGCAAGTGTACTTTTGTCCTAAACCATTAATGAATGCCAAGAAGTACCTAAAATAAATATTCTAAAGGCATCTTGAAGATATTGATAAACTGGCCAAGGACTAGTCTCTGTTTTCACAGTATGCAGTAGGTTTTTTTTTTTAATCACAGACAATGGGTAACTTTAAACATTCTTCTGAAATATTTCTGCTTCCTTCAAGTAGGATTAGACACAACAGAGAACTGGCATGTTCCCAAGAAGCTCACTGAAAGCACTCACTGAACTCCATCCCATCGTTCATAAATATCTTGGGTTAAGGCAGTGAAAGACTCAGCTTCTGTTTGTGAGATTGATCACCTTGAGCTATCAAGATAATTGCTTTAATGCTTTACTCCAGTTATTCTATAGGAGTATTTCTTGTATGTATTTCTGTCACTCCCCACTCTTTTCTGAGGTCCTATGCGGCAGGTTTGCCTGAAAGTACCAATCTTCAAACTTCAGTATGTCAGAGTAACTTGTTAAATCTGTTAAAATACCAATTTCCAAGCCCTAAAACCAGAAATTCTCACTTTCTGGGATGCAGATGTGCCATGTTCTCAGTCATATTCGACTCTTTGCGACCCTATGGACTGTAGCCTGCCAGGCTCCTGTGTCCATGGAATTCTCCAGGCAAGAATACTGGAGTGGGTTGCCATTTCCTTCTCCAGGGGATCTTAGTGACCCAGGGATCAAACCCACATCTCCTGTGTCTCCTGCACTGTAGGCTGATTTTGGCTGGAAACACTTCAAGTTACAATGGAATGGATGATCATCACCAAAGGCCATTTTAGCTTCATGATTTTAAAGCTTTTTTCTCTTAAAGGTATTTCTAAACCTGTGTGTTGCACAGTCACTATTATGTATGCAAAGTCTTATTTGGGTCTAGAAGTTTGTTCTGCTTGATGTTATTTTTCGTATGCTCTCAATGGAGTTAGAACTTAAATCTCTGTTCTGTCATGCCTGAAAATTAGGTTTCAGAATGAATCTTCTCTCGTTGATTGGGTTTGTGTGTGTGTACGTCTGGCTGTTTGTGACACCATGAACTGTAGCCAGCCAGATGTCTCTGTCCTTGGGATTCTCAAGGCAAGAATACTGGAGTGGGTTTCCATTTCCTTCTCCAGGGGATCTTCCTGACCCAGGAATTGAACTCACGTCACCTGCAACTAATTGAGCTACTATTGGCCAAATACCCATAGCTGACAGAACCAATCTGGAGGTGTTAAATAATTTAACATTCAACAAATGTTTGCAGCCTACACATGGCTTAGACAATAAAGAATCTGCCTGCAATGCAGGAGACCCGGGTTCGATCCCTGGGTTGGGAAGATCCTCTGGAGAAGGAAATGGTACCCCCTCCAGTGTTCTTGCCTGGAAAAATCCCATAGACAGAGGAGCTTGGTGACTATAGTCCATGGTGTCACAAAGAGTTGGACATGGCTGAGTGACTAAAACTTTCAAAGATTCTTTTTTCATATTTATCCATCAGTGAAATGAATCAGAGAGTATAGCCATGATCAGTGGATTCAACAGCTGGTGTGAAAAAATCATGCATGTTCTTACCAAGGAGCATTAGATTGAGAAATCCAGGTCTAAGCCTTATAAGGCTTAGAAAACTGGAAGAACTGGAATTTTAACAGCTGGCATTTTGATGAAATAAGAAATATCTGTCCTTAGAGAACTTTCAAATATCAAGAGGAAATTGTTTAATAATAAGAGGTAGCAGAGATTGAAGCTCACCACTCAAGTCTATAACAATATTTCTGGTGGCACAAGATCTTCTCTTGACATTTTTTCCAATGGTATATCTTAATTGGGAAGAATACTGGGGCCCTGCATTATGTCACATAATAGCCATGATATGATAGAGTCAAGTGAAATATTTCATTCTCATACAAAATAGATATTGGAACTTCTTGGATTTCTTTTTAAAAATCCATATTACAGATATCTATATCCTCATTCATGTTGTATTGGAACTTCTTGGATTTCTTTTTAAAAATCCGTGTTACAGATATTTATATCCTCATTCATGTTGTCATTTGTGCTTAGCCCTAACAGCTAAGATCTCATTGCAACATATTATGAATTATAACTCAATGCCTTGGACTTAGTACTGTTTTTAAAAACTTGGGAATTTCCTTGCTCATGTTATCAAGCTAGGCTTTTGGGAAGAGGAGAAGGTGGAGAGTTCCAGTAACTTCTCAGCTTGCTTTATCCATCCAGAAGATTGTGCAGCAGATGTCTAGCTGTTCAGTGCTTAGGAGCAGGAGGTTATGTGATCTTTTGCAATATGGAGAGAGGAGAGTTTTTCCCTTTACACAGTAGGAATGGGATGTTACAATTCCTGCTACCTCACAAATTTTCTTTTATAGACTTGGAGAGGATTTGCCTTTCTCTCAGTTTTCTTATCACCTTTAATTCCACAAGCATGGTTTTCAGAGATTCAGGTAAAAGTAATACTATACATCAGGACGAAGAAATTAAAGGAAGTTGTGATAACTTTTAACTATGTTCTAACACCATTCTGAAGAGTAGAGATTATCTGTGACCCCAAAACACTGATTGGGTGTTTAAGTGAAATTTATCATGAATGGGTGGTATTTTAATAATATCATGTTGTTATTTTAAGGGAGTAGGTCTAAATAATGTCTCCTCTGATTCCAGATGCTTTTCATTAAAACTGAAACATATCTTTCCAAATCATATTTTCTGTCAAAAAAGTTTTGCCAGAGCAATGCCAGTTCTAGCTTGAAATCTCCTCAAATGCTTGTCACTTAATAGATAGTTAGGCTCTGTATGTTTCAAAAGCCCAACAAATTAGAAAGTGAAATATGACTAATTACCTATGTTTGAAGGAGTATTATCTGAATAGTCTCATCAGGAATCCAGATGATGCATTTTAGATAATAAATTCACTTTATTTGTACATCTGATAGCAATTGAAGTCAGTGTAGCCAGCCTTGCCTTTCTTCCAACGTTAGTTTTTATCGACTAACTATAAAGAAAGAATTAAAAACTTGAAAGTATTAAAGACTAAGGAATTCACTTTTGTATACCTGTTCTCTTGAAAACAAATTATCATAATGTTTTAAATGGATGATTATCAAGTAACACACTGCTCATTTCAGTGTTGGATTTTTAGGTTCAAGATGAAGATTTTTAGCCACTGAGAAATCTTTTCCACCTCTCTCTGGGGGAAAACTTGTGACATTTTGCTGGGAGTTGTGGGTGCTCATATTATTTTATGTCCTTTGAATGTCTGTGGCAAGAACTCCCAGAGGTAAACATGGACTGAAATGCAAATCTAAGTATTTTCCAAATCCTTTTAGAGATGTTAATAAACGTAGCATCAAATGAAGGTTCTGTAGCCAATTACTTGGGATGCTTCGCACACCAGTGCCCTACCCTGAGATTGCCGTGTGCAGTAAAAGAGCAAAAGCTGTCAGGAAACTTGTATTATACATGCCCATGTAACTCAGCATTGCCCAAGCTTATTTGAACACTTTACTGCTAGTGGTCTTTCTCCCAAAAATGTAATCGAAGTCAGACAGATTTCAACAGAGAGACATCTATAATATACCTGGCCAGTATTTTTTAAGGTCATCCACAACAAAGAAAGTCTGAGAACCTCTCACAGCCTGAAGGAACCTGAAGAGACATGGAACTAAATGTAATGTAGAATCTTAGATGAGATTCTAGAACCAAAGAAAAGATTAGGTAAAAACTAAGGGAATCTAAACTATGAACTTTAGTTAATAATAATGCATCAGTACTGTTTCATTAATTATAGCAAATGAATCACACTAATATGTTAATGACAGGAGAATTTGAGTGCAGAAGATACATAGGAACTCTATATTATCTGTTCAAATGTTTCTGTAAATATGAAATTGCCCTAAAAATAGAAAACCTGTTAATCTTTTTAAAAGCAATATTAACAAGTCATGTACTTCTTTGTGGGAAAGTTTTTCTATTTATAAGTGTTCACTCTGCACAAAAACAATAGTTTGGCCCATTTAAGAATGTGGGGATCTTATTTAAGCTGTTCTGGTACAGAAAAAGTAGAGAAATCAAGGCACATAAAGGTAAGGATGCTAAGCCAACAGTCTCACTAGCAATAAAATATTGTGATCAAGGTCACAGTTTGAATGTAGATCATTTTTTCAGCCCATTAGACATACGGAGATGCCGGAACAACTCAGAAGAAACACAGTCCTCAGACTCCCAATTTAGGTCCTTTCTTATTTGACTAGAATACAGCGGCGGAGTGGGATCTAGAACATTGCAGAACCATCTTTATAAAGGATTCTGTTTTCAGATGTACACATGGAGTGGTTAGTTCTTAGGACACACTCCTCCCATTAGGCTCTCCTGTCCCAAACATTGGCTATGCCTGTCTTGGAACGTTCAACCATTTCTCTGTGATACATGGGCAGAAATTTGTAAGTCACTCTTATTATTGGACTTACCAGGTTTTCAGGCTCCTCTTCGTATGCCAACAATTCCAGAAAAACTACTGAAAGGATTTCATATGTAATGAGTGGTGGTATGATGACTGTTAGTATTATTATAATAACAATGGCAAAGGTAGAAACTACTATTTATTGAGCTTGTTGGGGGCTGTGCTGAGTCCTTACTTTGTTTAAATTTGCAACAAAGCAATAAACTAGGCATCGTTGTTCTCATTTTACAGATAAAGATACTCTTGCATGCACGCAGTTCTTTATACATTGTCAGTGATGTGGGGATGCACTTTGATTTATTCAGAAGCCCTTCAATCAATGTTTTAAAAGCTAAATTGCTTAAATCCTGTTTAAATACTCATAGGGAAGATAAGTATAACCCTTATGGGAAGCAATTGTGGGGGTGTGGGGAGGGGCTTTGGCGTTGTCAAATTAGTTCAAATGAGTTAACTCGTGTAGTTCTTGGTATGAACAGAAAATGAGAATAGGGACCTTAGAGTAGCATTGAAATTCAGTAAAATAATAATAATAAGATTCTTGCTAGAAATCTGATAGAAAGCTTACTTTCGTGACAGCTTTATTTATTTGTGATGTCTCTAAACAGAACGTGGTAGCTAGAATTGGATTTGTTTTCATAGACTTTTTGTTTGTTTATTTGGAGGGTTTGGGTTGAGTTACTATTTTGGGGAAAAAAAAAAGGAAAATGTTCTTAGCTTCCATCAGAGATTCTGATTGTCTATGTCATCATCAGGGTGGGGACAATACACCATCAGTGAAGCCACATTGCTGGCAACAGCATTTCAAAACAGTGATGTATCACTTCTTGTCAACTAGATCTGTAAATTTAGTGGCTTCATTATATAAGTGAAGGCTGTGCTGTACCTACTGTTTCCTTATTAACACATGCAGAATACCTACTCCATGACTTATTCAAACTTTACTATAATTTATGGCCACCTAATGAATATTAATGACTTAACTGAATTGACTTAATTGTGACATAATACTGTAAGTTGTGACATAGGCCTAATATTATATTTATTCTCTATGTAAGATTTATACCAAGAGAAAATGCCATTCCCTTTTTAATCTATAGATAGAGCTTAGAAAAGTTTGCTGAAAAATTAAGTCAAAACTCTCTTTCTCTTAATATTCAGTATCCAGAAAGATATATCTTCCTCTGGTTTGAATTAAACATCTTTTAAATTGAAAGGACTAATATACTGACCATTGTCTTTTCTAGATTTCACAGAGAGTTGTGGTTTTAAAGAGTATTTGGAATAATCTTCCATAATCCAGCATGTCCCCTGAGCCATTCTTTTCCCTACTGTTTTCTATCCAGTTTTCACATATTACAGATTTTCCCTATTTTCCTTGTTGAGTCAGTGTCATATGTCAATGAAAGTTAGCTCAGATATGTCCTTAAATGCCAAACACTAGTTTTAAAAAATAGAGTATATGAAACTAATGGTGATCTTATATGAAAAAAAAAAATAGATATTCCGGAAAAGATCTGTTAAAAACTAAGGTGTTAACAGTAGCTACCTCTTGATATTAAAAGTGGGTTATTGAATGTGTTTTGTTGACCATCAGTTGCTGGTGAGTTTGCTGTCAATTTTCCCTATTTTAGTACTTCAGATAATCTTTCTCCAAGGTCATGGCTGCCATTTTTCTTCTTCCAATCACAGGAAACATCCCAGGACATTGAAGAATGGCAGATGATCGGAAAGATGAAGCAAAGGCGCCTCACTGGACCTCAGCTCAACTTACAGAGGCATCCGCCCAACCACACCCACCGGAGATCAAGGATCAAGGTGGGGCAGGGGAAGGACTTGTCAGAAGCGCCAATGGATTCCCCTACAGAGAGGATGAAGAGGGTGCCTTTGGAGAACATGGGTCCCAGGGCACCTACTCAAATACCAAAGAGAACGGAATCAATGGAGAACTGACCTCAACTGACAGAGAAACAGCAGGTAACTAAGGGCTCTTCTGTCACCAGTGCTTGCTTTGTGCTTTGAAGTCTGTTTACGCTTCAAGTGAATTAGTTTACAGCACTGATCTTTCTCTAGTGCTAGGACTGAGATGCTAGTCAGTCAAGGGAAATAGACACCGAAAGGAGAGAAAAATCATAGGAACTAGCCTGACATTCCCCCAGATCAGTTATATTCTCAATCTTATCTCCTTTTTAATTTTTAATTTATTTATTTTTGGCTGTGCCCAGCAGCTTGCAGGATCTTAGTTCTCCTACTGGGGATCAAACCCATGGCCCTCACAGTGAAAGCTCAGAGTCCTAACCTCTGGACACCATGGAGTTTCCATTTACCACCTTAATTTTAGTAGACAAACGGCTTGGTGTGTGTGTGTTTTGCTAATAACTGTCAGCATTTTAAATCACTGAAAAAAAAAAAAACTTCACTAACTGGGATTCTCTTGAATGATATTGGACTTAAATCTGATTAATTGATAAGAAGCACATTTACTTTTTAGGGCAGGAAGAAATGTAGTCTGTCTCCCAGCCTTAAAAAGGAAAAAAGAAAGGAAACCAGCACATGCATACACGGGAACTATTTAATACTTCTTTGGATAGCTTTTTAGAACTAATATACAGATGCTTAAAGGATAACAGAATATAATTTAATCTTAAAGTATGATTTCTACCACAGGTTTGTTGACGATATTGTCATTAATGGCTTAGAGAACCATTCAGTTCAGTTCAGTCTCTCAGTCACGCCCGACACTTTGCTATCCCACAGACTGCAGCACATTAGTCTGCTCTATAGTTCTTTCTCTGTAATTCAGAATTTAATGTATTTGAAGGCAGTAATTTGCTGTCCAAATGCTACTCCATGCTACTCCAAAAACAGTAAGTAAACTGCTAGTAAGAACGGCTCTGTCTGCTTCAAGATCATCCCTTACTTATTCAAGGGTCAGTTTTCTACAGTCAATTGGTTAGCCACACATCCACTGTACACTCAGTTCAAAAAATATATTTAAATTTTAATGGGAAAGTATGAAAGGCATTTCAAATAACTGAAATTACATACATACATACATACATACATACAGTGTGATTCTTTTCATTTAACAAACTACTGTTGAACATTTTCTACGTATAAGCTGTGCCAGGACGAGTGCAAAGAATGGGCTCTGAACTTCCCAGAGCAGTTGATCTAGTAGCACACATGAGACCTGTGTGTACAGTTAATTCAAATACAGAACACAGAACATTAAGTGCCACATGAGCAGTATAGAAAGGCAAAGTTGAAGAGGGGTCGTTTCCAAACCAAGTTTCCAAATCATGTACAGAAGCATCTTGAGGTTCCACAGCAGATGCACAAAAGTGTGGCAGAGTGTTTTTAAATACCCAGATGAAATTCTGTGATATTCAATAGCTGTCAAATACTGCATGAACTATTAATTTAAGATAGTTTGGTTTCAACATTAGGTCGTACCACATTCTTCTTCATGATGTCCTGTCTTTTTGAAGCTGGGATTTTGGGGTCTTTTCGAAGTTGCTGTGATAAAAAAGCAAATACCCTGTAGAAATGTATGTGGAACAGAAAAAAGAGAGTGGCAGTGTCCAAGCTAACTCAAGGATTTGAAAAGCTGTGCAGCGCCCTATAGACACCCATGTCCCATTAGTAAGAAATTGTGGATAAGAATGAAATAAAAATACTGTTTTTACTTTTCATGGTTATAGGGAAGATGAGGTAGAGTATATAAAGTAAATGATTCAAGAAATACTGTCTATTAAGTACCATTGTTATTGGGATTATCAGAGGTGGTAGTGGTATTCATATAGACAACAGGACACCCTCAATCAGGAACTATTTTTCTACAGTCAAGTGTAATACAATTTGAAGAGGGTGTGACTTGGGTATCAGGAGCACTAACTGGGAAAATTTTGAAGCGATTGAGGCATGAGGAGTTGAGAACATGTTAGAAAAAAATGATTGTGGGAATAAAAGAGATAATGTGAGAAACCAAGATTTTTCTCATCATTGTCCCCTACAGCACTTGACATTATACCTCAAGGACTCAACAAATGTGTGTTGAGTGAGTAGTTGAGTGAATGATACAAAAAGAAGAAAGTTCTTTTCAAATTTATGGGGGAAGCTATTGAAAAGCCTTAACTTTGTCTCTTGAACTCTCACCAGTTGACTCCCACTGACTATTATGGAGGCTTATTATATACCCAAGAAAAAAATCACTTGTAGTGTGCTTGGTCAAGCAGGAGAGAACCAAAATCACTCACTATTTCATTTTTTTCAGTAGTCTTAATTAAGTATTTGAGAGCATCAGAAAAAAATCTATTTGTCAGGTCAGTGTGGCCTTGCCAGCTTCTTTGAGAAAATAACATAAATTAAAAAGAAACTAACAGATGGTTCTTTAAATTGTGGGTTCAAGACCATCCAGAGTTAATTTTGAATTCAGCTTAGCATATATCAAATGAATATTACATTACCTTTGGGAGACTGATTATGTAAATTTTATATGTATATTCATAGCGACAAAGGTTGTAAACAGTGATGTTTTCAATCCAAACGATGATGTAATTTTAAACCAGCCTCCCTCCAGAAAGAAGAGACTGAGTATTGAATCCATCAATCATCCATGTATGGAAAGCAGCAGGAGGGGAAAAATGTAAATTGTTATCTTCTCACGACTGAGCGACTTCACTTTCACTTTTCACTTTCATGCATTGGAGAAGGAAATGGCAACCCACTCCAGTGTTCTTGCCTGGAGAATCCCAGGGATGGGGGAGCCTGGTGGGCTGCCGTCTCTGGGGTCGCACAGAGTCAGACAGGACTGAAGCGACTTAGCAGCAGCAGCATACCTATAGAGGATTTTTCAGTGATAAGTTAATGTGCAATTAAATTTCTCTCCAAACTTTAGCTTAATAAAATAATAAATAAATTGTATTATTGATGGCTTATATATAATTATTCCACAAATTGCAAACAAAAATCATCCCCAGTAAAAAAGGAATATTCTTAAATCTTAGATATGATCTTTAAAAATGCTATCCTTTGATAATGGAGACCATTGATTGAGCAGGCATTATATTTTGAGGTGATTATTTGATATCTCATCATTTCGTGTAATCAGTATATTGCAATTTCTCCTATATGGATGTTTTTCAGGATTTTGTGAACATGAAACATTTCCCATGACATCCTCAGCTATCTGTTACAATGTCCAGACCATGGCTGATCGAAGCCAAAGATCTTTCTTCTACTTTCCTTTTCTTCTACTTTCATTCTTAGAAATAAATCTTTTACCCAACATTGTTTATTCATCTCTATAAACAAGATCACATAATAAATGAATTGCAATCATCAACTCTCCCTCCTCTTTCCTTCATCAGAGGACACTTACTTTAACCAAAGGTCTGCCTCATTCTCTCTCATCCACCACTTTCAGTGTTCACCTTCATGTCTGGACCATAATAACTTCTTAATTTTTGAAGGTGCAAGGCCATGTTAGCTTACCTTTGATCTTATGCACTAAGATGGTGGGGGAGGAAGCAGCGAGGAGGGGTTGTACAGAAAATACTGGAAGGAAATAACACTTTATATTTAATTTACAACTTAGATTTTTGTCTCTTTCCTTACAATTTAAAGCTAATCCATAGAAAGGTAGGTAGAATTATATACTCACCTAGTATCACATAACTTTATACTTTAAGAATTCTTCTTACATTTACTTATTAAAGTGTCCTTTTTAGAAGCCATGCCACTGGAGCCTAAAACAACAGAAGAGAAACCATAGAAAATCCATGAAAAATTGGGCCACTTAGGAAAGTTATTGTTATTGATAACTTTGAGCAGGCATTATATTGTATATTGTATATTGAGCAGGCATTATATGTTGTATATTCACTTATACAACATATAAGTTGTATGAATACAACATAATACTGAAACAAGTCATTTTTAAATCATTTTCCACCATGGTTAATAAGAATAAAGGCTTGTAATAAACTCTTCTTCTCTTTTCCACCTTATCTT
Source organism: Bos javanicus (assembly GCF_032452875.1). Lineage (NCBI taxonomy): Eukaryota > Metazoa > Chordata > Mammalia > Artiodactyla > Bovidae > Bos > Bos javanicus. The sequence continues at coordinate 97,589,355 of NC_083869.1, forward strand.
TATTGAGGAAAGCAAACAGAATGCATTTCAGTCCCCATAGAGTTTCAACTCTGAGTGATAATTAGGAGCCTCATATTTAGGCTTCTTATTTGTAGGTGGCGCTCAAATGCATGTTACAATTTATATCAAGATAACATCTGGGCTTCCCAGGTGGCGCAGTGGTGAAGGAATCCACCTGCCAATGCAGGAGATGCAAGAGACACAGGTTCAATCCCTGGGTCAGGAAGATCCCCTAGTGTAGGAAATGGCAACCCACTCCAGTATTCTTGCCTGGGAAATTCTATGAATAGAGGACCCTGGTGGGCTACAGTCCATGGAGTTGCAAGGAGTCAGAAAGAACTGAGTGACTGAATACGCAATACACAAGACAACATCAAGATAACTAGATGTTATCTTGTAAGATGACCTCTCATATTTCTCCTATTTATGGGTTTAGTGACCCATCCAGGATACTTGGCTAAAGCCAGCACACAGGTATCTGCTTTATGGGGCCGTGCTCCTTCCACTGCCCCATGCAGCTAGATGCCCAGCAGCAACAATAACCAGTCATAGCCAAAGACAGTTCTTCCATTGCAGAACGGTCATATCCATGTGCCTTTCAGCATGACGGCAAATTTATTCCCAGTTTTCAGCTTGAATGGAGAAAGAAAGGAGGCAATTCTGAGATGTTTACAGATGCCAAAACTTTGAAGTATTTAAAATGACACTTTTTAAGTGATTTTGACTATTCTGAGGTACAATGCTTTGAACACTGGTTAAAAAAAAAAAAAACAAACAGCAGTCACAGTGTAAAGTGCCTTTGTGATTATCACAAGTCACCACCAGGTCTCTTTTTGAGTAAATTTGAAGATTAAAGGTCAGTCCTTCAGTAAACTACCCCTTGATTTCCCAAGGGTTGCAGTGTTTCTCCAGCATTTCTGGGGCATTTCTCCAGATCTGCTCCCACCAAAGCACTGAGATCTGTAAGGCCCTTCAGGGTTATCACAGTCACTTTTTCCAGAGCTTTCCAATGGAGATGCACCTTCTAAAGCTCAGCGCGCCCTTTCACATCCTCCTGATTCAAGCAGACCAGTCATGAACATACTTAGATATCTAAGTTTTTTGTTGCTGAAATTATACATTTCAGATTGAAATGCATAGTGGAGAAAAAGGTTATCATCAGTCACAAGCAAAAATCTGAATATACCTCTACACTTCTCTCTCTCCCTTTCTAATCTTAGAAAATTTGAATCTGCATTTTCTCACCCCATAGTCCCCTCCCTCCATTCCCACATTTTAGATTTAATGGTAGGAATCACCATCCCATTTAAACTATGGTATATTATACATAATATATATTAATGCACACAGAGCAAAATAGTGCAGAACCATTTCTCATGTGAAGTGACTGAAGCCGGCCCCACCACCCCCCAAGGCAAATAAATAGGCTGGCCTAACAATACAAAAGGTTGCAGATTTTCCTTTCCTTGTTGCCATGCCAACCACTCATTGCTCTGGCTGCCATTTCCCCAAGCTCCGCAGAGGAGTGTGCAGAGCAGTTATTTAGCATTCAGGGTGGATCTGCAGAAAAGCACACGGCCTCACCACAAAGTGTCTGCACCTGGCGGCGCCGATGGACAAGGACAGAAAATGGGGATCTTTGCAATGTTTTCCTTCGAAAGGTTGGGCATCTGGGTCTAGAAAAAGTGAGAAAGACAAGAATTGCTAGAAAAGGCATGAGGTTTGTATTTGTCACGTTTGCTTTGTCCTGTGTGCTCTCTGTACCCTTTGAAGCAGGTTTGGAGTATTAGCTTCAATCATATGTGACTTGCCTTGTTGGTAAATAGAAGGGGATCTGAACCTAATTGGGGGCTGTCTTACCTGGACTTTATAATGAAGAACAGCCTCTCAACCTTGGTAAGGTTGCTTGCTTATAGCAGATATTGCTAAATACAGCTTAAAATGTTTTACAAATTAGAAGAAAAGATAGGTACCAGATACAGTTGTTTATTTAAATGTGCAATTGTAGGTAGTTCTTTCTATAAAAAAATTACCTTGTATCTTTCTTTGCTCTTCAGCCAGAATCTTAGAGTGGAATGTGATTGTTTGAAGCCAGTAATTATGAATCCAAATTTAAGGAAAACTTGGTTTCTCTTGACTCCTTTTAATTAAACCCAGTGACTCAACAAATAAAACCCATGATTTTATTCCTTGGAATTTTAATTGCCTACAAACACTTCAAGTTGTGAAGAGTAAGGCTTGATCTAACATAATATAATATTTTAAAATTAAGATTAATTTGCATATGCATTTACTCCCATTTATGTTCCTCCAGAAAATTCCTCCCATGCACTTGTGGAAATCATTCTCATTTCTTTATTGTCTTATTTTGGGTTAAAATCAGAACTACATCATAGACACTAATATATATATATATATATATATACACACACACACACACACACACACACATATATATATATAATTCTTTTTGGTCCACTGACACTTTGAAAAATTGTTTTGAATTTGAATCTTAATGCAACAGATTTGAGCTAAGGAGAGTTCAGAACTACTTGTAAAAATTACTCTCTCTTGTTTCTAGCGGTAAATATAATTTAATAGCATTGTATTTTTCACTTGAGCCTTTCTCATAATCCTATATTTTTTTCAAGACCTTATCAAATTTTTTCCTAATATGCTACCACATTGTATTATCATATTTTTCTTTCAGTGTATCCCAATTATTTGAGGTTTTTTAAAATCTCCATTTAGAGAAGATTTCTAAACAGTTCATAAAATCTTTTTTGTTTGTAGTGAATAGATGACAATAATCAGTCATGGAAGCCAGTCTTCCTGATTTTTTTTTTTGGACCCTCTAAGCCTATGTTTCGGTGAGGATTATGCATGACCTTTATATGTCCCTTGCTCAATTGCTAAGAATTCTCTCCTCCCAGAAAATAAAAGAGAAAAACCTTAATAGTAATTTGGAACAAATAAATTAACTAATATCTGGAGAATATTCTTCATCAGTCACTAAGGTGTGTTTTTGAAAAGTATGAGATATATATATATATAAATTTGATTATATTGCTTGCATATACCTGAGAAAACTGTCTGTCACTGTTTACCAATATCCCCTTGAGGGTTGGCTCCAAGTTTGGTTTTATCGCTACTGGGAGGTTAGTAGGTCAGGGAGGACCTAGCAGTCATCAACACCTCCCTCTTTTCTCCCCAAGCTACTTGAGATGAACCGACTTTCTGCTTCAGTGTATCAAGCCCTCTCATTCCCTCACACTTCACTGCACCTTAGCACATTACATAAAGCACTGCTTTGATTGTCAGGGGAGTCTGGAAATTCATACCAGGAGTAGATGAACAGAACGACGGGTGCTGCGTTGCAGACCTGGTAGTTTAAGCATGATCTGACTTGACATCATGACTCCTGGGAGGGTGCGGGGAAAGGACACCAAACCGCCCAGTGCCCTCCCTCTGTGTGACTCGCCTTATAGAATGAGTCATGGTTCAGCAACACTCAGAGAAAATAGAGTTCCAAACCCAGCGACGCTGATGAGCAGAGAAAGAGGGAAGCATATGTTCTAGGCTCTCATGGCAGCTTTTAACAAGTATGCAAATACCAGGTAATGCTAGTGTGCAAATGTTAGAAAGGAGAGTTAAATGTCCACTTTTACAATTGATTTCATCAGTGCTCAAACTTCAGAAAACATGAGGCAAAATGGGGACTAAGGGAGCAATCAACACATGATTCAGAGAAAAATCATGTGTAATAGAGATGATTCAGCCTCAGCACCCTGAAAATTAGATTCAATATTTTCAGTCCAGGTTTTGTGTTTGGAAACACAGGTCAAGGTAAGGCTGGGAGCTGAGCACCTCTGATTCTTGCATAAGTAACTCCAGCATGAGTAGTCAGTTCTCTATTTGAACTAACAATGTTCTCTTTTGCAAACCTAGTTAATTTGCCCAAGCAATCTGTTCTGGTTTCATTCAAATGCTGCATCATGAAACAAATGACAGAGGACTCATTTGAAAGGGTACATGCAACAGAAGAGATTATCAGAAATCCATGATCAAAGGTCCAGAACTGATTCATTTTATTCTCTCAAATGAATCTCTTCCTCTTTCAAATATCCCTGTGTACCATGTTTATGTCTTGCTAATAGCCCTGGGTGTTTATTAGAAGGACTGATGCTGAGGCTGAAACTCCAGTACTTTGGCCACCTCATGACTCATTGGAAAAGACTCTGATGCTGGGAGGGATTGGGGGCAGGAGGAGAAGGGGACGACAGAGGATGAGATGGCTGATGGCATCACCGACTCGATGGACATGAGTTTGGGTGAACTCCAGGAGTTGGTGATGGACAGAGAGGCCTGGCGTGCTGTGATTCATGGGGTTGCAAAGAGTTGGACACAACTGAGCGACTGAACTGAACTGAATAGCATTGATCATAAGTGTTTTGAGGTAGAAGCTGTGCTTCATTCATCTCCATGTCCCTTCTGGTATATAATGCAATGCTTATACTCCATAGTAGGTGCTAATAAATATTTTTGAAAGTGAGATAAAGAAGAGAGAACCTGAAACTATCACAACATTGTGAATCAGCTATACCCCAATACAAAATAAAAAGTTCATAAAAAAGAAAAAAAAGGAAGAGAAAAATTATTCATGTTCAATTTTGAGAATAGAAATTACATACACAAAATAGGGCTACAAAAACTTTGAATATATTTGTATAAATATTGTGTAAGCAACATATTTGTGGGAAAGATGATGTTAGCAATATTGGAACTAAAGAGGCAGATGAAGAAACATGGGAGGAGGCTGGATTCAGAGTAAAGACTGTAGAAGTGTTGACTAGCTCAATCAAGTTGGAATTCTGAAATACTGTTGTAAAGAGAATGTCATGGAGGGATATAGCAGAAGACTTGTTATGTTCTGCAAATGGGAGTGAAGATTTCTAGTGAAGAAAACATATCTTTGACTTAAGGTAGAAGTAAGACCTCTGATTAGAAATACAGTCTTGATGATGAAAACACCTGAACTGGGAAGAATATAAAAAATCAGGATACATGACCTTTATGAGACACATCCATAATCTAACAGCTAAGAAATACACAGATATTGAACAACTTTTCCTGTTCATTCTTGCAAAATAGAGTCTGGTGTAAGAGTTGGCCTCAATAGAAAATGATACTGAAATATCTTGCAAACAGAACTCTAAAATGCACACCTTTGTTGATCTTCTGGCTTTAAGGTGAAGATTGCCTCACTACTATAAATCAGAAGGCCACATAAATTTCACTTCTGACAAATGGACAAACTGGCTATTAAAGAAAATGGATGCTCTAAGTCATAGACTTAATTATACTTCATTAAAGGAATATGCTAGTATTGTCTTAGAGAGATGTTATATATCCTATTTTTGAAGCAATCTGATTGATATATCAACAATGTTCTTTTACACTACTTCATCTTTGAGTCTATAAAATTACTTGAAAATGATAAGTTCTTAGGTAATAAACAGCATTTCCCTATTGAATAACAGGGATATTTATTCACTAATTTTAGGAAAAATGTCTCAGTTTCAATCAGACACACTTCTCTAGTTTTCTTATTTTAAAAAATCTTAAAAGCTGCATGTAATTGAAGATTTTCTTTTCTTTTTGACATATTAAAAAGAAAGATGCTCGCATTTACATTTTCTAATTTTAATTATTTCAGTATTTAAAGGACAGTATTTAATTAAACTACTGTTAATTTTATAAGCAGTTTTAAAAATGAATCAGTTCTTTGGATACTTTTTCTCCTTGTTGCATTTCCATGCTACTATTCTTTATCTTAAGCTAAAGTGTAGATTTTTTTTCTTTAAAAATTATCTGTTGGTTTTTTTGAAAAACCAAGATTTATGACTAAAGCATTGGAAAGATTGGAATAAACCTGTTCTCCTGAGAACTTAACCAGAATTGATTTTTCTCAAAAAAAAAAATTGCACTAACTTGGCCTGTCTCACAAAGTATGTAAGTTCTTCCAGGCCAGTTGTCATCCAATTCTTCTGTCTTGATTGTAGTAAAAAAAAAAAAAAAAAAGAGAGAGAGAGAGAGAGAGAAATGAGTTTGAAGCAAGTACAGATGCCACTTTCAAAAGTTGCATTTTAGGAGAGGAAGTGCGTTCAATCAGGATAGCAATGATATCTGTGCTCTCGAGAATATTTGCCATCCCACCTTTGACAGTTTTAAGTCACCCTTGGCACCCACAGTTTGCCAGTATTTCTAGAGGTGTGCTTGCTATCAGGGAGACCCACTACACAGAAAGATATGGATTGAGATAAGTAAACAACACTGAAGCAAAATCATCAATGTAAAATTTTATTTCAACAGATAATTAGAGGGGATTTTCTAAAGTAGTATTTGTATGTTATTTGTAAATTTCTGAAGATTACTTTGAAATTACTGTTAATTGTTTTTGTTTATCTTAACATAAACTTTTTGTATCCCATAGTTGGAGAGAAATTCATTTAATAGGATGTTTCATGGAATGCATTAATCAATCCAGAATACAAAAGATATTTTTATTCTAGAATAATTTTTGGCATACATTTTTAAATTCTATTTAAGTCTTTGCTTTTTACTGTCATAATAGTATAAAAATAATGTTAGACTTGACACTTACTTTCTTACTTAAAAAAATTATCTTCTTATTTGCAAATTCTCTTGATTTTGCTACTCAGAGACCCTGGAAAAGATTCTTAACTATCAACAATTTTGCTTTTTGGAATTTTCCCAAAGAAACAGTTCTCCTTATCTTGTGTTATGGCTGAGCTCTAGTTAACAAACATTATTAAAGACTAAAAGAAGGATGACTCAAAATTATCTCTTTCTCATTTTTTGTTTTCTTTAATATCATAGCATTTTATTTTTCAGAATTTCATAATGTAATTAATTCCACTGTCCCTTTTCCTGCAGTATAATTGAAACATGGTTCTCAGGTTATATATATTCAGTTATAATTTGTAATGATAATTACCATGTGTACTTAGTGACTTAAACGTCTGCCAAGTCCTTTCAGGACTGCTATAAACAGAATATTTGTGAACAACATTTTATATAACTCCAGTGCTAAAAATAAAATAGGCAGTTGTAAAAGAGAAACACTTAAAATACTTACATTTCATGAGAGACTGACTAAGAAGAATCAAATAAGGTGGATGTTGTATATTATTACACATTCATTCTTATAACTATGTTAGAACTAGAGGCTTAAGCAAACTAATTACACAGAAGTCATGTTGGTCTGTTTGCTGTTTGAAGGTACACTATGATGTACTGTGACAAAAGCAATCTTCCCACCACATAGTTCCTAAATTCTGTAGGGTTCTAGGTCACAGGCCTCCAAAGATTTCAAATTATCACTTTGGGGATGAGATGGAGCCAACAAAATGTAGCTAAGCTGATGATTTTTACCTTTTTATTGTAACAGTTTTTCCCTAGATGAAATCTTTCAGTTTATAGAAGTAACTGGTAAAGACTTTGCTCAATGATTTTTTTCTTTTTTGGAATCGAGAATGTTTTTCCATTTTTTCATTGTGTTCCCTGTCTCAGACATTCCTGGTTTTGCGACTGTAGAAACAATAATTTCCCCATATGAATCTTAGACTCGTGCTGGTGCCCAAGTCTTTTGAGGTACCAAAACCAGATAAAACTTTGAAGACACAGATGGCCCTTTATGTGCATGAATGCTGGCACACGCATAGCTTCACACACACACACACAGGCATGTGTGCAAGTGCTGTTCCGCACACACAGTACATTTTGTATTGTTTATCATGCAGTTACTCTAAGGGTGAATTTTTTCAATCTCTCTTAGTTGTATTGATATTTCATCTCTTCATTAATGTTATTAATAATGTCTCCTGCTACATTCCTTTGTGTGATATGCTCAAGACAATACAGACAGTAATCCAATTTATCTCAAGTCTACAAGGAGTAGTACAATTGTAATGGTTTTGACAAAATGCAAAACCTGAGCATTACAAGGCTCTAAAAGCATTTTATCAGTTCCCTCAGTGCCTTAATTATTATACTCAATTTATTGATATTAAGCAGTTAGAAATTTTCAGAGAGCCATATTCCCCAAGACATTTCTTTCCCAAATTAATTTAGAATCAATAAAATATTGAAAGCTGATATAATTAGTAAGTGTTTACTATATGAAATGCAAACAACACTACAAATATGCACATATTACTACATTTAGATCCTCCAATACCACCAACAGCACAAACCTTTCATTAGAATATATAATTATAAAACTAAGCCATATTTGCTTGCTTTATTTCTTCTGCTGTACCCTTAAAACTAGAAGTGAAATTTTCCAGTAGGTACTGTTTTTGATTGGTGCTTTGCCTTTCTAATTACTTTTGATTCCATATATGTTGTTCTTAACTTGCAATATCCTTCTACTGATAACCATCTTAATTTACAAAGTCTTTCCCTTTGAGTAAATTAAACATTAGGCCAATTCTATCCAAGTTCTAAGAACTTCATTTGAGTAGATTAAATTGGCCATCTAAACAAGATTATGGATTTAAGCACATAATAGGAATAGGAAAAAAGGAAATAGGGAAAATTCTCCTATAGTCATACACTGTACTCCTAATCCTAGCCCAAGTGGTTGCAAATGCCTTTCAGAAGAGGACCATGTGAGTGACTGTGAATGTATAGATCAGCCAACATCTGTGGCCCTTACTAGGAAAATCTTAAAAAAACAAACAAAGAAAGAAAAAAACCATGTTCTTCAATGAGATTGTCCCACTTTCCAGTACAATTTAAATATAGGAACACCATGTCTTACTCATCTTCATAGCCTTGGTAATGACTAAGTATAGTTACATCATCTGGAGTGGGTACAATATAACTTAAATTTAAGTACCCTTCAGAATGAACTTTGTGCAGTCATGATTCCTCATCTTAAATACATTTATCTCCATAGACTAACATTACTGTAAAGGTGTTTTCCCTCATAAATGTATCCTTGTTTTAGTCAGTAAATCTTTGGAATTCATCTTTGAAAGAAAAAGCTGGTACGCAGAGATCTACAGCTGTTGTGTTGGCCAGGTGGCTAGGGTGACCCTTTGAGATCAGTGAGAATCTGATTAGGAAGGGATATGCCAATGCTGGCCTCCTTAATAAGTACTAAGGTGCCAGAGAAACAAACAAAACCACCACCACAACAAAAACCAATCTGCTCTTTTAATTTCCTTCAACAACCACAACAACAACCAATCTGCTCTTTTAATTTCCTTCATCAACAGTTGATCACGGGTAACAGCTTCAGAGAGACCATTCAGTCTCCAAATTAAGCTGGAGCAGAGGCAAGGAACTTTCCTTCTTTCCCTGTTTTTATGAATTTATCTAGGGTATTTGTTTAGCCGAGTGCTTCAAACACAGTGCTTTCCTTGTTGACTAGTTTCCATCAGCAGCAGCAATTAGCTTCAGTTTCCTAGGCAACCATTCTCTACCCCACTGAGAAAAACCTTTTCTTGACAGGAGCATTCTGTCTAAAATTGTTTTGTTTTCCTTCTTTCACAAGTGTACGGTAGGCTTACTTGTCATTTCTTTCAATATAGCACTATTATACTTATTATTCTTAAAAGCAAAAACACTTTATGGCTTTTATATTCCATATGGTTGAATTTATTGTCAACATCTCTTACTTTTCTCTTTACCTGAAAGAAATCAACAAAAATATATTCTCAGGCATATGCCAACTTGCTTGGATTTTTTTTGTTCACAGTGTAATCAGTGAGCCTTTACATATTCAAGTCATCTCAGCTGGTTGTGATGAAAACCCAAAAGGTACACATCAGACTTCTTTGTATACCAACAATGTCATATGTTGCTCGAACCAGGTTGGAATTGTCAGGGCCACTGAGAAAGTTTCAGCTCCATTGTTTATAAATCAAACAAACAATATAGATAGATTAATATAACAAAATAACTAAACCAAAAATAGGTGCTAAAAACAGGGCCTGACACTGGCAACAGAATTCGATGTGATAAAATAATGTGACCAGAAGTGCATAGTGGTGTAGCATGAATCAGCATCATGGAAAAAACTGGAGGACTGCAAACCGACTGTAAGTGCTGAATACCCCCGGGTTGGGAATATCCCCTGGAGAAGGAAATGGCAACCCACCCCAGTATTCTTGCCTGGGAAATCCCATGGGCAGAGGAGCCTTGTCACAGAATAGTTGAACACAACTTAGCAACTAAACAATAGCAACATGGTGTAAGGATAGAGTAAAGTTTACCTTATCGTTTTAGTTTCAAGAATAACTGGCAGGAGCCTGATACAGTCTGTTAGACAATGACCCAAAATTCAAGCAAGAAGATACTCACTGGGAAGAATGACAGAATTATCCTAATGTATGACAGAAACCGTTGTTCTTTACCTACATTTTGTCAGTCAAATGATGATAGTAGACTTGATGATAACAAAACTGTGAATGAGATTAAAATAGTAATATATAATTTAAATAAGCACTTTATACATATGTGTGTGTGTGTGTGTGTATATATATATATATATTTCATTTAGTTGTCCCAACATACCAAAAGATGAATATCACTTCAGTTCCCCTTTTTATATGGGGAAACTGAAGCTTAGAGAGAGTATTTACTTGCAGTTAGTAAGAGCTAAAGACAGGGTTTGATTTCAGATTTTCTGACACCAGAATCTACTATGATATAAAATATCTGTACTACACTGATATAAATCAAAATGATATTCTAAGGAGACAGTAAATTGCCTTTATCCATGATTTTGCAAGTTTTCCAACTTGGAAAATATGTTACTTTGTGGAATACATAATATTGACAGGAAATAGAAGTGCCTAGTGTAGCAACTTGTTTAATAACCTTGTATTGCAATATGATGTTTATTTATTATGTAGGAGAATGTAAATAGCTTAGCATCATGTCTCCAAGGTATTATCAAGTAGGTTTCTGTGGATGAGAGTATGTCTCAGTTTCTTATACCTATTTACTTCTATTGATGCTATATGCTTCCACCAATAGATTTACCCAATAACAAAAATAAACATGCTTTCCAGAATTCAGTTCAGTCTCCTGAGGACTGCTTTGATCCTCTTGTGAATACCAACCCCATGTCTGTTATTCAGAATATGTTTACAAGACAGACTTCACTTTTTTACTTGTACCTGTTTATCTCTATATTGATGATACAGTGTCACCTGTTGCTGTATTTCCTGGGTTTTAATCTTTAAATCCTTTATTTTATATAAGCCTATAAGCAATGGCACCCACTCCAGTACTCTTGCCTGGAAAATCCCATGGATGGAGGAGCATAATAGGCTAAAGTCCATGGGGTCTCAAAGAGTTGGACATGACTCAGAGACTTCACTTTCACTTTTCATAAGCAATAACACTATTTAAAGGTTATAAAATTGATTTAAAGAAGTTGTTTTTTAATGTTTTCAGTCTAGCTGATTTTTAGACAGATCATTTATCAGATCAGTTCCAAGTTATCCATTCATTTTGCTTAGGCATGACAAGACTTTATGGCCATATCATGAGCTATTTTTGTATTAGTTATAAAAATATAATGACACTGCTGGTAAAATTATACCAAGTTAATATTCAAATACTGTTTGTAAAGTTTTCACTGAAATTCAAAATCCCTGACATTAACAAAATAAAGAATAAAATGCATATTACACAACGTCCTTAAGATAATTTCTAACATAGACTAAAAATGTCCACTTCTGAAAATTTTAGATGTTCAAAAGAAACATAACTGATCCTTTCAGAATTTCAGATTACAGTAAGATGTAGTATGTTTTGAGCTGCAAGTTCAGTTCAGTTCAGTTGCTCAGTTGTGTCCGACTCTTTGCAACCACATGGACTACAGCAATCCAGGCCTCCCTGTTCATCACCAGCTCCTGGAGTTTACCCAAACTCATGTCCATTGAGTCAGTGATGCCTTCCAACCATGTCATCCTCTGTCATCCCCTTCTCCTCCTACCTTCAATCTTTCCTAGCATCAGGGTCTTTTCTAATGAGTTAGTTCTTCACATCAGGTGGCCAAAGTATTGGAGTTTCAGCTTCAACATCAGTCCTTCCAATGAATATTCAGGACCAGTTTCCTTTAGGATGGACTGGTTGAATCTCCTTGCTGTCTAAGGGACTCTCCAAGAGTCTTCTCCAACACCACAGTTCAAAAGCATCAATTCTTCGACTCTCAGCTTTCTTTATAGTCCAACTCTCACATCCATACATGACTACCGGAAAAACCATAGCTTTGACTAGACAGACTTTTGTTGGCAAAGTAATGTCTCTGCTTTTGAATATGCTGTCTAGGTTGGTGGTAACTTTTCTTCCAAGGAGAAAGTGTCTTTTAATTTCATGGCTGCAGTCACCATCTGCAGTGATTTTGGAGCCCCAAAAAATAAAGTCTGTCAGTGTTTCCACTGTTTCCCCATCTATTTGCCATAAAGTGATGGGACCAGATGCCATGATCTTAGTTTTCTGAATTAAGCCAACTTTTTCACTTTCCTCTTTCACTTTCATCAAGAGGTTCTTTAGTTGTTCGCTTTCTGCGATAAGTATAGTGTCATCTGCATATCTGAGGTTATTGGTATTTCTCCCAACAATCTTATTTCAGCTTGTGCTTCATCCAGTCCAGCATTTCTCATGATGTACTCTACATATAAGTTAAATAAGCAGGGTGACAATATACAGTCTTGTTGTACTCCTCTCCCAATTTGGAGCCAGTCTGTTGTTCCATGTCCAGTTCTAACTGTTTCCTCTTGACCTGGATACAGACTTCTCAGGCAGCTTGTCAGGTGGTCTGGTATTCCCATCTCTTTCAAAATTTTCCACAGTTTGCTGTGATCCACACAGTCAAAGGCTTTGGCATAGTCAGTAAAGCAGAAGTAGATGTTTTTCTGAAACTCTTGCTTTTTCAGTGATTCAATGGATGTTGGTAATTTGATCTCTGGTTCCTCTGACTTTTCTAAATCCAGCTTGAACATCTGGAAGTTCATGGTTCATGTACTGTTGAGCCTGGCTTGGAGAATTTTGAGTATTACTTTGCTAGCATGTGATATGAGTACAACTGTGTGGTAGTTAGAGCATTCTTTAACATTTCCTTTCTTCAGAGCAAAAGCAACACCTATTTGTGGTTGTGACTGGTAATGGAATTAAAGTCTGATGTTGTAAAGAGCAATACTGCATAGGAGCCTGTAATGTTAGATCCGTGAATCAAGGCAAATGGAAGTGGTTAAACAGGAGATGGCAAGAGGAAACATCGACCTTTTAGGAATCAGCAAACTAAAATGGGCTAGAATGGGTGAATTCAACTCAGATGACCATTATATCTACTACCATGGGCAAGGATCCCTTAGAAGAAATGGAGTAACCATTATAGTCAACAGAGAGTCTGAAATGCAGTACTTGGAAGAAATCTCAAAAACAAAAGAATGATCTCTGTTCGTTTCCAAGGCAATCCATTCAATATCACAGTAATCAAAGTCTATGCCCCGACTAGTAATGCTGAAGAAGCTAAAGTTGAAGACCTACAAGACCTTCTAGAACTAACACCCAGAAAAGATGTCCTTTTCATTATAGGGGACTGGAATGCAAAATTAGGAAGTCAAGAAATACCTGGAGTAACAGGCAAATTTGGCCTTGTCAAGATCCATGTTAACTCTCAGTGAAGTACAATGAATAGTACTTTATCAATTTATGCACAATCTGTATTCATCTTTAATCATCTGAATGACTAAATCCTACTCAAAATTTTATATGTATAATGTTTGGAAGGAAAAATTAACAGCAAAAAATTAGAAAGTAAGAAAGGGAATAAGAATGTAGAACAAGTAAGCAATGAAGAATTAAAATGTAGTCTAATCTTTCATCACAAAAAGAATGTTTCATGTTGCTCATTGTCCTCAGCTGTAGATAAGGGTTATCATGCTTCTAGAAACACTGTCTAGAAGACCCTCCATAATTGGGACTTACTGGCTGAATCTAGAGCAGGTAGTAGCCCAGAGCCTACACAGCCAAAGAAGTTTGTATGAAGCCAGAAAATAAATAAGTTACATCCCTCCAGCTTTGTCTAGGGAAAGAAAGCAACAATAACAACCAGAAAAACTGGCCATCAACATAGGTAATCACAGAGTAATCATACTATCCTATAATTCAACATAAATAGCCTCATTGGGCTGGAACTCTTACTGCATATCACCATTGCTGTTTCTTTAAGTAGAAATATAAAAGTAGAAAACTCAGAACAGTGTATGACTGAGAGAAAATAAAAACATCTTGGTGAAGAACTAGTGGGAAATCTTTTTATTTGAGTTCTTGATGTTCCAGGCCTGTTGTATATTTGAGTTCCTCACAACAACCTGTGAGATGGGTATTACTATCATTTCCATTTATTTTGGTTGAGGAATTGAAACTCAATGAGTTTGAGTAAAATTCCAAAGATGAAGTAACTAGAAGGTAGCAATGCTGGAGTTTATGCTCACACATCTCTGCTTTAAAGTCCATGTGACTTTGTCTAATGTATACCATAAAAGATGGTAATACTCTAGATAGAAAGATATGATAGAAGGCTGGATGGATGGATGGTGGCATTTAATAAGTACTTGTAGAATGAATATATATATAATTGCATAATTAGCTATACTTATATATATATATATAATCACACACATTGTAACTTATCATTTTTATAGGTCTGATTTTTTGACTGTCTTCCTTTATCTTTTGTATATGTTTGACATGTTTACCATTAGTCTTCCCTGAACTTTACCTGAACCCTGAGTGAATTTGCCCCTGTTCCCAAAGCCAGGCTATAACGATAAGGCTCCCTCAGGAGATCTGCTGATTAGGCCTCCATTGGGAAAAGGCCATCCTTCATGGGGAAAGCTGCCATCTCTACACTGATTACAGCCTTTGCTTAGAGAAAGATTTTTAAATGACTGGACCATTTGAAACCCCTGAGCAACCCTATATTTGTGTTTTCCTGAATAAAGTGTCAAATTATAATAATATTAGAAAATACACTTATTTTCTGTTTTTAAAGTTTTAACAATATTATTTTCCCCAGAATGGAATATAATGTGTCATGAACTTGGTTCCCACACAGCCTATTTGATTATTCTAAAGTAGCATTTCTTATAATCTGTGAAATTCCTTTGTAAAAAAAAAAAAAAAAAAAAAAAGATCAGTTCTAAGATTGGGCCAAATTATTTTTTTTTTCACTTTCCTTTTTTTTTTTAATTTTATTTTATTTTTAAACTTTACAATATTGTATTGGTTTTGCCAAATATCAAAATGAATCCGCCACAGGTATACATGTGTTCCCCATCCTGAACCCTCCTCCCTCCTCCCTCCCCATACCATCCCTCTGGGTCGTCCCAGTGCACCAGCCCCAAGCATCCAGTATCATGCATCGAACCTGGACTGGCGACTCTTTTTTTTACTAGTTTTGATTAAATGCCTACAAATATAAAATCAACTTATTTAACCATGAAAGTCAAACACATTTAAGTTAATGTTCTTTGAAACAGCAAACCCAATAAAATTCAAATGTCCTGCTACTTTCCATCTAAATTAATATTGTTTTGCTAAAACTAAATTATCACTATAAAACATGTGGTACCAGCTGATATAGTGCATTTTACTAAAGTTGGCCCTGTCTAAACTGATTGGAGACAAGTTATGATTCAATTTTCCCTTTATTTATCTCTGTTTAGAATATTTTGAAAGCCTGTACAGTGCCTAAAGATGTCATTTGACCTACACCTCATGTAAATGCATTCTTTATTAAGTCCACCTGTGTTCTCATTAGCCAAGAATGTGTAAACTAATTCTCCATGGTGTCAGAATTATTGTAAATACACTCTCAAGCAAAATGACTGGTATAATTATGTAGCTCACTTGTAATTTGTTCACATAAATTAGCAGATATTTGTATTATTTTTATTGGACTGTCTTCCCAATTTAAACAAATTTAATTTTTTAACTACTCTCAGATCCTGGAAAATTCTTCAGAAAGTACAGAAGAATTTTGGAACCCCATTTAAGAAATACTGTTCTAGAATGCATCACAGTCTTAAGAATACAATAAATTATATAAATGGGGGGGTTAAGTTAGTAAATATAGTAACAGGATTACTTCTGAATTTGTGTAAATATTATGAACAAGCTTTTCATGTTGATTTTTCATCCTTTCAAAAAATTGTGTTAAAGGTCCAATCTGGATAAAGTTCAATGAGAGAAGCCTCGAGAATTGCAACAATGCCAGAGAGAAAATCCTTGACTTGGGAAACTACATAGTAGTGGAGATAAGGCTTGTGTACCAGCACAGTTTCACACAAGATATATTTCCTAAGCGCTATAAGGAGATACTAATAATGTGCATAGTGCCAACAGGGAGATGCAGGAATGATCCAGAGGATGCATTGGTTTTATGTATATCCCATTTTTGGAGTGTTTGTTCCGCCTCTCCACTGCATTCAGTTCTCCATAAAACACTTGGATGCTAGAAGTGCTAAAATTACTCTATTGATTTTTAAATGTCTGAATTTCATTGAAAGTTAATATATGTAAGTGGCAATTCACAAAACATAAACTAATTCTTTTTGTTATATTATTAAACAGTGTAGACAACAAAGAAGTGTCTCCAAGTGGATTTAACTTTCTGTGGCCCATTTTGCAGTATTCTTTCCATTGATAATGTCACTCTGGGAGAGTAGCCTTTCAACCCAGCAGCTTGGCTTTGTGAAAACATGCAGCCCTTCTTCCTCCTCTGTCCTCCCCACCAAATAGCACAGCAGTTACAGTGCTCCTATGATTACAATGCTTAATCCTTACAATGCTTTAATGATTGTTATTGTCACATATTTACCTGCAAAAGCTAAAATGGAACTAAAATGCTAATAAAATAGTACTGTCTCTGAGAAATAAAATATTCATCTTCTTGTAAATTATCTGTTGCAGTTTCTAACATAGTCTTCAAGATATATAGGTAGGTAGATAAATGATTAGATAGATAGATATTGGTCAATCATTTGTTACATAGTCTCCAAATATAATCAGGAGTAGCAATAGTGTACATTAGATACATGAATAGATAAGCAGATCTGAGAGTGTGTTTCCTTGGTTCATACCTTTAAAGGAGTTCATATATTTCCTTGAGTAATTCACACATGATTGCTAAAGAATTTTTTGGTTATTTTCTATTATTCCTTCTGTTGTTCTGTTTAAGAGGAAGAACATCATAATAGTTAGAAAACCTGGGTTCTAATATGTTTTGCCTCCATCAGCGGTGTGAACTTGAGCAAATCTCATAAATATACCCAGCCCTTGTCTCCTCATCTGCAAAATGGGAAAATTTAGACAAACTTCTCTCAAAGTTCTTTTAGCTCTAAAATTGTGTGATACTATGAATTAAATTGTATAGGTTAAAGCATCCTTATAAAGATGAATTGTATCTTTGCTACTTGATACTGTAATTATTCCATACTTGTTTTTCATAGTAAAGAAAAAGGATCCTTCATCATTGAAATTAAAATGAGTGCAAAGTAGACTAATTTCCTTGTGGTAGATTTTTTTTATAAATATGATGAAAAAATTCTGTAGAATTTTATCTCTAATTTAGAAAATATTTTTATTCTCAAAAGACTTCTTTCCTTTTTAGTTGATGATATATGGATCGTCATTTCCTGAATGTTTTCTGAGAAGGTTATATAAAATTAGCATTGACATGGTTCAGCAGATGCTGTGACAGTCCAAAAACTATCACAGTTTAATGATGAACCTCCCTCTCTAGCTTTTTAAAATGAAACTATTGCACCGCCTATAGGGCTTTCCTGGTCGCTCAGCAGTTAAGAATTCACCTGCTCACACAGGAGATGTGGGTTTGATCCCTGGGTTGGGAAGATCCCCTAGAGAATGAAATGGAAACCCACTCTGGTATTCTTGCCTGGAAAATTCCATAGACAGAGGAGCCTGGTGGGCTACAGTCCATGGAATCACAAAGAGTTGAACATGACTTAGTGACTAACAACAACAATTATACTGACTAAGCTGAATATATATTATATGGCCTTAACGATCTTTAAACCATCCACTATTGAGAAAAGGAGCAGCGCTTTAGAAAGGGACTATCTGATACATCATTTCCATGTATTCCACTCAAATTTTATCTTCCCAGGTTTTTCTTAATCTCTCTTGTTAATACTGAACCCAGATAGTGTTATTTAATCACAAATTCACATTTTGAAGCATCTTCCTATGATTTTAAATCATGGTATTTGTTCAGATTAGCATAGAAGAGTGTTTTACTGGGTATAAAATAATACATTGTTTCTGTTTATATAAACAGTTTTTTTTATTATTTTTGTTTAAACTGCCATTCAGGTTGTTTTCTTTAGTTTTATGTGCATTTCACTTAGCTCCCAGAATGCCAGCTCCTTGTGTTTTCTTTCTCTGTCTCTCTCTCTCTCTTTTTTTTTTTTTTGGTTTATGTGTTTGTGTGTGAGTGTTTATCTGCAACTTATCCTATTGCACTTTTTAGGGAGAAAGACTGAAATACAATTCTAATTGACTGTATTGTTTGATTAATTTTCCTCTTTGCCACCTGTTTTCGATGGCTCATTTTATTTTCTTTTGCTACTATTTATTACAGAGGAGGTGTCTGCAAGGATAGTTCAAGTAGTCACGGCGGAAGCTGTAGCAGTCCTGAAAGGTGAACAAGAGAAAGAAGCTCAGCCTAAAGATCAACCTCCTGCTCTGCCTTTAGGTAAATGAGAAAGTCTCAGGTCAGGGGCAGTGTCTGCTGCACCTCAGTCACAGGATCAAGTCTTCACATTCAAAGATAGGCCATATCTCGTACTCCATCTCTACTTGTGACATTCATCAAACGTCTCTGGTGGGATGCACTGGGACCTATTTTCACTTTTCTCAACAGGCTCATTGTGGTGTCTCAGTAGTCTTTAGGACAGTCAACTTATAATTACACTTTGCCCCTAAATTGCCCTTCATTTTTCTTTTCCAGACCACTAGAGATAGTTATTAAAAAAATAAAGCCAATGCACTTTGATGTCATGGCCCCCACTCTTAAGGAAAATGTTCTAATGCTTTAATTACAGATGATTATTTCCCTTTATGGGTTTTGGTTAATGATTGTCTATACTACAGTCTCTGGGGTCTCCCTGAAAAGGCTACCAAAACCTATAGCCAGAGATTGTTAGAATTATCAGTGGCTAGTACCTTATATGGGATACAATGATTGAATCCCACATGAGGTACTAGTCTTCACTTTGTTCATTTAAGGGCAACACATTAGCCCTCTGCCTCCATTGCAGGTCGAATGCCCTACAGGACCAAACAGGTAATATAATGGTGCTTACCAAGGAAAAGACTCTCAGCCAAGGGCTTGGTGCCCCTACTCTCAGTGGATAGATAGGTTCTAGATGTAGATGCATATACATGCAGAGACACATGAAAAGGAAATTCTCTTGCAATTCAACATATGCTTATTTCACAGGTATGTATAACTAACCCATATAAAGATGTGGTTTTTAAAGCCTAAAAATAGTATATAACTATTGTTCTTTCAGTCTTATGCATCTTTAATATTTGATTTTCTGATAAGCACTGCATTGTCTATTGAAAATTAAACCATAAAAATTTCTCCTCTCAATAATAATTAAAAATAATCTTGTTATATTCAATAAAATATTCTTTGATGATCAAGGATTATTTTCACCTAAAACAGAGAGGGAAAACTTATCTAAAACTTTAGCTTTATTTCTATGGTTTACTTCTGTTCTTTGAAATGAAAGGAAACCTTACTCAAAAATTTTTTTTTAATTTTTATACAGTTGGAAAGTTATTTTCCATTTACAGCTATTACAAAATACTGGCTATATTCCCCATGTTGTACAGTACATCCTTGAGCCTATCTTACATCCAGTAGCTTATAGCTCCCATTCTCTACCCCTTGTTGCCCCTCTTCCCTCCCTACTGGTAGCCACTAGTTTGTTCTATCTGTGAATCTGCTTCTTTTTTGTTACAGATACTAGTTTTCTGTAGTTTTTAGATTCCACATATAAATGATGTACACTGTGTATCTTTCTCTGTTTGACTTACTTCACTTAATATAATGCCCTGTTAGTGGCAAAATTTCATTATTTTTTAAAAGAAAAATCTCACTTAAAAAAAAAAAAAAAAACTTTAAAATATCCCTTAGAAGCCCATAAGGCTTATTTAAAATAAATTTTACCACTGGCCTTGACTGATAAATATTTCCTTTTAAAATCCCTTACCTTCATGTGAGTGGTCATAAAGAAGATAAGTGTCTTCAAGAGGAAAACGGAGTTAAGTGTGAATGAATTTCATCTTTTAGAACATTTCTCTTTGGCCTTCTTTCATGTGTCGTGCCAAGGCCAGAATATTTCTCAGCTCCCACTAGTACATGTTTCTATCTGACGGTTGCCTCAGGCTGTGACAGCTTCATTTTTCTTCTCTGAGAATACATACAGAAGATGGATTTGACATTATACTCAGTAAACAAAATGTTGTTTAAAAAATACATCTCCTAAAATAGCTGTGCTTAGTTTTCAGATCAAGGTAAACAATAGTTTCCAGCTCTTAACATTTTTAATCAGTCAATTCAAATCCAAACTAAAATGCTTACCTGGCTGGGTGTGAATGTAGTAAATTAGGATCAGAATTAAATATTTTATTAATTGAAAAAGCAGATAAAAATTAATGAGATTAATGATAGAATTTTAGAAGTTATCTCTAATCCATTTTTATGGAGTGATTTTTTTTTAATATTAAGTGCTTTTCTTTTTTTAGGTTTTCAAAAATTTATGAATCAGGTAATGGGGCTAAAATAAGTCAAATGCAACTTACTATTGAATCTTTCCTTGAATTTCATAGAGTCCTTTTTACAGATGGCACAACTCCTACATGTCCACTGGGCTAGTAGGATTAATTGTTGTATCTCATTTTTCCATTGTTTGATCTTTAGCAGCTGAAGAGACAGCTAATCTGCCTCCTTCTCCACCCCCATCACCAGCCTCAGAACAGACTGTCCCAGTGGAGGAAGGTAAGGCCTGTTGGACTCTTTGAGGTTTGTCTTCTTTTAAGGGTAAATAAACCTCAACCCATAAGTGCTGGACTTTGGTATTGGTTAGTATGTGACCCAGCTTGGGAGCTGTCTGTTTCAAATAATCAAGAAGAAACAAAGACTTTGATTAAATGTATTATCATTTCTGTACATAAAATCAAAAGTAGATAAATATGGTAAATAAGAAAAATCTGCTGGATAAAGGAAAAGATAACTTTGTGTTTAAGTGGCTAGCTAGAATAACTACAGAGAACTAGTTTACTTCATGTAGACTGTTTTAAAGAGTAGATACAATTTAATTTTATAAGTGACTGAATAAAAATAAATATATTGATGAAATCAATAGATTTGTTTTGGAAGGGTTGGCAGGAACTGTCTCTGTTTTGCTCACTATTGTATTGCCAAGGGCTTCCCCAGGGCCAGACCTGTAGCAAACTCTCAGTAAATATTAATGAATAAATGAAGAAGTCAGTGAACAAATTTGATATTGAGAGTATTGAACTGGAAACTGAGATCATGGCTTCTTTCCTGCTGAGACCTTTTATTGTCCATGAATCTATTTATGCATTCAGTCAACATGGAATGCCATGTCAGCTTTTCAGTTTGCAATGAAGAAGCAGACAGATGCCTCTGAAGAATATCCATTTAGAATCTGAGATGAAAGACACTATTTAAAAGCTAACTATTATTGGTTCTCTGAATTAGACCAGTTAACTTTTGTCTATTGTTTGAGAGTTACAGGAGAAGAAGAAAGCTTTTAAAATGTATTGAAAGCTTGTTTGTGTTAATATAATTTACTTTTCATATACTAAAATCAGAATATTAATACTTTTCCATTTTTGTCATTTGTTGACTTATTTTTCCTTTTGTTGTACTTTTTAGAGCTCATTTTATTGTGTTAAAAATTAAATAAGGTCACAAAAGAATCACTGTCTTTTTATAATCGGTAATTAGGTTTGTTTACATTATTTTTTGAATTACTAGAGGTTATTCTAAATTACTGAACTATAAACTATCAATAAATATAATTTATTTTTGTCATAGATTTATAAACTTAAACCTTTTTTAGTAAGATTTTTTTTCTTATATTGAGGCCTTTTTTCCTATGTTTACTGCCTGAAATAATTAGTCAAAGGAATAAAAAAAATTGAGGACTATAAGCATTGTATATAATAAGTGTTATTATAACCATTGATGATTAGTTAATTCCCTGAAAATGTGATTAGATCTTTTAATTCATAGATTTGAAAGATCCTTTCTGGGCCTTGATTTTATCTGTTCATGTCTATGGAGCACCTACAAGTTTCCTTGCACTCCTCAAATTCTCTAAGTATACACTAGTAAGCAAAACAGACATGATCCTTCCTTGTAAGAAGCACAAAGTCTGGTGGAGAATGGAAATCCAGTAAGTAAGTTCAACAATAGGAAGGAAAAGAACAGGGAGCTTTAAGGTAAAAGAAGAGTAATCTTACTTTATTGGAGGGAGAAAGGAGCTGAACTCAGAAGCCTGAGGAAGTGTTGGCCAAGGAAAGATGGAGGAAAGGGGCAATTTGGGCAGAGGGACGAGGATGTGCAAGGACTCTCAGGTGGGAAAGTGCATGAAGTGTTCTGGGAATTGAAGGAGTCCCAGGGCTAATGCATGAGAGATGGGTGGAGGAGAGGAGTCTGGGAGTGAGCAGCAGCTGGCTTGGTTCAGGCTCCTGGATTTTACTCTGAATGTAATGGAAAGCCTTCCATGACAGCTCTGCTTCCCACAGGTCACTGAAAATGTTTCTGAACCCCTACTTAAAGCCTTTCCCGTGTCAGGAAATCCTCTTAACCAAGAGAGGGGTATGACGTTGACTCCCAAGTCACCTAGAGGTCAAGTAATTCATTCTTCTTACTGTTAAATGTGAGTGTGAGTTAAAAGGGCAACAAGGTCTTCCCAGCCATCTGAGACTCATCCAGTCTGTTTCTGGAGGGTGTACCACAGATACAGTGAAAGTATACATTAAAATAGAATCACTTTCATATCTTGGTAACTTAGGTATCATATTCCAAAGTAACTGTTCCTTCACATTTTGGGATTGTTTCCCTCAAGATGTTTCAGTATATTTGGGGAAAATGTCAACTTACTTCCTACTGAAAGTAATTGGAAGATATTTTTAACATTTTCAAACTGAATATGTATTTTTATTTAATTTTTTTCAAAAGACAGCCTCAACCTATACAAAATCCTAATGGTTTCCTTTTAAAAAGATAATCATATTTTTTAGTTATATAGAAAAAATATGTAATTTCAAACTCCATTGATTTAAAAGATCAGATAATATTTTTACCTTAATTTTATGAAAGGCATGTGATCTAGGCAATCAAACTAGTTCCTCTCTTTTATTTTAAACCACTCTTAAAGTATGTATAACAACATTTGTTTTGTTTTATCAGAAAAAAATTAGTGAAAATCCACAAGACAAGAATCAACTTTTCAAATTTTCAAATCAATTGGTTTGTGAAGACAAAGCCAAAGTTTTTAATATATTGCTCATAGCACGTTGACTGGAAAGAAAGCAGGTGGATTTTTCCATCTAGATTTTTTACCCTCCTCAAAACACCCTTAAAGCAACTTCAATCTAAAGGCACAGTGAATGTCACAGTTCAGTCCTTTTATGTAAATGTTCTTAGATTAAATTGAGTATTTCATTGATTTTGAGGATAGGCTTTTTATTAATTAGCAAACATTCTAAAAGCTGTTCTTTCCCAAAGGGGAGGCATGGATGCTTCTTCTAAAAATAATTTAAGATATTAATTACTGTCATATATGAATATTCATGTATTATAATTAGTGTAATATTCATAAGACTGTACTTATTCTGGGGAACAAAGAGATTTTGATGAAAAAAATTAAGTAGCACACTTGGAAACACAGGTACAGTGAACCAAACTGAACTAGTTATTATATTTTCAAATTAAGTTCCCCTTTCTTTTTGGCCTAACCATAGTAGTTACCACTTGAACTGAACTGTTAGAATTTGGAAGCCCATGCAAGAGCAATGGAGAAATCTGAAAACAGAACCAGGAGTCCTTCCACCCTCTTAGGTTTGCTCAGAATCCTAGGCTGATGATTTCCTGTGTCAATGATGTGGCTGGCGCACTGTAACTGTTAACCGGAAGCAGTTTCCCTCCATATCATTCTAGGGCAGCAGACACAGTTGGCAAACTGAGAAGTCCTCAGTCCAAAGCCTGTAGACTGGAAAGGGCTTAGAGAAGTTGGGACACTACGTAAGAGGAGTCAGCTGCTCTAGGTTAGGCCATGGGGTAGAAGCTGTGATGCCGGCAAGATCACCAAGTCGGAGTCACTAATACCCCAAGATGTTCAATCTCTCATAAACGTGACTACTCATTGTACCCAAGGGGGCTCACAGATCAAGACTGAATTTTGTGTGGCAAACTTTACCCAATATAAATTTTCAAATGCTTCTTTTAAAGAAAAGTTTGTATGAAAGCAAATTAGGGGAAGTGTGGTTCTCCACTAAAACCAGGTAAGCTTCATTTTTAAAGATTATCATTATGCAAAGGAACTATGTAGAAGTCCAAGGTTCACAAGACTACCCTTCCCTTTAAAACAGTACATTATTAAATGAAGCAGACTATTTTGTGACATAACCCAGTGTCCAAAAGCAAATGTACTTATAGTAAAAGGAGACATTCGGTCCTGGCCTTAAAGAGCAAAACTGTTATGAATTCATTTTTCATAAATCTCCTAAGTCTAGCTTTGATGTATCAAATCAAAGAAAAGAGTAAAGGTACATGACAACTTGTCTGATAGACTAAAGATAGAGATATTAACGTCTATGGAATCAAGAATGATTCTTGGTGCTTTCTCAAATACCTTCCCATTTAATCCTTCAAGCAGCCCACACAGAATACTCACATAGATAACACTCACTTCCACTGTTGCCCAGGATGTCACAGCTAATAAGTGGCTTATCCAGAGTTTAAATTCAAATCTGCTATGCTCAATTGCTTTGGTCATGTCTAACTCCTTGCAATCCCATGAACTGTAGCTCACCAGGCTCCTCTGTCCATGGGATTCTCCAGGCAAGAATACTGGAGTGGGTTGCCATGCCCTCTTCCAGGGAATCTTCCTGATTCAGAGACTGAATCTGTGTCTTCTGCACTGCAGGCAGGGTCTTTACTCACTTAGCCACCTGGGAAAACGAAGTTCCTACAAACACCCTCACTGCATCGCTAAATCTAGCTAGGCTCTTACTGTGGGACAATGAGAGTGAAGTCATCTTCTAATGAGAGTATTTTGGTTACAAGACACTGGATCGATTCCCTTTTTTTCCAGACAACTCCCAAGTAAATAATTCATTCATTTATAATGTATTCATTTATAATTATTATATATATATATAATTCATTCATTTATATAATTTATTTATTATGTGTCACACCTCCATTTGGGTATGAACTGAGAGCACCTGCCATACACAATCCTATAGCAAATGAGGATCTCTTGTCTTCTAGCATTATTACTGGAAGCCCATGCACTGGTACAGTCTCTGAACTTTAGCCAGCCAACATGGTCCTCTAAGCATCACTTCACTGGCACATCTCTGGGACATGTAATGTAGATGGACTTCAGGCTCATAGGTCCTAAACAGAGACTTGGAGTAACCCAGAGGGGCCTGGGCTTTGCCAGACATTCTTTTTGAAGTTGCCTGGCTAAGAGCCAGACAAGTACTACAGAGAAGCTACTTTTCCGCTGAAGCACTCAAAGTTTTTGTTGTTTTTGTTGTTCCCTGATTAGCCAGAGTTTTCAGAATAGAAAGTACTGTTTCTTTGAAATGTTCTGGATCTGAAGCAAGACTCTGGGTTGTTTTCACATTTTGGCACTTTCAAGAAACAACAAGAAAGAGGAAGCCAAAATCTTCAAAAGGCTAAACTATCCAAGGAGAATTGCCTTTAAACTATCATCTCTCAGGTTTAAATTCTTTAGTTTTGAATTGTAGTCTGCTGTCCTCCCTAGAAAATATTGAAAAGCAGGGAGGCAAATATGCCATTTTCACTTATTGATTATCCATGTAATCTGTTTGAATGTATTAGAAGTTTTAGAAAAAAATTTGTGTCCCTGGGGAGTCTACAGCCTCGGGAGTCACTAGAGGAGATATGAATGGCTGGGACTTGTGACAAGCCCAAGACTTATGATTCAGCCAATGTTGTAGGCCAGATCTCACCCAGTCGTCTGCTCAGCTGAGAAATCATGCCGAGTTGAACTAACAATATCAAATGTAATTTTAGGTTTCTTCTATCCCATGATATAATAAGCATTGTGGCTGGGAAAGTTCTGAGCACCCATCTAGAAACAACTTCCATGGAACAATCAGTAAACAATATGTTCAAAAGATTAAAAACATTCTCTCTTCAAAATATTATTTTAGTGTCCTTATGATTTCAGGTTTATTTCCAGTTATCAGCACTCAGTTGACTGAAAATAAGTTATTGTGCTAAAAATTCAGTGCATTTTCAAATTAATGCTGTAATTCTGTCCACTTAAATTTTGATAGAAATAAAAATTATACAGATAGCTACTGCATTTTGATCTTACTGAAAATTACAAAAATTTAAAATTATTTCTCTATATAAGTAAATAAATAGTGGTTAACAAATTTAGTAATCAGCCATGTAGGCCTGAGATACATACAGTGTCTCAGCCAGATATTGTTCTTTGTGATCATTCTTTAGGCTTATTGAAATGCCAAGCAAATTGATTGATATACACTCATATTTCTAAGGAAATATATTTAAGTAATACAGATTTCTAAGCTAAGACGTGGGAAAGAAAAGAAATGAGAGCAGCTTCTTTAGCATTTCCATGAGAAATATACAATGAGGGCTTTGAAATACAAAAACAGTAGTACAAGTGAAACTTCATAGAATACAATTGTGATGGGTCAGAAGCCACCTCAGTAGAAATTCTCAGCTAACTGTATCTCTGTTAAGCCTTCCAAAAAGAAGCAGAACACAAGAAAACAAGTGTATGTTGCTAGGTAATTTCTAGTACTTTCACAGCCATGCAGATAAGAACTAGGGTTCAAAAGGATGCCTAGGAGTTTGCATCCAAAGAAAAAGCTATGCCAGTTGTGTTCCCCTAAGCAAGACAGGAAAGAAGCATAATGCATTGTAGATTTTTCTTAACAGGATTGAAATTAAAAATTATTTTCTGGTAGAAGTCATGAACTAAAAATTAAATCAACCAAAATGCTAACCATGCGCACATACTAGATAATGAAGGTTGTACTTCCACAGGCCCAGTTTCTCTCAGAATTGTACAGGCATCAGGTCCTAACAGCTTTCCTCTTTTATAACTTATAAATGTATTGATAAAAACATGAGAAAATGTGCGTAACTTGAAAGAATTTCTTCTAACAAATGCATTTGTTTTGTAGTGCTTTGTTTCTTTCCCAGTGTTTCTGTTGTTATTTTAACTCATTTGAGGAAGATGTAAAGATAATTTCTATTATGCAGTGGGAGTGTCAGAACATTTGGTTCATTTAGATCAATGACAAGATTCCTAAAGGGAGAGTTTAAATTCAGTGGCTACTGAAGCATGAAATTTCACTGTCTCCCATCCTCCACCAGCTTGGTCTCGCTCATCCCTCTCCATCCTGCTGTGCTGCTTCCGTGACCCCATGTCCTGTGCAAATGTTTGTCTCGTCCGTCTGATCTTGGGTCTGTCTTGTCCAGTTTTCCCTGCAGTTTTTTCCTGTGTGTCTGTTTGTAGATGAAGGGGCTGAGGATCAAGTGGGTCCTCTACACAGGTTCCCCAGCCACGAACCTGCCACCAGCGGGGAGAGGCGTAGACTCCTAGCCCCCTCCATCTCGGTGTCTGTGCCTGATGATGACCCTTCCAATTCCGATGAGGAGTACTATGAGCATCCTTTGTTCAGCTCACAGTGGACTGCCTCTAGTGTGCTCCCCAGTGGCCCAGCGCAGAGTGCAGAGGCCCACTTAGGCCGGGAGAAAGGTGAACCAAGCATGGTCCCCTTAGCTCCTCCTCCCCTGCCCGCAGCTTTGACCATGTGCATCACCTTAAGTGTGCCTCCATGTGTGGGTGGGAGGGACAGGAGCCTGTTTTTTCCATATGAAAGTGAAGTCCCTATATCGCTCATCTCCATCCAAATGCCTCAACAATTTATATGGAAGAAGGCTGATTTAAGACATGTGAGTGCTGCTTTTTTTTCTTCGCAGCTTCTGAGAAGGAAGCAAAAAAAGTTCAAACAAGTATGACTTCTTTCTACCCCTTGCAAATATATCAATAGGGAAAGAATGTATCTTCTTACCCAAACCAAAGAAGATGACCTTTAATATAATTTTTCCATATTACTAGACCAGACTTCAGAGTTAGGTTTCTATTTAGTGCCATGTTAATGTGATAGCCTTTTAAAAGATAAATAATTGTTTAGGGTAGAATAAATGTTATGGAATGAATTTATTTCTCCAAATCACTTAAACATCTACAGAAACTATAGAGGCTTCCTCAGGTGACTAAATCTTGGTTCAGATAAGTAGAGGTGGGCTAAAATGAAGGAAATGCTCCCAAGCTTTTGTCATTCCAGTCTTTCGAAGGTGGAGACCTTGTGTATAGTTAGCTGTGGAGAGGATAAAATAAGTGGGCAGTGGGCTGCAATTTATCTCATTCTAACAAGGTAGTCTTATAAAGAAAAAAATAGGGCTAATTTTTTTTTTGCTTAGGTAAATGTCATTTTGAAATGAGGAAAAATATCTTGCTTAAATGAAGAGTTTATTTTTGTATGGCATAATATTTAATGTAAAGGCAGATAGTTCCAAGGCAAGAGCACCAATGGTTCAGACATTCTGATAGAAAAATACAATCCATATTGAGTAAACTTAAATGGACTTAAAATAATTAAGAAAAATATGTGAATTTTGAATAAAGAACAGGTGTGGAAATAAACATGATTTATACAAAATGAGAAACTGGAAAGCTAAAAAATTACATGGATTTAGAAAAAATGTAAAATAAATTGATTTCACCCAATAAAGTGACATTAGTAAAGCAGCTATATTAAAAGTCTCTTAGCTTTAATCAAAATCTCTAATTCTATGGCATTGTAAAAATTGACTTAATAATAAGTTAGAATCTGAGTTATTAAAATGTTACTGACATAGTTAAATTACAAAAATGCAAGTATCTGTGTGTTAAATGTGAAGAAATAGTAGCAGTTCTCATTTTTCCCCATAAGGGCTTTAATGTTTCTCAAAAAATTTCTCTCCTTTCCATCTATAGTCTTCTTCACAGATCCATTTAAACAATATATGATTGTTCATAGGAATTTCAAAAGAATCATTCATTTGAAGAACTATAAGACAGCTTAAATATTTCCCTCTAATTTCTTAAGCAATAAAATGGGATTTATTTTACTGATATTTGAAGTGTAAATGAGAAACAAATGACAGCATAATTCATGGCTTTTCATAAATTTGTTTTATTACATTTTAATTGTTAATATTTTTCTGTATTCTTCAATGGTAGAATGGTTAATCTTTGGGGAGGATATTTTGGCAGTTTTGTTGCCACTCAGCTATCTTTCCTTGGTGGTTTTGTTTTGAATTGTAGAAATGAAACTTTATAATATGCACATTTTCATTCTTTCTTTAGTGTCAAAGAGAACTATACAAGAACTATATTACTGATATTTCAGTGGTTTGAACAATATGATAACAGTCGTGTCCCAGAGGTAGACTTTTCTAAATTGCAATGAAATTAACTTTTACCTGGACCTTGTTTTTCAAAATATTTTACTTACTTCTTTAAAAATTTGTACATTCTCCAATCATATAATGCAATGAAGATGAAATTAATTGAGTTAGGTAGTCTTTGGCCTTAAAAATACTAAATAAAGTATGTCTTAAAGAGTTTTGATGGATTTCATGATAAAGTTGATAATAAAGTGGTTGATTGGATATTATTCTGAGGCCAGGTTTTTTACTCCCAAAGATCCCTTTAGCAAAGTTTGCATGTTTTAAATTAAATCAGGAATTCGTATGTAGGGGCTTCCTGCATTGGAGAAAACAGCACATGACTTACAAACTTAAAGGTTTGTTGCAGCATATCAATGCATCTGTCTTTTCACAGCCATCTGTTATCTGGCAGTGCCATCTCTTATTTCCAGCCAGCTTTCCACATTGTGTGCGACTTACTGCCATTTTCACTAAGGGTAATAGATCAATAAAACCCTTTCAGCTCTCAAGTTTTAAAATAAATAGCCTTTTAATGAGACTTTAAAAGGCATCATTATTAGCCGATTATATTTACTAATTTTCCAAGCAATACATAATGTCCATTGCGTTAAGACATTAATTTGTTCATCCAAGCAGTAAAAGAGGTTCTTGTGAGGTCAATAAAGTAGAGCTGAAAGCGTTCCTTGAATGATATTTCTGTTGTTTCATATATGTTTCTATGGTCATGATGTCAAC